>NW_028318250.1:9701084-10381446 GCF_062004578.1 Staurois parvus
ATTAGTTTAGTACCTGAGCATTAGTGACTAGGGATCCACCCAGTCAGTTTATACAGCATCTGCTTTCTTACCTCCTTGTTCACTGATGCTTCTGATATGCAAACCTGGCATAGCAACTTCCCAGAAAAGCCAGCTACAACTTGCTGAGGATAAAACATCTGGCCAGTCTGATGAAGACTCCATGGCCAATTCTTTCTGAGGCAGAGGTGACCTTTGAACAAACATAGCTGTTTGATTAGGCTTAGTATCTGACAATTAATGACTATAGATATTTGCAGTCAGTGTGATCAAAGACAAAACATCTGCCTTCTTTGCCTCCTTATTCACTGCTGTCTCTGACATGCAACTTGACATAGAATCTTGGTAGGCAAGCCAGCTAATCACAAGCCTAATGCCACTCAGGATGACCATTGCAGTGAGATTTCCTTTTGCCTGCCTCTCCTGGCAGTGCTCTGAATGCATAGCGGTTCCTTCGGGGCTAAAGAAGACTTCTCACCATTTAAAGAACAAGTTTCTCCCTTCCTGTTGAGAAGTGGTGATGGTATTGAGGGTTGGGGAGATTTGTTATCTATTATGCCCATAATGTGTTCTCTTTTTTAGGCTAGAATATACCTACCTGAACCTCACGTTAATAATCATGGCAGGTCTCTAGGTAAGTTCATTGTTACTGGATCATAGATGAGCAGAAAGACTGTAGTTGTAATGAATACCTGGGAGTACTGGCTAGGACATTAGCATTAATACTAGAGATGAGCGAATTATTCAAAAATTTGATTCGGCTGATTCGCCGAATTTGCGGGAGAAATTCGATTCGATGCAAATTTATTCGCCGCGAATTTAACTTATTTAAAGGGTTTCTAGGCTTCAGAGAGCCTTTATATTAGTGCAGAACACTGTACCTTTAATTTAAATGCCCTTGGAGTCTGCTGGGGAAGAGAAATAATACTGTCAGTCAGTATGACATGCAGATGAGTGCCGTCGATCTTAGAATCACCGCACACTTCACTCATTTGGGCAGTCACGGGGCACGACGACGAAGAAGAAGAATGAAAAGAAGAAGAATGAAAAGAAGAAGAAGAAGAATGAAAAGAAGAATGAAAAGAAGAAGAAGAAGAATGAAAAGAAGAAGAAGAAGAATGAAAAGAAGAAGAAGAAGAATGAAAAGAAGAATGAAAAGAAGAAGAAGAAGAATGAAAAGAAGAAGAAGAAGAAGAATGAAAAGAAGAATGAAAAGAAGAAGAAGAAGAATGAAAAGAAGAATGAGAAGAAGAATGAAAAGAAGAATTAAAAGAAGAATGAAAAGAAGAATTAAAAGAAGAATGAGAAGAATGAAAAGAAGAATGAAAAGAAGAAGAAGAAGAATGAAAAGAAGTAGAATGAAAAGAAGAATGAAAAGAAGAAGAAGAAGAATGAAAAGAAGAATGAAAAAAAGAAGAAGAAGAATGAAAAGAAGAAGAAGAATGAAAAGAAGAATGAAAAGAAGAAGAAGAAGAATGAAAAGAAGAAGTAGAATGAAAAGAAGAAGAAGAAGAATGAAAAGAAGAATGAAAAGAATAAGAAGAAGAATGAAAAGAAGAAGAAGAAGAATGAAAAGAAGAATGAAAAGAAGAAGAATGAAAAGAAGAAGAAGAATGAAAAGAAGAAGAAGAAGAATGAAAAGAAGAAGAAGAAGAATGAAAAGAAGAATGAGAAGAATGAAAAGAAGAAGAATGAAAAGAAGAAGAAGAAGAATGAAAAGAAGAATGAAAAGAAGAAGAATGAAAAGATGAAGAAGAAGAATGAAAAGAAGAATGAAAAGAAGAAGAAGAAGAATGAAAAGAAGAATGAAAAGAAGAAGAATGAAAAGAAGAAGAAGAAGAATGAAAAGAAGAATGAAAAGAAGAAGAAGAAGAATGAAAAGAAGAAGAAGAATGAAAAGAAGAATGAAAAGAAGAAGAAGAAGAATGAAAAGAAGAAGAATAATGAAAAGAAGAAGAAGAAGAATGAAAAGAAGAATGAAAAGAAGAAGAAGAAGAATGAAAAGAAGAAGAAGAAGAAGAATGAAAAGAAGAAGAAGAAGAATGAAAAGAAGAATGAAAAGAAGAAGAAGAATGAAAAGAAGAAGAAGAAGAATGAAAAGAATGAAAAGAAGAAGAAGAATGAAAAGAAGAAGAGAATGAAAAGAAGAAGTATTCCAGTACAGCAAAAAGTGTATCTGCAGAGAGCTCCGCTATTTCTGACAGTTCTCTGACAGTTCCTTCACATTTAGAAGAATAAAGAAGAGGAATGAAAAGAAGAAGAAGAAGAATGAAAAGAAGAATGAGAAGAAGAATGAAAAGAAGAATGAAAAGAAGAATGAGAAGAATGAAAAGAAGAATGAAAAGAAGAAGAAGAATGAAAAGAAGAAGAAGAAGAAGAAGAATGAAAAGAAGAATGAGAAGAAGAATGAAAAGAAGAATGAAAAGAAGAATGAGAAGAATGAAAAGAAGAATGAAAAGAAGAAGAAGAAGAATGAAAAGAAGAAGAAGAAGAATTAAAAGAAGAATGAAAAGAAGAAGAATGAAAAGAAGAAGAAGAAGAATGAAAAGAAGAATGAAAAGAAGAAGAAGAAGAATGAAAAGAAGAAGAATGAAAAGAAGAATGAAAAGAAGAAGAAGAAGAATGAAAAGAAGAATGAAAAGAAGAAGAATGAAAAGAAGAAGAAGAATTAAAAGAAGAATGAAAAGAAGAAGAAGAAGAATGAAAAGAAGAATGAGAAGAAGAATGAAAAGAAGAATGAAAAGAAGAATGAGAAGAATGAAAAGAAGAATGAAAAGAAGAATGAGAAGAAGAATGAAAAGAAGAATGAGAAGAATGAAAAGAAGAATGAAAAGAAGAAGAAGAAGAATGAAAAGAAGAATGAGAAGAAGAATGAAAAGAAGAATGAAAAGAAGAAGAAGAAGAATGAAAAGAAGAATGAAAAGAAGAAGAAGAAGAATGAAAAGAAGAATGAGAAGAAGAATGAAAAGAAGAAGAAGAAGAATGAAAAGAAGAAGAAGAATGAAAAGAAGAATGAAAAGAAGAAGAATGAAAAGAAGAATGAAAAGAAGAAGAAGAAGAATGAAAAGAAGAAGAAGAATGAAAAGAAGAATGAAAAGAAGAGGAAGAAGAATGAAAAGAAGAAGAAGAATGAAAAGAAGAAGAAGAAGAATGAAAAGAAGAAGAATGAAAAGAAGAATGAAAAGAAGTAGAAGAAGAATGAAAAGAAGAAGAAGAAGAATGAAAAGAAGAATGAAAAGAAGAAGAAGTAGAATGAAAAGAAGAAGAAGAAGAATGAAAAGAAGAATGAAAAGAATAAGAAGAAGAATGAAAAGAAGAAGAAGAAGAAGAATGAAAAGAAGAATGAAAAGAAGAAGAATGAAAAGAAGAAGAAGAAGAATGAAAAGAAGAAGAAGAAGAATGAAAAGAAGAATGAGAAGAATGAAAAGAAGAAGAAGAAGAATGAAAAGAAGAAGAAGAAGAATGAAAAGAAGAATGAAAAGAAGAAGAAGAAGAAGAATGAAAAGAAGAAGAAGAAGAATGAAAAGAAGAATGAAAAGAAGAAGAAGAAGAATGAAAAGAAGAAGAAGAAGAATGAAAAGAAGAATGAAAAGAAGAAGAAGAATGAAAAGAAGAATGAAAAGAAGAAGAAGAATGAAAAGAAGAAGAAGAAGAATGAAAAGAAGAATGAAAAGAAGAAGAAGAAGAATGAAAAGAAGAATGAAAAGAATAAGAAGAAGAATGAAAAGAAGAATGAAAAGAAGAAGAATGAAAAGAAGAAGAAGAATGAAAAGAAGAAGAAGAAGAATGAAAAGAAGAAGAAGAAGAATGAAAAGAAGAATGAGAAGAATTAAAAGAAGAAGAAGAAGAATGAAAAGAAGAATGAAAAGAAGAAGAAGAAGAATGAAAAGAAGAAGAAGAAGAATGAAAAGAAGAATGAAAAGAAGAAGAAGAAGAATGAAAAGAAGAAGAAGAAGAAGAATGAAAAGAAGAATGAAAAGAAGAAGAAGAATGAAAAGAAGAATGAAAAGAAGAAGAAGAAGAATGAAAAGAAGAAGAAGAAGAATGAAAAGAAGAATGAAAAGAAGAAGAAGAAGAATGAAAAGAAGAAGAAGTAGAATGAGAAGAAGAAGAAGAATGAAAAGAAGAAGAAGAAGAATGAAAAGAAGAATGAAAAGAAGAAGAAGAAGAATGAAAAGAAGAATGAGAAGAAGAATGAAAAGAAGAATGAAAAGAAGAATGAGAAGAATGAAAAGAAGAATGAAAAGAAGAAGAAGAATGAAAAGAAGAAGAAGAATGAAAAGAAGAATGAGAAGAAGAATGAAAAGAAGAATGAAAAGAAGAATGAGAAGAATGAAAAGAAGAATGAAAAGAAGAAGAAGAAGAATGAAAAGAAGAAGAAGAAGAAGAATGAAAAGAAGAAGAAGAAGAATGAAAAGAAGAATGAAAAGAAGAAGAAGAAGAATGAAAAGAAGAATGAAAAGAAGAAGAATGAAAAGAAGAATGAGAAGAAGAATGAAAAGAAGAATGAGAAGAATGAAAAGAAGAATGAAAAGAAGAAGAAGAAGAATGAAAAGAAGAATGAGAAGAAGAATGAAAAGAAGAATGAGAAGAATGAAAAGAAGAATGAAAAGAAGAAGAAGAAGAATGAAAAGAAGAAGAAGACGAATGAAAAGAAGAATGAAAAGAAGAATGAAAAGAAGAAGAAGAAGAATGAAAAGAAGAATGAAAAGAAGAAGAATGAAAAGAAGAAGAAGAAGAATGAAAAGAAGAAGAAGAAGAATGAAAAGAAGAATGAAAAGAAGAAGAAGAAGAATGAAAAGAAGAAGAATAATGAAAAGAAGAAGAAGAAGAATGAAAAGAAGAATGAAAAGAAGAAGAAGAAGAATGAAAAGAAGAAGAAGAAGAATGAAAAGAAGAAGAAGAAGAATGAAAAGAATGAAAAGAAGAAGAAGAATGAAAAGAAGAAGAGAATGAAAAGAAGAAGTATTCCAGTACAGCAAAAAGTGTATCTGCAGAGAGCTCCGCTATTTCTGACAGTTCTCTGACAGTTCCTTCACATTTAGAAGAATAAAGAAGAAGAATAAAAAGAAGAAGAAGAAGAATGAAAAGAAGAATGAGAAGAAGAATGAAAAGAAGAATGAAAAGAAGAATGAGAAGAATGAAAAGAAGAATGAAAAGAAGAAGAAGAATGAAAAGAAGAAGAAGAAGAATGAAAAGAAGAATGAGAAGAAGAATGAAAAGAAGAATGAAAAGAAGAATGAAAAGAAGAATGAAAAGAAGAAGAAGAAGAATGAAAAGAAGAAGAAGAAGAATGAAAAGAAGAATGAAAAGAAGAAGAAGAAGAATGAAAAGAAGAAGAAGAATGAAAAGAAGAATGAAAAGAAGAAGAATGAAAAGAAGAAGAAGAATTAAAAGAAGAATGAAAAGAAGAAGAAGAAGAATGAAAAGAAGAATGAGAAGAAGAATGAAAAGAAGAATGAAAAGAAGAATGAGAAGAATGAAAAGAAGAATGAAAAGAAGAAGAAGAATGAAAAGAAGAATGAGAAGAAGAATGAAAAGAAGAATGAAAAGAAGAATGAGAAGAATGAAAAGAAGAATGAAAAGAAGAAGAAGAAGAATGAAAAGAAGAATGAAAAGAAGAAGAAGAAGAATGAAAAGAAGAAGAAGAAGAATGAAAAGAAGAAGAAGAAGAATGAAAAGAAGAATGAAAAGAAGAAGAATGAAAAGAAGAAGAAGAAGAATGAAAAGAAGAATGAAAAGAAGAAGAAGAAGAATGAAAAGAAGAATGAAAAGAAGAAGAAGAAGAATGAAAAGAAGAAGAAGAATGAAAAGAAGAAGAAGAAGAATGAAAAGAAGAAGAATGAAAAGAAGAATGAAAAGAAGAAGAAGAAGAATGAAAAGAAGAAGAAGAAGAATGAAAAGAAGAATGAAAAGAAGAAGAAGAAGAATGAAAAGAAGAAGAAGAAGAATGAAAAGAAGAATGAAAAGAAGAAGAAGAATGAAAAGAAGAAGAGAATGAAAAGAAGAAGTATTCCAGTACAGCAAAAAGTGTATCTGCAGAGAGCTCCGCTATTTCTGACAGTTCTCTGACAGTTCCTTCACATTTACAGCGGTTGAAACATTGTTTCTATTTATTTCCGAATAAAAACATCTGTATCCTAAATGGAAACAAATAGATACAATGTTTCAACCGCTGTAAATGAACTGTCAGAACTGTCAGAAATAGCGGAGCTCTCTGCAGTGACACTTTTGCCGGCTGATCGGGAAAAATTCGATTCGTGCACCCGAAGTTTGCTAAAATTCGGATTCGATGCGAATCGAATTTTTCCTGATATTCGAAACGAATTCCACTTCGCCAGGTTCGATTCGCTCATCTCTAATTAATACACTACCAGTGGCAATCCACACATCCATCTGCAGAACATTGAAGGGTCAAAGCCCCACTCACAACTGCGAAGGGAGCTGTCCGCAACCAGCTGCAGAGACACAAGAGCCTCAGCCAACCAATTGTCCATAACAGTGCCAAGTGCCTGATGAGCAGCAAACGGACCTCTGTGCAAGTGTGGGCAAGATCTGAGGCACATTAGACAGAAGCAATTATAGATTGATGTCCAACAGGCAAAGTACTGAAGGCAATGAAAACTAAGCAGAGCACTGATATTCACTCAGACATTAGAACTAACATTAGAACTAACTAGAACTAATGCATAGTAGTCAATAAAAGCATAGCAGTCATTAGTACTGAAGAGTTAATATATATAAGGCAAAAAAATGAAGGGTTAATAGACACCAGACAATTAGCACTGGCAAAGGGCATTGCAGAGGTTAATACAACAAACCAAGCATAAGCCAAGCCTGCAAAGCCAGGTATTGCCGAGTTAATAGTAAAGACTCAACTCTGCAACAGCAAACATCTGTACTATCAATCCATACATCTGTACTATCAGTCTATGCATTAGCAGTGCTGCAGACACAAACCACAACCTTTGAAGCATTAACAAAGCAGACATAACTGTGGGCAACAAGTCAGCAAAGATTCACATGTGTGATGCCTGCTTTCATAGTGCAGGATAACAGCATATACCTGTAGGCAAATCTTAACAGTATACCAGCAGCTGAGTACTGTTGTTATGCACCATGCTGTGTGCCTTACCACCTGAACGCCTCATGGCCAGCAGGAAGTCCAATGAATGTCCATCCATGGAGTTATGATGAAGGAGACACTTGTGCAACCCCTAGAGACCAGCATCCTGCATCCTAGTATCTGGACATGGGAGAGGCTTCCTTCAGGAAAGAATTGCTAGGGTGAGACCAGTAGGTTAACACATCTGTATAGTAAGTATGTAGGTATTACACACCTAAGAGAGAACAGCATGGGATGTATCTGTATGTATAAAGGTTTGAATGTGTTTCGTGTACCACTTTTAACTAGAAGCTTGCAATACAAAAAGTTTTTTAGGGGATATTATACTATAAAATAAACACAAAGGCAAAAATGGCAACTTTGCTGAAAAGTAACAAAAACAGTGGGCATGGCAGATTCCTGTAAATACATTTTTTTCAAAAGCACAGTCATGGTAATCTGTAATACGAGTCAGACATTGATACAATAGTATTCTTAGACTCAAAATAAAGTATGAGTGTGAGCTTTGTGGTCCTGTGAAAGCAGTTCTAAAAACACAGGCATGCTGCTGTAGCCCTCTTTTGGGAAGGGATTATGAGAAATGTTTCTCCACAAAAAGGGATACTGTGGTAAACCTGTAGGCAAAAAAGGGAACCAGAACCTTTCCTAAGTAGAAGAGTGGGTTTGATAATAAAGTTGGCAGTGCCTCTAACCAGGACAGGGCCTCTTCGAACAGAAGGAGTCCCTTCCTTGCAAATTGACCTGTAATCTAATCAAAGTAATTGAGAGCAGAGGGACTACTGCAATCAGTGTACAGGTAGGTGCACACTATTATAGAAATCATATAAGCTTTATATAAGAAAATATTAGTAATTGTATATACATTTGATATACAAACAGACATTATTAGCAAAGGGCCCAACAAGAGTCCTGGTAGAATTGTGCACATGTAGCACCCTCCTAGTTCACCTAGGGTGAGCTAGATCCTAATGAATAGACAGGAGCTGAGGAGCATCTCAGGTGCAATAGACAGAGGGGTCAAATTGTAGTCAGGGCTGAGAGGCTCAGCAGGTCAGCACCTCTCGAGTTTTCCCCTGCTTTAAGGCTTTTGGAAGAAGGCCTTAGAGGTAGTGGATAGATCTGAGGAGTGTCTGACTGCACTCTTGAGGGGCCCTAGCCAATCCCCAACAAGAGGTTTGCAAGGGGCTGGACACGCTTAAAAGTGTTGGACCTCCTAGTTGTAGGAGAGTTGGAGTATGGGAGAGAGGAAGACGTGAGATCAAGGAAGGAGTCTGCCAGGAGGCCTAGTGGGATGGGGCCTGCCTGCGAACCTGGAGCTGGAAAGGCAGAAAGCTTAGAACTCATTGGCCCCCTGAGAAAGGACCACCTGTATGGCAGGGAAAGAGCAGCCCAGCTGATAGGCCTGGCAGCAGCAGCCAACCCACAAGCGGTACAGGAGAGGATCTGAGTGAGTACACCTACACCCTCTGAGTGGATAGGAGAAGGAACACTCTGGTGGGAAACCAGATTAGCCCCCTACTAGTGACTGTTCACCTATTTAAAGGGACAGGAGCCAGGTTCTCTGCTCAGGAAAACCTCCAGATTGCTGGGTGAAGAAGAAAATTTAATCTGGGGTCTGGGGTGGTACATCATGCTGGCTAGCTCTCCAACAAAGACTGTGCTACAGAAGATAAGCCTATGAATAGTTCAAGGAAGTTTGTAATCAGTTGTCGGTTCCTTTGGGCATCCCATACCCCCACCTAACCCTATCCCAGTTCTAAATTCCCTCAATAAACAACAAAACACAAGTTCAAGGACTGATTTCTGACTTTGAATGCAAGCTTGTGTGGAGAATGCAGATTGCCTGGCTGTGCAAGACTATAGGGGGACCGAAATCAACAGCAAACCCCAAGGGGGTAGTACTACACACATATGCCTGGATATATATAGTTATTACCTCCAGGTGAATGTTGCAGCAAAGTTCAGTTGCAGTTGCAAGGGCCCCTGAAGATAATCGAGAAGATCAATGGTGATGTTCAGCCATCTTGGAATGCAGATTTTCGGCATGCTGTGTTTCTCATCCCTTAGAAAGTCTTACTTACTTTTTTACAGTAAGTAAAAAAAACTATTTTTGGCTTACTGCAAAATCCTTTTCTTGGAGTGCATTAAGGGATGCAGCTCCCTGCCCTCTGTTCTTATCATCCACTCCTACTATTTCTTGTTACAAAATCGAAGCAGGCTGGGAGGGGGGTGATGTATTGTGCTGTCTTTATAACTCTTTTTTGGCAGTGTCCAATCTCCTTATGGCAGCAGCATAGCTCTATATACCTGAATACTTTATCATGTGTCTGTGATGTACTCCAAGATATTGATTTTACAGTATGTCAAAAATTCTTTTTAAGTTATCCTTTTTTCATTTATGAAAAATCCAAAATTTTCCTTTCATAGTGAGGGTTCAAAAGTGTAGCATCCCAGTAGCTATCCTTCTTTTTATTGTCATCGATACAGTTCTCATTTAAAACATCATCAAGCAAGCATGGCATGGCAAGGGGTTTATTATCATCTCTCAAATGCAGCATCAGTGACATTTGCATCTCTTCCTCCTTAAATCCCATGAAATGATGACCCTCTTCTTTCTGCTTTAAAAACTTGTGTGTAAAATCCATGGGTTTCCAAAAGCAAAGTTTGTTTCTTTCTTGCCTAGTTTGCAGCAATATTACATGTTTTGCATAAAAGTATTTGGGGATAGGGTATTAACATTGTTTTTATTCTTCCAGCTGTGCATAAAGCCCAGTTGAACCACCAGTTTAACCACTTCAGCCCTGGAAGGTTTTCCTCTGTGGCTGACCAGGCCATTTTTTGTTATTCGGCGCTGCATTATTTCAACTGGTAATTGCATGGTCACATAACTCTGTACCCAAAAAAATGTATGTCCTTTTTCCACAAAAATAGAGGTGGTATTTGATCACCACTGGATTTTTTATTTTTTGTGATATGAATGAACAAAGACTGAAAAAAAACAATATTTTCTACTTTCTGTTATAGAAAATATCCAATTAACTCAAATATAATCATAAATTTGGGCCAAAATGTATTCTGCTACATGTTCGTAAAAAAATCCCAATATGTATATATTATTTGGTGTGTGAAAGTTATAGCGTCTACAAACTATGGTATACAGTATATATTGGAATGTACACAGCTTTTACTTTTTGACTGCCTATCACACTTTTTGAGGTGCTAAAATGCCAGGGCAGTACAAAAACCCCCAAATGACTCCTTTTTGGAAACTAGACACCCCAAGGAATTTTCTGAGAGTCCATGGAAGATTTTATTTTTTGCTACAAATTTTTGGTAAATTATATTTTTTTTACAGGCCCCCAAAATCCAATGTCCACCTTCAGGCTTCCAAATGGGATATTTATTTATGTCACTTCCTCACTGCCTATCACAGTTTTGGAGGCCCTGATACAGGATAGTACAAGCACCATCCCCACCCCTTTTTTGGAAAATGGAAAATTTCCTATCAAATACTTACCATAATTTTCCTTTCCAGATGAACTCCTTGGCAGCATATGTAAGGGTTTAGCCCCACCCTCTACAATCCTATAGATCCCCACTCCCATAAATCTTTGCTCATAGCCAGAGGCCATTCAAAACTAGCCTACTCATGACATTGAGAGGGTACTCCTGCTTCCATGGAGTCCATCAGGAAAGGAAAATTACAGTGAGTATTTGAAATTTTCCATGACTCCATGGCAGCATACATATGGGAAATAAATAATCATACACACACAGATGGGTAGTTGCTGAACAAAAGGTTTTAATTTGCACCATCAACTGACAGGACTTTCAAACAAAATTTAACAGAGGATAAAGAGATAGGCACTACACAATAGCACTTGTGCTGGGTCCCTAGGGTTGCCATGCAGCACCTGCATGCGTAGTAGCAATTACACAACTCTGGGTCAGAACAGAAAGCGGCAGCTTGGAACACAGAAACACACACAGACAGCTGCCATGGAGAACAAAGCAAATTAAACATCACCATCATCACAGCACTCACGTGACCCCACCTGGAGTAAGGAGACTGCTGCATCCATTCAGGGCGTGACAAGGCCACCCGCTATTAGCAAGGCTATCCAGCCAATTGCCGCTTGCCTGCCATTGGCTGGGCCTTAGCTCTTCATGGCACTGCCTCCATCCACCATTTTTCTACTCCGCTAACTGATGAGGGATGCATCTGCTTGGCTTTTCCAGGCACTGCATCTATCTACCCTGTCCGCTACACCGCAGATAACAGGGGACCACTGGGACTGATAAGGGGTGTGTTTCCTCATGTCTCCCAAAGAGGCTTACCTTCTGAGCCATCAGATCTTGGCCATGGATTCTGTCATCCTGAGCGCAGGAACAAGGTAAGATTTCAAACACACTGGATCCTAGGAGGAGGACAAAAAAGAAATGCAGCCGCTGGCTTTGAGCAAAGATTTGTGGGAGTGAGGTCCTAAAGGACTAGAGAGGGTGGGGCTAAACATACATATGCTGCCATGTAGTGTGTCAGCAAAGTAGACACCCCAAGGAATTTGATAAGAGGCATAGTGAGTATTTTGCAGATATAATGTTTGTTACAGGGTTTTAAAAAATAAAAAAAAAAGACAACATATGTTTTTGTTTTCATTCTTCATTTTCCAAAAACTTGCTTCACAAAAAATGAAATCTGCAAAATACTCACCATGCCCATTAGCAAATACCTTGCAGTGTCTACTTTGCAAAAATGGTCATTTAGGGAAGAAGCTTATGCCACACATCACCCGCTCATCTAACCACTTGAAGACCAAGCCTTTTCTGACACTTTTTGTGTACACGAAAAACCATTGTTTTGCTAGAAAAACAAACATTATATATTTTTAAAGCAGAGAATAAAATGGTGGGTGTTTAAATTTCTTATATCACACAGAATTTGCACAGCGATTTTTCAAAAGCAAATATTTTGTAATTAAAATACACTTTTTTGCATTTTAATTCACAAAAACACAAAGGGTTTATTTACTAAAGCTGGTTCACTCAGAATCGCATGCACCTGTGCATGGGAGCCAATCAGCTTCTATCCTCAGCTTGTTCAGTTAAGCTTTAGCAATAAAACCTTGAAGCTGATTGGTTTCTATGAAGAAGTGCAAGAGATTTTGGGTGAATCAGCTTTACTAAGTAAAACCTAATATATTGTCCAATTGTTTGAAAAAATATAAAATATGATGTTACACCGAGTAAATAGATGCCAAACATTATATGCTTTAAAACTACGCATGTCCGTGCAACTGTGGCAAACTACCTACATTTTTAATATCCACAGGTGAATCTTTAAAAGCCCTTACAGGTTACCACTTTAAATTTACACAGAAGGTTTAGTGCTAGAATTACTGCCCTCGACGTTCGTGGTGATATCTACTATACATGGACCAACACTTGCATTTGCCTTTGTGGGCAAGCGGTGAAGGGTGGTGTTTTTTCTTTATTATTATTTATTTTGCTTTCTTTTTATTTTTACACAGTCTCTTTCATTTTTTTTTAGCAATGGACAGTGACAAGTACTCTTTTCTGAGAAATCTGGGGTCTTTTAGACTCTAGATCTCTCCTTTGCCCTTAAAGCATCTGATCACACCAACACCGCCTTCCTTTGTGGCCACGGCCCCTGTTGGGCCCAGAGGCCTACTGTGGCCTATACAGTGCTTCGGTGGAGTGCCGGGGCTCCCTGGATCTGCCCTGGAGGGCCCAGAGTTTATCATTGGGGGACCCCTGTTCCGTACGTACCCCTTGTCCCTCTTAGCTCCTAAGGTGGGAGTTGGTGCCATCATCTTGCTCCTGGGAGTTATTAATGGTGTTTACCATGGCCTATGTACTCTCTATGCCCTCACGATTCGCTAACTATTTTTACAATATAAAGTTTTTGCGGATAAGCCTGATAGCATCTATGTAACTACAACCATAAACTTGTTTCGGGCGTTATAGGTCCCCTGGGGTTATTTTCTCTTTTGGCTATCCAATTTCCAGTTGATCACCCCCAGGAGACTCCCTGTATGCCGTCCACCAAGAAAAAAAAGGGACAAGCTCAAAAGTCCCTCACGACATACCTACTTAAGACACACGAGATTTGCAGCATGTCTCCAGATAATACAGAACGAGCATCCCTGTCCGATCTCACGCAGGATACCACAGCTCCTTCATTAGCTCTGGTCAGTGAATATACACAGCAACTTACAAAGGGGGACCTGGAATCTTGCTTGGAAACTATGTACACCAAGTTGGCTGCTAAATTCCAATCAGAACTGCATAAAAGTACTAATGTTCTCTCTCAGGTAATAGCCACATTGAGCTCCAGGACCGACCGCTTGGAAACCAAACATGATGAACTTAGCCTGGCCTATGGTGAACTTTCCAGATATCGTGATCATCTACAAACGGCCTTTTGACAATTGCAGGTGCAGGTTGAGGATCTTGATAATCGCAATCGCAGGAATAATCTGCGAGTCAGGGGAAAACCGGAGTCTGTGTTTGATCTCTCACAAACCATAACCAAGTTATTCAAGTCATTCCTTCCAGACCGAGACACTGGGTCCTTTGCTTGTGACTGCATCCATAGAGCCCTGCGCCCTAAACCTCCTAATGATAAACCGCCTAGGGACATCGTCCTGTGTATGAAGCATTTCCTGACCAAAGTAGATATACTTAGAGCTGCTCGCAATACCCCAACGATCTCCTTTGAAGGCTCGGTTTTACAAATCTTTCCAGATGTTTCTCCGGCTACGTTGGAGAAACGTAGAAAAATGAAAGAAGTTAAAACTGCCCTTTTCTCAGCTCGTATCCGCTACAAATGGGGCTTCCCTTTTAAGCTGATAGTTCCACATAATGGGAGCACATATATAGCCACATCCCTTCCTGAAGGTAGAGAAATCTTGGCCAAATTGGGCCTGGCGGACGTCCCATCACCTCAACGTCCACCCTCCACCCCTCGTGTCTCTCCCATTTGGCATACTCCATCTCCGTGGCAGGATAGAAGGAGAGTCCGACAAGAACCGGGCTGACAGGACCTTGCTCTCTTACCTATTACCCATTGTATTGATAGTCCTTAGTCCTGATCCACAGTTTATTATGACTGAGACAAGAACCGGGATACAAGGATTTTGCTCATATGTTTCTCTTACGTTTTCAGGATGTGCATTTTTGTGGTCACTGCTGTGATATTTCTGTGTTTCCGAGACCTATGTATGCTTTCTCATTGATAGCTGGATGTGTTAAGGCTTAACAAGGGTCTTCGGAGGCAGCTCCGTTTTCCATGTCTTACGGAGACAGGGTTTGGGCCCATTAGGCCCCTTGATGTTTGAACTTTTTGTTTTTTTGGTATGGCAAAATGCCTACCTGATCGATGTTTTTCAGTTACCCTCTTAATTGCAGGAGATATTAAAGCTTCACTTCTATTGTTTTTTGTTTTTTCTCTTTCCAAAGCTTTAGTGCATGATGTTGGTTTTGTGCCGGTTTGTGGACATCACGAGTCCCATATTGGGGTCTGGATATCCCCTAGGCTGGTACTATTGCCTGTAAATCTGTCTGATGTGGACTTGCGGGTCCTTATGTCTAGCCAAATAATTCTAGGAGATGTCTTTTCAATGTATATCTTTATGCTGATAGCTACAACTTTTGTATTCTATGGTAATTCAATGTATTTCGCATAATGTCCAGGGTTTCAATTCGCCAAATAAGCGCAAAACAGCCTTTCTTCAGGCTTACTGCTGTTGTCATTTTGTTAAAAACACTATGGGGTAGATTTACTAAAACTGGTTCACTCAAAATCTTGTGCACCTGTGCATGGCAGCCAATCAGCTTCTCGCCTCAGCTTGTTCAATTAAACTTTGGCAATAAAACATGGAAGCTGATTGGTTTCTATGCAGAAGTGCACCTGATTTTGCATGCTCCAGCTTTAGTAAATAAACCCCTATGAGCTGCACTGAGTGTCCAGCTCCAGTATTCCCCAGAAAATGACAATTGCTGTGTTCTTCAAACATTTTACATAGCAAAGCTGTTACATAAGGTGATACAACACTATGCAAAAGCATTGTAAGGCAGACCAATTGCCAGTTTCTATCTGATGACATAATACCTTCTGAATGGTTCTGGAAAATTAAGAGAGGGTACAGAAGCATATGGAAGGACAAAATATCAGTACAGGAAAATCCACCAAATATAACTTGCGGAAAAAACAATCAATAGCTTGCCAACATCTGTCCATGTCAGGGAATAGATCTGAATTGTTCAGTTTCACTTCTACACTTTGCTATAGTGGAAAGAATATCTTTGAAAAAAAAATTGCATTGCTACTTGATAGTTTTACAGCAAGGTTTAAATGGCTAGTTGCTATGCACATCTCTGTTATTAGATCTAACCAGATGCATCAGACATATACTATTATAGGGGACAAAATGCAGGCTGCAGTTCCCCCTACACTCTGTAATTAAACACTAAACTACTGATTAAGTAAAGTGCTGCACATTAAATTGCCCCGGAATTGGACATTTATATTAATAGGTAGATTAGAAGTTGACCTTTTCTGATACTCCATCTGTTGTACTGCACCGAAAGGGTAATTTGGAGCATAGCATGCTGTTTTTTTGTCAAACTGAGATAAGCAGCTAATTGTGCTTTTTATAACATTTTAAAGAACTCTAAATTAATTAAAAAGGGATTTTCTTTTGTTAATTTAAAGCATGTTTCAATCTGTAATTTTTAGTTGTAATATACTTTTAATTTGAGTTAGGAATTCCAATCCCTGGTACACTTGCTTTACCTTACACTTAGATGTTTATAGCCTAACCTTGTTCAATGTGTTCTGTAGGGCAAGCTCTGCCACTTGGGCAAAAGATAAAATTCCATGTGTTGATCCAGGCACAAAACAAGGTTCTGCACATTTATTTAGGCTTCACCATTATCTCTACATAATCTACTATTTACATAGTATTTAGTATGAACATCAGACACCACTTTCATGTGCTACCAGCTGTAAAAATAGAGCCAAGAAAGAACACACACACATAGAAACATAGATGGATAATCCTTGCAACCACTGTTCTACTCTCAGCACCAAAGCACCATCAGAGATTTGAGTATTTTCCTTGTATAAGCAGAAAATGTCAACTGTTAAGCAATCAAGACTCCCTGCATATTGTTTGGATTTCATTATCACTTTATACTACATTAAGTGTGCACCATGGCATGATGATGGCTATTAATTTTACAATATTTAATAGAGAAGCACTATATATGTATATATATGCATAAATATGTTTTTAACAGTATAGATTGTAAATAGTTTATATACTTGTGCAGACACAAAGGGACTGATTTACTAAAACTGTAAGTGCAAAATCTGGTGCAGCTCTGCATAGAAACCAATCAGCTTCCAGGTGTTAGCCCCTAGTCACAATGGGTGTGATTTGGCATGTGATTTGCATGCCAGGTGACTTGCAAGTTGTATGCCAAGTCGCACCCTATTGTTCTCTGTTAGAGCGGTCATATCAGTGCAGTTCCGACTTGGTCGGAGCCGTACCGATTTCTAAGGTAGTACATGCACTACTTTTGTTGCTATTTGCATAGACATCTGTGTCAGATGTCTTGCAAACCGCAATGAAATCAGCAGGTCACCCGATTTTGAAATCGTGCGACTTCACTGTAAGTCGCACGATTTCGTAATCGGCTTTGATGTGACCGGGGTGTTAGGGTCAAAGCTGATTGAACAAGCTGAAGTTAGAAGCTGATTGGCTGCCATGCCCAGCTGCACCAGATTTTGCACTCTCCAGTTTTAGTAACTCAACCCAAAAGTGTACATGCACAAACGTATGTACATTCTTTTTTAATAATCTCAAGAAACCAAAGTACACATGCACATTGTCAGTAAGCAATTTCACTTGAAATTCATTGTAACAATTTTACCAGCTACTAGTATTAGGGATAAGGGTTGTGCATGGGTTAAGGCAAATCCAACTTGTTCAAAGTTGGGGAAATAGTGAACTTTTGCACCATTTGCCACCATAGCAACCAACTGCCAATAATGCACTTTCTGAACTTTGAACTTAAATCAGTGGCCAATAAAGGGGACTTTGTTATGTTGCAACTACCTCACCATAAAATATTGGGTTATGTTCTGTCTCTCCAATCTAAGCATTGAAAGTATGATCTCTGTAACACACAGTTGTGATGAGATAGCGATAACTCCAAACTTAGTTGAATAACACAGGCAGTGACTCGATCCAGACAACACCTTGTAGATCTGGTGAAGTTTATTCCATAAACTGAGAGAATCTTACAACAATGAACACTGGATAGGTCAAAAGATCATAATGTGATCTACTTCATGAGACATGAGGCTTGAAGCTGAAGTGCATAACTGGGAAAATGAACCAAGGGTGGGCTATCTATACAGCATGAACTAAACCAAAGGAAAGGGAGGAACAGAGGCAAAATACAAAGAACACTTAAGGCATATGACAGTCATGTCAAACATGACAGGTTGCAAGCAGCAATGTGCATAGCTGAGATAGAAAAAGCATAGAAGCTGATAAAGTGCGAATGGATAAGTTAAGTAGCTGTAAACTCTTACTAAATCTACCTTTGATAGCAAAATACTGCATATTATGGGGAATGCATGAGGGTAAAAAAACCTTCAGTGTGCAGCATCTCCCCCAGCCCCCTAATACTCACCTATGCCCCCTCTCGATCCAGCGATGTGCACTGGAGTATCGGCTATCCTGGGACTCCCTCTTCTCATTGGCTGATACAGAAGCGGGAGTCATTGGCTCCCACTGCTGTCAATCACAGCCAGTGAGCCAATGAGAAGAGAGAGGAGGCAGTGCCGAACCGAGGCTCCGTGTGTGAATGGACACATGACACATATTAAAAAACTATGCTCAAGTTCTTTGAATTGCCTGTGTGCACAGAGCTGTATCCTCAATAATCCTTTTTCTATCCATTTATTTATCTGTCCACAATATGTGTGTAATAGCAAGATCTACAATTTTCAATACCTTAGCTACTTTTTCTATTAATTGGAGTCTTTTCCCTATTTTTAGGTTATAAATTTTGTCTTGATTAGCCTGATTAGAGTGCATCAGGCAGCTGTTGTTGACATTTTTTCAAGAGCTGCCTTTTTGCAGCACCTCAATGCATCTTTTGAAAAAAAAATTTTTAAACATTGTGCACCCAGAACACCAAGTTATTGAAAGCTAGCTATTCAGTCCCAAATTTTCCCCGCTGCACCGAAGGCGATCACTGATATAACAAGTGCAGCAGAGCAGGCTAGTGCCTAAAAATAATAAAAACACAAAATGGAGATGACATATAGCAATATGGAGACTGGGCAAGCACTTTGCTCAAAGCATTAATCAAAGGTCTGGTTTCTACCTTTCTGTTTGATTTAAAAAAAAAATTGCCTCTCACGCCTTGCTTAAAGTAGTTGTGAACATACAATGTTTTAGACAATTCCAATACAGTTATAGCTATGCGGGCACATACCTGCTTTTACTTAGTTTAAAACATGATCTCTTTTACCTTTCTACAAGGTTAAAAAATTCTGTGACCATTCATCTCTTCTTTCTGATAATGGGGGCAGGGTTACAGGGCACTGTGCAGACAAACAGTTTGCCTGTATTCCATATTGTATTCCAATGTGATTGGGAGGGGTTGTGTGCCAGAGGTAAGCTGCGATCAGCTGAGGGGCATGGTGGCTGAACAAACTACTCAATACAGGCATACTGGGGTTGATTTGCTAAAACCGGAGAGTGTAAAATCAGGTACAACTGTGCATAGTAGCCAATTAGCTTTTAACTTCAGCTTGTTCAATTAAGCTTTGCAGAAAAAAACCCTGGAAGCTGATTGATTTCTATGCTACACCAGATTTTGCACTCTCCAGTTTTAGTAAATAAACCCAACTGTGTGTATGGGCAGTGCCTTGTACCTCTGAATGGCTAGTCAAAGAATAAAAACTGATCAAAACAGAAACAGATCAGCTTCTGTGCTTTCTGTGATCAGTATGGACCAAGGAAGAAAGGTGACTGGCAGGATCAACCATGTACTTCAGATGGAAGAAGTACATGAAAATGATAAAGACTATGCTTTATAATATACATATGTGTGCACACACATAGTGAAAAAGAGTCTAGAACTCCCGTCTTTCGCAGTTTGAATTTCCATTCCTGCCTGTGTTTCCTTGACAAGGGCAGGGACAGCTTACAAAAAACTGCTAATTATAAAAAAAAAATATTATATCTGCTAACAGACAACTTCAAGAGCAGATGGTTGATAACAGGCGAATACTGCAATTTGACTACCTCAGGCTTAAAAATAAAGGCGCTATCAACACAAAATAAAAAATAGAGAACCCATAAGAAATGAGATTCTCAAAACGCCATTTCTTAAAGTAGAACCTATTTTTTTAAGGGAAGCCTTTTGACCTCTACATAAATTAAACTCCCTAAATAATGTCCCTAAAACAAGGGAAGCCTTGCTGAAAAATCAAGTTTAATCAGAAACAAACATAAAATAATAAACAACCTACCCTCTGAAATAAATGAAAACACCCAAATACCACCTGCCTGAAAAAAGCAAATTTTTTTAAGCTTTGGAGTAAAGAGCAGCTAAAAGTAACTGCTAACCTCAAATCAACTAATATAAAATTGAAGACAAAAAAGCCCCAATAATAAGAATAAAGTAGTTTACAAATGTGAAAAAAAATGTATGCACTACTATGAAAATATCAAAAATTATTATGTAACTCTAACAGTAGCCGCTAGTGCACAAAACCCATGTCTCAAAAGGTGGGCAAATACAGAATACAGTCTGCTCCAGGACTCTGGATCATGGTTTGGTGACAGGCTGGAGCATTTATCTTTGATACTGGCTTTGCTCACGTGGATGATTACAGATTTCTTGGGTCTGAGGAGTTTTCAGTGGATGTTTATTATACTTGTTGCTGTATGGCACCTGTCAAATGTGAGTGCATAAGTGTAAATCTCTGAGAAAATAAAGCTTTTAAAGGGTAAACACTATGTTAAGTTTTTTTTATGAGGATTGCAGCTGACCAAAAGGAGTGAGTGATTTGGAGTTACCATTTATCAAGTTGATCTTCAGAGTCCAAATCAGTGGGACCAATAGTGCGGTTAGACCAAACATTGTATGATGTGAGGTCACACTGCTGGAGGTGAGCGGATATTGGGTGGTGGAATAGTGCACCTATTTTGTGTTAACTGCATCTGGTGGTCAGAGGAAGAAGAATTATTTAAGAAGAAATTTTCTGAACTTTTATTTCAATTTTTTGGTTTATGGTTTTTATTTACACTTTATTGTACCTATATTATTGTGTAGCACTGCACAGATTTAATATATTGAAGAATAAAGTGGTTGATTGCCCAAAGAGCTAGTAATCAGAATAGAAGTACAGTTTCCTAGCTGATGATCATATCTCCCTTTAAGGTGTGTCAGCTTTTCCTATGCCTGCCAATATACTGACATCATGGCTGCTCTGTACCCTACTTTTAAAAAGAGTAGGCTGGCTTATCCAGTAAAACCCTTATCAGCCCTTCTAAACCTTCTAAACATAGTTCAAATACTTGCATTAATGTTTAAGCAAATTCCCAGGCAAATCTGCACTCACTTATTAAAGATAATGGTGTTAGGGTTGTGGAGTGGTGGGCTGCAGTGGTTAAATGGTAATATTCTACTTTAAAATTGTCAGGGTAATAAAGAATTTTCCTTCAGTATGTTTGATTATTTATCATTTATGTCTATTGAATAAGAATTAGATATCATCCCTCTGTGGATATGCCTCCCCAGACCATCACTGACCCACCACCAAAACGGTCATGCTGAACAATGTCACAGGCAGCATAATGTTCTCCACGGCTTCTCCAGACCCTTTCAAGTCTGTCACATGTGCTCAGACCACCCTTATGAAGTCTGTTTCTGATTGTTTGGTCAGAAACATTCACACCAGTGGCCTGCTGGAGGTCATTTTGTAGGGCTCTGGCAGTGCTCATCCTGTTCCTCCTTGCTCAAAGGAGCAGATACAGGTCCTGCTGATGGGTTAAGGACCTTCTACGGCCCTGTCCAGCTCTCCTAGAGTAACTGCCTGTCTCTGGAATCTCCTCCATGCTCTTGGGACTGTGCTGGGAGGCACAGCAAACCTTCTGGCAATGGCACGTATTGATGTGTCATCTTGGAGGAGTTGGACTGCCTGTGCAACCTCTGTAGGGTCCAGGTATTGCCTCATGCTACCAGTAGTGACACTGACCCTAGGAAATTGCAAAACTAGGGAAATACAGTCAGAAAAGATGAGTAGGGAAAAAAATGTCAGTGGCCTCCACCTGTAAAACCATTCCTGTTTTGGGGGTTGTCTCATTGTTGCCCATCTAATGCAACTGTTGTCAATTTCATTAACACCAAAGCAGCTGAAACTGATTAACAACCCCCTCTGCTACTTAACTGACCAAATCAATATCCCAGGAGTTCAATAAACTTGATGCTATATTCTGATAAAAATGTGTTCCTTTAATTTTTTTGAGCAGTGTATGTCCACCCTTGTTGGCAGCAAGGAAGAGGAAACTCCCGTAATGCCATTGAACTGGAACATAGGATTGCAGCAAAGAAAAATATAAAAAAGACCTGGGATTGCCAGGTTATGCAATTAAAGCTAAAGTTCGGCCTAAACATCATCATTAGGGGTGAGCAAAATTAGATGTTTTAAGTTCTACAAAAACAGCAAAATCATGAAGTTTTTGTGGAATTTTTTAAATGATGGAAACATACATTGAAGTCTTTAAAGAAGACAAAAGTAATGTGTTTTTCTGGAGATTTCAAGGGTGAAATGAGCTTGTACTGACTTTTTTTTGTTTTGGTTTAAACGAGTTTTACCTTCACACATAAGTCTATGGGAAAGAAGCACCATCTATAAGCAGGCAAAATGATCTCAAATTGATTCCAGACTGATGCATCTAATACAGGCCATAGATGGGTCGTTTATCGGCCGAATTTTCATCCGCATGAAAAATCGGCCGATATTCACACCGCTGTTGGCCGTTTTTCGCGGATCTTCTCGTTTATTTTTATTGGTCATGCTGGAAAATCCACGAAAAACTGCCATTTTTTGTAGACATTGGTGGCAGCATCGGCAACGACTGATTTTTCATTTATCGGCCCACAATTCAGCTGATAAACGGCCCATCTATGACCAGCCTAACACAAGTCCAAAGAACAAAAATACAATGTAAACAGACCACTCGGTTAACAATCAATTACATACAAAAAGGGTAATAGCACAAACAAATAAACACATAATTCAATCTAACAATCTACATTACCTTAAACACAGCTCAAAAAGCACACATTCACAATAAAAAAGGAACAGTACAACCACCAAGGTCATGGCGAGGTGGTACAAAAGGAACCAAAAAGCACACAATTTTTTTTTAACTTTTATATGTTTGCACAATTATTGGGACTTATATATATATATATATATATATATATATATATATATATATATACAGTTGTGTTCAAAATATTAGCAGTCAGACATCACTAACCTGATCAATCACTGTTTTTGGTAGAAATTATATTTCTACATGGCAAATAATTTACTAGCAGGTGTAGTAGAGTAATAGAAATCCAACAGACCCAACAGTCATGACATGCATTGCTGCTGATTCTGTGTAATTGAATCACTAATTGAAAGGGGCATGTTCCAAATTATAGCAGTGTGGAGTTCTATTAGTGAGGTCATTCATTCTTTGAAAAACAGGTAGCAATTATTGCCCTTATTTAAGGAAGGAAGGCAGCAAATGTTGTACATGCTGGTTACAGTGCATTTCTCTCTGAAATTCTGAGGAAAATGGGTCGTTCCAGACATTGTTCAGAAGAACAGCGTACCTTGATTAAAAAGTTGATTGGAGAGGGGAAAACATATAAAGAAGTGCAGAAAATGATAGGCTGCTCAGCTACAATGATCGCAAATGCTTTAAAATGGCAACCAAAACCTGAAAGACGTGGAAGAAAGTGAAAAACTACCACTCGAATGGATAGAAGAATAGCCAAAATGGCAAGGACTCAGCCAACAATCAGCTCCAGGAAGATCAAAGAAGGTGTAAAGTTACCTGTGAGTACTGTTACAATTAGAAGACGCCTATGTGAAGCCAAGCTATCTGCAAGAAGCCCCCGCAAAGTCCCACTGTTGAAAAAAAGACATGTGCTGAAGAGGTTACAATTTGCCAAAGAGCACATTGACTGGCCTAAAGAGAAATGGCGCAACATTTTGTGGACTGATGAAAGTAAGATTGTTCTTTTTGGGTCTAGTGGCCGGAGACAGTTTGTCAGACGACCCCCAAACACTGAATTCAAGCCACAGTACACTGTGAAGACAGTGAAGCATGGTTGCGCAAGCATCATGATATGGGGATGTTTCTCATACTACGGTGTTGGGCCTGTTTATTGCATACCAGGGATCATGGATCAGTTTGAATACATCAGAATACCAGAAGAGGTCATGCTGCCTTATGCTGAAGAGGAAATGCCCTTGAAATGGGTGTTCCAACAAGACAACGACCCCAAACACACCAGTAAACATGCAACATCTTGGTTCTAGACCAACAAGATTGACGTTATGGAGTGGCCAGCCCAATCCCCGGATCTTAATCCAATAGAAAACTTGTGGGGTGACATCAAAAATGCAGTTTCTGAGGCAAAACCAAGAAATAGAGAAGAACTGTGGAATGTAGTTCAATCATCCTGGGCTGGAATACCTGTTCACTGGTGCCAGAAGTTGGTTGACTCCATGCAACACAGATGTACAGCAGTTCTCAGAAACAGTGCTTATACAACTAAATATTAATTAAGTGATTCAAAGGAAAGCAAAATCTTCAAACATTTATATAGTGAATGTTTGAGTTTGTAAAGAAGAATACAAACACTGCTATTTTTTTGAACAGTCTAATATTCACTTTTCTTCAATTTCTTTAGAGGAACAACACAAATTTGATATATATATTTCTTCATGTTTTGATTTGGAATAGAATGTGTAGTGTTCCCAATGCATTTGTGTGTATGGAAATAAAAGCTATTAGAAGGATTTTGAGCTTTATTCACTTTTTTCAACACACTGCTATTATTTTGAACACAACTGTATATTGCTTTATACAATTTCACTGTATACACAGTTGCATGGCATTGTATATGTGCTATTTTTAGCATAATTTTCATTTAAGCACCTTGTATTTACTTATTGGTTTATTTGGGATTTAGTCACTGCGGAGGAGGGATATAATTGCCAGCCCACGGGGCATTATAGCACATGCACATTTGTGGGGACCTTTTGTGTAGTAGGGAGTTCATTCATTTATTTAATGAATTATTTAAAGTCGTTTTAAGAGAAGAAAGTTTAAAGAGAGAGAAAGTGTAGCAATTTTTATGTTTGCACTCACACATTTGTTCACCGGTACACATTTGTGATTTTGCTAGAAGAAGCCAGTCTAATTGATCAGTCCTCTGCGCAGGTTATACTCACGCACTTTGCTGCCAGGGTTTGTTTCACATTTTGGGAGTGGACAGGATAAGAACAGTTACCCCGCTTGATAGGGAAAAAGATATAGAGTTAGGGAAAGGTTTCTGCACAAGGAGGGATAGCATTGGGATACCACTGTACATTCCTCAAGCCACCAGTGACCAGAACTCCTGTCATAAATAACAATCTCTCTCTGAATAATCTCTGAGAGTTACCAGCAGAGCCTTGTCATCCTGCCAGTCAGACACCCCTCCAGCAGATGCTGTCTCAGGTAAAGCAAGCCTTGCATGTATAGAGACTTACTGAGTGCCTGTCAGATTCTCTGCTGCATACCTGTGTTGATGCTATGTGACATACCAGTACAAGATAGCGATTCCCTGTTTACCTTATGCTGCCATATGTCTTATCAATCTCTTCATATCATACTGACTGAATCTATACTGTGTCGGAGTGGAGTAATAATCATACCTGTGTTATTGCAACTCTTTCCACAAATGTTACTGTTAACACAAATGTTGTGTTAATACCAGTGATACCCACAGTATTTTTGAAAGTACTCCTTTAACCACTTGACCTCCAGAGGATTTACCCCCCTTAATGACCAGGCCTCTTTTTGCAACTTGGCGCTGCACTAATTCAACTGATAATTGCGCGGTCATGCAATGCTGCACCCAAACGAAATTTACGTCCTTTTTTTCACACAAATAGAGCTTTCTTTCTGTGTAATTTGATCACCTGTGCGCTTTTTATTTTTCACGCTATAAACAAAAAAAAGCCAAATATTTTGAAGAAAAAAAAATATTTTTTACTTTCAGCTATAAAAAATATATAGTAAACTTAAAGTTGGTTATAAATTTAGGCCAAAATGTATTCTGCTACATGTTTTTGGTAAAAAAAATCCCAATGAGTGTATATTAATTGCTTTGTGTGGAAGTTATAGCGTCTACAAACTATGGTATAAATACTGCAATTTACTCCATTTTTCTGCTATACAGCGCTGTGCTAGTTTAACGGACAATTGCGCAGTCATGCAATATGGTACATAAATGAAATTTACATCCATTTTTTCCCCACAAATTGAGCTTTCTTTTGGTGGTATTTGATTGCCTGTGCAGTTTTTATTTTTTGCGCTATAAAAAAAAAGGCTGACAATTCTGAGGAAAAAAAAACAATATTTTGGACTTTTTGCTATAAAACATGTCCAGTAAAAAAAATGCAAAAATCAAATTTAGTCATACATTTCTGCCAAAATGCATTCTGCGACATGTCTTTGCTAAAAAAAAAACCCAATCTGTGTAAATTATTTGGTTTACGTGAAAGTTATAGCGTTTACAAATGGCGGGAAAGATACTGGGATTTTTAGGGGTTTTTTTTATACTGATAATGGCGGCGATCAGCGAATTATGGCGGCGATCAGTGACTTATGGCAGCGACCAGCGACTTATGGCGGGACTGCGGCGGACATTCTGACATTGGGGGGTACTGACTTGGGGTCACTGACATCCCCAAAAACACTAATACAGTGATCAGTGCAAAAAAACAAACACTGACACTGTACTAATGGCACTGGGGAGGAAGGGGTTAACTTTATTTTGCAGGGAAGGGTTATCTGAGTGAGGGGAGTGTTTTACTAGGGGCGGGGGTGTGTGCTGGACGAGACAAGGCTGGTCGAGAGAGAGAAACTCTTCTTTCTCGATCAGCTCGTCCTCGAGCTGTCAGGGAAGTGACAGACAGCACAGCTACTGCAGCTGTGCTGACTGTCACTGTTTGCCGCCGATCGCCGGGAAACAGCCGGTAAAAACCGGCTGTGACCCGGCGACTGACATCCGCGGCGGTAATCGGTGGGACAGATAGGGCGGCGGCGCGCCTCGCGCACACCCCCTATCTGTTTACAAAACACGCGTTTTAAAACTTGGTTTTGCCTGCCAGTGCCGCCCTGCCACTGTATTTCTACAGTGGCAGGGTGACAAGTGGTTAATCTTTTGCCATACTACTTTTCTAAATACAAGAACTTGTACCTCTCATTGGTCTCTGTGTGCAATTTCTCCCTATATTGGGTACCTCAACTCCTGACTCCACCCACAAGATCCTGTGTGTGGAGACAGACACTACGAGAATGTTGACCCTGGCCTCAAGGAGAGGCGGCCAGATCTGACCAGGCCATTGCCTGAGTGGTCTTAGGAGACCATGTGTGATTAGGCAGGAGCCTTTGCAGCCCAGGGACTATTTTGCTCATCAAAAAGCTGACTGAGACAAAGTGGTAAATCTGTGCAGAGACAGGCTTTGAGACTACAAAGAGGCTGGAAGATTTAGTATTGATGCTGAAAACCCCTGCAAGGGTAACTATGTGCATTATTTTTGAATTTTTCTTTTAAATAAAAAGTGGGCCACAAGCCACTTCCCTGGCTGGTCTGAACTCAAGGAAAATTACTATATTTGAGTGAATCCCCCACAATATCACAATGTACAGCTCTAAATACACATGTATTTGAGCTGAAGTTTAGCCTTAACGTGTATCTAAACCCAAAAACAAATAATATATTGCAGCTTACCAGTCCTTGGTTGTTGTGGATGCATGTGTTTTCTTTTTTTTAGTACTTTTTCCTGCGGATTCAGCCAATAACATGATTCCTGTCTTAGAGAGGCTATGTTTGCTCCTGCACTGTATCTGTAGCAGGGGCAGACTGACAACTCATGGGGCCCCCGGGCAATAGGGGATCATGGGGCCCCTGTGTCCTTGCCCAAACTCAAAAAAGCCTACAAAAAAGGTACCAGGGGCATCTCATGGGGCCCCCTACTGACCCCGGGCCCTCGGGCAGTGCCCAAGTTTCCAAATGGTCAGTCTGCCCCTCATCTGTAGCACTAAACCTCAGAGGGGCAACTGGAAATAAATGGATCTTCATTACCTGTTCAGAGGCTGCTAGCTCTGGTCCCAGTTCCAGAGAACACAGACAAACACAGGCTCAGTCTGTATTGCAGTACTTGAACACAGATGTCCACAACGTCCTTCAGTAGCAGCCTTAAGTATTGCTGGATATAAAGGGTATAGTCAACTAGTCTGAGACTCTGTAAGAGCAGTCACAGTCCTTGTAGCAACCTTTTACATCTAATCCTCAGTACACAACCACACCTGGAGCTCAAGGCAAAAGGTCCTACCCAAAATGTCCAGAGACAGCTCCCCAACCAGCTTCCTTGTGATACTCTTCAGTGAAGGGGTTTCTTTAAGTCCAGGTTCCTCCAGGCCCTCAGCCAAGCACATGCTGAGGCCTGATAACAACAGTTCTTGAGTAACATAGGTGGCCACAGCAAAGAAAGCTCTGATACAATCCTCCCAAATATGTATCTTCCCCCCAGCAACTTCTTCTAGGCCTTCCTCCCAGGTATTGGCAAGGGCCCAAAAAATATTCAAAGCCCAAGGATTGATCCTCCCACACTATTTCTAAAACATTCTTCTAAAGGCAGGCAGGAGCAATCAACTGCCAGGTTTAGGGATAGACCTGGCCAGACCTGGAAAATAAATTGTAGATCAGCTGGATACAGCAGAGACAAAAAATACATTTAGCCAGCCTTGGGCAGGGGAGGAATAGCATAGCCACTTTTGGACAGCAGCACTGTGAACCTACAGAAAGGGTAGTGTTAGGGTTGTGGGTAGTGTTAGATTAACTAGCAGATATAGATGGATGTTTCAGCTGATAAATTAAAGTTACTGCAAAGCTTCAGTTTTTGTCCCTAAAATATATTGTAATAAACAAGTAGTACTCTGTTTGTGCAGTGGTATTGCACAGAGAGATCTCTTTCCTCCTCTTCTGGGGTCCCCCACTGGAGGTCTTGGATCCTCCTCCCTTCCAAGTGCCCCAATAGCACGCCAATTGCTATGGAGCATTCATGTAGGATCAATCCCGAACCAGGCTGTGCATCTATATAGACACACAAAGCAGCTCAGTCCCACCCCCTGCTCCCTCCTCACAGGATTTGACTGATGGAAGCAGGAGCCAATCGTTCCTTATTCTGCCTCCTGTGAGGAGACAGAGAGAGAGCAGTGATGCATCAAGATAAAAAGATATTTAGGGAGGCTGGGGGGAGCTGATCATGGAAGTTTTTTTAACCTTAATGCAGAGAATGCATTAAGGTAATAAAACCTCATGCCTTTACAACCACTTTAAAGTCTAACTCCAGCCAACACTTTTAACAGTTAGAGAATCTTTTTTTGTAGGGGGATATTGGTTTTACCTAAACGAATAGAAGCTGACATGTATAAAGTGGCTCTTAACTTGCATGAAAGTAAAAAACCTTCATTGTTCAGCTCCACCCTCAGCTCCCTCTTATACTCATCTGAGCCCAATCCCAATCCAGCGATTGGGCACTCAGCAGGGGGAGGGGCCTGGAGCATCAGTTGGGGACTCAAGAAGAGGAGGAACGGGGCTGCTCTGTGCAAAACTATTGCACAGAGCATGTAAGTATATGTTTGTTATTTTACCACTTCATCTACAGGCGGCATCTACAGGCAAAGTGACGTACCCGTATGTCGCTCTGGCTGTACTAACACAAGGGGGCGCTTCGCACCCAAGCGAGCATGCAGTGCGTCCCCCCCCCACAACTGCAGACACAGTGGAATTAAGATCCCAGTGAACGGGACCCAGTGATCATGTGATTGCTATGCGATCACATGATCACTATGTAAGCAAAGCTGTTATGAATCAATGTCATTCATAACAGCTCTGCTTCTCTTCCTAGTGAGCTGTGATTGGTCCACAGCTGTCACATGATACATGGGGCCAATTACAGAACCCTGTAACATGTGACCAGCTCCAGCCAATCACAGATCACTATCCTGAGCTGTCAAAATGTAACTTATTGAGGTCGGTTCTGACAGCCAGTTTTGCATTGCAGGAAAAAGGATCTTTATTTCTCCTGCAAAGCAAAGTGTAAAAAAAAAAAATCCCTGATCACCCGCCCCACACAGTAGTACAATGTTACTATTGTAACATTGTACTAATCAAATACCATATTGTGAATTTAGAAAAAAACATTTTAAGAGTTTTTTTTTTAACTACTTGCCAACCGCTTACCCGCATTTTGCGGGTGAGCAGCAGCTCTTGGCAAAGCAACGTAATCATGCACCGCTTCCGATTTTGGGGTGTGAACGCACCTTCACCCCCCAATGTCCCCCCCACCCATCGGTCCAGGGAGAGAAGAGAGAACACGACACCGTGTAAAAGCACCACTACATTTTACACGCATGCTTTAGATTAGCACATTTAACCCTTTGATTGCCCCTATTAACTCTTTGATCACCCCGTCACCCAGCCAGTGCTATTAGTACAGTGTCAGTGTATAGAATTTTTCACTGATCACTGTATTCCTGCCACTAGCAACATCAGATACCGTCAGGGTCAGTAAGCGTCCTTCCCAGCCAGGGTCAGCTGCGTTAGATTGCCCGCACACTATTGCACTCACACTATAGGTCGATGATCACCGCCATTACTAGTTTAGTGTTTGTACAGATGAATATATGGATCATGAACAGAACTATACTAGTGCCTCCTTTGTACAGTGTCCACATAAATGCAGTTAACAGGATCAGCCCCGTTTACTGCCTGCACTAACGTTTAGCCCCTCCGCTGTTCTTCACGTTAGATTTGTATCAATTGATTGTGGGCCAAGGCAATTTATACGCACAACAATACATGGCCGCCCACCAGGGGCACACTGGCCATTTGGAAACTCGGGCACTGCCCGAAGGCCCGGGGTCAGTAGGGGGCCCCATGAGCTGCCCCTGGTACCTTTTTTGTAGGCTTTTTTGAGTTTGGGCAAGGACACAGGGGCCCCATGATCCCCTATTGCTCGGGGGCCCCATGAGTTGTCAGTCCGCCCCTGCCGCCCACCCATATTCAGCTCTTTCCAGACAATACGCATGGAAACCTATCACGCTTTCTGAATTTAAAACTCTTTTGGGCCTAACCCTCATCATGGGCATTACAAAAAAGAATGAATTGCGATCATATTGGTCCACAGAGCCAATTCATCGTATGCACGTTTTCTGCTATTACATATATGCCCAACATGGACCAGCAATGTACTGGTATGGACTGGATCCGCCTCCACCCCAGCCCTCCTCAGCCGCTCTGAGCCCAGGTACATCAGGCACGCTGGGGGAGCGGCCGGCCGAGCCTCCCTGCCGCTCTTCCCCCGACTCCATTACAGCAGCACCCGCTCCTGCAGGGCCCAGCCCAGCCGCTGTCACACCACTAGCCACCAGGGACACTAACAGGGGCACCTGCAAACCACTACCCACCAGGGACTGCAAACCACTACCCACCAGGGACTATTGAACACAGGGGCAACCAAATAAGCCCCCAGCCCACAACCCTACTGCCTCCCACCGCCCGCTGCAGCCCACATCCGGGCCGTATGTCTCACCCAGGCCGCACCACAACTGGGCCCGAAGCCACACCAGCCACCTGACCACCAGGCCAATCGCACCGCCCAGCCCCCACCTCACAACCCTACCACCCGGGTAGTTTGAGGGCTGGGTGAGGACACCGCAGTCCCCCTTACCCTGCCGTGAAGAAACTGGCACCCGCACCACCTAGGCCGAGGCCTACCTCAGCACCCAAGCACCTGGCCTGGCAGGGCCTACTGTGGCCTACCACGACACCCCCCCCCGGACAACCCAAAGGGAGCCTGCTCCTGGCCCAAAGGATCCCCACCCGCACACCCCCATCCACGCCCGTAAGGCTGTCCTGAAGCAAGCGCTTCCCACACCACTGAGCCCAGCAGATGATCTCGACCTGGTGAGGCCCACCATTGCCTCGCACGACGCAACTTTGCCCGGACCGCTGAGCTCAACGGACGACCTCAACCTGGTGAAGCCTACCATCACCCACCACAGCGCAACCTGACCTGCCCGGACCTGAAACCCACCTGATGACCCCCGGGAACACAGTGCGGGAGAAGGCCCGACTGCTTTTTCTGCGATCCCCCAGCCTTACTACGCCCATCACCCACATCTGATGCCGACCTCTCATAACCTTCTCTACACCCCATCTCCACCACCTCTGCTGCTGATGACCACCCTTCATCTCCACCACCTGGAAAACACCTCTGCTGCTGACGACCACCCTTCACCTCCACAAACCAAACCTCACCCCTCAAACCAGACTTTCACAAACTGATATTCGCAGCTTGATTACCCCCGGCTACAACCTATCGACCTGAACTCTACCTATCCTGTTCCTAGGCATGAGAACTCTAGCTACCTGAAGACACAGCGATGAGATACACCACTGCATGCTAGACTATCTGCAACCAAGCTTCCCACCACACCTGTCTGCCACTCCGTTTACCTCCCTAAAATGCCTCCCCCATTCCTCCTCCTCATACTCTTCTCCTCCATTCCCAAAATACCTTCTCTATATCCCTCTGCTCCTCCCAAACATCTGTTCATTGTGCCCTCACTGCTTCCTTCTCCGCTCTATGGCACCCACCACCTCCTCCTAATGTTTCACTCTCCCACTGACCCGAACACCTCCACTGGTAGACTTACACGCTCCAGCACATCCCACTCCCATGCCACCTTTCTCACCCTTCTTCTTCTAACCACCGGGGACATCTCCCCGAACCCTGGCTCTCCACCACCTCACCCACCCACAAGGCACCCTCCTACTTCCACATCCAAACCCCTCACCCTAGTACCTGTCCCTCCACTCCCCAAAACCACCCCCCCCCCGTTTTCACTTCTGAACACCCGATCGGTTTGCAACAAGCCATCCACGACCTCTTAATTTCCCACTCCCTCAACCTCCTAGCGATCACGGAAATCTTGATCCAAGCCACTGACTCCACCTCCCATGCAGCACTCTCCTATGGAGGTCTCATCTGGACCCACTAACCTCGAAAAGGTGGTGGGGTTGGTCTGCTCTTGTCACCACTGAGCACCTTCCAAGTCCTCCCAAACCCCCCCTCTCTATCCTTCTCCTCCTTTGAGGCCCACTGCATCTGACTTTTCTCTCCAACCCACCTAAGGATTGCTGTGATCTACCGGCCTCCTGGACCCGTATCCCGCTTCCTTGATGACTTTTCCACCTGGCTACCCTTCTTTCTCTCTTCCGAGCTACCCCCCATCATCCTTGGAGACTTCAACATCCCTGTCAACATCAATAACCCGGCTACATCTCAATTCCTCCACTTAACCTCCTCTTTTGCACTCACTCAATGCATACAATCCACCACCCACTCCGACGGGAACATCCTGGACCTCCTCTTCTCCCATCTCTGCGCCCCCCACAACCTCACAAACACCCCCTTCCCTCTCTCTGACCACAACCTTATCACCTTCTCTGTCTCCTCAAACGCCTACCCCCCCAAATGTCAAACTATTACCAGCCGGAACCTCCGCAACCTGAACCCTGCCCCCTTCCACTCAGCAGCTGATCAACTTTATGACAGCATCCTTCCCCTGTCCTGCCCCAACCTGGCCACGACTGCCTATAACAACTCGCTGTCATCAGCTCTAGACTCGCTAGTGCCTTTAACCACATGAAGCATCAGATCCCGCCTGCTCCAGTCCTGGCAGACTGATCATACCAAAACTCTCAAATGACACAGTCGTGCGCTGGAGCGACTATGGCTCAAAACCAGATCCCAACTAGCGTTCACCCGCTATAAATCTGCCTTCCACACCTACACCTCCTCCCTCCACGCTGCCAAACAAGCCTACTTTCTGACCCTCATCAATACCCTCTCCTCCAATCTTCACCGGCTCTTCTCCACTTTCAACACTATTCGCAGGGACATCGCTGCTGCTCAGACCTCCACCCAACCTACCTCCTCTCACACAGCAACCCCCCAACACCCCTCCCCCTTGGCCTTACCACTGTTCAGACCTCCACCCCATCTAACATCCATCTAACCCCATCGAACATCCCTCACACAGTAGCCCCCTCAACACTCCACTTCTTCGACCTCACCACCACTGAGGAGGTCACTAAGGTCTTCTCTGAAGCCCGCCTCACCACCTGCCCCCTCGACCCTGTCCCCTTACAACTCCTACGATCTCCCTCCTCCTCCATCCTACGCTCCCTCACCCACATCTTTAATCTCTCCCTCTCTTCTGGCGCATTCCCCTCCCCTCTGAAGCACGCACACATCACTCCCATACTTAAAAAGCCCTCCCTGGACCCCACCGACCCGAACAACCTTAGACCCATCTCCCTGCTGCCATTTACATCCAAACTCCTTGAGCGCTTAGTCTCTACTCGCCTAAGCTCCCACCTCAACGACAACAACCTCCTCGACCCCCTACAGTCCGGCTTCCGTCCCCTACACTCCACCAAAACCGCCTTACTCAAACTCACTAACGACCTGCTAACCGCCAAAGCTAATGGCCACTATTCAGTGCTCCTACTCCTCGACCGCTCAGCGGCATTCGATACAGTCGACCACCCCCTCCTCCTCAAGAAACTACACTCCCTTGGCCTCAGAGACTCCGCTCTCTCCTGGGTCTCATCCTACCTATCACAACGCTCCTTCAGCGTTATCTATAACACTACCACCTCCCCCCCACTCTCCCTCTCTGTTGGGGTCCCTCAAGGCTCTGTCCTCGGGCCTCTTCTCTTCTCCATCTACACCTCCTCCCTTGGCCAACTGATACACTCTCATGGCTTCAACTACCACCTCTATGCCGACGACACGCAAATCTATCTCTCGACCCCTCGCCTCACCCCTTCAGTCTCCGCCCGAATCACCAGCCTACCGAATGACATATCAGATTGGATGCCGCTCCAATTCCTTAAACCGAGCCTCTCCAAAACCGAGCTCCTAGTCTTCCCCCCAGCCCACGCACCCCCCCACTGACTTCTCCATCACGTACAACCATGCCACCATCAAGCCCACCCCGCAAGCCAGAGTACTTGGTGTCATACTAGACCCCAATCTATCCTTCCAGCCCCAAGTCCAATCGCTAACAAACTCATGCAGACTCCACCTCCGCAACATCGCCAAAATACGCCCATTCCTAACCCCAGAAACTACTAAGCAGCTCATCCACTCTCTCATCATATCATGACTCGATTACTGCAACTCCCTCCTCACTGGCCTGCCTCACCACAGGCTATCCCCACTTCAGTTGATCCTGAATACGGCGGGCAGACTCATCCATCTTACCAACCGCTCCGTTTCCGTCACCCCCCTCTGCCAATCCCTCCACTGGCTTCCGATTGCCCAACGGATCAAATTCAAACTGCTAACACTGACGTACAAAGCTGTCCATAATTCTGCCCCAAACTACATCACTGACCTAATATCCAAATACCACCCAAAACGCACTCTCCGCTCGTCACAAGACCTCCTTCTCTCTAGTTCCCTGATCTCTTCCTCCCATGCCCGCCTCCAGGACTTCTCCAGGGCATCACCCATCCTCTGGAACTCCCTACCCCAATCCATCAGACTATCACCCACTCTCCTCTCCTTTAGGCGCACCCTAAAAACCCACCTCTTCAGGGAAGCCTACCCCACCCTCTGCTAACTGCCGATCTCCTCCACTCTTCCTACCACTCCACCCCCCACAGCTTTTCCTCCCGTACCACTATCCCCTCCCTCCTAGATTGTAAGCTCCAAGGAGCAGGGCCCTCGAACCCCTCGTGTATCTCATTGTATTGTTATTGTACTGTCTCATGTATTGTCTCCCATTGTAATGTACAGTGCTGAGCAAACTGTTGGTGCTATATAAATACTGTATAATAAAAATTTTATAATGTAAGGGCAGAGGAGATTTCTCAAAAAAGAATATATGACAATGTCCATTGAAGTTATAGGGGATATTTGCATTCCCTGTGATAGCATTAAAAATGATCCAAAAAAAAGAAAATGAAAGGGGCAGTGTAAAAATAATAAAAAGAAATCAAAATAACTAAAAACAAAAAAAAAAAAGCACCCTTGCCCCCTGCACGTGAGCACCTGCGTTGCCAAGCGTTTACCCCGTGGCGGTATGTAAACAGGGGTTGCACCATGCATGTGAGGTATCGTCTCGAACGTAAGATCTAGGGCAGTAATTATAGCACTTGGCTTCCTGTGTAAATATACACTGGTGACCTGTAAAGACTTTTAAAGCGTCGCCTAATAAAAATGTATGTAATTTGTTGCCATTGCACGGGCATGCACAATTTTAAATTTTGTCATGTTTGGTATCTATTTACTCAACATCATCTTTTATATTTTATCAAACAATTGGGCAATATATTGTGTTTTTGTGCATTAAAATTCTAAAAAGTGTATTTTTGCCAAAAGATTTGCGTTTGAAAATTTGCTGCGCAAATACTGTGTGACGTAAAAATTTCAACACCCACTGTTTTATTCTCTAGGGACTCTGCTTTAAAAAAATATATAATGTTTGGGGGTTTAAAGTAATTTTTCTAACAAAAAAACAGTTTTTTCATGTGAACAAAAAGTGTCAGAAAAGACTTGGAGGGTTGGTCTTCAAGAGTGGGTGATGTGTGGCATAAGCTTCTAATGTTGGCCCTGAAATGTCAGGATAGTAGAAGCAACCTTTCCAAATGACCCCTTTTTGCAAAGTAGACACTCCAAGGTATTTGCTAAGAGGCATGGTGAGTGTTTTGCAGATCTAATTTATGTCAGGTGTTTTTGGAAAATTAAGAAAGAAAACAAAAAATTTATTTTTTTATTTTATTTTTTTCTTTGTCAAAACCCTCTGACAAAAATGATATCTGTAAAATACTCACCATGCGTTTTATCAAATTCCTGGGGGTGTCTACTTTCCAAAAAGGGGGCATTTGGGAGTGAGGGTGTTTGTACTATCCTGGCATTTTAGAGCTTCCAAAACTGTGATAGGTAGAGGGTAAGTGATATGAGGAAATATGCCCTTTGAAAGCCTGGAGGTGGTCATTGGATTTTGGAGGCTTGTATGTAGCTAGGCCGCCAAAAAGGCTCTCACATGTGGTATCCTTATACTTGGGAGAAGTAGAAGAATGTGTTTTGGGGTGTTATTCCACATATACCTATGGCATGTGTGAGCAATATATCATTAAATTGACAACTTTGTGTAAAAAAGAGAAAAGAAAAATTGTCATTTTAAAAAATTTGTGGCAAAAAATAAAATGATCCATGGACTCAACATACCTCTGCAAAATCCTTGGGGTGTCTACTTTACAAAAAGGGGTCATTTGGGGTTTTTTTGTACTGCCCTGGCATTTTAGCACCTCAAGAAATGTGATAGGCAGTTAGAAAGTAAAAGCTACGTAAATTCCAATATACTGTATATACCATAGTTTATACATGCTATAACTTTCACACAAACCAATTAATATACACGTATTGAAATTTTTTCAGATAGATTTTATAACCAAAATTGAAAATATAATTTTTTTTCAAAATGTTTGGTCTTTTTATGTTTATAGCGCAAAAATAAAAACCGCAAAGGTGATCAAATACCACCAAAAGAAAGCTCTATTTGTGTGACAAAAGGGACATTAATTTTGGTGCAGCATTGCATGATCACGAAATTACCAGTTGAAATAGCATAGTGCTGAACAGCAAAAAAAGGCCTGGTCAGGAAGGGGGGTAAATCCTCAAGAGGGTAAGTGGTTAAAAAAATTATCTAAACCTTTACAATCACCTTAAGCCCCCTGTCAATGTTAAATGGTTTGTCTCAACCATCTAACTTTTGTTATACAGCTTGGTCTGTTAAAAGTAAAAGGTGAAAACTAACAGGCTGTTGAATCAACAGGTGAAAATAAAGAATAAACGCCTAAAAAGAAACCAATGCATCCACAACATCTAAGTGTGGGTAAACTACAATATAATACATTTTTGCTTTTGAGTTTAGATATGCTTTAAGAAAATGTGATAGATTCAAGATTATGAAGCAATGTAGGAGATTTAAGCTGTGTTTGGCTGCTAAGTGTGTGTAATGTTTTACCTACCAAGCAATTCCCCGATCTTTTATCTACAAATTATAAGATATGCAATAGCGTTTGTAAAAGCTTTTGCTTTGCCTTATAATGTAAAATTGAAAATGCATTATTGGCAGCTGGGAGGATTCTAACAACTTGATAGTTATTAGATATTCAGCTGATTATGTACTATATTCTGTAATGTTTCACAGAGTACCAGAATTACCTTGGAGTCACTTTAAGGCACGTTTTATGGTATTTCACACTCTTTTGTGAGGCATAAGCACACTGAAAAGACATCTGCGTGGTTTTCATTTTGCCATATCCTATTTTTGTTATAAATTCATGCTTGTGGTTTCTCAATAGAACTTGTTTATTTAACTTATTGCAGCAAGCCAATAATCAAATTAAACTCCCTCTGCCTCATCCGCAGCAATACAATGAAGATGATTTACTAAAATAGGAGAGTGCAAAATCTGGTGCAGCTCTGCATAGAAACCAAGCAGCTTCCAGTTTTTTGTCAAAGCTTAATGGAACAAGCTGAAGTTGAAAGCTATTTGGCTACCATGCATAGTTGCACCAGATTTTGCACTCTCCAGTTTTAGTAAATCAACCCCAATGTAATAAAAAGCTTAAAATACATACCTAGGCTGCAAAAAAAACATTGCCCTGTGACCAAATACTGAGACGTGTGTGAAGGGATGGTCATCCAGTTAGAGGCTCTGTCTTAATTGCTATTCTCTACTGTAACAGAGTTCATGTGACCACTATCTTTGAATTTGGTCACGTGGCTGTCCATTTTATGATTTTAAAAAAAATGTCCCTTCTCAATCTTTAATAGGTGCATTAAAGTGTCTGAGCATAAGCAGTGCCATCTTATTAGCATCATGGGCCCCTGGGCAAAGTAATGCTCTGGGGTCCCTACCGGGAGACAGGGTGATGGCAAAAAGTGTCTGGCTAAATGATGCTACATATTGGGCAGAGATTTTTAGTCTGATTAGAAAAAAACAAATAAAGAACCAGTGAATTATCCCAAATTAAATTCAGCCCTTGTACACACTGTCCACCTTCTATATATACTGACCCTCTTTTTTTCTTCAATTCATTTTTTGTTCTTTTTTACCATTATTTATTTATTTTTTTACAATGTTTTATTATATTTTACAATTTTGTATATTTTTTTCTTTTCACAATGCTGTTAGGGGGTCTTTGATAAGATATCAGAGGTCTAACCAAATCTTCTGTGTGGCTCTCCCTGCAGCAGCTGAAAGCAGGTGGGAGAGAAGAGGAAATTACGGCATTCAGCTGCTGCAGGGAGAGCCACACAGAAGATCGGTTCTAGTAATTTCATCCACCCACCGTATTGATCACCCTCTTGGGGAGGAAGGCTGCAGGGGCCTCCCACACACCTTGGGTCCCTGGGCAGTGCCCAGGGGTGCCTTTGTGTTAGGCCAATATTCTTTAGCAGTTCACTTATAGCCAATGTTTTTACTTAGAATAGATAAGATTTTTGGAAATTGTATAGGTTTTCTAAGAAGTTGGATCTCTGTGCGTGATAAGAAGGACTTCTGGTTATCAGAAGGGCTCATTACTGTTACACAAGGAAACCTCACATGGCCAGTTTTTGCACATTCTTTAAATTTTAATCTTACCTCACAATTATTTGGCTATAATCAACACTTGAAAAATTATTATAACAAATAAAATTTTATGGCATGTTGGAAAATATTTTTTTCCCATAAAATGTATAAAATTTGCTGCATGTGTGTTACATGTATTGAAGTGCTGGCAGAGTCAAGAATAGACATTTCTGTGGGTCCTAGCAGCGCTGTGATATAAGGAATCATGGGTTTTGGTTAAAGATCTTCCTAATGTCTGGCCAGTAAATGTATAAAGCTCTGTTCAGAAGTTAAATAAATGCTGGCTGAAGTTACAAGACTGGCACATAGTGCAGCTATGGCATCTCCTATGTCTGTTATGTTACTTTGTAATTCACAGATCACACAATCAAGCAAAGGAAGCACACAAAGAATCATCCCCAGCCTGTGCAGCTCTGCTGTGGCTCCTTTTCATGTAGCACATGTCCCATTTCCATTGGTGCTATTTGCATTTTTGGAAGTTTTACAGTTAAAAGGACATCAAGTGGGAACTGACCAGTTACAATTGCTGAAACCTCTGTTCCTTTTCCCTTCGTTGGATTATGAAAGTTGTCTTATTCGCAAGTCGGTATAATTTGTGATTTGGGTTTGAAGAACTGCATTGTGTACACCAGAGAACTGGTGGGGAATGGCTACAATTATCCTGGCTTTTGTTTATGTTGAGCAATATGTCACCTGCTCCTTTCCCAGATCTCCTTGGAAATATCCAGTGAAAACAGTAATGTCTAAGTGACACGATTTTTTAATGTAAGGCAACCCAAGAAAATGTCATGACCATGGCAGGGAGATGGAGATCCCAACAAGATAATGTTTTAAAGTGTTAAACTGTTAATGTCTGCCTACGTGGACTTGGCCCTTCAAATAAAACTTATTAACAAAGCATACTAAATGTAACAGGTAATTTTAAAGCCACATTCATATTATTTGCTGTGTCTTTATTTTATGCCGAAGTAGAATCTATTTTTAGAACACCACCATAATTACCTTCATCTATGGACTTTTGATGTACAGACATAAGCTATTCTGCAGTAATTGTTGTGTATGGGTCTTTTGTTTGATTTCTATTTTATCCAACTAAATGTATTTCTTGTGCCAGCATCCAGTCGCAAAGAATAAGAGGTTTTACAAGTGGTCGGTAAAGTAATCTAGACAGTTCCTACTGTTATACCTTATTCTTTAATCCAGTATGCCTGCTGTTTTTTTCCTATTACCTAGCTATATTGCTTACCCACTTTTAAGCAATCAAAAACAATAACTCCCTTGTTCCTTTCTGATGTTGTTGTTTATTTTTCTATAATGTATACTGCGTCATCACATTTTGCTGAACTCCCTGAAAACATGTTGTAATTTTAGAAGCATATGATTAACATACAGTAGCTATAACTGACAACACTAATGTACTCCTGTATAGTTTTTACCGTAGGAATGATTCAGACCAATGTAAAGTCCATTTGTGTTGTTTTATTGTTTACAAGTCTTAATCTCACATTAGGTTTTATATTCATTTGTGCAGCATAGTGGCATAATGATTTGAATTGTTGGCAGGAATGCAAACAACTCCAAAGAAAACCTGTACAGGTTTCCTGTAAACTCTACGGGTTTACAATTTTACCTTTTGTGCAGATTCATCCAGAGGAATTATTTTTAAGCCGTAACGCACTACATGGCATTTGAACTATGGCCAGCAGACTTAGAAGGGCTAGTAAGAGGATTTGGTTTAAGCCAGCCCCTTCCTATAAAAAGGGGATTACAGAGCAGCCTGGGTGTCAGTGAATTGGAAGTTGTTGTCAGGAAAGCATAGGAAAAAGCTGAAAAACTTCATAGGCAGAGATTGGGGTTGGGCAAGAAACAGTACTTCAATTATGATTGCTAGCTTTTTATGCAATCAACCCCTTTGCTGCCTTTTTATTCTTAAAATTTGGGACTTTTTTGTCTTTCATTTTTATATTTAGTTGATTTGAGGTCAGCAACCACTTTAGCTGTTGTCCCGTCCCAGTTTTTCTTTTTTTTTTGCTGCAAGGCAAAAAAAAGTTTGTTTTTGTTTCAGGGGTGTTTGTTGGTGTTGCCATTTCTTTTATCAGTTTTTTGTTTATTTTTATTTTATATTGATAAAGCCTTGTTTTGGAGTGCAACTGAACACCTGTCATTTAAGCTGCCTTTTGTTTTTCAGCATGCCATTGCATTGTTTGAAAGGAGAATAGGGTGCACTTAGACAACTTCATATCTCTCACATTCACCAACTCACCTATCCCCATAGCAAAAAGTTAGACATACACCAGTTAGGCCTTTTATTAAAACTGCCATTCTGCTGGCCAATGCCGCACTGCAGTATTTTTTGTGATATCCTAGTTTTTCAGTAAAGCTTGACCTTGTTATTTAAAATTGCCCAGTTGATGGACTAAGTGTAATCTAAGGTCTCTTAACCACTTGCCAACTGTGCTATAGCTGAATGATGGATACAGCGCGGTTGAGCGGTTGTCCAGTCCTGGGACGTCCTTCCAGAACATCCTATGACATCCTTCCAGAACGCGCCCTCCCGCATGCCCCCGGGGGGGCGAGCACCCAGCTATCTCCGTGATCGCTGTGTCCTACGAACACAGCTGATCATGTGATGTGGTAAAAGGCCAATCACAGCGGCCTTCTGCCACGTGATCAGTTGTGTTCAATGACACAGCAGATCACTGGTAAATGCAGTTGCCGGTTACTGGCTGCACTTTCCTCACACTGTCACAGCTTGAGGAAAGTACTGCCGATAACCGGCAAATGTCAGAGGACGGATTGGCTTGATGATCAATGCCCTGATGATCATTGCCCAGCAGGGCCACCCACCAGTGCTGCCCACTTGTGCCCAGCAGTGCCATCCACAAGTGCTCAGCAGTGCCACCCAGCTGTGCTCATTAGTGCCCAGCAGTGCCACCCACCTATGCCCATCAGTGCCTAGTAGCCACCCACCTGTTCTCAGGAGTGCCACCCACCAGTGCCCAGCATTGCCCCCCATCAGTGCCACCCATCAGTGCTGCTCAGCAATGCTGCCAGTCAGTGCCCAGCAGTGCCGCCAGTCATTGCCACCCATCAATGCCGCCTATCAGCCCATCATTGTTGCATATCAGTGCAGCATCGTCAGTGCCGCCTCATCAGTGTCAGCTCATCAGTGCCGCCTATCATTGCTGCCTATCAGTGCCCAGCAGTGCTTCCTATCCGTACCACCTCATCAGTTGCACCTATCAGTGCCCATCAGTGCTGCCTATCAGAGCCCATCAGTGCTGCCTATCAGTGCTGCCTCATCAATGCACATCAGTGAAGGAGAAAAATTACCTGTTTGCAAAATTTTATGCAATTTTTTTGTTTATAGCGCAAAAAATAAAACACCCAGCAGTGATTAAATACCACCAAAAGAAAGCTATATTTGTGTGAAAAAAATGATAAAAAGTTCATATGGGTACAGTGTTACATGATCACGCAATTGTCATTCAAAGTGTGAATTGGACTGGACAGTAAGGGGATAAATGTGCCCAGTAGGCAAGTGATTAATTGCTGTAAATGTCACTTTTGCTTTAGTACATTCTACAGGTGTGTTGCTCCACAGGCAGGTTTAAGGCATCCCCAAGCATATTATTAAAAGGAATTGTTATTGCCTTTTTAAAAGAGGTGCTCTCCCATCCAGATATTATTTTACATTTTTTGCATTGATACATGCCCCCCCAAACATCTGCCCCCCGGGCAGAGAGAATCAGTTTTTAAGATTTCCCTCCCATTGTTTTCAATGGGGTTTGCATTAAGTGTGAAATTTGCAGATTTTTGTCTGTGTTTGCTGAATCTGCCCTCAAATTGAACCCAAATAGATTTGCTAGTCACTATTGCTGGCCAATTTTACTGTAGTATTAACGGTGGTCCCCAAATTCTTAATAAGAACTTGATAGAAATTAGTAAGTGGCAGGATAGTTATGTATCAGTGAAAACAAGGAAAGTCAAAGTTAACTATGGGCTAATTTTTAATTACTACTCAAAATGAACTTATTGCACTATAATGAAAAGAATGTGTTATTGCTAGAACAACCTTAAAAAAAATGAAATCAATTAGAATGGGGTGCTGCTGCACGTCAGCAATGCTAATTGTAAAAGAAAAATATTCCCACAGCCATATACAGTATATGCTTCGACTATAGATGAGACAGTCCATAAAAATTTAATTACTCTGTAGCACCATGGAAAAGTACAGATTTAAGCCATACACCAAGCATGTTTTTTAACTGTTTCCGGACCGCACACTGTAGCTTTACTGCTGTGCCCTTCTGCACTGGATCGCATAATCTATATTGCCAAAAGTATTGGGACATCCCTCCAAGTCATTGGATTCAGGTGTTCCAATCACCTCCATGGCCACAGGTGTAAGAAATCAAGCACCTAAGCATGCCGACTGCTTCAGTGCATTCAAGCGTGGTACTGTGATAGGTTGCCACCTGTGCAATAAGCTCGTCCATGAAATTTCCTTGCTACTAAATATTCCATGGTCAACTGTTAGTTGTATTATTGCAAAGAGGAAATAACTAGGAACAACAGCAACTCAGCCACAAAGTGGTAGGCCACCTAAAATGACAGAGCGTGGTCAGACCATGCTGAAGTCGCCAACTGTCTGAAGAGTCCATAACTAAATACCTCCAAACTTTGTGAGGCCTTCAGATTAGTACAACAGTGCACAGAGAGCTTCATAGAGTGGGTTTCCTCAGCCTACATCCAAGCCTTACCTCATCGAGTACAATGCAAAGCGTCGGAAGCAGTGGTGTAAAGAACGCCACCACTGGACTCTAGAGCAGTGGAGATATGTTCTCTGGAGTGACAAATCACGCCTCTCTGTCTGGCAATCTGATGGACGTGTCTGGGATTGGCGGTTCACAGGAGAATGGTACTTGCCTGACTGCAATTTGCCAAGTGTAAAGTTTGGTGGAGTGGGGATTATGGAATGGGGTTGTTTTTCAGAGGTTGGGCTTGACCCCCTAGTTCCAGTGAAGGGAACACTTAAGGCATCAGCATACCAAAACATTTGGACATTTTGAGGTGGAGGAACTTGACTGGCCTGCATAGTCCTGACCTTAACCCAATAGAATACCTTTGGGATTAATTACAGCAGAGACTGCCAGCAAGGCCTTCAACATCAGTGCCTGACCTCACAATTGCGCTTCTGGAAGAATGGTCAAACATTCCCATAGACACACTCCTAAACCTTGTGAACAGTCTTCCCAGAAGAGTTGAAGCTGTTATAGCTGCAAAGGGTGAGCCAACTCAATATTGAACCCTATGGACTAAGACTCGGATGCTATTAAATTTCATGTGTGTGTAAAGGCAGGCGTCCCAAAACTTTTGGCAATATAATGTATATACAGTATGTGAACCAGCATTTCCAGGTAGGGGGCACACAAACCCACTGCCCAGGCTGTGCTGTAATTCGCTACAGTTCGAGCTGATCAGTGATCAGCTGATCACTGATCAGCTAAATCAGTGATCAGCTAAATCACCAATGATTTATGGCTGGGACCCACTGATCTGCTGAGTGAATGACAGAAGAGAGCGATGTGTTGGTAAACAACGCAAGGCTATCTACAAACAGCAGCGATGTGTTAATTTTTTTCTCCCAGCAAAGCACAAAGTAAACACAGGTACATCTCAGCAAAAAACTGATCACCTGCCCAGGTCTATAACTGGCTTTTTAAACAGTGAACATGGAGGGCGTCACTATGTGAAAGATTCAAAAAATAGAACTATCCAGTTCAACTTGCCAGCCTACCCCAGTCTAATCATGGCTATTGTCGGCAAGGAACATGGATATGTATAACTTATCAACAGAGGGGGATAAGAAAAGCCAGTTCAATCTGCCAGCCAGTTGGCCAACTATCAAAGACCAAATTAACCTATCTAGAAACATGCGTTTAAAAACAGGGGTTTAGTTAGCACACATTTGCAAATACATACGTAAGCCACAGAGCCACGTCACGGCACATCTCAGCAAAAGCACACACACTACACACAGTCATTAGTACATTGACACTGTATAATATTAGCACTGATCACTGTATTAGTGTCACTGGTGATATCAGTGTCAGTTAGTCAGTTCCCACAAAGTGTCAATTAGTGTCAGTTTGCCTACCGCACTACCACAGTCCCACTATAAGTCACTGGTTGCCGCTATTATTAATATAAAAAAATTAATAAATACAAATTCCATTATACTGTATACAATTTTTTGTATATGCTATAGCTTTCACGTAAACTAATTAATATATGCTTATTGGGAATTTAGACATGTAGCAGAATACATTTTGTCCAAACTTTATGAAGAAATTGGGTTTTTAAAAATTATGTTATTGGATATGTTTTATAGTAAAAGAAAGTAAAAAATATTGTTAATTTATTTAAAAATTTTAGTTTTTTTCAGTTTATATAATAAAACATAAAACATTCAGTGGTGATAAAATACCACCAAAGGAAAGCTCTATGTGTGTGAAAAAAGTATATATTTATATATATATTTAATTTGGGTACAGCATGCCATGACTGCACAATTGCCAGTTAAAGTAGTGCCAAATATAAAAAAATGCCCTGTTTATGAAAGGGGTAAAATCTTCTGGAGCTTAAGTGGTTAAAGGTTTTCAATGTTGCCCTCAAACTTCTCCCCGCTTTATAGTATATGTCCCTTGTGGCAAAGCCCAGCTTCTTATGTCTTTCTTGAGCGCAGTTTATAAAAAAAAAATGGCCAGAACTTACTAACAAGATTCATTTAATTTGCCTCTAAATTCAGGTTTGCCAAATTTCAAACAGGATTCAATAAATCCTTGTTGAATCAAACCTGGGCAGATTCACCCATCACTAGCTACCACTGTGATTCTAAAAGCACAAGCTGCCTTGATGTCTCTAGTTTCAATATATTCTAAGTCACTGGCCCAGTACAAAAATGCAGATTCTAATGTCAGAAACATTCCTTCCTGAATCATTTTTACAGGCCTGTGTCGTAGAAGGTATTAAAAATGTGAAAGCCAGACAACTAGCCCTTTTCAAAGGAGAACTCAGCAGCGGTAGTCTACATTTTCTTTCAATACAAGTTTCCTTTAAAATGTTCTTCTTCCCTGCAGAGATACATGATTACCCTATTCCAAATGATGTAGATGCTGTAAATGTTTGAAAAATGTAACAACAAATGTACCTTTGTAACCACTAAATGTGCTTTTATAAAAGCATACTCTGTAAATATTCAACACAATGAAAATCAGAAAGCTGAACTAAAAGCTACTTTTTCTAGTCCATAGCAGAACCAAATTATCTACAAGGCAACCTAGGCAGGAGCATAGTGCCCCAGTCTATGTCCCTTGGCAGGGTTAACCTTCTGTGCTGGAATGTTAAAAACGTCTGTTACGGACTTGTCTGTAATCAACAGATATTTCACTAACTTTAAGTGCTCGGGAACGGCAAAGCATAGTGCTCCATTCTTATATTTCCTCAATCTGTTTCATCTTGAAAGCAATTGGAACAGGCAATCTTTGCACTCTGTTACATTAAACTGTTATAGTTGGCCACTTTCTTCTCTGTGTTTCAGTAGTGATGCATGGGTCAGCAGGAGGAACCACTAGGTACAGCAAGGGACCACAAGGTTGTCACTCCCAGAACAGTGTTCAGGCATTGATTTCACTTCATTACTGTGGCGTCTGCCAATAAAAGATGGCACCCTTTTAAATTTACATTCTTTTCATTAGCTATACAACATATTTTCCCAGAAAGATAATGAAAGATGATGAGAATACTTTATTCAAGTGGTAGGAGTGGTTTAGGTTTTTTTTTTAACCTTTTAGAGTTCATTCACATGATCATTGTGGCTTAATTTCAATTTCAGATAATGCAACTAGGAGGAGGGAATTCTGTTCAAACTCCCTTTCTGGTATGTGTTTCTTTCCTTTACACTATAATTTCCCATCATTCCCAGAGAGTAGACACAGTTGGGAGCAGAGGATGACTGCTGTTATAGTCATGTGAAAGACAGCATTAAATCCTGGGGCACAGAATAGAGGAAGTATGATAGTGGTGTCCAGATGTCCATCAGATTCTTAGGGTGTGAAATGGACTGAAAGAAGTGACTGAAGTATACTAAATGTTTAAACCATCACTGAGCAATGCATAATTCATCTGTGTGCTTCTTTTAGCAACTGTAGTGGTACTTAAAGCTTTTAAATCAGTGCAAGGCTACTGATATGACACCGCAGAAGGCCAAGAGAACTGTTAATTCTGGTCACATTCTAACAGAAAAAAAAAACAGAGAAGACACCGTTATAGAGCTCAGCTATGAAATTACATTTAGCATTGACATTCAATTTGTTGGTATACAAATAATTAAACAGATAATGTCTGAATGTACTCCTGAACATGGACATCTAAAGTTCTTGCAGTTAGGATCAGACTCTTGCAATATCTTAACCACTGTAGAGTGTAAAGCTGGCCATACACTAGTAGAATTTAATGTAAAGAAATGTATTAATTGAATTATAAACTCTTTTTTAATTGTTAGTGAGATCAAATTGACCTTCATTTTCAACCACAGTGATGAGAAAATTCAAAGGAGCAGGATGGAAAATGTTCCTCAAATGAATTTCCAACAGTGTATGTGGTTTTTGGGAAACGTCCAAGAGGAAAGTCTATTCGCTCAACAATTTACTGATTTCAATAAACATTTTTAAGTGCATTTGTGTGGCATTTGTCAAGTCATTGAATGTACTGATGAGAATTGTCATACAAATGTTCATACTAGTGTAAGGCCAGCTTAAGGCCAGTAAAGTGTGAAGGTAATAATCAATAACACCAATAGCACCATTTATCTTTGCACGATTAGCAAATGGCAATGTATGCAGTATAAGAGAGTCACAAGAACAGTTTGCATGTATACATTTTGACTGTGCAATTGGATGCTTGCCTGGAGTATTGGTTTAGCTTTTTAAATGGATAGCTTCAAACATTTGAAATTCTGTTATTAGTAGAAAGAGCAGACACTGAATTGCAGTATATTTTAGTGAGGTTGAACTTCATTTATACTGAAGAAGCTCTTGGTCATCTGTGTTAATCAATGTGCTTTCCTCTGCATCCCATTTACTATTTTCTTTTTTAATTCTCTTCTGCTGTATCTTTAGGACCTCTCTTTTTCTTTCCTACCCAATGATCTCTTATCTTATTTCACAACACAGTATTTCTGTGCCCTCTTGCCCCCCATTTTCATCAGTCTGTATCCCCTTTTCACAGACCTGTAGCACATCTGTTTAAATATGTATAACCCCTTCTCAGTTCACTGCGGCATAAGCTTTAACCCATTAGTGGAATAAAACTGCTTTCAGAATAAAGCAGGGTAGTGTGACTGTAAATGACCAGAGAGGGACTCTAGGTGGCAACAGAATCTTGTCCTAGTGAAAATGAACAATTACAGCAATTCCTATATATTGCTTAACTGAATTGTTTACAGACTACCATAGATATATATTTAGACCAAAATGATTCATTTCTATATGAAAAAATCATACATTGTACTGAATAAAGAAACAGTCCTTATATCTTATATTTAGCTCTTTTAATTAAAGTATATTATGTGAAGGAGGGTCAGCACACACAATAGATAAGTGCAATAGCGTGTGCCAAGCGCACATGCAGAAACCCATAATACCCAGCTAGTGCATTAGAACTAGATCAAATTAGCTAAAAGGTAAAAGCTATAATTGCCATGGGTTACTTCTAGCCATTGCACTTTTTAGTTCCTTTTTAAATAAAATCGATCATAGGTTGTTTTATTTGCATCAGAATATTTGCATTCAGAAAGGATTCTACCTGTTTGGATTTGGGTACCAATTTTTGTAATGGTTTCACTCCAGAGAAGACATGTAAGTGTTGCTTGTTGTTGTGTAGCAATATCACAAGAATGTTTTATTTCTTTGCTGTTTAGTTTATGCTATTAAGGGATTCTGTAATGAACTTTTCTTATTCCAAGCCAGAGGACCTATGTTCCCACTGCCACCTGTAATGACAGCATCTTTCTCTTCATGAGTGTTTTATGAGCTGCGGTGCCTGGAGGGATGTACAAAAATTGCACTGAAGGTATACTGCAAATATACCTTTAATGTCTCAAAGCAGCCTATATAAATTCTGTTTACTGCACTAGGTTACAACCTAAGCAAAGAGGTTAACGTTTCTTATGGTCTTTGATTTAAAACACAACTTCATGCTCATCATTTTCCCTTTGTTGCATAGTGGATATAATCCAGTAGCTTCATTTCTATCTCCTGCTTTGAAAGCCAGTTCCATCCACCCAGTTTTCTTCCTGTGAGTTGTACAGGAAACCCAGGCTCTTTAAAAGCATTTCTGATAAGGAATGCCCTGTACTACTGGATGTACTGAAGTTCCATGATACTGTATATCCACAAGAAACTTTGCAAATGTTCTAGGGACAATTGGAAATGGACCTGACACACAGCTTGAAGTGACAAGGCTAAATTAGGTTATGTTTTCTAGCATAGCATAGTGCTCCCCAAGTGTGTAGCATGCTTCTTGGACACTTTTGGTTTGGGCCTTATATTTAGAGGAATATGTAAAGATATTGATCAATGAAAACAGTGCTTAACCCAACGTTCTGTGTAGAGCTACAACACAAGCAGAAGAATCAATCCCATCATACAGCCATTAAGACCCCTTTCACACAAGCTGACCGATCGGGGCTGCCTGTCCGTTTTTCAAGCAGACCAGAACAGATGCTCCATTGCTCTCTATGGAGTGGTGGGTATAAAGAGACATGTGTCCGTTTACACCTGCCTGCATCTGATCTGATCCTGTCTGCTAAAAAAATGGGGATCTGTTCCCCATCCGTCTGGAAGATCGGATTGGATGACAGTCGAATGGAAACGGACAGGTGGTCTGTTGCCATCTGATGGCCCATAGAGAACAGCGGGCCTGTCATTCACTTGCTTGGCGGACAGCACACCAGCTGAGTAAGCAAATCTGCTGACAGTCAGCCCTGTGTTAAACGGGCCTTAGAATAAAACTCCCACTATGTTATCAGATATCATTCAGATTAACCTATCTTTTGCTTTGTCTTTTTTTTTTTTTAGGTGGGGGTGTCTCTTGTTGTTCCTCTGTTCCATTCTTGCAGCCTATTGCAATTTTCAGATGTATTACTGAATGAGAGAGTCCCCAGCCTATTCTGTAGATCACCAAAGATACATTTTCATGTTAATTTGCAGTTAGAAAATTCAAACATTTTCATGTTCCTTTTGTCAAGTTGTAGTAATTACAAAATAAAAATCAAATCAAGATGTAATAGCGTTTTTATTATCTATGATTTAAAGTTGGTGTTTTAACTCCAAAAATTATGGAATCATTTTTGCAATTACTGTAGGTATGTGTGGCAGTCAGTAACAGTAATGCAGAACTTTACTGAGTTATTTATTTATTTATTTATTTATCGAGTTTATATAGCGCCAAAGGGTTTGCTCAGCCCTGTACAATAGAGGGGGGACAATACATGAAACAGTACAGTAACATCAAACAGCACACAAGGGGTAAGAGGGCCCTACTCTTTCGAGCTTACAATCTAGGAGGGAGGGGGTAGAGTTATTATAATCATTCTGTGCTTCAGTTAAAGGGAACCAGTGTAGAGAAATATTGAAGCTATTACTGAACTCTCTTTCTAAAAATGCATATTTGCTGGCTTTCACAATCACCCAGTGCTTTCTAAATTTTCCCACTGTCTTTCCTTGTTCCTGCAGCTTTTGAGTATTATTACGTTATGCAGATATACAAGTACACATGTACTGGTGATCATTTGCCATTACAAATGAGTATCTACTAAACAGTTTTTTTACACAATTGCATATGAATGTTATTTTAGATAATAGCAAAATTTTAAGTAGAGTATTTTCTATTTAATTAAAGAGTCAGTATTGATTATTTGTTTAGCACCTGGCAGAGAATTGCTCCCTTAGTCACACAGACTGTTTCTCCTATCCTGCTAAGGACAGAGCAAATGGAAAGAGACGAGGACACTAAGGACGTGATTGGATGCAGCTGCAGCCTGAACTTTGCCTGTGCCTGGCAGCTCCAGGGCAGGGAAGAACTGTATTGGCTGCCACTTGGCCAGATGTTTAAGCCCTGCTCATCAGCTGAAGAAGGGAATACAATCCAGGGGGAGAGACCCGGGATCCACAGGGGTGAGATATAGAAGTGTGTGCCCAAAGGTGTTAGTGGACTAGAGCTCAGGCATTCAAAAACTAAGGGGCCTTTATGTGAGTAAGGAAAGCCTTACTGTGTTCCTAGCGCTGCTGCAAAACCTCTACCTGGTTGGAGACCATAATGACTACAGGGCTCCCCCTTCACCTGTGGTCCAGACAACCCTGGAGTGTAGCACAGGGTGGCATGAGTGTCAGAAGTTCAGTCCACAGAAGCCTCCTTCTAGAGGCTGTGAGGTGCCCAAGCAGACTAACTAAGGAAAGTACCTTGCAAGAGGTAGACGTGTAGAAGGGAGCTAGTTGGGACATTGAAACATCCAGCCTGAAAGTAGGACCTGGATGGGCGGTGGTCAGTAGCTGAGGAGATATACAATAGGAAAAGTAGCAAACAGAGTCATGGTCATCAGGTAAGCTGAGGTCAAACCAGAGCATCTCTACAGACAAGGAACTAGCTGAGGTCAAACAATGAATTAGCAGAATCAAACAATGGTCAAAAATTAGCAATTGCTGGAGGATCAGCCATGGAAGAGGGAAAGTTAGAGTAGGGGGCAATTTAGCTTTAGTTTGTGGAGGTGTGAAAGCGGGGAGGAATTGTCACAGGCTGTGGCAACAGTAATGAGCGGGTGGGGGGCACATTTTAGATAAATACTCTGATCAGCGTATTACCGGCTGCTAAACAGAGCTATTGATTTGTTCAGCAGAGTCTGCTGAACAATTCTGCTATAAGTTCATGGTCACTGAAGTAACCATGAGCTTATAGCAGCGGTAAAAGGATTAGTACTGCTTTAATAGTATGAAAACACACATACAAACACATTATAAACAATATTACCTAGGACTGGATTTGTCAAGCTGTGGTATGTATCACATGCCACATGCTGTTCGTGACATATGAAGCAATATTACTTTGTGGGTGAGTGTATCCACAGACTTTGACATAGTGGCTGCAGCTTTGTAAACCTAAATATAATTATAGGATTACGTTTTTTTTTTACTTTACTGTTGGTCAATAATATTTGATTTGGCATTTTACGGTACCATTTTTTAAAAACCTTTCTCTATTTTGATACTACATATTCTAATAGTCTAGTATGTAAGATTACAATAACACATTAGTAGCGCTACATAATATCAATAGCAGGTCTCTTTCCAGTCTTGTTAAGAATAACCTAGTAAGTGACCCAGATAAAAAAAAGGGTCAGCAATTTTGTTGATCGTCACTAAGCAAAGCCAGGTTAACAACAATGACCAGGACAGTGATTTGATGGTCGATATATAATAGAAAGATTTTTGATAAAGGACTGAGGATTGTGAGTAATAAAATGTGTTGTGTAAGCAGTAGTCAGTGAAATTTCCTATTAGGAATAAATGTTGAAGAAGAAAACACATTTAATGAAAATAGAATGTCAGTGACCATATCCAAAAGCATGCAACATGTCGGTGATATCTGCCTTAAAAGGTATAATGTTAACATAGTGGGGTAGATTTACTAAAACTGGAGAGCTCAGAATCTGGTGCAGCTGTGCATGGTAGCCAATCAGCTTTTAATTTAAGTTTATTCAATTAAGCTTTGGCAGTAAAACCTGGAATCCTATTGGTTTATATGCAAAACTGCCCCAGATTTTGCACTCTCCAGTTGTAGTAAATAACCCCCTGTGTCTAGTAAAATGTAACTTGCCAATAAATTGCCCAATAAGAATAATGTGTCTCTAGTAATTGTGACTAAAAGTTAAAATGGACAAGTAGTTTTATAACACGTATCCAATTACTCAGTCACCCCACAATCCCTCCCTTTCTCCTTTAGACTCCCCTTTTCCGTAAAAAAAATGTTGAAAATAATTTTCTGCATCACCTCATAAACTCAGGCTAGCATGATGCTGTATGTCCAGGGGTATGACCATGTCAGCCTGGGCTCATATGAAGTGGGATGAATGATATACAGTGTCATTGAACCCCAAAGAGAATTGACTAGCAGGATTGGAGGAGGATGTGGAGGGGCAGGGGGGCTCTGGGAGTGGGGGTGTTCCAGAGCTACAGTGTACAGAAGGTGAGTAGTGCATTGCAAAAAACATTTTTGTGGCCCAAAAGTAAGGGAGGAAACAATAGATTAAACACAAAAAAAATTCTAATCTAAACAGATCAGCACTCATTTACACTATTGTATTACTTATAACACCACAGTGTTTTACAAAGTGAATCTAACTCTTAAATTAACAAGATGGGGGGCTATATTTTAAGTTACAGTAAAAATACCCTTCAAGTGGTAAACATGCAAGTAAGTTTAAAAAATATCTTTTTTTGGGTAACTTAAAAATATTTCCAATGAGACCAGTAGCTATAGCAGTAGGGAGGCTTCCACTGACCTGCTGGAAAAGTACAAAAGCAGGTCACCTTGGTGGATGATGTGGGCTCGATCTAAGCACTAAATGATTTTCACCAGAGCTCCTGATGATGGAGATGGGTTTTTTTGAGTGTTAATACCAGGTCACTGACCCCAGAATCGCCCCACTAGAAGGTGAGCAGGCTGAGACCCAGTAGCGATATAGCTGGTAAGGCTCAAGAAGAAGCGTAGTCAGTAAATGAGCCAGAGGTTGTAACAACAGGTTGCAGGTTGGGATCCAGCGAAAGCATAGTCAAGGAACAAGCAAAAAGTTGGTAACGAATAGTTGCAGGTTGGGATCAAGCAGAAGCGTAGTCAAGGAACAAGCCAAGGTTGGTACTGAGTAGTAGTTGAAATAGCTGCAGGTACACAAAGGAGCAAGATATAGGCTGGAGAGAGCACAATAATCTGGCAAAAAGGAAGTGCAAAGGCTTGGTTTAAATAAGACATTCATGGCAAGAGCAAAGGGTTGAAGGTTCAAGAGAAACAAGACAATATTATCAAAGAATCATGCAGGAAGCTGTCCAACATCCCTAGTGACCCATCAAGAAAAGCTACTGCCAGATGCAGCAGAGATCTTGGATTCAGATCTTGATCCTGACAGAGAGAAAGAATTACTAAAAGTTTCAATACATTTTATTACAGTTGAACTTCAGGCAGATATAAAAACTGTCTACAATCCAAATATATATTCATTTCAAATAAAAGTATTTCCTACATAACACTAGCAGGTGCACCTGAATCTGTCTTGATTTAGGCTTAGAATTTCCTGTTAGTATGGGAATTGGATAGGAAACACTCTGAACCAAAAAAGGCTCTATAACTTAGCACAGCATACATGTGAACATGGTTACTGGAGAGGAGGGCACAAGTATAGCCTCAGTATTGTGCTCGTCATGATCAAATCAAAGGATGAAACAGGTGCAAGACCAGTCCATATTACTTAGTGGTGTAGCCTACAGAGAACATGGTTATGCGGTGTAGATCACAAGCCTAGCTGGACAAATATGCAAATGCTTTGCAGGAGTAACATAACACATATTTATGTATTTCTACTTTGTATTTAGCTGTTTGCCTTGCGTTCAGCTTAAATGCCTATAAACTGGAAAAAGAATGGTTAATTGAAGATGAGCTTTTTTTCGGCTTTTTTAATTCTCAATTATTTTTATTTTTTTGTTTGGCAGTATTTCAACACACCATGTGTTCTGAATAGGAAACAAATGGCAATGCATATTACAGATGTCCTTTAATATTCACAGGCTATGTTGTATAATATTCTACAATTAAAATGAAAACTATCATTAAACTGTTTATTAAAATGAAAATGACAAGCTGAAAATAATCTTGTCACCACTGCCAGAATTTAAAGGATGTGAATATTTTAAAGTGACAAGCTTATGCCAGGAAACATAAAATTCTGATCGTTGTGTGCCATATGTATGTATTTTGCATGTATATTTTTACTTATAAATATTTCAAGCCTGTTCAATGGTTTTAAAGAAAAAATATCATATACTAAGTTCATATAGGAACAGAAAAGTTTATTTCCCTGGCAGTATTACTTTTTAGAATGTTAGTTAACTGCACGCGCTTACTTTGATCTGCATGTTGTTTTAATAGCTTACTTAAAATGGTTGTAAAGTCGCAAGGTTTTTACCTTCATGCATTCTATGCATTCCACAGAGTGGAAGAAAGTCTTGAATGAGTGCAAAGCCAGAAGAGGCAGTGCAGGAAAACATACACCAATCACTCATAACCAGGGGCTGACTGACAACTCATGGGGCCCCCGGGCAATATGGGATTATGGGGCCCCTGTGTCCTTGCCCAAACTCAAAAAGGCCTATGAAACAGGTACCAGTGGCATCTCAAAGGCCCCCTACTGACCCCCCGAGCAATAGGGGATCATGAGGCCCCTGTGTCTTTGCCCAAAATCAAAAAAGCCTATGAAAAAGGTACCAGGGGCATCTCATGGGACCCCTACTGACCCCCCGGGCAATAGGGGATCATGGGGCCCCTGTGTCCTTGCCCAAACTCATAAAAGCCTATCAAAAAGGTACCAGGGGCATCTCATGGGGCCCCCTACTGACCCTGGGCCCTCGGGCAGTGCTCAGGTTTCCAAATGGTCAGTCCACCCCTGCTCATAACATTATGAATACCCACCATAAACCATCAAATGGGTCTAGTGGCATAAACGCCACTAGACCTCTGAAGGTATGCTGTGGTTGAATTTATTAGACCAGGCCATTTTCTTCTAGTGCTCTGTGGTCCAGTTTTGATGCACACATGCCCATTTTAGGCACTTTTGACTGTGGACATGGGTCAGCATGGGCACCATGATAGGTCTTCAGCTATGCAGCCCCATACACAACAGAGTGTGGTTCACTGTGTGTTCTGACACTTTTCTATCAGAACTAACATGATTTATTTCAGAAATTTTAGCTACAGTAGCTCTTCTATCGAATAGGACTACAAGGACCAGCCTTCGCTCCCCACGTGCATCAGTGAGTCTTGGCTGATCATGACCCTGTTGCTGGTTTACCAGTTTTACTTCCTTGGACCACTTTTGGTAGGTCCTGACCACTGCAGACCAGGAACATCTCACAAGGACTGCAGTTTTGGAGATGCTGTGATCCAGTTATCTAGCCATTACAATTTGGCCTTTGTGAAAGTTGTTCAAATCCCTAAACTTGCCCATTTTTTCTGCTTTCAACATCAATATCCAAAGTTCACTTACTTCCTTATACAGTATATTCCACCCATTTTCATGTAACAAGATAATCAATGTTATTCACTTTACCTGTCAGTGGTCATAATGTTATGGCTGATTGGTGTATGCATTCTGCCATTCATCTTAGTCCTTTTTGATAATACCAGGCATCCATTAAAGGAGAGTGACAGGAGTTACATGTCTGTCCATCTTAGGAAAAACAATAGGGAGGTCTGTTAATAAATTACAGCTTTGGCACATTATTAAAAAGGTGGTTTTACTGTTCAGGCTTAGTGAACGTGGTGATACAAAGAATACCCAGTCACGTGCAAGTAAAATTTAAAAAACTGTATTTATGCCTGCACCTTACTGGATGATGTAAGTCAGCAGAACTTTTCCTCATTCACTAATTTAAGAAAAATAATTATTTTCAAAGTGAAAATTCTCTTGCAAAGTGAATAACCAATTTGCCTTTAGCAAATCAACAACCAGGAGTGAATGTGAAAGTTGTATAAATGGATAATAGAGAGGATCTGCAAAATATTTTGTAGCCTAAAGTAGACTGATGAAAGCTACTCAAAGAAAGGCAAATATACGTACATAGAGAAGATTTAAAAAAAACACAGAAAGTAAGAGAACTGTGTTTCTGTGAAAGAGAGCGGCTGAAAAACGTGACAATTTGGAATAGTGGCCAATTAACTCCTTGATAAGATACAATTCAGGTGATGCTCGCGCCCTCCTGCTACTTCTAAATTTCTTAATCTAGCCTCCTTTTGTAGCCTGAAGCAATTGTTACAGGCTTCTACACACTCCATTGTCAACACTCTTGACCTTGTATTCTCCTACATATGCACTCCGTGCAACCTCTCCAACACCCTTCTGCTCTCAGATCACCACCTTATTAGCTTCACTCTCTCCCTGTCTCTCACCTCCTCTCCCTCCAACCACCTCACATTACCCGTAGAAACCTTCGCCACCCCAACCCTTCCATCTTTACTCTATTACTTAACACCTGTATGACAAAATATCATCCCTGTCCTGCCCAGAACTAGCCACTTTTGTCTACAACAGTTCACTGTCATCCCACCTAGACAAGCTCACCCCCCTCACTATATACAGTCAGGCCCCTACCTCTACAACATCTACAACCTTGGCAAACAGATGACACCAGAGTAAGAAAATTCAAGCGAGCGCTCATACAACCAGCAGCTAGAACACTCAAAGGAATCACAATGACCTTGCAAGACAAACTATAAATTATAGTGCAGCGCTGAAAATTAATTTTGTGTTAATTAATAAACATTCATAAGATGTTCATCAAAATCTTGTGCAGGTTCATAGAAAGCTTCCTCTTTCAAGATACACTGATGTCTATGAATCATATAGCAGAAATGCGCACTCACCGACCGCACATAAAAAATGCGCATATATGTGACCATCAACCGGAATAGCTGGCAGCAAGTGGTACATCCCTCAGGGGTAAATCATCAGCCTTGGGTGGAGTGATGCACAGCAGGGCTCAGAGATCTCCTTAAGAACCTATGGACAGCCTAGATGAATGGGCTCCCTCCTCTGGATGGTAGGTAAACTGGGAAAACTGCTGCTGTGAATCTGAAACCCTCAATAGAGGGTCAAAAACAAAAGGGAGTGCCCATAGTGCAGTAGGTTGATGCTTTTATTTGGTCACACATAAAAAACAGGGGTGCAAGTACAGATGAAATTGCCAAATATATCTGCCAGATGATGACAAACAAAAAGGTAATGTTGTACTGACCCAGTGAGTAAAATGGCCACCGGACCTCCTCGTGGTCACGGCGGTGAATGACGTCACACGTGCTGTCGGCTCCTCCTGAGGCCTTTCGTGCTACGGCACTTCATCAGAGGGGAGGCCATTTTACTCACTGGGTTGAGTAACTAACAACTATAAATGAGTAAAGAAGGAAATTCCTGTCCAGGCTTTGAGACTTGTAGATTACACAAGGATGGAGATGGACACTGCCCTCATGTGACAATGTCATGTGGAAAAAAGCAGTGAGTCATGTGTTCCTCATACCCAGAAGTATGTGGTATATCATGTTGCTGCCCCAGGATCAAATAACAGTGTGTGTGTAGGTACAGTGACTAAAATCAAAGTAAACTTTTGGGTTTGCACTGCATAAGCAAAGCACAGGTTCACTTTAAACAGCCCTGGAATGCAAGCAAATATATAAAAAAATTATTACACACTATGTGCAAGAGCTGCTAATAAAGGAATAAAATGTAAATAGGTAAAGAATACCATCATCTATAGTATATGGAAACTGAGCTACTTGACATTTATGCAATTTGGTGGTAAGACTATGCCTATATGTGAGCTAATCTGATATGACTGTGTCATGGTCTGGGATCAGAATCAGAGGCTAGTGGCTGTAGCAGAGGTTCACGTAGTAATTAACTGGGTAAATACACAAGTAGATCCCCCTAGCGGATGATACTGGCTCACCCGAATCGCGGGGTCTAAGCCAGGGGTGGACTGACAACTCATGGGGCCCCCGGGCAATAGGGGATCATGGGGCCCCTGTGTCCTTGCCCAAACTCAAAAAAGCCTATGAAAAAGGTACCAGGGGCATCTCATGGGGCCCCCTACTGACCTCGGGCCCTCGGGCAGTGCCCGAGTTTCCAATTGGTCAGTCCACCCCTGGTCTAAGCACTAGCAGGTCTTTACCAGAGCAGAGATGGTGGAGATGGGTTTCACTGCATACTAATGCCAGGTCACGGCCCTCTGGATTGCCCCAGCAGGAAAAGAGCAAGCGGGGGGTCAGGATGAAGCAGATAGAGAACAAACAGAAGAGTAGTCCATGAACAAGCCAAAAGGTCAGTAATAAGTAGTAGCTGGCGGGAATCGAGAGGAAGCATTGTTGAACAAACCAAGGGTCAGTAACAAGTGGTTGTGAAGATAAAAACAACAGCAGGTACACTAGAAGCAAGATGTCGACTAGAGAGAATACAATAATCTGGCAAACAGTGCAAGGGTGTGGCTTAAATAGGAAGTTCATGGGAGGAGCAAATGGTTCAAGGTTCAACAGATACAAGGAAAAATCAGATTGTCCACAGGTTTTATCTAAACCAAAAAATAAAAATGTGATATGCTACATTTTACCTGTGTTTAGATTAGATGTCTACATTGGTTGTCCTTTTCTCCTTAATTGTACCTGGTAATCCTGTGAATAACACACTTCCTATCCTACGGTAGCTATGCTCACTCCTCTGCTGTATCTATGGAGGAATCTATAGCTGTTACCCAGGCTGGAGTTCAAACATGTCTGCCTTTTTCCATGTCTGTTACAAAGAGGGGTGACAAGATTAGTAGTTACACGAAAAAGATAACATTGTGTTTGCTTACTGTTTATCTCACAGTAAGAGACAAGGACAGGTTTTTTTTTTTAAGGACTTTTCAGATGCAGTATATTTTTTTAATTTAGTTGTTCTTAAAGCGGATCTTCATTCTGGAAAATAAAACTGAAAGTCAAAATCCTCAAAAAAAATCCCCAAAAGTCAAATCCTGTAGCTGCTACCTTTTAATAAAAGGAAACTTTCCTGTCCAGGGATCCAGCACCATCCTCACCCGGGCTAGTTCTTCACTAGCCTTCGGGTCCCCGGCACCAGCATCCTAACTGTAGGCAGCCGGCTTTGCTGCTTTGAGCTTCACAGCTGGTTGCCCACTGCGCATGCATGAGCCAACCTGCTCTTTGTGAATGGTCCTGCAGTCTTCTGGAACCTATGACACGTCCCAGAAGACTACAAGGAGGGAGATGGGGTGGAGAACTTCCGCTCTGATCACCTAGGAAATGCCAGCACCTCCCAGCCCCTTAAGGGGTTTGTGACACCGAGAGGCGGGGTTTAGGGTCATGTGACCGCTGTGATTGACTGTCACAACGGTCACATGATTGGAAAGGTCCTGAACGTAAGTAATGATCGGGACCTTTCTGTGAGGCACAGGTATATGTGCTGGGAGCATGCAGGGCATAGGCTCTTAGCAAATGTTTGTTTACTTTTGGTATGCAAATATGTGACTGCTCAGCGTCAAGTCCCAGCCTCCGAGAAGCCGCATATTTGTGTACTGTCGGCGCCAATAGGTTAAAGATCAACTCCGAGTCTGCCAGGATTCTTCCATACCACACTAAAGTGGGATGCTCTAGTAGGGTATGGAATAATCCTGGCAAACACAGAGTTGATCTTTAACCTGCTGGCGCTGACAGCAAAAAAAAAAAAAAAGGTTCTACACTTAACTTTTTTTCTTGGTGTCTTCAGTCTTGTCCAGTGACATCACAGGTCCTCTTCTGCTAGACCGTCCTTGACTATCTTAGCTAGCAGGAAGTGGATTAAGTGACAATGGGTGGTATTAAACCTGAAAGAGGAGCAGCAGTCGGGAAATGGAATGGTGAGGCTATAGTAGACAGTGCCAGGAATTTCATGCTGTACTGATGGCTGATTTTGTCTTTATTTACACCAAAGCAGGACTTGTGCTTCCATGTACCATCTATACTGACTGGTAGAAGAAAAGTATTGAAGTCAGTTGGTTAATTTCACAGTGAGAAAATAAATCAGAAAAAAATCAGAATAAAACATATTAAAAGTGACCTACAATTAAATGATTAAAAACCACGTTTTTTTTTAAAACTGCTAATTTCTGGTAACAGAGCAGTGCAGGATTTTGACCCTATGGTGAATTGGTTTTACACTGTTCAAAACCAGTGATTGAGCTTCACTACCTAAAATGGTTGTAAACCTCAGGCATGAAATATGAACAAAGCATTTCCCTCTGTAGTGTACATAAGGGAAAGACGATTGTAGATAAACAGGTACAACGTATGTAGGGAAATTTGTTTCATCTCTGTGTATCCCCTGTATAAGGCCAGTCACTTCACTGGGTATATGTAAGGGTTTACAACCATTTAAAGCAAAATTCAAGGCTCCATTATTCACGTCTGTTCCAGCAATGAGAAGTCCCTGAGCTCCTGAGCTGTCACCAACATCTTTTAAACCCTCTTCTTCTGGGTTTGCCATCTTTGACCATCTTGATTGGCCAGCCCAGGATGACTTAACTCCTGCATATGTGCACAAGAATAAAGTCATCCCACCACTGAGGAATGATGAGAATTTACACTGAAGTGTTTATGTGCAGCACAGAATAAGTTTGTCAGCAGCCAGGCAAAATGTTTTATTGCATAAGAGACAAGTGAGGTTGATTTACTAAAGGCTAATTGAATATTCACTTCATTTAACCAATCATGTGAAAAGCAAAAGTCCCATTTACTCATTTCATCTGCACGCGATTGGATAATTGAAGTGAATATTGACACTGTTTGTTTTGTGATCATTTCCAACTACTTTAGTAAATCAGATTCACTATGTTACTTCTGCAATAAAAATCTTGGCTGCATGCTCATTTTTGTTCAGGCAGAATTGGGAGGGGGGATAGGTATGCTGTAAAGGGAGCCTATAGTGAGTGAGGCCGCAAAAGATGACCTTTCCTGAAATGCTAAATGCTTGGCTTTTCAGATCCAATTGTTTTAATCATTTTTGAGACATTGAAGTAGAAAAAGTATGCCGATCAGGAGTTCTAACTGGCTTTCTAATATGTATACTCTTTCCTGGTTAAGTACTGAAGCCAGAGGCAGCCAGGGAACTAGAATTATTTAAAAGGAGGTCAGTGAGGGAAGCGCCTGTATTCCTCTTTGTAAGGGTTCCCTCTATAGCCAACTATTTAGCCCCTGGTGGATATGCTGTATCTGGTAATGAATAAACATGTAAGCTTGTAAAACTGTATGATCTACTGCAGTTATAAGTTGTATGTTGTCTTCACTTGTTCATCAAATGAAATCTTCTCAAATTTAAAAAAAAAAAGCCTTGCGAAAGGATACACAGGGGCACAAAGAGGAGTCTTCTCTTTGATAACTGCAATTCTTCTGCAGAGGGCTTTTAACAGCTAACTACAAAGTCCCCGTCTGTAGGACTTCTAACTATGTTGCCGAAAGGCTCTTAATCAGACCAAGAAGCTTTTAAGTAAGAAGCCACAAGAGGAGAAGCTCAGAGTGTGTGCCCAAGTCACCGAGTTTCACTGCAGAAACGAGATGCTGTCAGTAAGCCTGCAGCAAGGAACATATAAAGATAACAATGAGTTAAAGGGCAATAACTCTAATACTGAAAGGATGTAAAAGCCAAGGCTTTCTAAAGTTAAAAATAAGTGCATATCTTATCAAATAGTCTCTTTAGTTTGAAATTCTGATTTAGTTGATAGTTTGGGGTGACATTTGAAATACTGTAAAAATGTCTAGCAAACTTGCTTTAGCTGTCTAATTTCATTCGATGATGTGTAAAGATCTACGGTAGACATGCTTTTATTACATACTATTTACAAGGTATATATAACACATACACTCAAGCATATATATATATATATATATATATATATATTTTTTTTTTTTTTTTTTTAAATCCAAAATGTCAATTATAAGCTGTCATCGCTGGTATACATCTTCATTATCAATAAACATACACATCATATATTGCACTATTTTCATATTTAGTAGTTACATAGTTACATTTGGGTTGATTTGCTGTGCACTCTACAAGTGCAGTTACTCCAGAGGTTAGTAAATGAGGTAAATCTTTACTTTTTTGCACATAATTGGATAATGGAAGTCAGCAGCGCTTTACTTCATTCACTAAGCTCTGGAGCAGCTGCAATTGCAACATTCATATTCTATTTGCCTTTTGTAAATCAACCCCTTAGTTGGTAAGGTTGAATAAAGACATCAGTCCATCCAGTAGTAGTGTTGGAACACTACAGTTCTATAATAACACTATCACTAAAAACAGGAAAAGTCTGTATTTGAATAGCACTATAGCAGGTTTTTCAAATTTGCATGTTTATTTGCATATAATATATGTTCACTGATTTATTATTGAAATAAGTAGGGGTGTTTTTTCCCTAGATAAATTAAATTTACATCTCATATGTTCCTACAAGGTGCTATTATGTTAAAACTTTGATAATATTAATAGTGATACTATAAATAATAATTGTTATAATAATATACACAATGGTCAAAGAAGCAAAGTCTTTATTTATTTATTTATACAGTAAGTAAAATGCTAATACATAAAGATCTAAAGTAACAGAACAGAGAACAAAAGAATAAAACAGAGATGACATGTTAGATAAGTCTGTCTAAAAAATACAGTATCTTGGCTGGGCCCCATTAAAAGAGAGAGAAGAAAGGTCTGCTTGGCATTTTATAACACACACAAGCACCACCCTCATCAACACCACCACTCGCCCCATTGACAGCCTTCTGTCCAATCAGTGAATATCGGTAAATACCAGGGAATATGCCCCTATCTTTGATATCCTCCAACAGATGGTGTTGTCACACTTTGGGCAAATTCTTGACCCACGTCAAATATCAGGGAATATGCCCCTATTTGCATATAATACCAGTTCACTGATTTATTATTGAAATAAGTAGGGGTGTTTTTTCCCTAGATAAAATAAATATACATCTCATGTGTTCCTATAAGGTGCTACTATTTTAACCACCTATTCTACATAGACGGCAGACAGGATGCACCACCAATGCGGGCTAACATTCCTGTACATCAGCCCGCATTGTTGGCTCGTGCACGGCTCACAGAGCACGCACCCTGGAGCCCAGTGATCAGTGTGTCGCCCGGACAGCGGATCCCATTACCACTGTGTTCGGGCGACCATCGCCATACCCCAAACCAACACCCTGATCACTGTCATATGCCATACCAGCACCCTTATCACCTCCATACACCACACCAGCACCCTGATCACCTTCATACACCATACCAGTTCCCTGATCACCACCATACACCATACCAGAGCCCTGATCACCACCATACCCCATACCAACATCCTGATCACTGCCATACCCCATATCAGCATTCCGATCACTGACATACCCCATACCAGCACCCTGATAACCGCCATACCCCATACCAGCATCCTGATCACTACCATACCTCATACCATCACCCTGATCACCACCATACCCCATATCAGCATTCTGATCACTGCCATACCCCATAACAGCATTTTGATCACCACCATAACTTATATCAGCATCCTGATCACAGCCATATCCCATACCAGCATCCAGATCACCCCCATAACAGTGTCCTGGATACTGCCATACCAGCATCCTGATCACCACCATACCTCATGCTAATGTCTTGATCACATAATCCATACCAGCGTCCGGAATTTTAGGATCTCAACTGATCAGTTTTCAAATATACTGTATATCCCAAAGTCTGTAGACTCTATAGCTTTCACACAGACTAAATAATATAAATTGTTTTGGGTTATTGTTACCCCAAAAATGTAGCAGAATACATTTTGATCTAAATCTATGAAGAAAAATTATCTATTTGGAACATTTTATGACAAAAACAAAAAATAATGAAATAATGTTTTTTCAAAATGTTTGGTATATTTTCATTTATATAGCAAAAAATTAAAGTGGTGATCAAATACCACCAAAAGAAAGCTCTATCTGTCTAAATAAAAAGAATAAAAATGTAATATGGGTACAGTGAGTAATTGTCACTCAAAGTGTGATAGTGCTAAAAAGCTGAAAATTGGCCAGGACTGGTGGAAGGGGGTGAAAGTGTCCAGACTTAAAGTGGTTAAAACTTTGATAATATTAATAGTGATACTATAAATAATAATAACTAGAATAATATACACAATGGTCAAAGAAGCAAAGGTCTTATCTATTTACAGAATAAGTAAAATGCTAATACATAAAGATCTAAAGTAATAGAACAGAGAACATAAGATTAAAACGGAGATGACACGTCTGTCCTCAAAATACAGTATCTTGGTTGGGCCCCATTAAAAGAGAAAGCAAAAAATGGTCTGACTTGCCATTTTATAACACACACTAGCAACACCCTTATCAACACCCCCACTCACCCGCTTGACAGTTCTCTGTCAAAACAGTGAATATCAGTAAATATCAGGGAATATGCCCCTATCTTTGATTTCCTCCAACAGATAGTGTTGTCACACCACGGGCAAATTCTTGATCTAGGTCAACATTTCAGCACCAGCTTTCCCTTTGATCTCCCAGTTGAAAGTCAGTCAGGCACTCTCCTCTTCACCTAACCAGGGGTCTAAGATGTTGCTCTTCTACCCCCATACCTCAAAGCAGGGAACTTATGCATGGGCCTCAGAAAACATGACTAATTATTGATCTTCAGCTCATTAGGAACTACATTAAGAAAATGTAGCTGCTAGTAGGTTGAAGATCAATGTTTAGTATATACTTTAGCAAGAAGCTTACTTGGGAACTTGCTGACTTCAGATTGGAGTTGCCAGCTTTTTGCTTTTGTTACTGGCTATCCATCTTTCCGCTGCAAATTGCTGGCTTGTGTTTGTAAAGCTTACATGGCATTACCTGTGTAAGCCATGCTGTTTAACCTGCTAATACCTGTGTCCATCATTGCGGAGAGGAGGAAGTAGACTAGGAGAGCATCTGTGTGTAAGTGGGTTAAGCTCTGCCTACCCAATTCAGCTGAATAAAAAGGAACTCAAAAACAAAACATGGATACGTGACCTGTTTTTGTGATCTAGAATTAGAGAAATTGTGATAGTCAGTAGACATCGTAAGTATTAATATGTGAAGAATTAATGGTCTACAGAAGTCAGTCATTAAACAACAGCAAGAATTTCATGTCCAGGGTCATCTCCATTTTCATGAGTGAAAATAAAGCAAAAAATATATATAAAATATAATATAATATCATGCATATACAATTGCTATGCAATCCATATTGTAATTTGTTATTAAAATTAGCTTTCCTTTTCAATCTGTAGTCGCTGTGATTTTCTATAAAATGTTAAGCAATTTGGCAACCTAGAGGCCTTCTGTATACATTTGGTGTACAGAATTTTAATAGAAATGCCAGTAGCTACTGATTTCCAATGATTTTCCTAGAAGTCTGCACTAAGCTACATAAAAAAGTAGGCATCCTCTGCAATAGAAATTACATTTGGTGAGATATTCCCTAAGGGTTTTTTACTTTTAAAGAGATGCTAACACTACAACTTTCCTCATTAGAATACTGCAGGTGCATCAGCTGATTAGAATGAATACTGACACTCCCATGTAGGATAGGCTTTCCAAAGACATTGCTCAAAAAAATTTAAGGAACACTTTTTAATCAGAGTATAGCAATAAGTCAATTACACTCCTGGGATATTGATCTGGTCAGTTAAGTAGCAGAGGGGGATTTTAATTAAATTAACAACAGGTGCACTAGATGGACAACAATGAGACAACCTCAAAACAGGAATGCTTTTACTGGTGGAGGCCACTGACATTTTTTTCCCTACTAATCTTTGCTGACTGTTTTTCACTAGTTTTGCATTTGGCTAGGGTCTGTGCCACTACTGGTAGCATGAGGTGATACCTGGACCCTACAGAGGTTGCACAGGCAGTCCAACTCCTCCAGGATGGCACATCAATATATGCCATTGCCAGAAGGTTTACTGTGTCTCCCAGCAAAGTCTCAAGACCATGGAGGAGATTTCAGAAAACAGGAAGTTACTCTAGGAGAACTGGACAGCGCTGTAGAAAGTCCTTGACACATCAACAGGACCAGTATCTGCTCCTTTGTGCAAGGAGGAACAGGATGAGCACTATAATGAGCCCTACAAAATTACCTCCAGCAGGCCACTGGTTTGAATGTCTCTGACCAAACAATCAGAAACAGACTTCATGAGGGTGGCCTGAGTGCCTGACATCCTCTAGTGGGCCCTGTGCTCTCTGCCCAGCACCATAGAGCTTGATTGACATTTGCCATTAAACACCATAATTGGCAGGCCCACCACTGGTGCCCTGTGCTTTTCACAAATGAGAGTGGGATCACCCTGAGCACATGTGACAGATGTGAAAGGGCCTGGAGAAGCTGTAGAGAATGTTATGCTGCCTGTAACATCATTCAGCATGACCACTTTGGTGGTGGGTCAGGGACGGTCTGGGAACTCATATCCATGGAGGGATGCACAGACCTCTACAGGGTAGACATGGCACCCTGACTACCATTAGGTATCGGCATTAAATCCTTGGACCCATTGTCAGACCCTATGCTGCTGGGTCCTGGGTTCCTCCTTGTGCATGACGATGCCCGGCCTCATGTGGCGAGAGTGTGCAGGCAGTTCCTGGAGGATACAGGGATTGATACCATTGAATGGCCCATACACTCACCTGACCTAAATCCAATAGCAGATCTCTGGGATATCATGTTTCGGTCCATCAAGTGCTGCCAGGTTGCACCTCAGAATGTCCAGGAGCTCAGTGATGCCCTGGTCCAGATCTGGGTGGAAATACCCCAGGATACCCTGAGTCGTCTCATTAGGAGTATGCCCCGATGTTGTCAGGCATGCATACAAGCATGTGGGGACCATACAAACTACTGAGCACCATTTTCAGTTGCTGAAATGAAATTTCAGCAAAATGGACTAGCCTTCTGCATCATTTTTTCACTTTGATTTTCGAGGTGCCTTTGAATTCAATCCTCTGTAGGTTGATAATTTTCATTTCCATCAAATGATGGGGCCTCCTTACCTTCCTAACACATTACTCAGTTCATATCAGCATAGATTTCCAGCATGATATTTTTCCCTATTGAGATATGATGTGTTTTCAAAGTGTTCCTTTAATGTTTTTGAGCAGTGTAGTTGAGCATACAGAATACAGAAACAAGTAGAACTGTGCTACAAAGTTTGTTAAAATCCTTGCAATGTACATTGGTCAGCAAGAGGGAAATTTTTTTTCTCAAAGTGGAGTTTCTCAACAAAAGAGTTAAATGTTGAAAAAGGACTTTCTATATTGTGTGTGGATACAGGCTACACTGTAACCACAGTTTCAATTATTTCTTCTAAATGCGCTAAACAAATAGCATAGCTGAATTCCTAAAATCAAATCTTATGTGGAGTCACAGAGTGGAGCAGATTTACCAGAGTTACAGTTAAAGTAACATTTAGGCTCTTTTTTTTGTTTGTTTACTATCAACATGTCCTACTTACCTTATCTGTGTAATGGTTTTGCACTAAGCAACCCTGATCCTCCTCTTCTGGGGTCCCCATCTGTGCTCCTGGTCCCTTCCCCCTGCTGAGTGAGTCTATAAGACACCTAAAACGTGATTCATCCCCGCCCCCCACTTCTTTCTCATTGGCTGTGACTGCAGCGAGAGACAATGGCTCCTGCTGCTGTATGTCAGCCAGTGAGGAGAGATAGACCTCGGGAGAGTCACTGCTCTCATGCACAGTGCTGGATTGAGATCGCACTCAAAGTAAGTATTCGGGGAGGGGGGCTCTGGAGGAGAGCTGAACACAGAAGGCTTTTTCATTTTCATGCATGAAGTTAAAAAACATTTAGCCTTCACAACCACTTTAAGAAGAGTGATGGAACTAATGTGTGATACTAAAACAGAACAACTATTGAGTGCCAGACTACTGCTCCTCATGTATCTGAAATATTTGTTGCAACAAGAAAAACAATTCTTCAAAAGGTGCACTCTGCTCTTTCAGAATTCTTCAAAATGCTACTAAGCAGGTTTCTGAAGCCAAATGTCTTTAGTCAACAGGTTTATGTATTCAAAACCAAATTAGTCAACCCTGGAAACTTTTTGGATCAAGACATATTGTTCACTGATTTCACATGACAGTTCTTGAAATCGTCAAATGTGAAATCCAGAAATGTGGATGTCTTCTACTATTTCTATGTGGGAGTTAGCTGCTTTTTTCAGAAGAAAAAGCCATTGCATAATGCAATTCTCAGTCATATGGCTCTTATACTCAATGTTCCAAAGCACCTACAGTTGTGCAGTGAAACCTCACTGTCATTATAAATGTTTTCCTTAACGTTTTTACCTCTGAAGAAGTTGATACATACTAAAGTTATTTCATTAACTAACCGCTTCCCGACCGTCCTATAGCAGAAATACTGCTACAGGGTGGCATGAGTGCACAAAATCATGTATATACTGTATAAGTGATTTTGCATTCCCGGGTAGGGGGTGTGCGTGAGGCCCTACCCAGCCACCATTCGCTGCTATGGCTGTCAATCGCCAGGTCCCGGCTGGTGATTACTTGCTGGCACCAGGTGATTGCCGTGCATCTCCAATGGGGAGGAGAGCTGTTTGTAAACAAAACAGTTCTCCTCCCTGTCAGCTTGTGCACACTGCTTTATATGGCTGTGCACAGCACAGCCATGCAAAGAAGCGTGCTTGCAGTGAAGCACATGGACATAGCACATAGTACAACAGCCCTTAGCATACAGTTAACCCTTTGATCACCCGTCATGTTAACCCCTTCCTGCCCAGTGCCATTAATACAGTGTCAGTGCTTTTTCTTAGAACTGATCACTGTATTGGTGTCACTGGGGATGCCAGTGACACCAAGTCAGCTCCCCACAGTGTCAGAATGCCCGGCGCAGTCCCGCAGTCCCGCTATAAGTCACTGATCGCCGCCATTACTAGTAAAAATTAAAAATCCCAGTATATATGCTGCCATTTGTAAATGCTATAATGTTCATGTAAACCAATTAATTTAAATTTATTGGGATATTGCTTTAGCAAAGACATGTACCAGAATACATTTTGTCCTAAATTTATGACTAAATTAGATTTTTTAAATTTTTTTACTGGACGTGTTTAATAGGAAAAAGTCCAAAATATTGTTTTTTTTCTTAAAATTGTCGGACTTTTTTTTTTTAGTGCAAAAAATAAAATCTGCAAAGGCATTCAAATACCACCAAAAGAAAGCTCAATTCGTGGGAAAAAAAGGATATAAATTTCATTTGGGTGCAGCGTTGCATGACCGTGCAATTGTCAGTTAAATTAACGCATTGACGTAACTCAAAAAATGGCCTGGTCACGAAGGGGGTAAATCCTCTGGAGGGCAAGTGGTTAAAAAAACACTGGAAGACAACAAATGGGAGAGTCTGGTGATATTGAAAGTCTATAGTTTAATATTTAAAAAATGAAGCTAGCTGCTATGGGATCTGTACACTTTACACAGCTTGGGTGAATTGAAAGACCCTTTTTAGTTCTATCACACAGCAATGCTAACATTGATATGGTTTTCTCTATAATTAAAAAGAAAAAAAAACAGAATATAGAACTTCACTATCATCACAAATCCCTCTAGCATCTTAGATAAAATGCAAAATGAATATGTTTATAGGATACACTTCCACAACGTATGGAACCACTATCTTGGATCAAACTAAACAAAGCACCTACACAGTCACCAGAGAAATGAGGCATGGCTACCAATCTCCCGTTCCAGTATAGATAATAACGTCATCTCCTGAAGCAAATTTCTAACCTAGTAAGTACATGCACCAGGGGCGGACTGACCATTTGGAAACTCGGGCACTGCCCGATGGCCGGGGGTCAGTAGGGGGCCCCATGAGATGCCCCTGGTACCTTTTTCATAGGCTTTTTTGAGTTTGGGCAAGGACACAGGGGCCCCATGATCCCCTATTGCCTGGGGGCCCCATGAGTTGTCAGTCCGCCCCTGACATGCACTATCTACTGTTGGCAGTAGACTTTTTGCTGCATACCCTGTTGAAATACTATGGAAGGATCCTTCTACTTATAATTTCCGCAACTAAGTAACAAGTATACAGTCATAATACTCTTGATAGCGAATACTTTGTGAGTTAAGGAAATCTACTGCACAGTTAAAATTGTTTACATAAAATATGACAAGTAATTATAACCCAAAAGTGCTTTATTTATTTCTTCCCCATACAGATGCAATATGTTGTCATTTTATATTCAAAATACAAACCTGACTACCAAGACAGCAAGCTACACTTGTAATTGTATTAATAACTTTTATCTGAGGCTATCCTTAGGCAATATGTGTTGAACCACAGAGTAGCTGTTATCTCCATACTATATTGGCATTGTATTAATAGTGTTAAGAAAGTGTTTTGATATGATTTCCATATATAATATTTCTCCGAGCATGCATCAGCAGACCCCATGAGCATGTTAATTAGCTGGGGTTTAAACATTTATAATGCAGAACGTTACCTCTAGCACACCCTGCTGCAGTAATTTCAACACAGGAAATGACTGAGATGAAACACCAGCAGACATATATGTACAAGCTGATTACAGTTCTCTGCTTCATACAAGACCACAAAAATCAAAAAGAGCATTTAGAAAAATTCTACATCCCTACAATTAAGTGGATTTTAACACGTCATAGTTGGTTAGCTTTATACCCAACTTTTTATTGTGGTAGAGAACAGTAACACAATTAGGTTGGTCATAAATGGCCCAACGGGTTAAAATAATTGGGTTGTCTTTGACTTTCTAAGTGGCAATTAAAAGAGCTTGTGACAATGAGAGGCCTTTATTACTGCACATGAAAATTCTTTTTGAAAGGGTAATGGACGCTTGCCACTGTTATAAAGCAAACAGTCTCAAATTGCCACACATATGCCACTGTGACTGTTTGACGAGTGGTGGGTATTGGCAATACCTTGATACCCTGTTTTACTGCTCTTTAAGAGTATGTAACTATTTGAATGCCCAAAACCTGGCCACAGATTCATTTTAAAATCCCTATAAAGAAAAATAGGATTTTTGTACTCACCATAAAATTATTTTCTAGGAGTTCATTGGGGGACACAAGAATTCTTGGACAAAGTCATACTGCCAGGTGAGAACTGTGTTTCTCAATGGACTCCAAAAAAAGGTTTTATGGTGAGTAAAACAATCCTTTTTTCTTTCTCATCCATTCAGGGACACATTAATTCCTAGACTAACGGGATGTCCAAAAGCAGTCAAACCAAGGGGTGGGCAACATAGCAACAAAGGGTAAAAAACCCAAGAAAAACTATAGAAACCTAGGAATGAACTGCTGCTGAAAGAACCACCTGAAGGACCTAGCATTCAAAGCTGGCCTCAGACACAGCCTCAGTATCCACCTGATAAAGTTTAAAAAACATAAAAAAAGGATACAAGGTAGTAGCCCTACTAACTGGGAAAGTTGCTTGATGCCAAAAAGACCAAGAAGCACTCACAGATCTAGTAGAGTGCACCTTGACAGAAAAAGGTGGAAGCTGATCCTTAAGACCTTAAGTTTGGATGTTGGTTTGCACGAGTCACCTAGAGGTGTTTCAAAAAGAACTGGTGTACCTTTAAGGAGTCATCTGAGATTACAAAAGTGAATCGATCTTCCTGAAAGTAGCAGTGGCTGATAGATAGACTCTCACAGCTTGAAACATGTCCAGACACTGTAGGGAATTAATCTTTTGGTGAACTGGAACCAGATGAGAGGATGATGTGAAAGGCAGAACTAGCCTAGGTAAGAAGGAACTCCTGGTTGTCAACGCCATCTTGTAACTATGCAATGCCATAAAAGGTTCTTGCAGGATAAGGCCACCAAGTACTCACACTCAACTCACAAGGGTGATGGTTACATGAAATACCAACTTATGGATTGCAGTCTTTGCATTGCAGAGAGAACCACATTCAAATTCGGAAATACAGGGGAATGATTAGGGGGAGCTACAGGGGAGATTCCCTATAAAAAGGTCTAGCTCATGAAGTGAAAAGTCAATGGTCCCTGAAACAAGACAGACAAAGCAAAAACCTGGCCTATGAAAGTGCTGAGAGCCAAACACTGAGCTAGTCCCAACTTCAGGAAGGGTAGAAAGTCCTGATACTCACAGCAAGTGAAGTACTCCTTCCATGTTTGATTATAGACTTTATACAAAGTAGTCTTCCTAACTGTTAACATTATAAAAATTACACATTCATAAATGCCCTTATCTTACATAACAAATGCGAAGCAAGTTGGCAAACTGGCCGAATGGGAAAGGAGAACAGTCAATCAAAGCCTTACCAGGTAGGTGTACCAAGTAGGTGTACCACTACCACTCCAGAGAAATTAGGATCAGATTAGGATTGTGGAGCATAATGCTTCATCAGGAATATAGGAGGTTTGGAGGAATAAATTGTAAAAGATTGCAAGCATCAGTAAGGTCCTGGAGCGAGCTTGGGAGTGCATAACCAATGTCCACTATATGTTGCTGGATAAATAGATGTAGCAGAGTCCTCTATCCCAATTTCAGGGTATATTGTCATCATAGGCACCCACTCATTTTGAGGGTACAATAATAAAAGTTGTAGTACATAATTACATAAAGATGATGATTATGCAAATGGTAGATATAGAACTATAGCACATAGAGGTGCAGAGTAGAATCTCTCAGCCAGCTTGTGTACTGTCAGGAGATAAGGACCTAAACAAAAGTAGATTATGTGAACCCTCTGCATTTATACTCCACTGAGGATTCCACTGTCCTTTACTCATTCGCTCATTCATTGCCATTTTCTGTTAACATTCTTGGATGTGGAACTCCTCCCCCTTTTTTCTTTTGTATTTTTTCATCTACCCACCATCTACCCACTAAGTTTAGTGATTTTGTTTTTTTTTCTGGGCATTATAACATTTTGTGGCAGAAAACAGTACCGCAGGGAAAGTCTCTGGATTGAATTTATAGGCTATGTATTTTTATATTTAGCTGGAGTTCTTTGGCTTTGGCCCGAAATAATTGTAATCAACAAACAGTTTGTGCTCTTATATGTATTTTCTTAGGGAAAGTAATCTATTTTGAGCAGATATTTGCAGGTTACTTGTGTGCTGTAGGAAAATCATATTTCATCAAACCAATGTCTTATTATAACATATCCCATATGGATAAATGTGATAAAAAAGAGATTTTATTGTTTAGCTTAGGGAATAAGGGTGATATACTCCTCATGATAGATATGTTACATTTAAATTATTTGGGAAATCATATGTGCAATTGTGATATCTTTGGGAACCCCAAGGAGAGCAGTAGCATGCAAAATCTACTTCAGCTAATAAGACATTAATGAGTTCACAATTTCTTAAAGAAGAACTCTGGGATGGGCATAAAAGCATCCATTAGTACACTCACCTATATAAAACAATAAACAGTTATTAAAATATTGAACATCCTTTAGGAGAAAAGTCTCATGAGATTTTCATGACATCATCTCTTTAATTAAAAAAACAACAGCATCTGCAGGGCCGAGGAGGAAGTGTAACAGCAGAGATCACATCACACCCTCCCTCTCACTCTACAGTATTAGGAAGCTACAGTTCCTATCAAGAACAGAGAATTGTAGTGAATGTGGCTGGGCACACTAGGTCACAACAGAAGAGAAACTAATCACCCTGACATGCAGTGTGTAATCCTAACTAAATATGGCCATATGCCTATATTTAGATATCTCTAATGTAGTCCGCTATAATGAAACATAATTTTTCCTCATCCAGGTTTGCTTTTTCTTATAATAGCTACTTCCGCTAGTATGCTCTCATGTGATGACATTCCTGACCACAACAAAAGCAATATAAAGCACCCAGACATGCTGGCTTATATTGTTAACTAAATGTGGCATGTGACCATATTTGGTTATTGATGAAAGACAGCATGTCCGACCCCTTTGTTTCTATTCTGTTGAAGGCCTGTTGATGAGTCATTGGTTGCTATGACACAGGCAGCTGTTCATGTTCTAGTAACCGATGAATCATGTGGTATAGGAGGGAAGAGGGGCAGAAACTCCTGGTCATGAGAATAAGGGAGACAGGAAAGACCCAGTGTGTCCTGAGCTGTCTCTATGGACGGTATAGAATGGGAGATTCAGACTCTCACATCTTCCCACAACAATGAGCAGGGATGGAAATATGTCACTGTTTGCTGTAGAAAGAACTACAGCAGGGATGCGACAAGCCTGGTGGCCAAGGGAATATAAGGCATAGTTGTCACTGGTCTTACAAACTGGAAACAACAGCAAATTACCCATTTTATTTAAAAAATGATCTGGCTATTTCAAAGCAGCCACTGAGTGAACCAATAGATGGATGACATATTCAGTGAAGGTAGCAAAGCAACAACAAAGACCTGTAAATAATTTTGTGCCTAGAGTTCAGCTTTAAGTTTGGACAGTACACTATGGGGGAGACTTACTAAAACTGGAGCACTCTGTGTCATGTTTCACATTACTGTCATATTGACTGTCATATGCCTTTAAGTGTTCTCTGTATTTTGTTTCTGCTCCTCCCTTTCCTTTGGTTTAGTTAATGCTGTATAGATAGCCCACCCCTTTTCCCAGTAATGCATTTCTTCAGCCTCATGTCATGAAGTAGGTCACATTATGATCTTTTGATCTATCAGATGTTCATTGTTGTAAGATTCAGTTTATGGAATACACTTCACAAGATCTACAAGATATCATCTCGATTGAGTCACTGACTGTGGTATCCAACTGAGATTGGAGTTATCGCTATCTCATCACAACTGTAAGTTACAGAGATCACACTTTCAATGCTTAGATTGGATAGACAGAACACTCCGAATCTGGTGCAGCTGCGCATAGTAACCAATCAGCTTCTAACTTCAGCTTGTTCAATTAAGCTTTGACAATAAAACCTAGAAGTTGATTGGTTACTTTGCACAGGTTCTATGTGCATCAGTTTTAGTAAATCTCCCCCAGTGAGTTTTGGAATCCCATCCAGAAATATCCATAGTGTGGTTTTTGCCAGTGTTAATCATAGACAAATTAATATTGAAAAAATATTCACTCTGCTCATGGAACTCAATTTACTGAGTTCCAATTCTTTTTTTTTTTCTCTTGTTATTCTTTCTCAGTAAATGTTCACCACTCCATATATGTGGTGGTCATGAGAACATGAGATATACATTCTTCAATCCTCAAACTCTGATTGCCTATTTACATTCACTTATTGACACAGTAATGGGTCTGAGCATACAACCCCCTTGCTATGGATATACCAACCTATATGCAGGTTAGCTAGGCAAGAATGGGGAGGAGAGAGTTTCTACCTATGCATTCAAACCAAAATATGAAATTTTGATAATGAAACAGACTCTATCTAAACAAATTTATTTAATTTCTAAGTATCATATATACTGTAACATGTGAATATGATTAACTTTATAATAGTGAATGTAATCAATGTATTAATATTTATATTCAACAAAAATATCCATTTACTTGGGAAAATTCTAACTTGTACATACACTTTGTTTTTTAAATGGGTTATATCTCTAGAGACAATTTTATCTGCATTAGTTACATGTATTTTCATAAATTAGATATTTGTATAAATGCTAATGACATCAGTGACATCTGCAGGCATTAAGAAGATATTATCATATATGTGGGGAGCTGACAGATTATTTTGCATGAAAATGTTATCAAATTCATTTTCTTCCCAAGTAAAGAAAAATAAGATAAACAAATTTAGTTTTTTTTCCTTAAGTCATCAAGATTCATGGTTAATCATTCTGAGAGGTGTTTGTAAAAGCAAATGTAAATCCTGATAACAGTTTCACAATTGCTCCTTTCCCCTGCTCTTTATCCTGAAAATGATGAAATACTCAGTGTATTACCTACCGTCTAATGACACTAGGCTCCCTTTGAGTAGTAATGCTTGGACAAACTAGCAGCAGAGCAGGATCTGTGTGCAAGCCTAGCCACTGATTGGCTACCCTTTGTCTTTGTAGAAGCAAACTGAGACAACACAGAAATCACTTTAATTTTTCAATTCAGGCTATTGTTAGTACCTATTGGTAATGAAAACTGCAATTTAGTTTCCTAAACGTTCATCATTATAGCAGAGTTATATAGCTTTTTCAGTACTACCACACACTTGGAGATTAAAGGTAATTATTCAAACTAGCCGTAAACAAAGTACTTTTTAAATTACAATTATCTGAACATGGACATACTCAGCTTAAAGCAACTCTATCAGTCATATAAAAAAGTCTAAATAGAGATTCCCTGCATTAGAAGCACTGTTATATTAACCTTTCCAGTGGCTTATGCCTTCTCCATTCCAGTGCTGTAGCTTTCATCAGACCTTTTCCCAATGCATGCTATGGTTCCATCCATTGAATGATATTTCACTATAGGATACAGCAGTAAAGTAGGGATCAGAGGAGGAGACCACATCACCTGGCAGGGGTGGGCATCTGATACTACCAAAAATGTCTAATGCTGAAGAGTCTGAGGGAGACCGCAGCACTGGAACTGAAGAAAAGTAGGAGACAGAGGTCACCATAGAGGTGAATATAACAGCTTGTCTATTACAGGGAACCTCTGCTTGTATGCAAAACATGAAACCTATTGGGGAGCTATTAGTAATTTGCAGTAAACACCACAGTAGTGCTGAGAAAAAGGCAATGGGTGGCCTTTAAATATCCTATTTCTATTAATTTGCTGCAATCCCATGCATTTGCTTTATAAAAAAAAAAATTAATTGAACACTGGCAACTGGTCAGTGGCAAACACATGTCCTGCACTGAAGACCAGTCAGAGCAACCCAAAAACGACATAGTAAAGCTATTCATGTCCTAGGTTGACCCTTGCTTTCGCCAACACTCTTTGAAGGAAGCTAGAGAGAGAGATGTTCTGTTTCTGTATAGACATCAGTGATTTCTTATGAGTCCTGCTGTCTGCTTCTTCTGAAACCAAGGATCAAGAATAGAATGGAATAGAGATCAAATAAATAATTCTTGTATGTATAAAGCATTTTAATCATTGTAACACATACAAGACAGATGGAATCGGAGTTAGAAATAAAGTGAGACAATTTGCACTGTTAGTGTTGATAGAATCATTCACTACTTCTGTTTTCACAATATAACAGTATATGAAATAAAAATTTTAATTGTAAGCTAGAAAAGTCAAATAATAGCAACCCTGTCACCAACTTCAAAAAAATTCAGAAAAAGAAAGTATTGTACATACTTGCTATGGCATTCTCAATGCAATAGAAGTCAGAAAATTGTTAACATTTATACATTATACTTTCGGCTGCTGGTTTTCTGATAGCAGTGATCATTTCTACATGCTCAGAAATGTATAAATGTATTGGCCTACTTGTGATAGCAACAAAGTTGCATTTTAAAGTATGCAAAAAATGAATTAAAAAAGGCTCCAGGCAGAGAAAGGGTTAAACAAAAAGATGTTTTATCTTCATAAAAGGTGTTTACGATTTAGGAAATGACAAACATGAGCAATATTAGCTCGCATCCACCATAGCACATTTTATATTTAGGAGTCCAACTATTTTACCATTTTACTTTAGCAGTTAAATCATAGATGTTGCCATATTACTGTGCCTGCTGGAGGAATATTCTGCTAGAATGAATTTAGGAATACTGCAGAAGACAGCACATAACTCAGCAGAGATAGAATTCTTTCGCATTTTTGCCATATGACAGCCAAGCAAGCAGGTGCACAGAACAAAAGTTGTAAATATGGAATTATGGTCCATATCCCTGGGGCTTGGAGTGTGCCATAGAAAAAAGAAAGCATCAAAGCTCCAATTTATTTCCCAATCCTCCTTTATCCTGAGTTTATAACTGAACTGCTTAACCTCGACAACCAAAAAAAATAATAATAATACATTGTAGACAATATCCACCCTGCGCCAAGCCTAACCCCTTAGCTTCCACTAAGGCAATGTTGTGGAAAGACATAAAGGTGTTTTCTTTTTTTTACCTAGCTGTACTGTATATATTAATATGTGTGTGCAGTGACATAGTTCACTGCTGGGATTCTTCTTGAACACTTGCTATCAACAATGTAACCTGTAATGTATGACATACTGCAAGCCACGATAATCAGACGTCATCTCTCATCTGATCTCATTGCAGCAAGATAAAATTTTATTGGAGTAAATCAGTTTCTGTGCTTTGTACATTCAAAATGTCTTTTGAATTGCTTTACTGTAAAATCATGCATAAACACCAAATGATTAATATGAGAATGATTGTAAAGAAAGAAATCAAGATCCCAGAGAACGTCATAGTCAAAAGTTGCCTAGGCATTCCACACCTGAATAGATGAGGGATATGAAGTTTGACATCATTATCCTGAGATACATCTGAAAAGCCTTGGCAGCTTGTGAATAATGTGAATTTTACATATTTTTTGCACAGGCCATGACAATTTTGGTTATGTTACAGGATCATCCATGGAACTAAACATTTTAACTTTCACAATTTAATATAAAGTATGACATTGCTACTAATCCATTTTATTTTATGCTATTAGGAATGACCTTTTCTTTTCAATCTACAGCCGATCTATAGCCAAGAACATCAGAAAAATCATAGTTGCTGTGACCATGAAAACAGAACTTTGTACAGTCTGCCCATGTGACTGGCCGTGTAATGCTTTCCTTTTTGTATGCAACAGAAAATATATCCCCTGCTGCTCTTGGCAGGTGGTACCGCCCTTCAAACAGGACCCATTTTAGCGAATGTACTGCTCTGCAACCACCCCCCAATCATACACAACGTGTGTGGTTGAGGTGCAATTTTCCAGTATTTAGAGGCTTAAAAAAGGAGGTGAGGTGGCTATACAATGCCTCCTCACTATCTGTCTATTGCTCTCTGAAAAGTGATCTGAATGCATATAAGTATAAATACTAGGTCTGTAGAGTTTCTTACTTGACTGAGACAGCTCAAATTTTCACATTTATCTGGGTATTTCAGGGGGAGCTGTCAGGGCTTACATCAATGTTTAAAATGTAGAAACAGGTAAAGAGCTGTTAAAATACTGTAATGTGTATATAATTGAGACAGTAGATGGGGGTTGTTTCCTCAGAGTGGTAATGGGTGAGCCATTGGCAAACAGCACTCACCTCTGTAACATCTCCAAAATGCACCCCTTTTTAGCCATTGAAACCACTAAGCAACTTATTCACTCCCTTGTTATTTCTTGCCTTAACTATTGTAACACCCTTCTCCTCCCTCACAGGCTATCTCCTCTTCAGTCTATCATGAATGCTGCTGCCAGACTCATCCACCTTGCCAACCATTCCATATCTGCCATCCCTCTCTGCCAATCCCTCCACTGGCTTCCTATTGCCCAACGAATACAATTCAAAACATTAACAATAACATACAAAGCCATTTACAATGACATCACCAATCTGGTCTCTAAATATCACCTAAACCGTCCTCTTAGATCCTCCCAAGACCTCCTTCTCTCTATCTTCCTTATCTCCTCCTCTCATGCTTGTCTCCAGGACTTCTCCAGAGTCTCCCTCATCCTGTGGAACTCTCTACCCCAATTTTTCAGACTAGCACCTACTCTGCCCACTTTTAGGCGATCCCTGAGATCTCTTCAGGAAGCCTATCCCGCATTTAGCTAATAACCGAACCTTCTATTTCTCCCATCAGTCTATCCCCCACAGTTATTACCTCTTGTACTACCAGCCCCTCCCTATTAGATTGTAAGCTACCAGGAGCAGGGCCCTCCTTACCCACTTGTATTAAACTGTATAATTGCTGTATTGTCTCCCTTTATATTGTAAAGTGCTGAGCAAACTGTTATACTGCTATACTAATAATATAAAATAATAATAAATAAATAAATAATAATAAAAATAATAAAAATATAATAATAATAATAATAATAATAATAAAAAAACAAATACCCACTAGTTGCTTCTAGTGTTACACAAATACTGCTGCATCAAATAAAAAGAACTATCTCAACTAACTCAACTATGTCAGCTATCTTTTGATTGTGTTTTTCCTTATAGACATGGTGGGATATCTGCATATTTTTGGCCATGTAATCACCAGGCTGAAAAAAGGTAGAAAACTAGGCAATAGAAAAGAATATTGCAGATTACCAGTGGAAACCTGGCAGATCAATTAACTGGCAGATGTGAAATTGAAAGCATAGTTCATGCTGGACTTCTGGTATAGTGGATTTCTAAAGATATGTTCAGCTCTTATAGATAGGTCGGTATTTGAACAGAATGAATGTTAGTTATGTATATTTCCTTCCTTCTGGACACTTTGTTCTCACTGCAGCTTAGCAACATTGTCCTGTCTACACAGGACAACATTTTGATAAGTTGGTTGCTAGCACACTGGAAGCTAGATCACAAACCGTCATTGGCTGTTATGGTGCAGACACTAGGCAATAAACAGCTGGCTCCGGCAATAATGGCCCCCTCAGTTAACCTAGGCACACCCCTGCATTTTCTTATCAAGCAGTAATTAATAAAAACTTTAAAAAGTCATCACTCTTCTCACTAGCTGCTTGTGCTATAAAGTACTTTATTCTATTTTATCCTCATAGATTTCAAGACTCTAAATTTGGGTTGCATTCGGTTTCCTACAACTTAGAGACACCTACTGTGTGTTTTTTAAGTCTGCATTTTGTATTATTTGCTTCATTGAAGTGCTCAGAATGTCAGGCCCACCGCATCAAAAAGAGATGTTTTACAAAGATTAAAGATTTCAAATGGTTGCATCTATAACAGAAATTTAGATGTAATCACACCATTTACAAGTCCATAAGAGCAGAATGAAGGCTAAGATGAAAAATAACAATCTTGAAGAAAAATCAAGTGGTAGTGGTTTCAGTGGCAGAAAAAGAGGTGGCTTTAGGAGAAAATAGGCTGTGAGAATGTGAAGGGAATCATTTGCCATTTCAGCCACAAATTTTAAATTGCGATATATTGCTTTCAGGCATATGGATTGTAGGGTGGCTGGATATGTCAACGCGAATTTACACATTTTGTAACAGTTGCTGACTGAACAGGTTGAAAGTTTTATGAACTGTTGTCAGTTCAGCAGAATAGTCAGCAAATATTGGGATCCATAGGGCCACAGGATTTGAAGCCTATTAGTAGTGACGAGATTTGAGTTCACAGCCATGAAGACTTAGATCCAAACTTTACATGTTTGCAGTTCTCTGAACTAGATGGCCAGTTCACCTAGCTGCTGAACCTCTGTTTTCTGCAAGAAGTCACAAATTTAGAATATATTCAACATGGACTTTATAAGCAAATAGACACAATACCAATGTAGATAAAAACACATACTTGGTGGAGCCACCATTTGCTGACGTCACGCCATCTTGGTACACTTTTTATGCTTTTTGATTTCTGTCTCCATGTGGATACTTTTTATTGTTATAATAAATACAACACTATATGCAACCTTATTGGCTCCTGTGGTGAGCTATTCCCTCTAGGACAAGGGCTGACTTCCTATCCAAGTGCCAAGGACAAATTTGGTCCGGTTTAACCCTTTGGCCGCCTTCCATTCTCAGATGTTTAATGCTTGATTGCTTGTTACCAGTTTTCATCTGGTGAGTGTACATCTGAGAGAGGGGGTAGATTCTTTTGTGTGATCATCAGCATATTTGCACTCTGCACCTTAATTATACTGTGCCTTATGGTTTCACGGACAATTGCTTCCATTTATGGATATTTGACTATACTGTATAAATAGCACGTTTAACCACGGACATTGATGTCGAATTTTATCCTATGTATATATCTCAGATTTTATATGTTTATTGTAACATTATTTACTACTGCACTTTACTTCACAGATCACCACGGACATTATTATATTTAGATTCTGCCTGTGATATACTTTATTGTTTGGCATTTGCTTTTTTGAGCTGTTTAGCTGATATTTTCATGATTATACTTGATGCACTTTACTGTTTCACTCAGCTCATTACATTCCTGATGCACTTTACCTCATCGTTTGATTTTTAGATTTTGCATTTACTAAAGTTTTTTGCACTTTTATGTGTTGCACTTTACCATTCTGCAATATATATATATATATATATATATATATATATATATATATGTGTGTGTGTGTGTGTGTGTATATATTTTTTTTTTCTAGCGCTGCACTTTCTTACATATGCTATTGTAGGGTATTGTTACCTTCACCTTATGTGCTAGCTGCTCCCCAGATATCGCCAGCGCTCACCTATATATTATATTCTGTTAGATAAAAACACATATTTATTACCATAACTTCTTAAAATCAATATAACTCATAAAGAGTATGATACATTTTACAAAGAGTGTGGTGTGTTCCCCCCACTTGGATTCAGATATCCAACAATGGACACTTGGTATGGATGTAAATGGTCCACTCAATCCAACTGCAGGGGGTTCCACTGTGCACAATCTGCCCAACATGTTTCATGACTAGGGTCGCTTCCTCAGGGAATTGAAATATATCTAGAGAATAAAGAAATGTACAAATAATGACCAAAGCTATTATATTGATATACAGTTAAGAACTAAATGGTAGAACACTTACTAGAACACTGTACACTGCAAATTCCTCAAGGTAATGGATAGGGCACCAATGGGCCACAGGCAGACCAGAACCCCAGTTCCCCTGCAGTTGGATTGAGTCATCACTTTCGGTCATAGAGCCGCAGATCGGAAATTCGAAGTGTCATGCTGATACGCATTTTATATCATGCTACATTGTGAGTGCAAACTTTGTTATTCATATTTTACATCTATTAAATGGTTTTACATGATTGGAGGCTGTTCTCTCTTCCTTCTATGCTGAGGCTGTGTGGTGAGGAGGTTCCTGTGGGTGATTGTTATTACCATCCCTGATATTATACAGTACAAGTCTTTTGCTGCCATCTGGAGTTCATGTAAGGAATGATCCTGCTTGTTAGACCTTTGTTGCTATGTAGGTCCACAGGCAGAGGTGAGCGGCCATCCTATTTCAGGTGGAGGGGCACTGAATTCATTTTGGTGGGGAGCACTATCAGTGGAAGCACAAGAACATATGACCTTTGGGCTGATTGAACACTGCAATACTCTGTGGTGATTTGTTTTATATATAATTTTGTGCACTATTTATTTTATATATATATATATATATATATATATTTGCATCATCATCACTATATGTCCTAATGAGTAGCACAGCACTAATTTTATTTTATTTTGTTGTATATTGTGTGTGGGAACACTTTAAGTGTTTTTTGCAGCAACTCACATTTCATTATTTCATTCTATTATTATTTTTAATTGTATTTACTAATATTTGTGGTAGCGCACATTGTTCTATATAATTAATGCTAAAACTATACTGTACAATTATGAGTAAAGGGAAATATGAATGTAACATCAAATGGAGGGAAATGAAAATATAGATATGCACACGCTGTACCAAATATGAAAAAAATAAATAATAAAACACGTGTAAACATGCATCTTCAGGCTTTAGGGAAAAGATGGATGCAAAATAAAATGATGTCACACCTGCCTATCTGAGGTACAGAGCCACATCCCACCTGTGATTCAAACCACTGGTGGTATGGGTCTACACCTCAAATATCCACCAAACCTCTCTTTTCAAAAGTAAACTTTTACTCTTCCCAGAGTAAACTTTCTCTATGCCACAAAAAGTAAAAGATCTCATATCGCCCCTATGAACCTCTCAAAAATGTCTTGATGCATATTATACATAACAGGCATTGGAATTGCTACTAACACAATAATTTTCCCCTCTCCGGGTCCAGAGTGATCATGTGGTGCTACCAATATAGTTCATTTTACATGTGGTACATTCAATAACATAAACAACATAGGTAGAATCACAATTCATATATTATTTGATGAAACATTACTTGTTGGTGGCTGATGAATCAATATTCTTACTAACCACATACATCCAGCAATATCTACACATGTAGATTCAGACCTGGATGCTGACCGTACTCCTAGTCTTCCAAGATGGCTCCTGGACATCTTAGGGCCAGGTTTGTGAGGAAACCTCTGGTGGAACTCTCTTGTTAATCTGGGAGCATGAATGTTCTGCTAAGGTTCTCAAGAGTTTTTCTCTGGTCCTAAAGATCCTGGAATCAAGAATTCTTTCAACCACAAATGTCTTTATCCTGTAACTCAATGAGTGGAGGGGGTTGGAGAATGTTGAAATATTTTCAAAGAGTGGTTTGAATAATGATACAGTATGTGAAAAATAGGGTAAATCTTCATACTGTCAGGAAGTTTAAAGCAACAGGTGTCTGGATTGATCTGAGCAGAAATCTCGGAAGGCCTCACAAATTTTTGACCCCACTTAGCAAATAGAACACGAACCTTCATTTTTTTTTTGGTAGATAACCAAACTTTGTCAACCACATGCAATGTAGGAAGTAATATGTGATGCTTGATAGCAGTCTTTTTGTAATATTCCTAAGCCTCCTTTAAAGAATTTCCTGTACGGTATTTATTTGCCATTAACAGCATCTTTTGGAGTTCACATAGGGTAATCATGTATGAAAACTGGATGCTTACTATGGATGGGGTGTCCATAAAAGTCAATTTCACTAAGTCTTTAGCCTAGGTAAAATATCCAAATTTTCCTTTAATGAAGTGTAACTGTGTAAACTAAAGAACCTATCACTAGTCTCAACTATAGTTTCACAGGAATGTCCCACTTTTAGAAACAAATCCCTCTGTTCCTCTTTGCTGCTCAGTTATCTCTCTTCTTTTACTGATTTATACACCCCTATATAAATACACTATTTAAATACCCAAAACATTATACTATGCTAAATATTTCATCCAATAATGTTTGTTTTAGTTATTTTGAAAAGCTGATATAAAAGGAAGTTAGTGCCAAAAAGCACATCTTGGTATAACACACCATATTTTTGTGTGTCAAATCATCCTAGGCCTTGCACCTGAGAGTGTAGGAGTAGTGTTTACCTTGCCTAAGCTGTCCCTCTTTCACATAATGTATAAGGTTTCCATTTTACAGAGATTTTAAAGATTTTGGTTCCTAGCAAGCTGTTCTGCTGAATACCTGCAAAAATTCTAGCATTAGCAAGGTTTAGGAAATCTGCTATTGTTTTTTTGATAATCCAATTAGGCAGGGAGTAGAAGAAGGAGAAGCCAAGACACACAGTCTTAAAAGATGTTTGGCATAAGACGAGTCGTTTGTGGATCAAATAAAGAGGATTCATGGATACACACCAGATTGGTGGATAGGGCTGTAGTAGGTGGGGCTTCAGGGGTTTGGGGTGTTGGAGGGTTTGGGTAGTCTGTAGTCAGAAGAAAGCTTGGTTGAGACAACTTCCCACCCTACCTCCCTTGTTATTTTGGTTGTTGTCAATTTTTTGGAAAATTACAGGTACTGTGTATTTTATGTCATGGAAATTGGTGGGATATGAGGTCCTTGGATGTGGTTTAATTATGGGCAATAAAAACAGTTGTAGGGACCCATCTTGGGTACGGCTCCCATTATTCTGTTTGGTGGTACCTGCGATTATTGGTTTGTCTCCAAGTCAGTGTTTCTGCAGCTGGAAGCTCAATTCTGGTGTATAGAGGTACTTGAGGTAGATGCTCACAAGGACCTTGGAGACCCAGGGGCGGACTGACCATTTGGGAACTCAAGCACTGTCCGAGGGCCCGGGGTCAGTAGGGGGCCCCATGAAACGCCCCTGGTACCTTTCATAGGCTTTTTTGAGTGTGGTTTGAGTGTGGGTGAGGACACAGGGGCTCCATGATCCCTTACTACCCAGGGGCCCCATGAGTCGTCAGTCCACCCCTGTGGAGACCCCTTTAATACTGTACTGATGTTATTTATATTTGGTTAATATGGCCATTAAACTTCTATTGGTGTCATGTGTGGTTAATTTACTAACAGTAGTCGGTGGAGTGGTGGTCAGACAGTATTGGTCAAAGAATCTTTTATACCCTAGTCCAGGGGTAGGCAATGGTGGCCCTCCAGCTGTTGGTGAACTACAAGTCCCATCATGCCTCATCATCCGCCATTGGGAGTCATGCTTGTAACTGTCAGTTTTGCAATGCTTCATGGGACTTGTAGTTCTACAACAGCTGGAGGGCCACAGTTGCCCACCCCTGCCCTAGTCAAGTATATTGTTGCTTTTAGTGACTTTGTAGGTCTTTACTATTATGTAGAAACTTACTGAAAGTTAGAAATGTTCTACATATAGATATACAGAGAGCTGTGTAATCAGTTTTGACAGGTCCAGTTTAACTGTGGGGCTGTGATAACAAGCTGGACACCCTTTCTTCAATTAGAAGTACAGTTGCTTGACTATACAGCTATATGCTCAGCCCATTAAATTTGGTAACACTAATGTAGTTTTCTGAGAACCCGGTTATCACTTTCACTCGTGCTCATAGTCCTGCCCATTCACCTGTCTGAGAAAGCTAGTCAACAATGGGGAATCTTTAACAACTAAGCATTACCAAAGATTGATACCATGGACTATTAAGGTGAGGAAGATTGAGTGGTACCCTAGAAAAGTCAGTTTGAGCTCCAAGATATCTGTGTGACTGAGCAGTGATGGGTTTACACTTTATGCCCTTAGGCCAAATACCCAATAATCTGGCTTGTGTACATTTCAAGTTTTAGTCATCTAGCTAGCTTTAGTAGTACACTAACAAGGCAAATGACATAGCAGCACAAGGCATGCCAAGTTTAGGGTGGAGAGGCTAAGAAAGACAGTTTCCCCTCTCGGCATCAGTATACTTAGAGCTGCCCTGCTAGCGGTCTGGTACTAGGTGTACAAATTGTACATCTGAGAGGGTAACTAGGAGTACACAGAACACCATTTTATAAACAAAATGCATTGCAATGCTGTACAGGGACATCAACAATAAAGGCCTAATCAGATGTTGTTGGAAAGCAAAGCAGGCATAAAAGCAGTCTGGAATCTTATTATATGTAGAAAAGTGTTACTGCTAGGCAACAACATAATAAATTGGTGGCTGTTTGTTGCACCTGGCTGAACTGCCACTATTAGACCATGGCCTGTGTTTGAAATGCAAAAGGCTTCCCATTTTGGTGTCTGATGTATAAAGAGAGGAAGCAGAGCTGCCAACTGATACCACAGGTGGAAGAGCATAGTTAGTCATTACGCAGAAGAGCATAGTCAGTCATCAGGCATCAGGAGACTTTAAATAAAAAAAATAGTGGCAATTACCAGGTGGCATCCATCCCTGTAATTTGAAAATGTCAAAATATAGTCCAGACTTCTCATTGTCTGAATGTTACAATTGCACAGGGGTCAGGAAAGCCTCTCACTGCTGAGAGCATTGATTTACGCTCTTCTCATAGTTCAAAGCTCCTATCTTTAGGGGAGCCAGCTTACGCATCCAACAACTATCCTACTGTATAGTGGTAGGGGTGATGAGTTACTGAAGGAGGGGTGGAGGGGGCAGACCTGTGAAGATCTGGCGGTGCAGTAAAACCTGGTACAGACTGCTACATACAGAAACCAGTGTACATGTTTACATATTAATACAGTACTGCAGAAAATAGTCAAGTTGAAGGATCTGCCAATTTAGACAGATCGGGGTTTATTTACTAAAGCTGGAGAGTCCAAAATCAGACTCCCTTCTGCATAGAAACCAATCAGCTTCTAACCTCAGCTTGTTCAATGAAGCTTTGGCAATGAAACCTGGAAGCTGATTGGTTTCTATGCAGAAGGGAGTCTGATTTTGGACTCTCAAGCTTTAGTAAATAAACCCCATCATGTCTGCTGGAAGGGATCACCTGGGTACCAAACAGTAATTTTCAGCACCCTATTTCAGTACTCATCTCAAGAGCTCTCAGTCCTGAGGAAAGTAGTGGACTGGCGCTTGGGAAGAATTTTGCAATAATCGAAATGCTTTGGTGGAAAATTTTCAGTCTGGAGAAATGGGTGTTCCTAGGCAGACTCTATTTGCATACAGATCTCTCTAGGTAGGGCAGGCCATCGATTATGTGATTTTCTTTCCTGCAATCATGGGTTGCAGGAAAGAAAATTGCTACATACCACCATCAACACAGTCAGTGTTGATGGCAGAATCCCTCCCCCGGATCTATTGTGTTCTCCAGCAGAGGGCACGTGGGGTGCCGTTATTGCCGGGAGAACACAGTGATTATTGCTAATGGATATAGCCATTGGCAATAATAACATGCTAGGAAATTAATATGCTGGTTGTACCCAAGTCGATCGATGCCCATACATGGATTGAATCTCAGCCGGTCCTGCCAGCTGAACGAGCCAAGATTCAAACCGTCTATGACTGGCTTAACACTCACATGTGACCCTGTGCCTCCATGAACAAAACATCCTAAATCCAATCAATTAAAGGAGTGGGCTACTGACAGGAAAAATGTGTGGTAAAGACTAGATGATGTTGGATCTCCTCCATCCCAAAAATGAGGTTGACTTTCTTTGACTTGCAGCAAACTTCTAATGTACACTGTGAGAAGCTTTGATGCTGCAGCTCTAGCTGTACTTGTGTATCTTGATTTGCTTTATTAAATATGTAATTTAATACTAAAGCAGTCTAACTTATAAAGGCATGAACAGATTATTTATGAGTTGTGCTCTTAGTTTTTGTTAGAAAGAAGTTAGCATTGGACACTGGATGCCAACACGACCATCTGGTCATATTTTCTGAGTGCCAATAACCACAGGAAAAAGCAGTGGGCAAAGGCAAGGAAATGATACCTGCACATTGCAGACAGTCCGTGTGAAATCATCAGAAACGCTTCTCATTTCTCTACAAACAGTGTCACTAGCATTTAATTAGTTTGATGAAGTAAAATGTCAGGCAGAATTGGAAGCTGGGGTGTGTTAATAAATCATTCTGTGTTCCCTGCTTAGATTCTATCTCTGCCTTGTCGGCTAATAATCAGTATTGGATGAGAGTAACCCTGGTCACGTTTGAGACCGAGATTTACCCTCTCACAGCCACAAAGGCTTTGCGCACAATTGATTTAAAATAGGGCTAAAGATGCTTAATCAGCTGTCCAGTGGATTTTAATCTTTTCAGAAATGATTCTCATCTGCTGAATATTAAATCTTGTAATAGCATAGTTATCAAATGTAGCTGCTCATTTTCATGTCTAGGTAGGCAAAGTTGTCAAACATGAAATGCTATCTCAGGGGACTTTGTGTAAGGGCTTGATGTCGGGCATGCCAAAACAAAGTGTTTCGCCTGTTTTTTCCAGACATAGGAATCACTGTTTGTCCTATCTGCAAAGTTCCACTCATGGCAGTAAAAGCCGATAGACATTTAATGTTTGCACCTCTAGGAATCACAGGCAAAAAAGCAGCTTTTTCTTGTATAGTGAAGCTCTATTTTTCTCTACATTTTGACCTGTTCAGTTTCATCCTTATTATATGTAATATTTTGGAAGCATTGTGGATGTGAGGATAGGGGAATTGAAAGGAATGCGGGATGCATTGTTTTTACACTTTATTCTCTTTAGCTTTTAAAAAGATGCAGTACACAGGTCTAAAAAATGAAGCTCACAAACTATGTCATCAAACTGTGAGGCCAGTGACTAATTTTTACCCATCCATACCCACCTTCATGTGACTTCCCATCTGCATTTAAAACTGTTGTGGTTATACAGGTCAAAGCAGACCTAGTACTGTTTAATTTAATAAAAACAGGTGCCACTGCTAAAACTACCAGAAAAAGCATTTATTTGTAAATAACAGGATTCAAATAAAGGTAAATTGGGGTGCTGCTGCTTTCTGTAAGCAAAGCTAATTTTAATAGAGGAAAAACATTCTACAGCCAAAAACACACCACAAATATTTGCTGAGACTGTCCCTGTAAACCGTACTCATTAAATAAAGTGACATTCAGCTTTAAGGCATCCCTGTGAAATTTTCGCTCTTTTTTTCAAGACCTAAAGTATAAGTGATAGCTGAAATACAAAAAGCAAAGTGGGAAACTTGTTGCTGCAGTAAAGAGAACATTATCTAAGACAAGATTCCATATATTATATTCCTATATACTGTATATTCACTATACTATTCTCTTTGAGAACTGCTATTGCTTATTGCTGAAATACCTGGTATCCTTATGTTTCTATCCTATATCATCTATTGTAAGGAATTGAAAACTTATTTCGAGACAGATAGAACTACAGGTACAATTGAATTGTAGACTTTATAAAGCCAAGAGCCCTTACCTCAGTGTTTTGTACAAATATAACATTTATTGTGTAATGAAAAAAATATACACTAATACTTTTGGGTTACCTGCAGTAGATTAAAGCAGATGAGCACCCTCATTTTTATCTTCCCACCTTTGTAACCCTCCTTCCTTCCTTTCAGAACTTGTGTCATTACCTGGTCACCAACGAGTGTCTCCCAGCAGCTGGGCTGTCCGAGTAATTAAGCTGCACCTGATGTGGGTTGCTGAGAGGTATATAATCTTGCCTATAACTGAGGTTCATTGCTTCAGTATTCCTCCTGCAAGCCATGTCCCTACCTGAGCATTATCTTTGTTCCTGTACCTGCACCTGACTCTGAGACCTGTTCCTGTGACCTGCTCCTTGTACCCTGCATCCAGCTCTCCCAGTACCTTGCTCCCTGCTCCCTTTGTTTCCTGTCTTAGCCCTGACCTGTGCTCCCTCCATTTGTATATAGTTAGGGTATCCTTTGGTTTGCTGCACTTTCACATTTATTTTGTCACTTTACATTGTTATGGTTTATTGGTGTTGTTGGAGTTGTAAGAGTGATATTTATGTTAATAAACTTCATTTAACCTTACTCAGCCTGCTTTCTGATTTTCCAAGGTACAGCCCACTGATCTGGTCATCTTTGTTGGATGCCTGTGGTATTCTCGACACTTACACAGGTCTTTTTGTTTGTTTGTTAATTTACTCTTTTTTATATAAAAACATTTTTGGCCCACCCCCATGCATGTCATTCACCTGGCAAGCCTAGCAGTGAGTCATTGGGAGAGCCGCAAGCTGAACCTGGAAAAGCTGGCGGCTTCCCAATGACACTATGCATGAAGATGGTGGTGAGGGACAGAAGGGAAGAGGATCTCATCAGGACACTGCTAGATTTGCTGGGCTAGTGAGTATGTTAACTGTGCTGGACCCTCAACCAGGTATGTAGGGGTTCAGAAAGAAAGAAATGAGAGTGAAGGGCCTCTTTAACCACTTCCTGTCCACCCTATAGCAGAAATACTGCTACAGGGCAGCAAGGGTATGCAAAATCACATGCTGTATATATACATGATTTTGCACTTCCGGGTAGGGGGTGCACACGAGCCACACACATGCCCTACCCGCACCGCCATTCACGGCCAAGGCTGTCAATCACCAAATCCCGGCTGGTGATTACTTGCTGGCACCTGGTGATTTCTGAGGATCTCCGACGAGGAGGAGATCTGTTTTGTTTACTAACATTTCTCCTCCCTGTCAGCTTGGGCACAATCCTGAGGATGGCTGTGCACAGCAGAGCCATTCACAGCAGTATGCTTACAGTGAAGCACATGGACACAGCCACACAGTAAAACACTTTCAGCACACACTTAACCCTTTGATCGCCCCTTATGTTAACCCCTTCCTGTTCAGTGCCATTAGTACAGTGTCAGTGCTTTTTTTTCAGCACTGATCACTGTATTGGTGTCACTGAGGATGTCAGTGACACCAAGTCAGTTCCCCCCAGTGTCAGAATGTCCGCCGCAGTCCCGCAATCCTGCTATAAGTTGCTGATCACCGCCATTACCAGTAAAAATTATGAAAAAAAAAATCCCAGTATATATACCGTCATTTGTAAACGCTATAACTTTCACGTAAAGCAATTAATTTACATGTATTGGGATTTTTTTTAGCAAAGACATGTAGCAGAACAGATTTTGGTGTAAATGTATGACAAAATTTTATTTTTAACATTTTTTATTTGACATGTTTAATAGAATAAAGTAAAAAATATTTTTTTCTCAAAATTGTCGGTCTTTTTTTTATAGAGCAAAAAAAAAAAAAATTCACAGATGATCAAATACCACAGAAAGAAGGCTCAATTTGTGGGAAAAAAGGACATAAATTTAATTTCAGTGCAGTATTGCATGACAGCGCAATTGTCAGTTAAAGTAATGCAGCGCCGTAATGCAAAAAATGACCTGGTCAGGACGAGGGGTAAACCCTCTGGAGGGAAAGTGGTTAAGGATGTATAGACTTGTTACAAGAGTATGTTGCATGTTAAAAGAAAGTGTTGCCATGTAGAGAGGGGCTGGTGTCACACAGGCAATTCTGCTGCTGATGACAAAATGCCAGTAACAGAATTACCTAGAAAAGGTTTCCAGTAATATTGGAATCTCCATTCTGTGTACTGTGGGAGACGAGATATAGTGAATGCAGGGTCCTGGGCAGGGGCGGACTGACCATTTGGACCCGGGGTCAGTAAGGTGCCCCATGAGATACCCCTGGTACCATTTTCATAGGCTTTTTTGAGTTTGGGCAAGGACACAGGGGCCCAATGATCCCCTATTGCCCAGGGGCCCCATGAGTTGTCAGTCCGCCCCTGGTCCTGGGTTTAGTAATACTTTAATATTCTGACTATAGTTCCACTTCAAGGATCAGCCTGATGAGACTGCAGGGAAATGCAAGGGTGTGGCTTAGCATTGTCAGCCTACAACAGAAAGTAGTGTCACTGGGGAGATCTTCAAGTAACAATCTTTGCAACAGATTCACAAAAACATATTTTCTTAGAACTGTTTGCAGTAAGTCATAATGCCATACACAGTGAAAAAGTGATTTTGAGTTTGCATACAGTTGAAATGATTGTGTTAATGAGTGCTTTGTTGTGTTTTGTTTTCATTGTCATAACAATGTTTTATAAACTGAGACATCAAATACTGTATATCACTATTTCTGATTAAACAACAATGTATTAGTAATGAGCCAACTTGATTGAAGTCTTCAGCCAAGCAGAGTAATTCCTGCTGTGAACTCATTTAGCAATGAAGGTAATAAATATTAGACTATTAAGGTGTACACATAAACAACAACATCTTCAATGACCTCATTTAGAGTGCAAACCTTGGAGGGTTGAAAAGTACATGATTCAAACCTTATTTTTCATATTCATCAGCCCCAGCTCCTGAAAACATTTTCCCATGAATATAGTTACAATAGAAGACTGTAGTAGATTTCAATTCAAATTCTGTTAAATGACCAGTAAGCCTAATTTTCAACTTTATAGACAAGGTAATGATGGTTATATGTGTGAAGGTAGACATTATATGATGGTTACACTAACCTGCTCATTTCAGCCACAATTTGGTGATGGAAACTCATTCCTTAGTACTGTAGATATAATTAGCCAACAGACCTTGTTTTATATTATAATGGCTGAATTGGATTTTTAGATACCACCTACAGTATATGCCGACGACACACAAATCTATCTCTCAACCCCCCACCTCACCCCCTCAGTCTCAGCCCGAATCACACACCTACTGAGCGACATATCAGACTGGATGTCGCTCCACTTCCTTAAACTGAACCTCTCCAAAACCGAGTTTCTTGTCTTCCCCCCAGCCCGCACACCACCCCCCATTGACTTCTCCATCATGTCCAACAACGCCACCATCAAACCCGCCCCGCAGGCCAGAGTACTTGGTGTCATTCGGGACTCCAACCTATCCTTCCAGCCCCAAGTCCAATCTTTAACAAACTCATGCAGACTCCACCTCCGCAACATCGCCAAAATACGCACATTCCTAACCCCAGAAACCACTAAACAGCTCATCCACTCCCTCATCATATCACGACTCAATTACTGCAACTCCCTCCTCACTGGCCTGCCTCGCCGCTGGCTATCCCCGCTTCAGTCAATCCTGAATACGGATGCCAGACTCATTCACCTTTCCAACCGCTCCGTTTCCGCCACCCCCCTCTGCCAATCCCTCCACTGGCTTCCGATTGCGCAACGGATCAAATTCAAAATCCTAACACTGACGTACAAAGCTGTCCACCATACTGCCCCGAACTACATCACCGACCTAATATTCAAGTACCAACCAACACGCACACTCCGCTCCTCACAAGACCTCCTTCTCTCTAGTTCCCTGGTCTCCTCCTCCCATGCCCGCCTCTAGGACTTCTCCAGGGTGTCACCCATCCTCTGGAACTCCCTGCCCCAACCCATCAGATTATCACCTACTCTCCTCTCCTTTAGGCGCACCCTGAAAACCCACCTCTTCAGGGAAGCCTACCCCACCCCCTGCTAACTTGCCGACCTCCTCCACTCTTCCTACCACTCCATCCCCCACAGCTTTCTCCTCCTGTGCCACCATCCCCTCCCTCCTAGATTGTAAGCTCGAAAGAGCAGGGCCCTCGATCCCCTCATGTTTTGCATTGTATTGTATTGTTATTGTTCTGTCCCCCATTGTAATGTACAGCGCTGCACGAACTATTGGTGCTTTATAAACACTGTATAATAATAATAATTGTTCAGGCAATGAATTGTAGATTGGAGTATCTGCTTTGCACTTAAGACTGGTACATATTGGCTGAATATTGGCAGGTATTGGCCAGCATTCGGCCAGTGTGTAGAGCAGCCTTTCAAAACCAGCAGTAGACCATCATCCGATCAGCACTTGGAGCCTTTATTATAGTTGGGCTTCACAGGCTAATAAGGTGTCCACATAAACAACAGCATCTTCAGTGACCTAATTTAGTTTGCAAACCTTGAAGGGTTGAACAGCACATGATACAAACCTTATGTTTCATATTCATCAGCTCCACTATCAAAAACACATTACCATGGGTATAGTTAAAGGCTAAATTCACCTTTTGAAAAAAAAAATTAAATGCACATTTTTTTGCAGGTAAACAAATGTGTTTTTTTTTTCTAATGAACCTGCAAAGTATTGCCCCGAGATCAGCAGATCACAGGTTCAATCTCAGGCTCCTGCAGACTCCTAGGATATCTGTCTGTCCGTACCTCCTTTGGACAGGCAGTTACCTAAGAGCAGGAAGCTCAATGAACTACCAGCATGCTCACCAGCAACCTCGTTGTTCATTGAGAACTGCAAGCCGTCACCTGCAATGGTTGATGGGTCTTGTCTATCCCTTCACAGAAAAATTTAAATGAATGATGCGGCTGTGTGGGCGGAGACCCACACAGCCACACTATATTCAAATTGTGACAGCAGTTGAGGGGGGATCCCCTGCCCACTGTTACAGGAGAGGGGATCAGGGGTGTGGGTTGCAGATACTGGAACATGCTATGGGTGGACATGTAACATGTTCCAGAGGTGAACTTATCCTTTAAAATAGAAGACAACTCTGTTAATGATTGGTAAGTCTAATTTTTAACTTTATATAAAAGTTAATGATGGTTACATGTGTGAAGATAGGCATTAGATGATAAACCCAGCCATAGTTGCTTGATGGGAACTATAATACCTTAGCAGATATCCTTAGTCAACATATTGCTGCATAATATAATGCTTAAATTGTTTTTTTATTTTGGCAATAGACTATTTTCAACCAATAAAGTGTAACTTTGGAGTGGTTGCTTTGCACTTAGTCATTCATTTTGCAACTGTACTGTTCTTCATACATATGAGATTGAACTCATTTGTACTAAAATAATTTGCAGTCACCATGTGTGGTCAGAATGACGTTACTGGAAATGTTCATTTACCCTAGTCATTCAGAATACAATGTACTTTGGTACAGCTTTAATGGAGGCAGTCAACTTAGAAAGAATAGACACAGCCTAGGTTAATATTCTTTGCAAATTCACTATGCCGGAAATCTTTCTCTCTGTTACATATGATTATATTTTATTGGAGCTCTAAGCTGTAATTAAATCCAACCTTGTGCTACTACAAACCAAATTAATATCTGCTGATCCTGCTTACCTCTCTGTTCAGCTCCTAACAGCAGGACTGCTTTCACTCCTGTCAAAATTTAACTTAACAGCTTTCTTTTGTTCTTTAATAAACCTATGTTATGTTCTGAAAATCACCTTAATCATTTTCATGTGTCTTTTAAAAAAATAAATCTCACTAGATAACATAGCCTCAGTTTATGCTTGGATTTTATTTATATCATTTCATTTAGCCTCACACAACAACATACAACCATGACATAAGTTAAGCCAGCCACATGGATTGAAATCTGTTCGGTTTAGCAGGGTCCAGCTGAATTTTTTATCCATGTATGGGCACCCTTACAAGTTGATATATTAACTTGTGTACACCCAGCCTATTAGGTTGTTTCCAAATGAATAATGCCTCTGGCTATAGCCAGCAACACAAATCATTTATTCTGCCAGCAGGGAATGCTCCCCACTGGCAGAACATAATAGTGCTAGGAGAAGGATTCCTCAATCAACACTGACTATGTTGATTGGGGAATCAAGCAATTTTCTTTCCTTCCAACCAAGGTGAAAGGAAAGAAAATTGCATAATCTGTGGCATAATCCTACTTTACACTACACTTATATGTACTTGCTGCCATTGAGTTGCTTGCATACTGCCTATGTGTTGCTAAATTGTTGCAAATTCTTAATGTTTTCTCACATAACCATCTCAGTAAAACAAACAACCACACAAGCTCTATCAGATCTGAACATCTGAAAGATCCAAGCTAAAATAGCTTGGTGACATATATACAGCCTTATGTTAATCTTGCCCAGGATGTGCTATAAAACAGATCTTACAGAGACTTATCACTCTTAATGGGACAATAGTTGGTGTGGATACCTCCCATATACAAAATAAAACTGCCACAGTTATAAACTATGTCCTAAGAGAAAGTAAACCTTTGCTTTGCCCATGCAAAGCAACAGGGTTGTCTCAATGTCTCCATTTCCATCAACGGGTACTGATCTTTCTTTTATTCTCCAACAGCTTTGCTTAGCTGCCTAAAAGAAAAAGAAAATACTCTCTATTTCCTCACTCTCCTTCCTCTCATGTGTCAGTGCTCTTGCTTGATGAATGGCACAGTATTACCACATGGGGACAGGGAGAAAATTTACTGACCTGTGTAAGCCCCAGCTTGTATAGTGACTTATACAGGGCTTCTTTCTTTGATTAAGGTGGCAAAAACAAACATCAAAATGTGGTCCTTGGAAGGAGGACATTAATGAAAACATGTTGTTTTGCCCTGCACAGGCAAAGCACAAGTTTATTTTAAGGAAGTCTGGCATTATATGGTAGAAATACAATATGTATATAAGACAAGATAGCTTTGATTCTTTAAGAAGCACAAAGCCTTTCCCTAATGCCAAAACACAATGTATTATATGTTTGAAAAACTGAATCTTATAATAAATGCTGGCACCCTCTGATGACATTATATATAGTAAAGATTGTTAAAGTGTCAGTAACTGTATAGTAGGGACCTTTTGGTGCTTGAAATATAAAGTGATGTAAGAAATTGAGCATTTCTGCAAGTTGTCATCTTCCTAAGTATGATCCTGTTGACAAACATATTTTAAATGAACTTGTGTCCAGGCTATAGACATTCACATATTTACGTGATCTAAAGAAGTACTAAATGAACAGTAAATAAGCAGTAAATCAACCCTTCACCTCTGTAGCTGCACTGAGCAAAGTTCAGGTGCTACCATAACGTAGTCAGGTCCTAGTCTACTTCTCAACAGCTATAGTATTGACTTGACATCCTTCCATGCTTTTAATTAAATCTCAGAGCACCTGCCCTATGTTTACATTTGAAGACTAGAAGGATGTCAAATTACTGTTGGGAGGGAGAGGCAGGGTGAGCTGAAGCTGCTGAAAAACCCATTAGTGCCTTAAATCATAAGCTCCTTGAGGGACAGTGAATGTACAGTAAGTAAAGTGCTGTGTGATTATTTGGTACCATATACAGTTAATACTTGTAATAAATATAATAAATAAATAACCCAACAACAGTGCCTTTCATATGATATTTGATAATGAATTGATCCACCATTTGTTTATGGGTATAAAATAAATCTTTGCTGGACTGCTGGACTTTGGGTGTTTGATTAGGTTACATATAATGTAAATAAATTGTCAGGCCCGACTAGTAAGTCCATTTCCCCATGACAAATTTTTAAAACTATGTAAGGTAATCATGCAGTGAATTAGAAACAAATAGTTTGCTTAAAAATGGCAGTTTTTCTACCTTTATATACAATCCAAGTTTTTTTTCTGCTAATAGAGTAATGCAGATTGCTTAAAACATTTATTATACATTCTATGTACAGTACATTCTTAGAACACCATGTAGATTATTTTCTTTTGAATTCATGTATTATTAATTACTATTTCACTTTTTTCAGAAAAAAATGTAGTCTTACATCCAGATTTGATCCCAAGCAATTTATTTTCTACTAGTGAAAGACATTCTCAAATAACAGCTTATTGCTACATTGCTTAAATTGGCATATACAATATAAAATGTAATCGAAACTCGGGTGCTGTACAGCTTTTTTGTGTTTCTTTTTAAATACCCTGGTTTTCTAACATGGGACCACTGTCAACAAAAGGATTGATTGCCAATAGTTGAATTCCAAGAAAACACACCAAGAAAGGGTAAAAAAGACACAAAAAAAAATAGAGGGGGAATAGAAGAGATCCCAAAATGCTTTTGTACATTCACTTAAAAGTGAATAGTAAGTTTGATGTACATTTTTGGCTTTAAAGTGTACCTAAACCTAAGCAATGAACTTCATTTGTTTGGTTCTTTTTGGTTTGATAACTATACTATTGAAAGTGTTTTATAAGATCAGTTTGGTAAGTTCACATAAATACCCGCTGATCTTGCCATAAACCTTGTGACCCCATAACTTTCAGTGTGCTCTGCCTGTGCTGATTCTTATCAATGAAACTATGCCTCTCTATGTTATGAATGATGGAAGCGGGTGAAGGTCCATAATGATATATCATTTCTGATTGCAAGTGTGTTACTGGCTGAAAAGGAATAGAAAAGCAAACGAAGGATAGAAAGATTTAAAAAAAGAACCACCATATCTAAAGACTGGCAATGTATGGGTTTAAATACAACTAAAAGTGTAATGCTAGTAGTCTTATCATTTTGCTATTAAAACAACCTTGCTTACACTGAACAGTACTTGATGAAAACAAGATCTTCAGAGGGCCTGATAACTCTTAAATGAATCAGAAACTCTTCTCTTTCCTTAGCTACATATCCCCAGTGGTCAATGGTATGATTATGATCTAAATGCAGCTTTTTTTGAGGTCTTGGTTGAGAGTGGAGATTGGGAAAGAATGCTATATAAAATCTGTAGGAAACAGAGTTCAGCGTCTGTCAAGTTTTTTTTTTTCTTTCCAAGCTTAATCAATCAAATCCATTCTAGCCTATTACAGTCCAGCTCTTTATGCAATTACAGTAGCCCTTTCCTTTCAGATCAGAGGTCAGAACCTTACTGTACAGACTTGTCTCTCATTTGCATATGAATGTGTTTGCTTCTTCCTATTAAAGAGTCATAGGGGATTTGCCACAATTCACTAAGATAGAGATATATTGTTCAAAGAATCAATAGCCAATTAGTTAAATTAAAGCATGGCTAATATCTTATTTCTAAGTGACCTGCATGAAATTAGACATTATTGTCTGAGAAAAGCACTTATATAAACTAGTTTTAAGGCTTTAATAGATAAGTGAGCATTCCAGGTTTCCTGTCCCTTATATTTCCAGTAATATATATATATATATATATATATATGTCCTCTTTAGTGTATTAGAGCTCGTGTACATGATACTGATATTTAACTAGGATCTTGCTGTAAAGATTCTGCATAAAAAAATGATCTGTCATGTATATGTCTGTATAGAGCTAAGATGCATACAACAAAATAATTTATCTAGAATGACTGAAGGCTATGGTCATTCAGCTGAGGTCATGTGAATGTTTGTGCAAATGTTTTTGTGTGTAACACGTAATTGGACCAATGCTTATTAGCTCTTTTTTGATGTTTACACCTCTCTCCTGTCCTTAAAGGAGTCATTTACTAGGCAATGGTGGTGACTCAGGCAAAGAACGATTTCAACCTTCAGTCTTACTAAATGACTAAGGTCAGGGTTATTCTGCGCCTGCGCTGCTGCTGCTGCCCAATGGTTGACTCACTCAGGAACAGGGGGACATTTAAACATCAACAGCTACTAGACAGTGGTGGTGCTACAGGTCAACATTAATTTATATGTAACGCATGTAAACATTATCACAAACATTTACATGTGTACAGCATACAAAGGGTCAAAATCAGACCTTGGACAGACCTTTACTTTAGATTAATGGCAGCTCAATGCTACAGGGAATACTGACCACAATGCAGCTGTGTGCATGGGCTGTAAAGTGTACAATATTGCTGTGTAGATCTGTATAAGACTACAGTATAAGCAGTATGGATCTGAATGCAGTGTTTTCTAAATCTGTGTGTATGAGCTCTTAAGGCACCCATTGACAGTATTTTCCAGTCAGATGTTTTAGTTACATGAAAAAAGACAAAAGTCCATCCAGTTAAACCATTAAAAAAAAAGAAAGTTATAATCCTATACCCACAGTTGATCCAGAGGAAGGAAAAAAACCCAGCGCAGCATGATCCAATTTGCTCCTGCTGGGAAAAAAAATCCTTCCTGAACCCCCAAGGGGTTTTCGTGCATTCCATATTCTAAAATGCCCTCAAAGCTAAAATATCACCACCATAGGCACCACTTTAATAAATATATAAAAAAAACTAAGAGTGCATGTCAACCCAAAAATCTAAAATAAATAAATAATGCAGCGCTTGCTTAATTCATGAAAGTGACAATATGTAAAAGTGAAGTGCAGAATGATTACTGCTGGAGTGACCACAGAACATAAAGTGTTTCGTCAGATGTTGACAAGATAAGCAGTGACTGGAATTTTCAATGGTGATAATAGTGAATAGTCCCAAACAAATTATTATGGTGATACACTTGTAAATATTGCTGAGTAAAACAAATCCAAAGTATTCCGTAAAATCTCCCTGCACGTGACTCCGTGATAAGGGTTTGCTGTATGATTGCACTCACCAGAAGCGCAATGATTTTGCGTATGGAATCATATCCAATAACTCCCCGGTGGACATCTGGACACAGGAAAGGAACTCCGCTGGTTTGCTGACAGCACACAGGAAAAAGCTTCGGGCATCAGTCGCTGGACCCTCACAGCATACAGGGACAGCCCCACTTGTACCTCTCCACCATGGATAAATGTTGCCAAAAGGGATATGTTCCACCTTAAATGAAATGGCTCGCAAATACAACCCAAAAATCTATCATGCAATATGTTTGGCATTGTGTCTCACTGTATGCAGTTTTCTTAAACAAATAATTTGTGAATTTGTTACAGACCTAATATTTTTATTTTATTTATTACAGGTATTTACAGTATATAGCGCCATCAATTTTACACAGTGCTTTACATTTATATTTTATACATTCACGTCATTCCCTACCCTCAAGGAGCTTACAATCTAAGATCCCTAACTCACATTCATACATACTGTTAGGAAAAGCTTGCCCATAGTGCAGGTGAAGGTTTGCGGCACATAAGTATGCACATGCATAGAACAGTAACAGGCCAGACAGATGTGTGTGGACTTAGGCATAGGCGCGCGCAAATGCGCACTCACACATTCAGGCGTGCGCCTGTCAGTAATGCTGGCACCAAAAGGTTTCTGTCTCATTTCTGTTTGATCTACAGCTTCTGAGTGTGTTCCTGATTTCTGTGCTTGACCTCTGATACTAACCCGGCTTGTTCCTGTTTTCCGCTTGTCTTCTACCTGGCCTGACCCCGGCTTGTCTTTGGATTACTCTTCTGCCTCCTGTTCCTGTCTAATCGAACCTCCATTGCTGACCTGGCCTGTGACCCGACTATTCTGCTGTCTACCGTCTGTGCCTGATCTGCCCGACTGTTACTGACCTGGCTTGTCTGACCCTACATTTTTCCTCCTGTCTACTGCAGCTCATCAGTCCTGCAAATCCGCATCTGGATCCTGCTTCCTGCTGCACCTCTACAGCCTGCTGACAGCAAAGATCCGTGCCAGGTCGCCTGCCATCAGCCTGTCCTGCTGCTTCACATACCTGCTGACTGCTACTAACACACAGACTACTGGACTGATCACAGGCACTCATACCTCACCACGCTCCTGCAGCTGCTATTTCACCACCAGTAGCCCTCTAACCAGAGCTGTACAAGAGGCATTCTTCTTCACGTCAGGTTCACTATCCAGATATGTGACACATACGCATACCAGGGTCAATTTACTCAGGAGACAATTAACTTACCAGTATGTCTTTGGAGTGTGGGAGGAAACAGTAGTACCCCGAGGAAACCCACACAGGGAGAACATGCAAGCTCTCTTCAGGTAGTACCATGCTTGGAATTCAAACCAACCACCCTAGTGTTGCTAGGTGGAAGTGCTAACCACTTAACCACTGTGCTAAACATTTAAATGTAAGCAGCACTAGGGTTGTTAGTTTGAATTCCAAACACAACATTACCTGCTTGGAGTTTGCATGTTCTCCCTGTGCCTGCCGTAGTTTCATCCCATATGTCAAAGACACGCTGGCAGGTTAATTGGCTCCTATCTAAATTGGCTCTATTATGTTTGAATGTGAGTTAGACTGTAAGCTCCTTGAGGGCAGGGACTTATGTAAATGCATAATATATGTATATATGTAAACTGCTGCATATATTGACGGCGCTATATAAGTACATATAATAATGTAAGAAAAAAATGTGCTTAGTGAAAATTCATAAGGCAAAAAATAAATTAAGGTGAAATAAACTAGACAGCAGATAAAACATTGAAAAAACTATGAAAAATTAGAAAAATTGCAATAGCAATTTAAGACATCAGCATTTTCTGTGAGAAGACGTGTAAAGTGATAAAAACTCCTCAACTGAATGCACAATAATGTAAACAATCAGAAGTGAAAATACATTCAATGACAAAAACAAAGTCCAAAAAATCTGTGAATGCATACAGGAATGCAATGTTTTCTTCAGTGTGATTGCTTCAGTGTTTCACCACCACCACACAAGCCAGATGCTTAGACTTCAAACTTAAGGAGGTTTCACAGTGCTTTAACTGTATCAGGGTTCTTTCACTGGTATCCAGGATAAGAAAAAGAGAGGAAGGCACCTCTAAGTGCAGTATTGACAATTTATTCAGTAAACAATGGAAAATTTGCACTTACAAGATAAACGGTTAAAAAGACTCATCGTGTGGTAATTAGATCCAGGTGGGACATCCAGCCGTCCAGCAGCAAACTATGCCTATAGGATCAGGAAGTAGAGTCCAGGATGTGCCTGTGCATCAAAATTGAAGCTTGGAGAGCAGAGTCAGATATAGCAGGTGAAGGGGGCTGCTTTGTATGGCTCTGCATAACATCAGCCACCAAACCTTAATGACTTGGAGAGGATCTGCCAAGAGGAGTGGGCCAAAATCCCTCCTGAGATGTGTGCAAACCTGGTGGCCAACTACAGGAAATGTCTGAACTCTGTGATTGCCAACAGGGGATTTGCCACCAAGTACTAAGTCATGTTTTGTGAAGGGGATCAAATACTTATTTCCCTCATGAACATGCAAATCAGTGCATAATTTGTTAGACTTGCATTTCGTTTGAATTGTTTGTTGCTATTCTGTCTTTCAGTGTTACAATACACCTATCATTTTTAAACTGATCATTTCTTTGTGAGTGGGCAAACATTTAAAATCAGCAGGGGATCAAATACTTATTTCCTTCACTGTAAGTGCCCAGTAGGCAAATGGTTAAATAGACTTTGGTCATGACCTTGCTAATTTAATTAATATTTAAAAGCTATAGAAACCCAGCTAAACCTATAAATGGAAAGCCACATTTCACAAATATATCCATTTATTTCTGGTCCCCCAAGATTAGCTCATGCCGTTTTTTTCTCTCTCACTAGAACAGTGTGGCTTTAGAGAGAAGAAAGGAAAGTCATTTGTAAGGGAGGGAAACATATTTCATTTGAGCTGTCCTGTGAAATCTGCTTTGCTTGGAAAAGCTGCAAACGAGAATTTCAGGCTCCAGCAAGTATATATTTTATGTCTGCATGCTGTTTATTTTTTTGACTCTTCTCTCCATTCCACTGATCTCCTCCCTGGGTGAAAAGATGAACAGGCAAAGGATTATATCTCATTTGAGCCTACTATTTGAGCACCCCTGCAGGGGTGACCTTAGCTAATCCACTAGAGTTCTGTGCTACTCCCAACTCCTGAACAGTCGGTGGGCTACACTATAGCCCTCTACCCCCATCTGTTTATTTTTTGGCCCATCTGGATACATTATTTACAAATAGATATGTGATATTATTGTAAGGCTCTTAAAGACACCAAATTAGATATTTATAGCTTATACATACTGTATTATTGCAAACATTGTACATGGTAATAGCAGTACCATCCATCTAAAGCTATGTGTTAACATACACAACGGGAGAGAAACACACATGCAAGTTTTCACACATGTACACCTATACCAGTGTGGAAAAAGAGATGTCAAAGTGTTTTGTGTTATGCAAAAAAAAAAAGAAGGAAGAAAGGAAAGAAAGAGAGAAAGAAAGAAAGAAAGAAAGAAAGAGAAAGAAAGAAAGAAAGAAAGAAAGAGAAAGAAAGAAAGAAAGAAAGAGAAAGAAAGAAAGAAAGAGAAAGAGAAAGAGAAAGAGAAAGAGAAAGAAAGAAAGAAAGAAAGAAAGAAAGAAAGAAAGAAAGAAAGAGAGGGAGGGAGAGAGAAGGAAGGAAGGAAGGAAGGAAGGAAGGAAGGAAGGAAGGAAGGAAGGAAGAAAGGAAAACAGACCAGTGCTGCTAAAAATAGGAAGAGAAAGAGAGACATGCCATACCAGTGGTACTAAAAAGAAGCGAGTTCAATTGACTGTTCACCCCCTACAACAGAAACATATCTAAGACTGACAACAAAGCTGTTCTTCCTGTTCTTTACTGCAAATGTCTCTAACTAGAGAGACAAGTAGATGCATGAAAACTTGCATTCAATTGAAACTTCATAATCTAAACCAGGTGCTTCTCTGGCTTTTAATTCAAAGTCTGGTACCAACCCTTGGCTGCTAAATACCTGTGGCTAGCCGACAGTCGACTATGCTTACCATTTAATGGCTTAAAGTAAATTTAAAGCCAAAACTTTTTTTTTCTAAATTTCAGATAGAGTCAAGTCAGGGTGTTTTTTTTTTGCCATCCTTGTCCAATTAGGGAGATCTCCCTTCACTTTTTGTCCTGTAGACTCAAAGGAACCTTAAAGGATATAATTACAATGTGAGGGATAATAACGCTTAGACAGTTGTCATGGGATTTCCCTTTTAATCCTGTTCTGGTGGCACCTTAAATCCTTGGATTTAAGTTTTAGTCCTGCTGACATTGGTGGGTGCTGTTCTGGACAATAAGAAAGCAAGACCACTGATGGCAATAAAAACGGTTCTAATCTTTACTAGTAAAAAATACATTTTCCCTTTAATTATACCACGATCTGAGCATGGAAACTGATACATGACAATTGTGTGCTTTGGATGTGTTTTGGAACTCCTTTAACCTCCTTGGCAGTATGATTCTTTCCGATTTTTTGTGCTGAAAGCGGTACCATTTTTTTGCATGGAAATATGTAGTTTTTTATTGTAGGCTGTAATTGTTAGGAATAACTCACTGAAATCTGTACAAACAAGAGTCTAGTAAACATCCCGAGTATGATAAAATTTGAAACACGAAATCATAAATTATAATTTAATAAATAATCATAAAAAATAATAATATAATAATAATAAATTTAATTCAATAATATAATCAAACCAAAAACACTGAAATTTGAAATACAGAGGCAAATTCGCACATCGCTGAGCAAAGTCGCAAAATCGTTTTCAGTGTCTGATGACGAATTTCCCCATGAATCATTATCACTCAATTCTGCAAGTGGTTCTGATTTACTATCGCTGTTCTCTAGCTGGTCTAAAACCGCTTTTGACGTAAACGGACGCTTTTTGGACGCCATGGACTTTTCTAAGTTTCCAGGCAGAAAGAACATTCAAAATGCAGGCAGGGCACAGGACAAAGCAGTAGGGACCAAATATATGTGAAATGCATTGAAACAGCAATGACAGCAAAAATGAAATTTTTTTAAAAAATTCAAATTTCCCGCCGGTTCCGGCACCCGTATGTCCCGACGTCACAGGGACCGGAACACAGAAGCCGGATGCCGGCATCGGCCAGAGGAGATGGTCGGGGACGCTGTAGGGGACACATCGCGGGAGCAGCGCCGCATGGTAAGCCCAAGTGTAGCTCGGGGTTACCGCTCTTGGTATAGAAATTTTACCCCGAGCTACACTCAAGATTACCGCTAAGGAGGTTAAATAATGTAACAAAATAAAAAATGAAATGTACTAATGCTGTACTAGGCATCTCCTCCAGTTGTTGCAGAACTACAAGTTTCAACATGCCTCTGTCTTTGAGAGCCATGATTATGACTATAAGAGTCTTGCAATGCCTAATGGGACTTGTACTTCAGCAATAGTTGGGGGGGGGGGAGTTAAAAAGTTTTTGTATCTGCAGCTTCCAGAAAGGTAAACCTGAAAACTAGTATGTTACAATAAGATATCACATAATGCAGCCAAATAACCTCAAGGGTCTCTGGAAAAGACTGTTCATTTTGGGGAAGCCTAATTCTACTACTGGTTGGTGGGGTGGACAATGTAACAATTCGTAACACTGTTGCAGAGGGGTGTAGAAAACTGTAATCTCCATTTTTCAAAATGATTTAGTGCTCCTTCCCACCCATTTTTTGTTTTTGACAAGTCTCTGCAAGAACACAGAGTAAACAATTGTTTCTAATTGTCCCATTCACACCCTAATGCTGGTGTAATTTGCTGTGTGGTTCAATGCTGTGGGTAAAAAATGCAGAAATGCTTCATTTGTTTGCAGTGCATTGGATGGCCCCAGAGTCACACTGCTCCTGAAAACAGTGTATGCCTTGTACACTTCCAATAAAGTTAAAAAAGAAAAATGAAGACATGTAAACAGTGCGATGTGCAGAAGCAGTGCATTACGTCACTCCCTCACTGCTCAACAAAACTGAAGTGTGAACAGGCTCATAAGCTCAACTGAAGTAACAGAAAACACATATTCAATCATACTAACAACCTACAATTTCATAGTCTTACTTCCAACTCCTGTTAGAGCAATTGTGCTAGATGTCTGTGACAGCGCAGTCTAATAGGCACCATTATTAGATCTAATGCACTCATTTACTACTTGACTTCTGCAAGGTTTTGCCCCCTTCATGATCAGGGCATCATATTTAGCACTGTGCTAATTTAACTGAAAATTGCTCAGTCATGCAACACTGTACCCAAACAAAATTTCTATCATTTTTGCACACAGATAGAACTTTCTTTCCATATTTTTTTAGATACAGTCACCAGTACAGTCACCAGTACAGTATGTAAAAAAAATATAATTTTATTCCATTTTTTTACATTTTATTTCTTTTTTTTAAACTTTTTTCTTTTTTTACTTTTTTTTTTACATGCTGTCAGAGTAGATCAGTGTTACTGTAGTGACACTGTACTACTCTTAGGATGGTGATCAGGGATTTGTTTTTTAACTGTTATTGCTTATAACAGTGATGATCAATGTTATAAACAATAGTTTTACCTGTCATGAATGGCTTTTATTCATGATGACTTGTTTACTGTGATGCTTTGATTGGCTACAGTTAATCACATGGTACACTGTGTCAGGTATCATGTGAGAGCTGTGGGCCAATCACAGCATCACAATAGTAAGCAAGCTGCTATGAATGGAAGCCATTCATAGTAGTTTTGCTTACATGTAATCATGTGATCACTATGATTGGTCATAGCAATCACATGATACCCCAGCTGCTCACAGTAGCTGGGTACTAAGTACCATGGTCTTCTGTGTACACCAGACACAGCAATCACAGGATCACACTGCTGCATGCCCCAGTGGAAGCACCAGTGCACATGTACATACATACATTGTGTTGCCTGGAGGTGCTGCCCACCAGCAGTAAATGCACTGTTAGTAGTCGGCAAGTGGTTAACCAGATGATTTAGACCCCTTCCTGACTAGGCCACTTTTTTGCGATATGGCGCTGCTTTACTTTAACCACTTCAAGTCCAGACACTTTTACCCCCTTCCTGTCCCGGCCAATTTTCAGCTTTCAGTGCTGTCACACTTTGAATGACAATTGCTTGGTCATGCAACACTGTACCCATATTAATTTTTTAGCATTTTTTTGAGACAAATAAAACTTTATTTTGGTGGTATTTATTAACCACTGGCATTTTTATTTTTTTTGTTATATAAATGAAAAAGTCCCAAATTTTTTAAAAAGGTGTTTTTCTTATAAAATGTTGCAAATAAATAATCTTTCTTCATAAATCTTGGCCAAAATGTATTTAGTTATCTTTTTAGTAAAAACAATAACCTAAATTAGTTTTTAACCAAAAATTATCATTTTTTACATTTTTTTTACATTTTTATTTAATTTTTTTATATTATTATTAATGTGGTTTTTTTAACATGCTGTCACCATAGCAGTACAGTGTAACCATAGTGACACTGTACTACTTGTGGGGGGTGATGAAGATTTTTTCTTTCTTTTGCACTGATTGCTTTTACACCCATAAAGGCTGTAAAAGCAATCATTTCTCCTTCTCTTGAGAAATACTGTGCGAGATGTGATTGGTCACAGCTTGTCACATAGTACAAGGCTGTTGTGAATAGCCTTGTACCATGTGACCTCTGTGATCATTCACAGATTTCACACGTAGTAAGCAATGATGTCAGAAGTGACATCTTGCTTACTACTATTAGTAATTACTATTCATTGATTGGCTAATCAGTGATCACATGATCGGGACCTCACACAGAGGTCCCGTACAGTGATCGGTACACCGGATAATGGTGCCGCACGCTCCCAGAAAGCGCGCACAAGCAGGGAAGCGGGAGGACATTTATAAATGGCCACCCGCCCCTGCACTGCTCCCGTCCTCCCGTCCATCCGTTTATGTACATGGGCTGGACAGAAAGTGGTTAACTGATAATTTCGGGGTCATGCAACGCTGTACTTGAATTACATTTTTTCCCCAGAAATTGAGCTGTCTTTTAGTAGTGTTTGATCACCTCTGCATTTTTTATTTTTTGCACTATACACAAAAAAAGACCAACCATTTTGAAAAAATTAACAAATATATTTTTGACTTTTTGCTATAAAACATATCCAATAAAAAATTATAAAAACAAAATTTCATCATAAATTTAGGCCAAAATGTATTCTGCTACATGTCTTTGTTAAAAAAAAATCCCAATAAGAGTATTTTAATTGTTTTACGTGAAGTTATAGCATCTACAAATGGCAGTATATATACTGGAATTTGTTTCTTTTTTAATATTAAATAGTAATGGCGGCTATCAGCGACTTATTGTGGGACCGCGGGACTGCAGCGGGCATTCTGACACTGAGTGGGAACTGACTAACTGCCACTGACATCCCCAGTAACACTAATACATTGATCAGTGCTAATAAAAAGCACTGACTCTGTTGTCCCTATTCACCACTCTAGGTCCTAGGGTCTAAGAGGTTGATTGGCAGTTGGATCGGGCCCATAGGTCGTTAGGTCCAAAACCCTCCGAGGGCACCAGGCCTGGGGACATTATTGTACGTTTTCACTACTTTGATTGTAAAGAAGCTCTGCTCTCCTCTACCCGTAATAAGCCTTCTTTGGGATTCAAGGGAGACAGACTCCAAATCTTTAGTGACTCATCTCCCATCACCCTGGCCAAACGACGGGTCCTGAAGCTGGTCACTCTTCATCTCCAACAGCATCATGTTCCCTACCAGTGGGGGTTCCCCTTTAAGCTCGTAGTCTCCAGTGATGAAACCCAAGTCACTCTCCATGACCTGCATGAAGCGGACTCTTTTTTCAAACAGCTGGGGCTCCCTCTCCTGCCGGACTAGACACCTCCACTACCTCCAATGCCATTCAGATCCTCCACCACCCGCGTAAGATCTGGACACCAGCTAAACCTGGAAGGAAGCATTTCCCCCACACTCCTCAGCGTCCAAGACTTCCTGGTTTGATGAGCTGTGCCACCTGATGGTCTTGTTTAGAGGGTCCCGTGTTCTGTTATTTAAATTCCCTTTTTCCCATGTGTGCATTTTCAATGTTTGTATAGCTATGTCTTGGCCATAACCGTTTTGCATTTTACTGAGGTAGGCATGTGTCACGATGGGCCAGTTGCCATGTCACCCCCTGGAACGTGAGGCCTTTGGCCTCGACGACCCGGGATACTTCCCCTTCCCCGGGTGTATATCCATGTTGATATCTTTGTTTCTAAGTGTGATTCTTGCGGAGTTCAGATCCTCAGAAGCAGATGATATATTTGTTCAGGAAACTCATTCCCACAGTCCTATTCAGCTTTTGACCCTCCGGGAAAGCAGGAGTGGCTATATTCATTCGGAAAAACTTCATGCGGATCTCTTCCTGCAGGGTTGACCCCCTGGGTCGGTCACTATATTTTATTGGAACGTATGTATGAAGGTTCCCCACTCATCCTTTTGAATTTATATGCACCCAATTCTGGTCAGCTGACATTTCTCTCTCAAATGCTACATAAGCTATGTTCACTATCTACCCCACACATGATTATTGGAGGTGATTTTAATTTGATTATGTCTCCCCACAAGGATAGGAAAGTTCTGATTGCATCTGCTCCCTCGAAAAGACAATGCTCCTCTTCGAAAACGTTTTGACACTTGGAGGGTTAGGCATCCTCTCCATAGACAGTTCACTTTTTACTCTACTTCGCATTGCGTGTTCTAGCGCTTGGATAATTTTTTTGTCACCATCCCCTTTCTCCCCTTTATGTTTTCTTCTGAGATCAACCCTATAACTTGGTCAGATTATGCCTCTCTAACACTTAATCTTCTTTTCCCTACCTACCCTCCTAATGTCTGTCACTGGTGCCTCAATGAGAGTTTTTTGCATTCCGACCACCTTAGAGAGGAACTCTCTGCTGGATGCATATTTCCTATGTAATGTTGGATCAGTTGCCTCCTCATCGACTCCATGGGAAGCTCACAAGGCTGATGAAATGGCTACTGTTTTTGGGGAATACTATAAGAAGTTCTATAATTGTCTAGCCCCTGATGTCCACACTCCTCTCCAAAAGGCAGCTTTTGATGCTTTTTTTGGCCCCTTGCAACTTCTGGGTTTGTCTCCTTCTGATATCTCGGCTTTAAATGTGGACATCTCCTCTGAGGAATTAATAGATGTTGTCAAACACCTTCCTATGCAAAAATCTCTGGGACCAGATGGTCTTCCTTACTCGTACTATAAGACTTTTATAGGCCCCCTGGCCCCCCACCTTTTTGTCCTTGTTCCAAGATCTTTTGAAAGGTTCACCTCCGCATGATGATTTTACACGTCTATACATTTCAGTGATTCCTAAGCTAAACAAGGACCATTCCCTCCCTGATAACTACCGCCCTATAGCTTTATTAAACTCTGACTGCAAGATATGCATGAAAATATTGGCTAATAGGTTGGCCAGATGTGTATCCAAGCTTATACACTGAAACCAGGTGGGCTTTGTACCGGCCAGACATGCCATGGATAACACCAGGAGGAATATCGATTTGATCGATCTTGTTAATAAGTCCTCGACTCCTGCTCTTTTGTTGAGCTTGGACGCCCAAAAAGCATTTGACCAACTTATCTGGCCTTATATGTTCTTGGAGAGATTTGGGTTTAGCGGCCCATTTATGGCAGACCTGAAAGCTTTATATTCCACCCCCACTTCCTAGGTCAAATTGGCGTCATTCCTGCCACCCTTATTCTGGATGTCAAACATTACGCGTCAGAGATGCCAGTTTTCCCCTCTATTGTTTGTCCTTTGTTTGGAACCCCTGGCCATCTCCATTATATCTAACCCAGACATACAGGATATATGCACTTATGACCGTGATTTTAAATTGTCTTTGTTCACTGATGCCATTTTGCTGACATTGTTTTGCACCATATTTTACAGCTCTTTGGTCCTTTGTCGGGATATAAAGTCAACTCAGTCTGATGCACCCTTGTTCCCTCTTTTGGTCCACAACTAACATTGACTTTTCTTCTTACAAACGTTTCCTTTTAGGACCCATGCAGTTTACATCGTCTATATGGAGGACATGTAGGGTTAGATTCGCTCTGGGCTCCAAGTGTTCTCCCTTGACCAATGTCATTTTTAATCAATGTCTCCCAGATAGTCTGGCCATGGCTCATGTGCGTCCTTGGGCCGAGGCTCACCTATTTCAATTGCAACATTTGGTCAATCCAGTGACTCACAAGCCTAAATCCTTCCCTGACATTTAAACAGCCACTCATGCCACCCCATCAGTATTTTTTTATTTACAGATACGTAATTTTTACTCCTGCAAATCCTCGTCGCTGACTCTTGAGAAACCTACCCCTTTTCAGTGTATCTGTATCCAAGGCCCATGTCAACGGGACATAATATCTGCTATGTATAAATTGCTTTTAGATGCTTGCCCCCTTTTTATTGATACTCATCTTTAAATGGCCCCGTTTCCTTCACTGTGATATTGGTTTGGATCAATGGAACAGGATTTGGGAAGCCGCTTCCAAATCTTCTATGTGTGTAGTATATAAAGAAAATAATCCTGATGTTTTGGTATAGGACTCCTAAGGTTCTTCAGTCTCGTAACCCAAATGTTTCTTTTGTTTGCTGGCATTGTGGGAAGGAAATTGGCAGTCTTTTCCACATTTTTTGGGATTGTCGGTCCAATGCGTCCTTTGGAAAGAGGTCCTTACCCTATTGCATTTACTTTTGCGGGCTCCTGTTTCTTTTGAGCCCATTTACTTTTTTCTGGGCCTAACTTTTTTGGGCCTCTCTAAATATGCACGGAAACTTTCCACTTACATTTTAATGGCAGCCAGGAGAATCATTCCCATGCATTGCCTTTCTTCTATAACCCCCATGTTTCTGGCATTGACTAAGGTTATAGCAGAGATTAGAAAGTTGAAGTACCTAACTGCTTTACACACTGCTTCTATTCCTGCATTTAAGGCAGTTTGGGACCCATGGGACACTTATAACGCTGACTTGTCTGCTCAGATTGTTTGTGATTGATTGCCACTCCACTGTTTTGTATTGACATTGTATATACTTATGAACTCCTCATCGATGAGCTTGTTTTCCGGCTTTCTCTCCTTCTCTTCTTTTATTTTATGTTTACCTATGTGACTTGTTTGTTGCAATTTATTTGAAAACCAATAAAACGTTAATTATAAAAAAAAGCATTGTACTAATGACACTGGACAGAAAGGGGTTAACATCTGAGGCAATCAAATGGTTTACAGTGTGCTGTGTTTGTTTTACATTGTGTGCTGTGTGCTGTTTTACATGGGAGACATGCTGCTTTGTATCTCTTTTCTGTGCATAGAGATACAAAGCAGCATGTCCATGCTGACAGGAGAGAGACCTGTGTTGTTTGCCGACAATCACCAAGTCCCAGTCTGGACACGGTGATTGAAATCCCCAGCAGCCAATAGCAGGGCATTTCTGGGTGTGTGCCCCCTACCCAGAAATGCAAATCACGTATATATATACGTGATTTTGGGCAGCCGTGTCGCCCTGTAGCTGTACATCTGGTGGCGGGCAACATTCAAAGACAGATGTGGTGTGACATGCCTCCTTCTATTTCCTGTAGTACAGACATGTGTGGGAACTTGGGTTAAGGGGTTTGGCTGTTACTCAGCTATGCCCCCATAGATCACTGCAGTGTGAGGACAGAAGCACAATTTTCACTTTAGGAAAATCTGAAAGCATTTCCAACCAAAAACCTGTCACAAATTATAACATTTGCAGGTAAAGAACTATAAAGACCTATAAAGTGCAATACTTTAGTTGGGGAAATTAAATTCTTCCATTTGTTCCCCCAAATTACAAAGAGAGAAAAAAAAGGAAATGATGAATGGCTACAGGCAACACAGGTAATTCTTCCCTTGGAAGCATTGACAAGTGAAGCCCTGTGCGTAAGTGCGCATATAAAGGGTAATCGTAGAGGGGCCCTTTATTCACATACACAGTAGTGTATACAGCACACAAATGTGCATGGGTTACTCCTCCAAAACTGCCTAAAGATATTAAATATGACAGATGAGCCAAAATATTACTGTTAACAGACTGCAGTAGAATTTTACTCATAGTGCACATAATGTTTATTACATCGGTAAATGTTTGGTAATTTGAAATCCATATAATTTAGCATAAAAAAATAATTATTCAATATTTCAATTTATGTATCTTTTAGTTAAGACATTGTTGCATACCTAAAGCTATCTCTGCTTAGAAAGCTATTAATCATATCTTTAAACTACAAAATAGGCATTAAAAGTATTAGCCTCCATGTTGCATGCCTGAGCGCTTTCAATTTATTGAAAATTCAATATACATTAGTATGTGGGACTGGGGGCTTTAGAAAGCCAGCTACTTTTATTGCCTCCCTGCCCAGTGAACCAGGAGATGCGATTGCAGCTAATGGTAATTTGAACACATTTGCTCATAACCGAAATGAAATATGAAAACGGCTGACAAACACACACATCTGATGTATTCGCAATCACTCGGCGGTAAACCTAAGATAGGGAAAAAAAGATTTTACCAGAGCATCATTGCAATCCCAGAGCTCTGACTTTGAGGCAGTCATCCTCAAACTACACTGAGTCATATTCAACACAGCTAAAGGATATATCTATCATACAGTGAATTGTATATAAATATATATTGTGAATGTATTAATCCTGGGTTCTTTGTAAGCCCTGAATAAAGGGGAAATTAAAAATTTCTTGGTAGTAAGATAACATTTTCAAGCAGGGATATGCTTCAAAAGTCACATCTAGTGTCCTCTCGTCAGCTAATGTACAAAAAAGCTATTATGCACAATATTATTGTTAATCGGCATAAATAAAAATATATGGAAGGACGTGGTTGATAAGGCTCTATTAGCAAAATAGCTGCATATGATGCCTTGTTGGTAGATATTTTCATTATTTAAGGTATGACATCTTGTTCTGGCTATAATTTAGGCATTTGCAATGTACATGAACATGTGGCTGTCACAGTTGTCACTTGATTGGGAGCTGGTTCCGCTGGCAACTGACCATTAATGGGGACCATGAGCTGTCTTTCACAGCTTGGTCTCTATGCTAGGAGCACTCATTGAGTAAGCTCTTAGCACAGAAACATCAGCCATCAAGTGACGCATATGTGCAGGGTGTGGGCAATAAAATCCACCTGTTTACTGCCACGCATGTATGTTGCGCTGGTGGAAAGAGGTTAAACTATTGTATATTTATATTAAAATCATTCTTTATTATTTTTCACATTTAAAAGAAAGAATTTAAACAGATTTGAATGATCCCGAAAGATTGGTTACTGACAGGTTCAAATGACAAAGCACTTACAGATGCAATTTATAATGAACCAAGAGGATAAGGAATAATAATCCTCTAACTAAAATAAAGGTCTACAGAGCAGGGGGTTGTGGGTGAGGGACAGCAGCCCATGTCCAACCACTTACAAGTTGGAGTATAATATTCCCATATTGGGACAACAAAAAGAGAAGGAAGAATAAGTAAAGGCAAAGAAGAACAGCAAAGAGAAAGATAGGAGCAAGCCCAGGGGAAGCCAATTGTGACAATGTAATTTTCACCACCCTATGACAAAAGACTGGTCAACCTCACACTGTACTGTCACTTAAGCAACAATTCCACTCTCAGCCCCACACTGCACAAATATTTTCCAGTTTGTGGGACCACAATCTAGGTCCAACAGACTGAGAGCGATTGTCACTGGGTTTAGTTAACTAAGCAATTAAGTCTTTAAACTTTCAACACTGACTGTTATTGAAGAGTCAGAGACTTTCACAAGATTAGCAGTTACAATTATGATTTTAAAATAAACATTTGTTCAAACTCAGTCAACAACAGACAGGTATATTCAGAGATTTATTATATACAGTAGCGCTCTTCAAGAGACAGGGATTCTTTTAGTTTGCATTAGCACATTAGAGACAGTTTCAACACTTTCCAAAATAGGTTTTATTATTGAAAAGGTCAAAATGGTTAAAATAAAATATCCTGGTTTCAGCAGAGTCCAATGAATAAGCAAAGATGGTACAGAGGCTCTCTCAAGTCCAGTTAGGTGTTCCTTGGCTTGATGTTAAAATGAGAACTCCCAAAATGTGGTTGCATTCCACTTTTCTGTACATCAAGGGGGGTGTTGACAGAGACCATCTGACCAATCATCCGGTCTAAGGGGTGGTTGCTGGGATGTCACCATGTTTATGACCATGTCCCAGATACAGTTGTCAGGGATCCAGGTATGACCAGAGATGTGTGGACTGACACAGGGAAACAGCAGGCTTCAGAAATGATTAAATAATAATAATATTTATTATGAGCTGCACAAAATAAACAAACACAGTGCAAAACAAAACAAACCTTAAACTAATAGGTACAGGTGTAGTCAGGGCTGGAGAGGTGGAGTGGTCAGGCAGGCCGGGTCAGGAACAATCAGGCAGAAAGGTACAATGAGAGCAGGCAGAAGAATGGTCAGGAATAGCCGGGGTCAGTGCAGGCAGAGTTCTATCAGAGTCAGAGTCAAGCAGGAGAGTCAAGCAGGCAGGAGACAGGATACAGGAAACAGGGCACATGGGAAACAAACACCAAGGCACTGACTGCAGGTCTGGCCATTCCTTAAATACACCTCCTGCAATCAGCCTCAGGTGATGGCTGATTGCAGGAGTGAGCTTCTGGTTGCTGGTCAGCCCTGGTACTGCAGCCCACACGGCAGGTGAGCCCTGTGGTGAGTCATTCCTGACAGCGTGTGGAGAGGCTGTGTTGGACTGTGCTCTGCTGAGCTCCAGGTAGGCCTGAGAAGCCTGGGGCTAAAGTGCCCTTCCCAGCCCAGGGAGGATGGCGGATCCTGGGCTTGGGTCCAACGTTGATATGCCCCTGGAGGAGCCTAGTACCGGTCCCGATTTTCCAGCCATAGAGGACCTGGGAACAGCCCCAAGGAAGGGGGAAGACGGCAGCGCGTACCGTGACTGGGTGGTAACCCGTATCAGCATGATAGAGAAGGAGGAAACAAAGTTGGAGAAATTGAGTCTGGAGCTTAAAAAGTTCCGTCAGTCATATGACAGAGTCTGGAGCACAAAACGCCAGTTGATGAAGCCCGGCCTGGAGGCATTGGAAAAGCGGGTGGCCCTCCAAAGCAAGTATGTGGCAGCCTTGAAAAATAAGAATGGAGTACTAAGGGAGAAGTATCAGAATGAGACCCGCTTCAAGGCTGCAAGGAGCAGAACAGTGGCTGCTGTAAGGGGCCCAGTGGAGATTGTCTCCTCCATGGAGGAGCTTTCGGAGACGCCATTGACCGATGGGGAGCAGAAGCAGGTGCCGGAGCACGCTGCATCTACCCAGCAGAGTGAAGTTCCTAATAAGGGAAACGCCAAGGTCGGTGAGGACAAGGGAGATTCTGGTTCCCTCCCCCCCGGACAGCAGCAGCCAGCCAATTGGGGCTCACAGATGGAGGAGGCGGAGGCCGTAGGAGAGCTCTGCTTTGCGATGGAGACAGGGCTGGAATATCGGGCGGACAACTTCCGGTTCACGTCGGCCGAGTCAGAGGAGGAGGAAGCGGAAGTGATGTCATGGAAGCCGTCAAGACCTGTTCTGCGGGAGCGGGCCGTGTTTGTAAAACTGCAACAGATGCCTAACTCTGTGGAAGGTGAATTGCTGGCGAAAGCGGGGGAACCGCTGGCGGAGGACGTACTGCAGGACTCCAGGGGACTGGGGAACGAAGCGGCTGATGTCGCGGGGGAGGCTGGTAAAATTTCGGCTGTTGTGTCTGTAGAACGGGTCCCTGCTGAGGTTCCTGGGGATGGTGTATCTGTCCCGGTCTTGGCCCCAGTTCTGGTCTTATCTGAGCCCAGTCCCTTGGGGGGGGGTCCCGGGTGTTGTGCATGTTGCTCCGGGTCCCCCTAGTGGTGGACAGGCTGTGCAAGGGTCTGTTGTGGTGAGTCCCCCTGTCAGTGATGAGGGCCCTAGGGCCCAGGCTGCTGTTGAGCAGGGCCTGCCCGGGCCGAATCCCCAGGTTTCTGTTGCCCCGGTTGCGGGTCCCCAGGTGTCTGGTCCTGCTGTGGTTGAGGTTCCTGTGTCAAGACCTGCTTTGAATTACTCATCAGTGTTAAGGGGGGGTCAGGGGGCCTTGGGGGTACCCCAGTCACGGGCGGGGAACCTGCCTACATCAGCTGCACGTAGGAATGTAGTGCAGCTTAAGTGGACAGGGACGGGCCCTCCCCTGGGCCGTAGAGAGGTCATTGACCGCATCTTGGAGATGGGTTTCCGTGCGGTGGACATATTTGCCTTTATTGCCCTGGTGGGGACGGGCGAATATGATCTAGCCTTTACGAGAGCTGACCTATTAGATCTTTTTTGGCAAAAATATGAGTTCACCTATGCCCGTAGTCCTAGGTGGGAGGGGCTAACTACCAAGCTTGTTTCTCGCCAGAATGTCATCAAAAAAGTAACGATTCTGGTTAGGAACGAGTCAATTCCAGTTTCCGATATTGTTGTCTGGTTGGGAAGGTTTGGAGATGTCTTGGGGCCTCTGCAGAAAATCCTGGATGACAGGAAAATATGGACAGGTGGGTGGATGGCCAATGTTCGTCTGAGGGTGGAGGGTAATGTCTTACAACACATCCCCTCCTCTGCCTTCCTGGGGCGGGACCGGTTGATCGTGTTCTATGCTGGTCAGCCCCGGGTGGGCCATAGGTGTGGGGCTAAGGGGCACTTTGCAGCCACTTGTCCAGTCATCAGGTGTTCACTATGCCAAGAGATTGGTCACCTGGCTAAGGACTGCAATGTAATAAAATGTAATCTGTGTGGCACCATGGGGCACTCATATAATCAGTGCCCGGAGGCCCTCCGAAATTTGCCGGTGGATGAGCTAGCGGCAGAATTAGACCGTATGGATGCTGAGGAAGCTGAATTGGTGGCGGAGAGGGCCAGCTTGGCCTCTTCAGCAGCTTCTGGAGGCAGGGAGGATGGGTCTGAGGTGTCCTCAGTTGTAGTTGCCCGGTTGAGTCAGAAACGGTAGTGGCTCCTGTAGTTCCTTCTGTGGTACCGGTTCTTGCCCCTAAGGGAGGGAGGAAGTTGGCAGAGGCTGCCAAAGGGGCGGGAGTTGTGGAGGTAAAATCTGGGCCTGTTGTACTGGCTCCCCCGGTCCTTCTTCCTTGTAGGCGGAGGGGTAGGTCAGGGGGGGCTCCCCAGGAGGACCAGGGTCCTGTTCAGAGTGGGCAGGATAAGGCCCAGGAGGACAGTGAGTGGTCAGTGGTGAGGAGGCGGAATAGGCCTGCCCTCTCCACTGCAGGGTCGGCCTCCTCTCTTGAGGTGGAGGATCTGGCCCTGGGTAATAAATTTGGGGCTCTGTCGGGGGAGAAGGGGGAGGTCTCGAGTGACCCCGCTTCTCCGATGGAGGAAGGGGAGGTAGGTGGTGCTGTGGAGGGAGTGAGGGATCCTGCCGAGAAGTCCAAGAGGAAGGTTAAAAAACGCCTTTCTCAGCCTCAGACTCCTTGATGGCAGTTCCCGCTCCACTAAAGGTGGCAACTATTAAAGTTGCCAGCCTAAGATCTGTAAGTGCAAGAGAGACAGCCCTATTTTTGATCAGTGAGATGTATGCTGATATTTTCTTTTTGCAAGAGACCAGGCTGCCCACCTTGGCTGATATCCATCTGGCCAAGAGGGAGTGGAGGCGTGGGTCATCCTACTGGTCTCTTGCGGCTGAGCCTTACAGCGGAGTCGCGGTCCTTTTTTCCGAGATGGTAACGTGCCGGCGGGCTTTTGAGGTTGAGATTGGTAGATGTTTGGTCCTGGATGTCCTTGTGAGGGGGCAGGAGCTGCGCCTGATTAACATCTATGGGCCGCAGTCCAAGTGGGATAGGAAGTGCCTTTTTACAAGGATCAAACCTTTTCTTTTTACATCCCGACAGGTGGTCTTTGGAGGTGACGTCAACACCATAACTAGGCCAAAGGACAGGAGGGGCTTCACTGACCACCTGGGGTATGATAGCATTTTTCTTAATTCTATAGTCAGGGAAGCAGGTCTGGTAGATGCTTTGATTAAAAGCAATCCGGACAGCACTGGGTACACGTATAGGAGAGGTAGCAGCCAGAGTAGAATAGATAGGTTTTTTTTGAAGGATGACTCTGCCTTCTCAGCACCTGAGTGTCAGGCGGTGGAATTCTCCGATCACTTTATGCTTACTGTGGTTTTGAATGTTTCAGACACGCCCCAGAGAGGAAAGGGCATCTGGCGGCTGAATTAGTCTCTGCTGGAGAACGAGGAGGTGAGACAATCTCTTGAGGTGTTCTTTCAGGCTCAGGAGACGGTGCTGGATTTCTACAAATTTGTACAGCGAGCGCTTACTGTAATACGGATATGAAAAGAGAGAGAGAGCCGCTAGAACACCAAAAAGGTAACCAACATGACCTTCCCAGATAATATATAGAGAAAAAAGGTGCAGTGCTAATAGCAAAACATCAGTATAAAATAAATTATCGGACTAAAACAAATGAGGACATGAAGACATATATTTGTCATAAATACGATATTCAATCAAATGTCCCAAAAACATGCAATGAAGTGAAATGTGCCAATACTGCCAGGTCTCCTTTAAAAGGTGAATGATCCAAGGTGAGCAGGAAATAAGTAAAGTGCGCACTCACCAGAAGTGCGTTTTCAATACGCATAAAAGAAGTATCCTCTCTCCTAGTGCATCTAGGATCTCCCCATCCAGGTGAAGCTGCGTTCACTAAATCTCACCGGTCATCAATCCTGGTTCAATGGTGCATCCGACACTACTGCATCTCCAGAGACCCTCCTTAAAACTTGGTGCTGTGAAAGGGTGGTGCTCATGGAGAGCCCAATAAGGGACATCACATAGCGTGATACTGCATAAACACTTTATTTGGAAAGTAACATCAATGAAAATAAGGTACTGACCGCAAACATAGAATGGATGTCCAGGTGCTGTAGCCCCTCTTAGGGGGGAGATCCTAGATGCACCAGGAGAGAGGATACTTCTTTTATGCGTATTGAAAACGCACTTCTGGTGAGTGCGCACTTTACTTATTTCCTGCTCACCTTGGATCATTCACCTTTTAAAGGAGACCTGGCAGTATTGGCACATTGCACTTCATTGCATGTTTTTGGGACATTTGATTGAATATCGTATTTATGACAAATATATGTCTTCATGTCCTCATTTGTTTTAGTCCGATAATTTATTTTATACTGATGTTTTGCTATTAGCGGTGCTGGATTTCTGCAACAGTAAGTCGGAGTGGTGGGAGCTTACTAAGGTGAGGATCAGCAGGTTTTTCAAGGCCATAGGTAAGAAAAAGCAGCGTGATAAATATATCGCCTACCAACGGTTACGGAGGAAGCTCGATCGCCTTGTTTCTAGCGGTGGAGATTTTGGGGCAATCTCCGAGGTCAAACTTCTCAGTAAATACCAGTACGATCGGTGTGCCTCTTTGGTTCTGGAAAGGGATTATGGGAAGTACCACTCGCCCGACCCCTTTCAGAATTACAAACAGGGTGCAGCGATTAGGACGGTCTCTGCCTTGAGGGATAGTACGGGGTCCCTGACAAGATCCAGGTCAGGGATTCTGGAGGTCTCTAGGGATTTTTACAAGGACTTACTGAGTGAGAAGTGCCTTAACCGGGCAAGGATGTTGAGCTTCTTGGAATCTACACCAGGTTTGGAGAGTAATGTTCTGCCTACAAGTTTGACAGGAGAAATTACCGTAGAGGAGGTGACTAAGGCCATTGATAGTCTGACCATTAAGAAAACTCCTGGGCCAGACGGGTTGACAGCTGAATTTTTTAAGACCTTCAAATCTAGCCTGGCACCTCGCCTAGCGGAGGTGTATAACTGCTGTATGAGTGACGGGTCCCTCCCTCCCTCCATGAGGCAGTCTGCGGTGATTTTGCTGGCAAAGGCTAAGGATCCTTCGGTTATTGAGAACTGGCACCCCATTAGCCTTCTCAATGTCGATAGAAAGGTTCTGGCTAAGATCTTGTTCTGGCGCTTGTCGTCAGTGGCAGAGGGTCTGCTTTCTCGTCAGCAGAATTGCTTGGTCCAGGGCAGAAGTACCTTTACAGCGATGTTAGCTGTCCGGGAGGCTCTGGAGCATTGCAAGGCTGAAGGATGGGGAAAGTTCTTGCTGGCAGTGGATCAGGCAAAGGCCTTTGATCATGTCAACCATGAGTATGTCTGGTGTCTCCTTGACCGGTACGGCTTGGAAGGGAGGTTTATTGGCTGGTTAAAAACATTGTATAGGGAGGCTGAGAGCTTCATGTTGGTGAATGGCTGGGTTGGTCAGCCTTTTGGGGTTGGATCCAGGGTGCGCCAGGGGTGCCCTCTGAGCCCCTTGCTCTACGTCTTTGCCATTGACCCCTTCGTCAGGCGGCTAGATGGTGGAGCGTTGGGCGGGGTGCCGGGGGGTGCTGCTGAGAGTCCGCCCCTGAAGGTTGTAGCTTATGCTGATGTTTCTGTTTTAATCTCTGGGTCTGAGGAGGTGCAGGAGGTGGTCTCAGTGATGGAACAGTATGCCGAGGTGTCTGGCTCCAAGGTCAACCAGGACAAATGTGAAGTTCTCTGGATGGGTAGAGAGGGTGAGAGCTTCTCGCTCCCGGACACCTTCCCGATGCCTCAGCCAAGCATAAAAATTTTGGGCATCAATTTTGGCCATGCCGATTATGGCAAGCTAAACTGGGAAGCCAAGTTGTCTGATGCAGAGGTCACGGTCAGATGCTGGAAGGTGTGGTGGCTCTCCTTAAGGGAAAGGGTTGATCTGATCAAGACTTTCCTGATTCCAGTATTTCTGTATGTCAGTTACATCTGTCTCTTGCCAGAATCACTCTATACGAGGGTTTACAGCTGTTTCTTCCAGATGTTATGGTGAAATAGGCTAAACCTTGTTAAGCGGAACGTAACTTATTCATCCAGGTGGGAGGGTGGCCTAGGTATGGTCAACCTAGTAGTTTTTTTCTCTCTGATGTTCTTGAAACATAACTTTAGTAGAATGTTAGCAGAGAGACTGCCTGCATGGGTAGGACTTTTTCGTGCCTGGTTTGGACCCTTTCTGAACAGTTGGGAGATTGGCGGGCCAGTGAGAAGCCTGCGGGTCAAGCACGGTAAGCTCCCGGCTTACATGGCCCCGTGCCTGAAGTTACTCCAGCGGTGGCATGTGACGGCGGAGGAGGTCAGGTCTCTACCTAGGAAACTCCTGGGTGAGAGGATTGTGGCTACCGCTTTCCATGCGCCATTGGCCCTGAAAGATTGCCCAGGCCATATCATGAGGGAGGGTTTGCGTTTATTAAATCTGGAGCTGATCCCCCTGAAGCTGAGGGACCAGGCCTGGCTCGGCTTCCATGGCAGGCTTTACGTAAGGGGCAACCTCAAGTGCTGCTCTCTGGATTACCGTGGTTGTACGAGGGTGTGGGGGTGAAGTGGAGAGTATGGACCACTTCTTGCTTCAGTGCCCCTTTAACGTTGAAGTGTACAAAGAGGTGGGTGGGGCTTTGGGTGTCTCTTTCTTCCACTGCATGTCTTATGCGGAGTGGGTGTATGGAGCATTTGAAAGCCGCTCGGGTTTTGATTTAGACACCTTGTTTCTAGTTCATTTAGTGGTCCGTTATTACACGTGGAATGCACGGTATCAGGTTTCCATTCGAAAAAAAGTCCTCCCTGTCCAGGTGGTGGTGTGTGGCATTCTTGGTGAGGTTGGGAAAATTCGGGGTCTTGAGAAAGACCGGTGGCGGCGAAAGGCTTGGTTGGAGGCGTGGAGGAACATCAAGCCCATAGCTGCTGCCTGTTGATCTCCGGTGGTGGTAGCTATCCCTGTTTCTTCTCTTTGCACCCCCTTAGGTTTTTTGTAGTTGTGGATTTGTTTTTTGAAGAAAGGTTGCAGGTACTGAGGGTCTGTGTTTTTTAGTCTTCCTCTTGGAGTTTTGTATTATCTATCTTGGTGGGTTCTTGGTTGAGTCTTGGATTTAGGCCGTAAAGGCCTTTTGCAGCAGGAGGTTGGAAATTGTATTTGATCCTTTTGGGTTTGGCCATATAGGCCATAGAGGCCTTGTGTATGCGTGGTGGGGGCGCCGGGCCTGTTGTTCCCTCATGACTATGTAGGCCTGGAGGCATATGTTCTTTCTTTGCAGGTTATGGACCCTTATTTTTGGGCCATTAAAGCCATGTGTTGTGGTAATTATGCTTGTTTCTTTCCCCAGGAAATTCTGGACTTTCTGTCACGTATAGTGATTATATTTGTGTTGGGCCATAAATGCCTTGTGGATACATGTTGGGGGCATTGGGCCTGTTGTCCTGCTTTGTGGGGCGTCGGGCCTGTTGTCTTCTCCATGTCCGTATAGGTCTGGTTGCATATGTCCTTTTTCATTGCAGGTTATAGACTCTTATGTATTAACTCTTATGTAATGGGCCATAGGTCATATGCCATATTCTATGTTCTTCTTTCCCCAGGAAGTTCTGGGTTTTCAGTCATGCATGGTGGCTACATTTTTTGGCCATAAAGGCCTTGTAGATACATGTTGGGGGCATTGGGCCTGTTGTCCTGCTCAGTGGGGTGTCGGGCCTGTTGTCTCCTCCATGACTATATAGGTCTGGATGTATATGCCTTCTTTGCAAGGTTATGGACTCTTATGTTTGGGCCATTTAAAGCCATATGGTTTGTTGTTTCTTTCCCCAGGAAATTCTGGACTTTCAGTTATGCGTAGTGATTATGTTTGTATTTATTTATTTAAAATTTTTTTGTACTTTTGTAAAAAAAGAGTTTAAGTTGGGTGGTTTTGTAAGCTTACATTACAAAATAAAATATTTCCCACTAACATTGGCGAGTCCATTCCTGACAACAGTTTTCTTATACGGTAGGTACTACTGTCTCTGAATACCTACTGTTTACATATTATTGTCCAGCGTGAAATTTGCTTCTGGATGAATATAAATAAGACAGGTTTCAGATGTCTACTTTACTTAGGAGGAATACTGTATGCCCCTGGTTCCCCATATCCTCTAATATAGGGGTTTTTGGACTTAAAATGCTACAAATTAACTGAGGGAGGTAAGAATGTCCTTGTTCTGGATGTGCTATTACTATTTCATGAGTTATGAAATATACTGAAGTTTTAAAGTCTTGGCTGCAAAACAGTCTATCAGGAATGTGGATTGCTATGGAATTAATAATATGGGGAAGAGCTGCAAATATCTGTTAAAACAATGGTTACTCAGGCTTGCAGAGTCTGATGTTTTTATTGCTGTTTGTAGAGTGAAGTGTGGGTTCGGCTAATAGGCATGAGAGGGCCTCCAACTGTCCTGATCAAATCTGATTTGATCTTGGCATCAGTTAAAAGTTTATGTATTGTATAAATTGAAGGAAATGGGGGAGATCACTGTAGCTATGCCTTCCTATGACAAAATGGCATGGGATACTTGTAATGTGACAACGTGGCTGCTATACACACAGCTATTCATGTGCCCAGTTCATACGACTATTACATCAGTGTACTGTCAAAATATTGATCCTCTCAGTGTCATTGGGGGAAATAGAACAGAACCAAGGAAAAAAATACCCTTAAAGGGTATGGTAGCTACATTAAATGTCCTTGTAGTCAACTGTTCACTTGGGAAGAGGAAGTAGAGGCATCTAGATGGGATGGGAGGGGTAGACCAGGGGTTGGTTTACTAAAGCTGGAGTGCACAAAATCTGGTGCAGCTGTGATGGTAGCCAATCAACTTCTAACTTCAGCTTGTTCAATTAAGCTTTGACAAAAAAACTGGAAACTTATTGGTTTCTATGCAGAGCTGCAGCAGATTTTTCCCATTCCAGCTTTAGTAAATCAAACTCTATGTGTTTTAGGAAGCCCAATGATGAAAAGTGGTTCCACATGTACCAAATGTATCAAAGTTATCGGCATCTATCACCAGCATCTCCTTCCTATGCATCATGCCATTCACAGTGGAAACCCATAGAGATAGTGGAGGGGGTGCTGTTAATTTCCAGGTAATATAGAGAGTAACGCAATCTTTGGAGAGGGTGTCAAAGACTTGTCATATATTTTAACTTTTTCATATTTAAACTGGGAGTTCTACACAAAAGCATATTTTCGTTTGCAGAAGAAATATTACAATTTTGTGACTGATATATATGACATATCCTGTTGGCCATGTTCAATTCCATTATCTAGCTACAAAATCAAGAATCCAAAAGGATCTTTTTTTGTGAAATTTTTGTTTAAAATAAATGTACAGCCCAAACTTAAATATTTGGATAGAGTAATTTGAATTTTTCATTACTTTCTCTTTCAGTTACAATGGTCACCACAACAACAGGACAGGGTACTAACCCTTTTCTACTCTAAACTGTAAAAATAAAAATTTGTGGCTATAGCTAAACTTTAAAACTAATATATATATATTCGGACAAATTCACTTATCACAAGTGTATATAAGTGGAGATTAGTTGGTATGATGAAAATTGTAGTATAAATACGCTTATTAAATACTACAGTAGTACATCATATGATATGTGTACAGATACACATTTTCATTACAGCCATAGTTTACTTGTCATTGAAATATCCTTGTTCCCCAGAAAAAAAGGAATGAAACTGCACTGCTACGTCTGGTAGTCAAGCAGATAATACAATGGCCGATGACAAGTAGAAGTAGCTAAAAAGCCCTGGTACTACAAATGTTATCTTAGAAAGGGATACGTTTTTCAAATTATAATGGTTTTGGCCCATTGTAGCTTATGTTTTTAAGTTTATACATTTTTAAACATGTGACTCAGTTTTTAAGTTAAATATATATCTACAAATGTTTACAACTCCTTAGAATTTAAAGATTTAAAAGAATACTGTCTCTTATGACTTTGTGAACATTTTTAACCTAGTCCCTGGTGGCCTATTAGAAAATTAGCTATTGTTTTATCTTTTAGCTTTATCTTATGATACCCCAGTGCTATTTTTTCCCATGGAGATGAGTCATTCCTAATTACCCTCCTGACCTGGTGTATAAACAAACTAAAAATCATTAATGTATTGGAATGGTTGTTTGCTTGCAAGTTAATTCAGTGACTTTATAATGAAGCAGTGGTGCTTATCATTGACTTTGAAAAATTGTTTTCATGAATGTGTTACTAGAGCTTATATTATCGTTTGCCTGTCCCAGCAAAAAAACCCCACTTTATTCTTTCAGTCAGTTAGAAAAAAAAAAAAAAGAAAATGGTGTTAAATTGACATTCATGAAGCTTGTGTCTCACCTCTATAGTTTACTTTCTGTGGCTATTACATTAAGAAATAAGTCAAAATCAGATATTAAAAATACCTACTAAGTTTTTTTTTTCAATGAAAATAAAGAAGGAATAGGGAGTATACAGTAATGTGACCCAAGATCAGTAGGTGTACATTATTCAATAAGGTTCAGTGTATCCTGCTGTCTTTGTGGGGTCAGGAATCGACACTGTGTGCCCCTGTTAGGCATATGAATTTGCCATAGGAATTTGTTTTTTTCTCTACTATGGACAACAACTGTTAGAAATTGAATTTGTGACATGTGTCTTTTCAGAGTAGCTATCCCAGTAAATATGTAAGGTTTCCACTGAGAAACATATTTGAGGGCCTGCAAAAAAATTACACTGTTGCTTGGTTTCATAGGACAATTTGGAGCAATTCCAAAACATTGTGCCATGAGCAGGTTAAATGATAATTAGTATTTGTTTTAAACAATATGCATTGGTTATGAATATATTTTCCTCTATTTATTTACTATGATTTGGTTTGATTTTTTTCTTTATTGTAGTCAAGTAAATATGAAATATTGCACATGAACATATATCACTCTATCCAGAAAGTGGGGCTTTAAGCTTCTTTTTTTTTCTTTTTTTTCCATTACATCCTGAAGTTTAAGCCCATAGCTTATAGAATTCAGTAGTTCAAGCTGAAATTCAGAAATACATACACATGAAAGAGTCAGATCACAGAACACATCTGTTTCACTTAAATTCCATATTTAAAGGTTACATCCAGGTATTAATTGAGAGACAGAGTGTCTGGAAGGGTATAACTACTACAGTGCATTTTAGTAAGCAAACCTCGTAGACTCTGTAAATCCTGGGTTAATATGCAGCAATATATATCAATATAATATATATTATATGTATATATATATATATATATATATATTATATGCTGTATAGTAAATATTAAATCCAGCTCATTACTTTGCTAAGAGAAAACACTGCCCATCTTTACATAAATGGCCATTGACTATGTCCTCCTAATTCCTCCAGGAACCAGCTCCTGCTTCTCGAAAAGGAGAGCAGATGGATTAATTACTTACAAACTGTGATCCCTAAGGGTTAGAATGAACCCATTATCTATAACTGTTTCCTATAAATATTTGAAGTGTTTAATATTTTTAATCATGGTGGACAGAGTAGCAAATTACTCTACCTCACCAATTCCATCTTAGTGAGTGCTGGTATTCCTTCTGATTATGACTGACCCTGACTTTGTTATTCATTTTATATTGCATCGTTGCTCTGCTATGTATGTTTTGTAGTTCTGGTTATATTCTGCATACTACTTGTAGCTGGTGGTTTTGTCACCACCACTATTTGTATTTTTTGTTGTTTTTTGCTTTAGGTCAACACTCTCTGGTTTTAGCTCACTTCTATTTTCTCCTGATTTTCTCCTGGTTCAGCCCAATGGCCTCTATGCCGCTAATGTGTCCCTTATATGCTTCCTAAATAACATTTATAGCTGGAAGGGCTCTTCTTTTGCCACTTTGTTTTCTTTCCTTTAATTGTGTATTTACAGAGGTAATCAAAAAGCAGTATTATTGCACTATCTGGTAAAAATACAAAAAGTGTTTGCCCAGACATGCACATATCAGAAGTCATGAATCCAAAACAATCCAAATTAGTTTTTTGTTCATGAAATTGTTGGATGTAAGGTTCTATGGCAATGCCAAAATATTTTACACAGTGAGTAACTCATAGACACTTCTGATTTACAGGAGGCAGTCATAAGAATGTACATTAGGTTTGCAAACACATTTTGTCAGAACCATGTAGTTAGATAACCCAAAGGTTTTTTTTTTATGACCAAATCTACAAACCTGAGCATTCCCAGTTATAGGAAAATGGTGTAGAGATCTATAGGGGTGGCACAAGTTAATTTCTGTTATTGAAAACATACGTAAATTGATTGGTGACAAAAGTAACGGAGACTTATGAAAGAATAGCATTATTTGTTTGTGACTAGGGAAGTGCATGGCCTCAACCATGGTTACACACTAATGCACTTTAATGTGCAAATGATTCCTGATATCTAATAACTGAATAAGGAAAACAAAGAGGATTTTTCAAAATTCACTTTCCAAAGGGAATTTCACTTTCCAAAGGAATGTCAACTTAGATGAGTGAATGAGGTGATGTATGCTTAATTCTATGATCTAGTCATGTATGGGCAAAAATCAATTTTTAAACAATGTTTACGTGCACATTGGGATTTTTTTGCAAAGTGATTTTTTTAACACATTCACTAAGGTAAGTGAAAATACTCTTGCTAAACACATTTTCATTTTGCAAAGTGAACATGCTTTACTCCTTTAGTAAGTTAGTCACATTGGAAACTATACAGTTATCCTAATACAGTACCTGACATGGCATTGTTGAACATGAGGTTCATCCCGAGGAAGCTGACTCTAAATTGCTTTCCACGTCACAGTGCATGGATAACATCGTTAGTAGTTCCTATTCATAATGCTTACTGTATATTTCCACATGAATTCCCGCATCCTTACTGAGTACAATGTTTAATTGAATTAGTATCTAATAGAAAAACTAATTAGTAAAATGGGCTGTCCAATTATTTAACATGGTATTGCTATATGGAGTTGGAAAATTCATCAAGGAGGAAGATGCAGCAAAAAAAGTTGAGGCCCAAGAAAAGTAAATTTACTTTAAATTGCTACTTATATGTTCTGTGTATAATATGAGGTAAACGTAATAGCAGGGTATTGCTATTTTTCATGCTTCCAAATTTGTAGGATATACACATAATAAAATGGTAAAATAAATTAAATACACATGAAATGATACTTTCACTGTTAAGAGTTATATGAAAAATAAGGTTTCATTCTAATTTCACTTTGAAAAAGTTAGGAATTGGTATGACACATCTGTAATATAGATTTATTGGTCTTAGAATTAATTAAATCTTCCTTCCTTGTTTTTAGTTAGGACCATAAAAGAGGAAATATACATGATAAACGATTGTATATATAAGTGTAGCGCTCCTGATCCTTTGTTACTCTGAGGCAAATTTTTCTAAACTAGATAAACTGTTGTTCACTTAAGTGGGTGCTGTTGTACAAGGGATCAAAAACTATTTATAGCATGCAAGTAGAAAGTTTACCTTTTATGTACAGAACAAGTCTATATAAGGAATGGTGTTCATTGGAGCATACTCTGGTAGGTTCACTTGCCAGTCTGTGAAATACACCTCTTCCTAGTACATACTGGGGGTGATTTACTAAAGCTGGTTCACTCAGAATGTCGTGCACCTGTGCATGGTATCCAATTAGTTTCTAACCTCAGCATATTCAATTAAGCTTTAGCAATAAAACCTGAAAGCTGATTGGTTTCCATGCAGAAGTGCACAGGATTCCAAGTGAACCAGCTTGAGTAAATAAACCTCATTGTATATAAAGTCTTACAAGTATACTTCAGCCAGTAAAGTAAGCTGCATTTGCTAAATTTCATTAACTAATTTATAAAGTAGATCTAAGCTCAAACCCTAAAATAACTAAAAGTTTATGCTTGTTAAAGTGGATCTTTACTCCCCCCCCCCCTACTCCCAGTTGACCTGGGCTCCCTGCACTCCTGCCCTCTGCAGTATGAATCAGCACATTTTTTTCCCTTTTTGTTTGGTTTGATTACTGCATTTTTTTTGCCTAGTCCTGTTCCCCTCCCCCATTCTTGCCTAGGCAAAAATGAAATGTCTCTGCTACTTCAGCCTCCTGGGGTTCCAATGTCACATATCCCAGGAGGGTTCAGGAGTAGGGACTGACAGCAGCCTGTGGACAGAGTCATTGGAAGCCAGATCCCTGAACCCAGAAGAGGCAGCAGGCTTTGGATGACTAAGGAGTACCAAGATGGCAGTGTGGGACCCAAGCTCCTGCACATGATCATGAGATTACATTAGGGCAATGCTGGATTCACTGGCCAGGTGAATATCTGAGATCAAAGAAAAGCTTGGATAACATGTAATGGGGATTAAAAATAAAATTACAGAGGAGAGAATGACGTTTCTCTTTAACATCATTTGAAGGTTTATTTTTAATCTTTTTAAATATGCAACTTTCATTAAAAAATATCTGGTGAGCCTGCCATTAAGGTCCTTGTTCAAGCACTTCCTGGTATGGGGTGACAATAGTCTCCCAATTGTAATTACATTGGATGTTTTTATTTACTATTTTCATTTAGGAGGCACATAGTAAGAGGTACTATGCACCCTGTACTCATTCTCCTGGCTAAGGGGAGTGGATATGTGGGAGTCTCTTATTCTAAAGGAGGCTCTCAGATTCTAATGAGTCCCCTTTTTAAACTCCTAAATGTCGTTTGGGGACAAAATGTGGAGGAAGGGCCAGCACACCATTTCAAAAAAATTGTCATGGGGTTTCCAGAGACTTAATAGGACTCTGTTCTAGCCATGCGGCCAGGGTAACCAGAAAAATATATGTGTTAGTTGTGAGGAGGACAAGAATGTGGCCTATTCTCGAACCAAACTAGGCCACATGACCCCAAATTTGGGAGGGTGCCTAGCAAGAGTAGGACGCAAGCCTCCCCATCTAAATGCACCTTTTCCCCATGTGTTGATGAGGTCAAGGGCCTTATCTCCATACACTGCCCTACATAAAGGATGTGGGGGGCCTGTTGAGTGTGAAGCACAGACAACTGTGAACCACCTGGTCAGAACCAGATGCACTCAGCAGAAAGGAACAAAGTCTTCACACAATCCAAAACTCATCAACAGCCAGGTATCAATGTATCTAATCTGAAGCCAGGGACAGCAATAGGGATACATGATAAGATCAGCAACAGCTAGATAATGAGGTACAAGTGCATGGAGGCAAAGAATAGAGGCCAAGGTCAGTTAACAGCAGGGCAGTGAAGTACCAAAACATAAAGAAGAATGAAAAGTTTTAAACACAGGTCACAACGTACAGACAAGAATCAATAGAAAGATCAAAGGCAAGTCGTGTACATAGTTACATAGTGTGGTTGAAAAAAGACACAAGTCCATCTAGTTCAACCAATAAAAGGGAGAAAAAAAACACAATCCTATATACACAATCCTATATCCAGAGGAAGGGAAAAAACCCCAATAAAGCTTGACCCAATTTGCTCCAGCAGGGAAAATAATTCCTTCCTGATCCCCAAGAGGCAATCGAATATTCCCTGGATCAACTTTACCTATAAATATTAGTATCCACTTATAATGTGTACATTTAGGAAAGAATCCAGGCCTTTTTTAAAACAATATACTAAGCTGGCCAGAACCAGCTCTTGAGGGAGTTTGTTCCACATTTTCACCGCTCTAACAGTGAAGAAGCCTTTCTGTATTTGGAGATTAAATCTCTTTTACTCCAGATGTAAAGAGTGGCCCCTTGTCCTCTGTGATGACCTTAAAGTGAATAACTCTACACCAAGTTCACTATATGGACCACCTATATATATATATACATGCTGATCATATCCCCCCTTAATCTCCGCTTCTCAAGAGCGGATGCATTGTTTCTCTAATCTTTTTTCATAACTGAGCTTTTCCATGACTCTTATATGTTTGGTTGCCCTTCTTTGCACTTTTTCTAGTTCCATCCCTTTTTCTGGTTTGGTGCTCAAAACTGAACTGCATATTCCAGATGAGGTCTTACAAATGATTTGTACAGGGGTAAAATTATCTCTCTCTCTGGTATCTGTACTTCTCTTAATACAAGAAAGTAATTTGCTCACTTTGGAAACCGCAGATTGGCATTGCATGTTATTATTAAATTATTACTAACCCCACAGCTGTAAAATCAGTCTGTATATGCAATAAAACATGCTTGTTATACTCACTGTGGGACCTAAGGGGTTAATCATCTGCATTGTGTAAAAAGACTGTTTGATCCTTTCTTCTCTGCCCCTCCTCTTGTTGAAATGACCACCTGATACAGACTGTACCCATGGTCACATGCACACTCTCAGTTTAGTGTGTATTGCTAGAGAGGTTTTTTTTTTTTTTTCTTGGGAGCATGCATGTGATCAGCACAGGGCCAATCAGCACTGTCCAGACAGAGGGTCAGAGGTTTCACATCCTCCTAGAGCAGAAAGAAAACTCCTTCTACAAGCTTTAACCAGTGCTCTGCTGAAGTCACAAGACTGCGCTAACTGCTGGTGAGAAAAGGTATTTAGCAGTTTATATTTACTAAAATAATTGCTTTTCCATGTTCCGTGTACTGTGGGAGACCAGATATAGTGAATGCAGGGTAATGGGTTTAGTACTACTTTATAAATATAAATAAACAGCGCAAAATTAGATTATTAATCACTCATAAAATAAATAAAATAAGTGCATAAATTAATAGTGCTTATCCTTACTCTTAAACAAAACACCCAAAAGTCCATGTGCTGAAAACATTATTAAATTGTTGAAATAAAAGTGTGAACTTCTTTTCTTCAAACTTTCTTTAAGAATAAAAAAGGAACTTCCACCTTCCACCCGTGCACAAACCAGCATCAAATACACTCACCAGAACTTGGTGAGTGAAAAACCTTTAAGGAATTTTAGGGATCCTAAACCCTCTTTGGTGCCACGCTAGGGAAAATCTTCACCATCCGAATAGACTCCACCATTCAACCAGAAGAAAAAAACTCACATAGCATAATATTGTCACACAATAGTAACTTTTTCAAACGGAGATTAAGGCCACTCACATGTTAAACACTTGATAAAGGCGCACGGAGTGTGGACCGGAAATGCGTCAACGTGTTTCGCCCCTCCCATCGGGCGTTGACGCATTTCCGGTCCACACTCCGTGCGCCTGACGTCATTTCCGGTGAGTGGAACTCACGCTGAGCGGTGCGTTCCAGCGGCCATCTTGGTTCACTGTTTGGTCTAAGAGGAGTCCTGGCTTTGTTCTATTGTGGATGTGAGAGCCCTAGAAGGAAATGTTTGTATACTTGCTGGACCTGAAGCCTATTATATATAATAAACATGCCTTTATCAAGTGTTTAACATGTGAGTGGCCTTAATCTCCGTTTGAAAAAGTTACTATTGTGTGACAATATTATGCTATGTGAGTTTTTTTCTTCTGGTTGAATGGTGGAGTCTATTCGGATGGTGAAGATTTTCCCTAGGGTGGCACCAAAGAGGGTTTAGGATCCCTAAAATTCCTTAAAGGTTTTTCACTCACCAAGTTCTGGTGAGTGTATTTGATGCTGGTTTGTGCACGGGTGGAAGGTGGAAGTTCCTTTTTTATTCTTAAAGAAAGTTTGAAGAAAAGAAGTTCACACTTTTATTTCAACAATTTAATAATGTTTTCAGCACATGGACTTTTGGGTGTTTTGTTTAAGAGTAAGGATAAGCACTATTAATTTATGCACTTATTTTATTTATTTTATGAGTGATTAATAATCTAATTTTGCGCTGTTTATTTATATTTATAAAGTAGTACTAAACCCATTACCCTGCATTCACTATATCTGGTCTCCCACAGTACACGGAACATGGAAAAGCAATTATTTTAGTAAATATAAACTGCTAAATACCTTTTCTCACCAGCAGTTAGCGCAGTCTTGTGACTTCAGCAGAGCACTGGTTAAAGCTTGTAGAAGGAGTTTTCTTTCTGCTCTAGGAGGATGTGAAACCTCTGACCCTCTGTCTGGACAGTGCTGATTGGCCCTGTGCTGATCACATGCATGCTCCCAAGAAAAAAAAAAAAAAACCTCTCTAGCAATACACACTAAACTGAGAGTGTGCATGTGACCATGGGTATTTTATGAGTGATTAATAATCTAATTCTGCGCTGTTTATTTATATTTATATTGTTTGTGTTTTCACGATTTGCACAGCAACAGTTTTAGAGTGTTATTTTGAAAGTTTTGGCGCAGGAATAAGTTTTTTTGTATAAAATTTTTAGTACCACTTTAAGCTTATGATCTACCAGAACACCAAGATTCTTATCCACCATTGTACTCCTCCTAATTTGTAAAATGCATGCAAATGTTTAGCCCCCAAGTGCATAACTTTACATTTATCAACATTAGACCTTTGCCACACGGTTGCCCAATTAAACTATGCATTGAGGTTGGAGATATTCTGTAAGGTTGTTATTCCACTGCACAGCTTGGTGTTATCTGAAAACAATGAAATAGTACTTTTAATTCCTGACCCTATATCATTTATAAATGTATTAAAAAGTATGAGTCCCAACACTGAACCTTGGGGTACACCACTGACAACCCTAGACCATTCAGAGTATGAATCATTAACCACTACTCTCTGAATACCATCTTTTAGCCAGTTTCCTATCCGTTTACAAATTTTTCCAAGCCTGTAGACTTTACCTTACAAATTAGCCATGTGTGGGGAACTGTGTCAAACACTTTTGCAAAATACAAGTATACTATGTATACAGCCACCCCTTTGTCTAAGGTTTTGCTCACCTCCTCATCAAAAGAAATCAGATTTGTTTGACAACTTCTGTTTTTCATGAATCCATGCTGTCTGTTACTTAAAATATTTTTTTCTAGCAAGAACTCATCTATGTGATCTTTTATTAAACTATCCAGTATCTTCCCCATATAGAAGTTAAACTAACAGGTACAGTATATGGTTACTTGGTAAAGATTTTGATCCCTTTTTAAATACAGGCACCACATTAGCCTTACGCCAATCCAGTGGTACTATGCCAGTCATTAAAGAGTCTCTAAATATTAGAAACAATGGCTTTGAAACAACAGAGTTCAATTCTTTTAGAATTTGTGGGTGTATGCCATATGATCCAGGTGCTTTATTCACCTTTGTCTAAATGTTTCTAAATATTTCTGTCTAAATATTTCTGGATCATATCAATTTTGAGATATTGTGGATCATATGGAGCTGTATCAATATCATCCCCATTATGGACATGAGCACCTCCATGCTCCTCGGTATACACAGAGCTGAAGAATGTATTTAATAAATTTGCCTTCTCTTTGTCCCCAGTCACCCATTCTAGATTATTTTGTAAAGGGCATATATGCTCCGACCTGACCTTTTTACTATTAATATATTTTAAAAATGTTGGGGGTTTGCAATCTTTTGTTCGTTTTGAATTTTTGTGTCCTTGATTTCCTTTTTACATATTCTGTTATATTGTCTGCAATATTTAAACGATGATAGTGTTCCTTCATTTGTATATTTGTTATAAAGCTCTTTTCTTATTATTTATAGCTTCTTTAACTTTGGACACAAGACACATATTTTTAGCCTTTTTTACTTATTGCCCAAGGGAATATATTTTGCAGTGTGTTCACGTACACTCTTTTTGAAGAATTCCCATTTCTGTTCTGTGCTTTTTGATGCCAGTATTCTTTCCCAATCTGTCTTGGAGAGCAACCCTCATCCTTGGAAAATTTGCTTTGATAAAGTTAAGTCCTTCCCAGTATATGCTTGTTGTTTACAGCTAACATTAAATAAAATCATGTTATGGTCACTGCTACCCAAATGTTCTTTAAATGAACATTAATAATAAGCTGTGCATGTTTTGAAATTACCAGGTCCAGCAGGACATCATTCCTAGTTGAGGCCTCTAATAATTGTACCATAAAATTGTCTTGTAATAGTTTTAGAAATGTTTGCCCTTTAATCGTTCCAGCAGTGCTATTACTCTAATTAATATCAGGGTAGTTAAAATCCAACTTTATTATCAATTTCTCAGCCCTTGCAGCCCTTTCCATCTGTGCAAGGAGCTGAGTCTCCACCTCCTCATTAACACTCGATGGCCTATAACAAAATCCAATGATTAACTCTGAACTATGCCCTTCCTTATGCAATTCCACCCATGATGCTTCAGCCTCAACACACTCTCACCAACCAGGTCCTCTTTCAGAATTCCTTTGAGATTACTTCTCACGTCGAGACAGGCACTGCCACCTTCCATGTATTCTGTCATTTTTTCCAACATGGACCAAGACAGCTGGATCATGCCTAGCCCCTCCCAGTAATTTATCAACCTGGTCCACCACTTGCCAAACCCTGGAACCAGGGAGACAGCAAACCATTCAGTCCAGGCAATCCTGGAAGCAAATTATTCTATCGGTACTTCTGATTATAGAATTCCCCATTACCACAAACTGTCTAGGCCTTCCTGCACTACCCTCTCCACCCGTACTAGATGGTTTATTCTCCTGGTTGTTAGGGGTAGCAGTGATATCCAGGGCTGTCACTTCTGTGTTTGCCACCTCCACATCTTCACTCAACTTGGCAAATTTGTTTTGGTGATCAAACACAGGACTGGCCTTCCTTTTCTGTGAGCCCCTACCACTCCCCCTAGCTGCAGTAACCCATCTTCATACCTGATAATTCGGAATAACTCATCCACCCTCCACATCAATCTCATTAACCACCTGCTAAGTGAGCAGAAGGCCCCTTTCAAGGTTGTCCTTTCTGGCCAGTGTTGCAACTTTCTCCTCCAGATCTCTAATGTGAGCTTCTAGAATGGCAACCTACTCACATCTGTCACAACGGTATGCACCCTGGAACTGTTGTACTATTTTTGCATACATATGACACACTGTGCACTGCGCAAAACCTTCAACCTTGCTAGCACCCATTATTTCTGTTATAATTCAATTACTTATAGAAAATGTAAGATGCTGCTTGCAGGTTAGAAGACTCCTGTCTTAATTCCTGTTTTCAACTCCTGGTTTTTAACTCTCAACTTTAGTTAAAAAATCCACTTTTGTTCACAAACTCCACATGCAAGTCAACATCAAATGTGAGCTATATAGAAACTTATTTACACCTGTAAACAATTAACCACTCCTGTAATTAGCAGACTGAAGGAAAAAAGTGCTGCTTAAAAAGAGCCAGAAAAGGAGGGAAGTAAAAAAGGAAAACTTCTATACACCTATGAACAATTGATCACTCCCCTTAATTAGCAGAATGAAAGAAAAGAAAATGCTGTTTAAAAAGTGTCAGAAAAGGTGGGAGAAAAAAAAAGGAAAAAAAAAAGCATAATAGCAAACTGATCAAATAAGGAAAGCAAAAAATAACTTGCAACCACAAGCAGCCCCCAAGCAGTGAAAAGCATAACTCCTGGTTTTTAACTCCGCACTTTAGTTCAAAATTCCACTTTTGTTCACAAATTCCACATGCAAGCTAGCATCAAGTGTGAGCAAGTAACAGCTCAGGTCGCAGGTAAATCAGGAACTAGCTGAAGACCACTAAGCAATTTGTCTGTGGGACATTACAGCTTAAATAGGCCTTTGGGACCAATACCAGAGCTAAGTGTGCAACTGCTCTATGAGCATGCACTTGCCTTCTTGTGCTGGAATACACTGAAGCTTCCTTACAGGGCCCCAAATTTCCGCCTACAGATGAATGAGTAAAGGGTACATAGTATTCCTTATTACTCATTCACACAGAAATGTAAATAGTAAGTAAGAACACCCATGTGGTGAAAGAAATGTTTAGCTGAAAAATAAATAACTAAAAAATAAATAAAAAAATAATAATTTCTAAAAATCCCCGCAATGTAAATGCAACATGATTGATGTCTTCCGGTGATATAGATCCACATCTTTCAGTATGATGATGTTGACCCACTACCACCATGACCCACTGATGAACTAATGATCTTCACCTGCTGCAACTCCCATCTCTCATTTTTATATATATACACAAAATGCACTCCTTAAGATTAAAAGAAAAGAGGAGATATAACCTCTGCTTACAGACTGGTTGCAGAATGGTGCTTAGATGTTAACTACATAAACTTTAAAAAAAGTCCTCATTGACCTCTGTAGCTGCAGGTACTGTGGATCAGATTATCCACAAAATTTACAGCATAAGCATTGAAGGCATTCTCGCAGCAACCCAGCTCTGTCTGCTCCCCCACTTCCTACCAGTGGCTTGTTCTGTTATTGTGAAGAGAAGATTTATTGACTAACAGTAAAGATGACAGAAAGAATGAATAATGTTGATGTGAAGATTTGATTGTAAGAACATAATCAGATATTTCTCCTCCCAAAAAGTTTTTGAATAAAAAAAAAAATTGATCAGCAGATCAGGCCGGAAGTAATGGTTTGTAGGATGTGATTGCGTTAACTGGAGCAAGTTGATTTTGAATTATCTGTTTGCCTCTATTGCTGTCTTTCCCCCAGATTCCCTGTATTAAGTTCCAAAGTTTTGATGCATTGGCCATGATTATGTCTTCATAATATTTTATGGTTAGTGCTATTAGATTAAATTAAATGATCCCAGCTGGTTCTTAGTCTAAACATATTCCCTTTTTGTTACATTAAACAAATCTTTTGACTCATTAAATGCTTTTTCTTACTAGCATGCAGTTCTGATCCAGATAATTTATCTGACCTATTAATCAACTTATAGAAAACCTCCTGACATAAAATGTACCCTAAGCTCTGATTTATTCCATTCAGGACCGTAATAAAAATTACAGGTTCTGATTACTTTCCAAATGCTTCAGTAGCAAGGAATGTATCAGTAGGAGTAATGTTATGAAGGATCAGTATTTAAAGTGGTAATAAACCCAAAAGCAAACATATATAATATTGAAGCTTACCAATTGTTGGATGTGATGGCTGCATTCATTTTCTTTTTTAGGCTTTCTTTCTTCTATTTTCATCTGGTGACCTGGCCAGTAATCCTGTTGCCTTCTAAAGGCACAAGCTCTCCAGCAGAATGTATTGGTTTATATGGATGAGACAAACCATTTAACCTAACTTGGGTGAGTAAAATGATCAGCTTTTATTTATTTACATAAAACGTTTGTTCCAAAAGAAAAAAACTATTTGCTGTAACTGATTATAAAGTATTTGGAGTTTGGTTTCAATTTGTTAATGTATTCAAATCTGCTAATACATTTAACACTTCCTTCTGCCCCCGAATGATAGTGATGCTGTCTACTGTGCCTCCTGTGCTCCTTCCTCCCAGTGAGTTGTGTCTCGCTAATATTGGAGCCAAAGCCAAATAAAAAAAAAACTGATGCAGCCACCACATCTAATGATTAGTAATCTGCAATACGAGGTGGTATCAAAAAGTTTCTAGACTAGTTTTGTAACATTCAACAGATGCAAGCACAAGGCTGCATGCACAGTAACAGGGACCACCAACCTTCATAAGTCAGCGTGCCAAAAGGCATCATCCTGTGTACATCAAGAGCTGTGAAACTGGTGTTATTATGACCACGTGCATTAACAGGGGCGGACTGACAACTCATGGGGCCCCCGGGCAATAGGGGATCATGGGGCCCCTGTGTCCTTGCTCAAACTCAAAAAAGCCTATGAAAAAGGTACCAGGGGCATCTCATGGGGCCCCCTACTGACCCCGGGCCCTCGGACAGTGCCCAAGTTTCCAAATGGTCAGTCCACCCCTGTGCATTACCACATCTGCTATTTTATCATGGACAGCAAGTTGGAACAAAGAGCAAATGTGAAATTCTGCATGAAACCTGTACACCCAAGTTTCATCACCAGTACTGATCCTCAACATGAAGGATGAGTCACCCATGGCACGCTGATGGAGTTCTTGGCAGACTTCGATGCGGTGTTCCTTCTGCTCCTGGGTCAGCAACTTGGCGCATGTTCAAATCACATGTGAGGATTGCCTGGACTGTTTCAAATGACACACCAACAATGGCAGCAATGTTGTGTATTGTTCTCCAATTATCATCTGAATGGTTTCAACATTTTCAGGGGTTGACCTCATTGAAGGTGTTATTGATCTCTCGTCGTCTTCCAGTCATGGTGTTCTGCTCTTGAAGCATGAGTGCCACTCAAAACACCTCAAACGATTCATTGCAGCATCATCGTAAACTTGCCAAATCATGTCAAACATCTCAATGGCAGATTGCCCAGTTTCACGCAGAATGTCACATTTCCTCTTTGTTCTAACTTGCTTTCCATGGTGAAATAACATGACGTGGTAACGCACGTTGTCAGCATAGGACCAGTTGCACAGCTCCTGATATATGACTTATGAAGGTCGGTGCTCCCAATGAGCATGTAAACTTGTTCTGCCATCATTTGGCATGTTACAAAACTAGTCTGGAAACTTTTTGATACCACCTCGTATAATACATTATTGGTTTTGGGTTTAATACCACTTTAAGAGTATTTTTCTTTTTCTTTAAAATGGCATGCTCACATAGAATTACAAGATGTTATACAATACAAAGTATTTGCATATAAAGGTTATGCAAATATAAAATTTAAAACTGATCTCCATCCAGAAACCAGCCCCATCTAAACTCCCTAATTCCACAATAGGTTAATTAAAAATAATCTAAATACCCAAAAAGTTATGATCATGTGATGCCCCAAGTGCTAAGTATTCTTTCCACTGGCCTGAGGGGCCTTCTTGGGGTGTCTACTTTGCTACCTGACAACATACACATCCATTTGTCCATTTGTGGAGTCATCACAGGTAATAAAAGCTCTAGTGGCAGCATGATAATGCTAAAATTGGGCAGTTGGATGGACTGTATAAGTGGATCAACAATGTTCACTCCCAGAAAAGACTACACTTGACAATGAATTCAGAGAAAAGGGGCTTTAGAATTGCTTAAAAAAATATATGTTTCAAAACTTTTGATGGAAGTCATAAGGAGCAGCCCTAGTCTAGAAGATGAGTTTTAATAATTAGGGAACATTCCTACAGGAACAATTGAGTACTGTCTGTGATACTTTTTTTTATTTGCACTAACATACAATTTTGAGGACAAGCTTTCGGGGAATGTCCCCTTCTTCAGGTCTAAGCAGTACTAATACGGCTACAATCACCTCAAGCAAAATGGAACATTCCTAAAAATTAATATAGACCACCCATATGTCATTACATTTAAAGTATATTCAAAGCAAACACTTTTCCTTTGGGATAGAAAATAGAATTGATAAAACCATCAAGTGTATTTTTTACATCTAAAACTGGAGAAAATCTCCTGTCCACAGAACAGTAACTGAATCTGCCCATTATAAGGGAAATGCCCATCAAGAAAGTTGTCACCAAAAAACTTCTTCTCTATTTCAGTTTTGCTAACAGCTCAAAATTTTGAATTTTCCTTTACTTTAAATCCTGGTGTCCATGTTCATCAAGACAAATATAGTGGACATATCTCCCCAGCAAGAACACAGACAACATAAAAGCTTTACAGTGGTTCTATGCATCCCCTAGTCTATCCAATACTGGGGACAATGTTTGGTTTTACATTTATTGAAAAAAAGGTTTATCATATTGAAAAAGAACTGTATTGCATATTGTTTCTATAGTGCAATGGACAGTAGCTACTGTATTGAAAGAACCAAGATTCCAGAAAAAGACAGATAGCTAGAGATAGATAGATAGATAGATAGATAGATAGATAGATAGATAGCCAGACAAAAATAATCCTTATCTCTGGGCCTGATTTACTAAACATTATGCACATACACCTGCACAGCAGTCATACATGGAGGGCTAAATCATATGCTCATAATTTTTACTATGTGAGAGTGATTTGCCAATACCATGAGCTCAGAGTCTAAACATACACCAACTATATCACTATTATTTTAAACTGTCATGAACTTAACTCATTCATGACAGTTCAACACAAACCTTGCATTGCAGGAGCAATAATCTTTATTGCGCCTGCAAAACAAAGTGTAAAAAATAAAAATACATCCCTGATCACCCTCACAATGTTTTTTTCTTATTTAACCTTTTTTTTTAACTACTTGCTGAACGCCTGCCCACATTGTGAACATTGGCTCTGGGCAAACCCTATTTTGTGTCGCTTTCTATTTTGGGGTGTGAACACACCTGCGCCCCCCAATGCCCTCCGTTGGTCCAGGGACAGAATTGAGAACACCGCACTGTGAGTAAAAGCACTACATTTTACACGCACATATTAGATTAGCACATTTAACCCTTTGATCGCCCCCTATTAACCATTTGATCACCACCTCACCCAGCCAGTTCCATTGGTGCAGTGTCAGTACATATAATTTTTCACTGATCACAGTTTTACTGCCATTAATAACATAAGATAATGTCAGGGTCAGTTAGCACCCCTCCCACCTAGGGTCAGCTAGCATTAGATTGCCCTCACACTATCGCACTCATGCTATAAGTCGCTGATCACTGACCTTACTAGTATAGTGTTTGTACAGATCAATATATTGATCATGCACAGAACTATACTAGTGTCTCCTTTGTATAATGTCCCCTGAAATGCAGTGTTAGCAGGATAAGTCCCATGTTGGTATATAAACAGATATTGCACCATGCATGTGAGGTATCACCACGATCGTCAGATCAAGGGCAGTAATTCTAGCTAGACTTTATGTATAAAATGGTGACCTCTAAAGGCTTTTAAAGCTTCGTCTATCCATATTAAAAATGTACGTAGTTTGTCCGCATTGCACGGGCATGTGCAATTTTGAAGCATGTTATGTTTGGTATCTATTTTTTTGCCATAACATCATCTTGTACATTGTATCAAACAATTGGGTAATATATTGTGTTTTTGCAAAAAAAATAGCGGTTGAAAAATCTCAGCGCAAATACTGTGTAATATAAAAAATTGCAAAACCCATCATTTTATTCTCTAGGGTCATTGCTTTAAAAAATATATAATGTTTGGGAGTTCAAAGTAATTTTCTAGCAAAAAATGTGTCCATTTACCTATGAGAAGCCATCTCATAGTGTAGTAATGGTAAAAGTGGGATTTAACCACTTCCTGTCCATATACATAAAGGGCCGGAAGCTGGTCGCCGTTTATAAACAGCGGAACACCGATCGCTGTACGGGACCTCTGTGTGAGGTCCCGACCATGTGATCACTGATTGGCCAATCAGTGATAACATGAATAGTAGTAAACAAGATGTCACTTCCTGACATCATTGCTTACTACTTGTGAAATCTGTGAATGATCACAGAGGCCACATGGCACAAGGCTATTCACAACAGCCTTGCACCATGTGGCAAACTGTGACCAATCACAGCTCTCACAGTATTTCTCAATGGCTGCAAGAATGTAGCCAGAGAGAAGGAGAAATGATTGCTTTTACAGCCTTTATGGGTGTAAAAGCAATCAGTGGAAAAAAAGAAAAACCTTCATCAAACCCCACAAGTAGTACAGTGTCAATATTGTGACACTGTACTGCTAGGGTGACAGTATGTTAAAAAAAAAAAAACATAAATAATAAACATAAAAAAATAAAATTAATGTAAAAAAATTTTGAAAAAATTATATTGGTTATAAACTATTTTTTTTTTTTTTACTAAAAAGATAGATAAATATATTTTTGCCAAGATTTATGAAAAAAGATTATTTGTTTGCAAAATTTTATAAGAAAAACACTTTTTTCCAAAACGTTTGGACTTTTTCATTTATATAGCAGAAACATAAAAATCCCAGTGGTGAATAAATAACACCAAAATAATTGTTTATCTGTCTCAAAAAAATGCTGAAAAATTCATATGGTTATAGTGTTTCATGACCGTGCAATTATCATTCAAAGTGTGATAGCACTGAAAGCTGAAAATTGGCCTGGATAGGAAGGGGGTGAAAGTGTCTGGACTTGAAGTGGACTTGAAGTGGTTAAAGTGGGAAACAATACTGGCTGGATACAGCATTGTGGTATTATGTTGTGCCTATCTACTGGTTTTAAAATGTGACTTTATTTCTTGGATTAAATCCCACTTCTATCAATTTACTAAACTATGAAATGGCTTATTTACTTTGATCCATGCACTCTGGATTATCGTTACTTATCCAGTTGGAGCTGATTTATCCATTGAGAGTGGTGCCAGTGAGATCAGAGTTAGAGGTTCTTCTGTGATATTTTACTGTGCATTTTGACTGTTCTTGATGGGTGGTCAAACCATTTCATAAGAGGCAGCATATTTGGTGTGGTGGTTGATTTGCAACTCCCCCTTCCTTTTGTGAACACCATCTTCTTTAAGTCCATCTATTGGGGACCTTCTAAGGATTAGTGACATTTTTTTACATCTTTACCATCTGATTGGACTTATGCTGTTAATTTGATAGACAACCTTTGAAGTTTATCCTAATTTCGAGTTAGTGCTGCACTTTTATTTTATATTTTGAGCATCTTGTGCCTTTGATATTGTGCTAACTGCTTTCTTTAGTCATATTGCAATCCTAGTGCGATTATTTATATAATTGTATAGTAAATTCCAGTATGTATACCATAGTTTGTAGATGCTATAACTTTCACACAAACCAATTAATATACACTTATAGGGATTTTTTTTTTACCAAAGACATGTAGCTGAATACATTTTAGACTAAATTTATGACTAACTTTGAGTTTTATATTATTTAAAACAGAAAGTAGAATTTTTTTTTTTTACTTTGATCTTTTTTCATTCATATCACGAAAAATAAAAAATCCAGTGGTAATCAAATACCACCAAAAGAAAGCTTTGTGTGGAAAAAAAGACATACATTTCAGTTGGGTACAGCGTTGCATAACCACGCAATTACCAGTTGAAATAGCACAGTGCTGAAGAGCAAAAAATGGCCTGGTCAGGAAGGGGGGTAAATCTTCAGGAGGGCAAGTGGTCAATTTGATAAAAGGGTAATGGGTTTTCTAGAATTACAAATAGTTTATTCTAGAAATCTATGTAAGAAACTAATATGACTTTACATATTTAGTTAGTAGAAAAGAAAAGTGACCATGTTGTCCTAGAATGTGACTATGTCTGCAGTGATTGTTTTGTCTATAATATGCAACCAAAGAATGTGCAGGCATAGGGATGTTCTGTAAACACATGTATGTTACAGAAATATAACACAATTTCTAAACTACTGATGGAACTATTACTGTTCTGTGAAATGTATGCCATTAGTGTTATTTCTAAGATAACAGGATAGCAAGGAAAAAAATTAATTGAAAAATGTAATAATAATATGTAGAAATATACTAGACTCTTAAAATGCATTTCATTGAACTTAGCAGATATAAGATCACTCATGCCAAAGATATTTTTCTCACACTTCTTGCTGTAATTTCCTGACATTACCTATAATATTGCTCCTTGAAGATTTTTTTTAGCGTTTTTTAGCTTTTTTTATTCTTTTAGCTTTTAAATAATGTTTTTCAACACTACAAGTTATCATCTAAACAGCAACAAGATCTAACAGCTAAACCAAAAAATCTCCTTCAGAGATGAAAGATTTGCAGATAACATACATTAAAGTTAATTTTCAACTAATCAGTATTCTGCCATGATTTCTTTGTCTGAAAAGAAATATTACATTTTCTTCCTACTTTTTTTGAAATGCAGAATCCAAGATTTTAGACAGGCAAAAACATTTTAGTTGAACAAAAATATACAAGTATATAAAAAAATTTATATTTAAAACAAAGCAGTGTGATGTTTACTGATGTGCATTAAAAAAATCCTTTAGTATCAACGTATCATGAATAGAAATGAGCAAATATGATGGCATCTGTTTATCCACCAGTCCACAAGTCTAACCTGGCAATTATTTTGCAGAACAAGATATTTGGGATTTAAATGGGACTTAGATAAATAGATACACTATATTGCCAAAAGTTTTGGGACATCTTTCCAAATAATTGTTATGTTCCAATCACCTCAATGGCCACAAGTGCATCAAATCAAGCACCTAGGCATGCAGACTGCTTCTACAAACATTTGTGAAAGAATGGGTCGCTCTCAGGAGCTCAGTGAATTCAAGCGTGGTACGGTGATAGGTTGCCACCTGTGCAATAAGTCCATCCGTGACATTTCCTTGCTACTAAATATTCCACAGTAAACTGTTAGTGGTATTATTACAAAGTGGAAGCAACTGGGAACAACAGTAACTCAGCAAACCAAGTGGTAAGCCACATAAAATGACAGAGCGGGGTCAGCGCATGCTGAAGCTCACAGTGTGCAGAAGTCATCAACTGTCTGTAATAGCTAAAAACTTTGTATGGCCTTCAGTTTACCACAACAATAGTGTGTAGAGAGCTTCATGGAATGGGTTTCCATGGCCGAACAGCTGCATCCAAGCCTTAAATCACCAAGTGCAATGCAAAGCGTCAGATGCAGTGATGTAAAGCACGCCACTGGACTCTAGAGCAGTGGAGATGTGTTCTCTGGAGTGATGAATCACACTTCTCTGTCTGGCAATCCGATGGACATGTCTGGGTTTTGCGGTTGCCAGGAGAAAGGTACTTGCCTGACTGCATTGTGCCAAGTGTAATTAACACCAGATGCACTAGATGGGCAACAAGGAGACGACCCCCAAAACAGGAATGATTTTACAAGTGGAGGCTACTGACATTTTTTTCCCTACTCATTTTTTCTGACTGTTTTTCATTAGTTTTTCATTTGGCTAGGGTCTGTGTCACTACTGGTAGCATGAGTCAATACCTGGACCCTACAGAGGTTGCTCAGGCAGTCCAACTCCTCCATCAATACGTGTCATTGCCAGGTTTGCTGTGTCTCCCAGCACAGTCTCAAGAGCATGGAGGAGATTCCAGGGAACAGTTACTCTAAGATAGCTGAACAGGGTCGTAGAAGGTCCTTAACCCATCAGCAGGACCGGTATCTGCTCCTTTGTGCAAGGAGGAAAAGGATGAGCCCTGTCAGAGCCCTTCAAAATGATCTCCAGCAAGCCACTGGTGTGAATGTCTCTGATCAAACAATCAGATACAGACTTTGTGAGGGTGGCCTGAGGGCCTTACATCCTCTAGTAGGCCCTGTGTTCACTACCCAGCACCATAAAGCTTGATTGGCACTTGGCATTGAACACCAGAATTGGCGGATCCACCACTGACACCCTGTGCTTTTCACAGATGAAAGCAGGTTCACCCTGAGCACGTGACAGATGTGAAAATGTCTGAAGAAGCTGTGGAGAGCATTATCCTGCCTGTAACATGGTTCAGCATGACCGTTCTGCTGGTGGGTCACTGATGGTCTGGGGAGGCATATCCTTGGAGGGAAGCAGTGACCTCTACAGACTAGACAATGGCACCCTGACTGCCATTAGGTATCGGGATGAAATCCTTGGACCCATTGTCAGACCCTACGCTGGTGTAGTGGGTCCTGGGTTCCTCCTGGTGCTCGACAATGCCCGGCCCCATGTGGCAGGAGTATGCAGGCAGTTCCTGGAGGATAAAGGAATTGATACCATTGAATGGCCCCCATGCTCGCATGACCTCAATCCAATAGAACATCTCAGGGATATCATGTTTTGGTCCATCCAACACCGCCTTGTATGCATGCCCTGACGTTGTCAGACATGCGTACAAGCACGTGGGGGTCATACAAACTACTGAGTACCATATTGAGTTGCTGCAATTAAATTTCAGCAAAATGGACTAGCCTGCTGCATCATTTTTTCACTTTGTCTTTGAATTCAGTCCTCTAAAGTTTGATAATTTTCATTTCCATTGAATGATGGCGTATTCTTACGTTCCTAACAGATTACCCAGTCCATATCAGTATAATTTTATTTTTTTAGTAGTGTATATACTGCACACATATATGAGAGAAAGTGGGTCCAGATGCTCAGCAAAACATCAGATATGTACTGTATAATTCAAAAGATAAGGCAGCACTCACAAGGCTTGGAAGGTGAACATTCAGTATTAAGATTTATTTAAGTGTTTGAATAATCTATGTTAGAAAATTGCTCCTGTCCATCCGTGAAATTTCCTTGCTGCTAAACATTCCATGGTCAACTGTTAGTGGTAATATAACAAAGTGGAAACAACTGGGAACAACAGCAACTCAACCACGAAGTGGTAGGCCATGTAAAATGACAGAGCGGGTCAGCGCATGCTAAAGCACACAGTGCACAGAAGTCACCAACTATCTGCAGAGTCAATAGCTAAAGACCTCCAAACCTCATGTGGCCTTCAAATTAGCACAACAACAGTGTGTAGAGAGATTGTCAAAGACTATCTACTGTAATTTTTTACACTACACTTTTTTTTGTGAATGAGCAGCAGTACTATGTATCCTTTATTCACATGGGGGGGAGCTGTGATCTGGGGGTCCCCTTGTTAAAGGGGGCTTCCAGATTCCGATAAGCCCCCCAACCACAGACCCCCACAACCACCAGCCACAGTTGTGGGGAAGAGGCCCTTGTCCCCATCAACATGGGGACAAGGTGCTTTAGGGGGGAGCCCCCTGCCCCAAAACACCACCCCATGTTGAGGGCATGTGGTCTGGTATGGCTGGGCAGGGGGGGAGCTTGCTCATCTGGGCTGCATGCTCGGATAAGGGGCTGGTATTGATTTTGGGGGGACCCCCATGCCATTAAAAAAAATTTGGCTTGGGGGTTTCCCTCAAAATCCATACTAGACCAGAAGGGGCTGATTTAAATGGGGGGATCCCACATGTTTAAAAAAAAAAAAATTAATTGCCGGGCAATGACAACCTTTCTTTTAACGTTCAGCTGTCAGCGGGAAACACACCGCTGACAGTTGAAACATTAAGGAATGTTTTCACTACTAAAATACCACATGACTTAATAATATAACTCATGCGTTAATTTACTATACTCAGATGCAGTAAGATACCACTTAGTGAAATGTCCCCTCTGTTCAAAGTTCGCAGTTGACCTTTCACTAGGTTTGAATGTTTGCCCGTGAACCAAACAGGAGGGTGTTCAGCCCATCACTTATGCAGAACATCACTTTGGAACCTGTTTTTCAGGGTAGTGAGGGGGGATTTTAAAAAATTGAGTGGAGTTGGTCTTTAAATGTAGAGTAGTGATGAGCAGAACACATATTGAATCAGTTTGAGCAGGGTTTTTGCGAACATGAGTAAAGTTTGCGTGCCAAATCTGACCCCATTGAAATCAATAGACAGTGAATGTTAAGAATCATTTCTGGCCTTCTTACAGGCTAATAGGCAAAGGATTGTCAAACAAATGGCATGGAGGGCTGGGCATTGCCATGGGGGGACATGTACCAAAGCAAATAAAAAAAATGTGTTTTGCTGGGAGCAGGTGTTAAGTAAAACATTAAAAATGCAGAATTCCTTTAAATAACATGACTGGAGAATGGCTTGAACCTGCCTGTGAAGTGCCTTATCTGTACCATGCAAAAACCCTGCTACAGTAAAACTGACATTTACAAAAAGAAAAAAATGTTTAGAATGCAGGCAAATGACAGCTTCCAGGAACGTCATTCTATTTGTAAGAAAAGCAGCCATGGCCCCCCTAATCTTTACCAGACCCTTATTCTCAAGGATGTTCTGGTACAGATGTTAATGAGGGCCCACACAAAAATGGATTGTGTTGCTCCCCTTGATGAGGTAGGTCGGGTATGGATATGAAGAGGGGCCTCACCCAAAAAAAAAGTGGGGTCCCCCAAACTCCCTACTTAATGCTTATCTAACAATACAGCCTGGAAAGCCAGGAAAGGGAGGTGAAATACCATACACATGCACTGAACATGGAGAGGATACTTTGCCAGGGGGATCCCATGTTGAACAAGGGCCCCTTCCCCTCAATCCTGACCCAGAGGTTAGAATATGGAAGGTCCCTTCTAAAATCAAGTGCCCCCAGATACTTTAGCCCCTTACATGAACGATTAAGGTACATTGTAACCCCACTCAGGCAGAAAAAAATTTGAGTAGTAAATAAACAGACTTTTTCACAAGTCTTTTATTTAAAAACATAAAAAAAAAATCCTGCAATGTAAATCCACCGTTAGTTTCATCATCCAGTGACGCAGATACTTGTCAAGCATGATGAACAATGCCTCTCATCTGCTGACACAAAACATGCAGAGACAGCCAAAATTTTCATTCTGAACCTTAGGCCCACATGTACACATGGAGATAGAAAAAAGGAATCTAATACAGCAGCTACACCTAAGATCAAGTATGCTGCAATATATTCCATTTTGGGGGCTTTCGGTAAGCTTTCCTCCCTGTGAGGAATTGGCACCTTAGGGGAGCGGGTTCCCGTTTTTGATAGGTACCTGCTCCCACTTTCGCTGTTACCACCTAGGTGATCTGAAGCGGAAGTTTACCTTTCTCTCTAACTCCTAGTCTTCTGGGACACAAGACAGGTCCCAGAAGACTACGGGACCATTCACAAGATGCAGCACTACTCACGCATACACAGTGGGCACCTGGCTGTGAAGCCGAAAACTGTCACAGCTGGGTGCCCACACTTCGGATGCTGGCACCATACTATGGGAAGTAGAAAAATTATTGATCTATTGGAAGGATCAACAAGTTATCAACAGGTTATCAAATTAGTTTACAGGGGCACTCAAAGCTAGGTTACAAGGGGAAAAACAAAACTGCTGTACTGATGTTAGTCACAGATTGTATTAAAATAAACTGTATTATATTAAACAGTTATGGCAACAATGCAGTTAGAGACAGTGAAAAAGTTTTAATCCAAAATGAAAATTAAAACCAACACTAACCCTGCTTCAGAGCAGCTGTAAAACTACAACTGAGTAAACCATTATATAGAATCAGTATTTTGATCTAGGAGCCTGGAATGGAGAATTTCCATGTTGTTAAAGTACATTCATTCAATTAGGAAATATGCGGTTACAATAACATTGATGAAATAGCTAGCGGGCAGGCAGTGCTTGTGCTGTGCAGCTGCATGCTACTCTGCATATGGCAGATCTATTATTGCCTAACACATTAAACAACTAAACACTGCTGTGTTCTTTACTACTTATTTGGGAGCTTATTTTAAGTTAGAATGGTACCATTTCCTAAAACAGCAGTGACTGTTCTTTGAAAAATAAGAACATTCTTAAAAATGACACTAGACATAATATATAATAATAATATAATAATATTAATTAAACAATGATTAAAATCTGTTTACAGTATATTTTAGGAATGAAAAAAGACATTTTTATTGAATTTATTGTTTCCAGTTGCAAGGTAACTTTATTTTTTGTTTTAGATGGAACCTGGATTTTCTTAACCTAATAAATGTGTTGGATAGTAAAACGTAAGTGTGTATGTGGGAAGGGGGGGGGGAGGATGGGAGTGGGCAACATTTTTAAGAATCCTTTTGTGTTGTTTTTCCCCTGAGTCTCTTTTTTTCCATTTTCATTCCCACTTATCCTTCCAAAACACTAACTGACACCACTATTACTTAATGTGGATAATATCTCAGGACATTCCAATTATAGATGAGTTTGCAAAGTGACTACCTTTAGTTATGAGTCTATAAAAGAACTGTAGATAATAATAAATTACTGAAAACTACGACTCATTTATAACATGATAGTGTAGAAAGGTACATTGGCAAATGTATTTTGCTATCATGGTGAATGAATCATATTTCAAATTAAGGGTCTTTTTGAGCCAGTGATTGATTTTGAGTTTAGGCCAGCTGAGAAACCAGTGGAGCTGTAGGTGCACTACCTATCCCTTTTATGACATCCCAAGGCAACTCATGGACTCCATCAAGTATTTTCTAGCCAATGGTTAATTCTTCGTTTCTTAGTAAATGCCTCTTGGGCAATCAATTTATAAACATTTATACTATTATTTTATTGGCTCTGCAGTCTTTTAGTAGACTATATAGATAACAGTGCTGGTGCCTAAAGAGATATCAAATTTTTTAAGTCAATAAAGACCAGCCTATATTATGTTCTGTTTCATAGTATTACAAAATTCACAATTTTGTATTGTGTACATTCCAGGAACAGAGCAATACATGTGTATTTTGAAATGAACGTTATTGTATATGTAAACTCTCACCTCGTAAAACAACCCATTCAGTTTAAAATAAAAAGAAAAGGCTAAACATTTTTAAAATATTTTAAATACCTTTTCCCCATTTTTATAAGTGTTCACATACCCTCTGTTCTCAGCTGCATCAGGATTTGGAGGAGAAGAAACAGCAGTACACTGATATTCTCATTGAATGGCGATGCAGGGGGGCATATCAGCAGAAGTGTGACCATTGTAGAAGGGCAGGTTGAGTTCTCAGCACAGCCAGAACACTGACCACACTATGCTCTCATGCCTAGTGTTGTCAGTTTTTAAACAAATAGCAGGATGACTGGCAGAACACCAGGGATTTCACACAAAGGAAACAAAACAAAGAGGACAGAGTATTTTTTCATATAAGTATATGGTACAGCAGGCACATATCAGGAATATGAAATGTTGGGTTTACATATTCTTTAACTAACCACCTTTGTATTTTGTGAGTCTTCACAAGTCCATTGCTCACATAATGTGTATCCTATTTGGTTTCAAAAGTTATTTTTTATTGAAAGCACTTATTTCTATGTTGGACATGTTCAAGTCTGTTGTGTTCTAGGTGTACACCAGTGAAAGACACTTGAGCATACTGGGCAGAGACATTAGTACACCAGCTTCATATTAACCACTGGCCCTGGACATATCTGTTCATCACAGATATCAGTGCATTACCACCGCATATCGTAGAAACATAGAAAAGTGACAGCAGAAAAAGATCAATTGGTTCATTGAGTCTACCTTTTTTTAAAAATGTATACTTGTTTTTTTAATATTTCTGTTAACTTTTTGTCTGAGTATAGATCTATGTTTTCAAAAAAACAAACAAAACCAGCACTCAAATCTTCATGCAGACTAAAGGGTAATCAGCATGCCAAATGGTGAGGTGCAGCCCTTCAAAGATCGAGAAATCTGGGTACTGGTAAACAAAAGCAAACATGAGTGCACTCTCATCGTGCATTACCGTGGTACACCACGTATTTATTGAGAAAACAAATAGATATATACTCACAAACCAAAAGAGAATAAAAACAGAAAAGGTGGTCCACAATATCAGTCCAATGCAATGTTGTGCCCTAAATAGGGATAAGCTGATGCATTTCGGGAGACAAACCCCCTTCTTCAGAGCTGAAGTGTATACCTGCTGATTTAACATATATATATACCAAAGTTTGCTATAGAGGTCAGAACCCCCCCCCCCCCCACACGCATGACGGCTCAATCAAAGACGGCCAATCGAATCCACCTCCAGCAACAAACAAAAAAAAAAACCACACAAAGCAGAAATATTTAAATTATGCATATAAAGTATATGGGTAATCAATAATAAATAATAATTGGCAAAAACACATCAATAAATGAATGAGCTACACTCACAGCACCAGGGCATATGTGCATCAATGACTCTTACAATGGGGCACGTTTCAAAAATACAATCAGCTGCACAAGGTAATATATGGTAATAAATTAATTTAAAAAATGTAATAAAAAATAGAAAGATATATGTGTGCCCCATGGATGTAACAACCAGCATGGCATCTGTGCTGCTCACCACACTGGTTTCATGTGGACGTGACCAGAAAAAGAATGGACATGTCGGTACGCATGGCATCCCATCCGCGCATGCGCACTACACCGTAGATGATCTGTGCATGCAATGGGGAGCCGCGCCGCCTAACACACTGTTTTTATTCTCTTTTGGTTTGTGAGTAGATATCTATTTGTTTTCTCAATAAGTACGTTTCCTTTGTTTACTAGTGCATAGATCTATGTTTGTCCCAAGCATGTTTGAAGCCACTTACTGTTGACTGACTCACTACCTCTGCTGGAAGTCTATTCCAAGCATCAACTATCCTTTCAGTAAAATAATCCTTTCTAACATTAGTTTTGCATTTTCCTCATGTTATTTTGAAGTTTATATACAACATACTGTAAATACAAAGTGCTGCATAAATTGACAACACTATATAAGTACCTTAAATAAAATAAATAAATGCCCCTGTGTTCTTGATTTTGGTTTCATATTGAAAATCCTGTCCTTTTTTTTTCTGCAAACTATTTTACTCAAGAATAGACATAAGTCACAAGATACCCAAAGGGAGTTATTTACTAAATCTGAAGAGTGCAAAATCTGGTGCAACTCTGCATAGAAACCAATCAGCTTCCAGGTTTTATTGCCAAAGCGTAACTGAACAAGCTGAAGTTAGAAGCTTATTGGCTGCACAGCTGCACTAGATTATGGGTGCACCAGTTTTAGTAAATCTATCCCAAAGGGTCATTATTATACTATCAATTTCAAAAGAAAATATGAAGCTTCCAAAAAAAAGAGCATCCATTCAATAATTCAATAAGCATCATTGCCAATGCATAGTAGAACAACATCTGCAGAAAACATACCTTAAATGTAAAAAAGCAAAGCCATGAGATAATTTCAAGATACATTACAAATTTTCGCCAGAGATAAATATTACAAAAATAAGTGGTGAAAAGCTTTCCAGGCATTCTACTTAGCATTGAATAGGTGCATGGAATCCAACAGCATGTGGTGTATTCTCTCAATCAATATTATACAGACAGTTCTATCAATAATAAGGGAAAGTGGGACGATAGTGGACTCCTCTATTGAAGGGCTATAGCCCTAACTGTTGCAACGCAAAGGGTATGGATGACATTTTGCTCCCAGTGTATAACCCCAGGAATCGACTAAAATAGCAAGCAGATAGAGGAGGACAATTAGAGAGTCTAACCAGAAATTCTAGAAGCAATTTCATTAACTTTGCACCACACTGATTGGACCACCGCACAAGATAAGAACATATGATATAATGTGCCTTTGGAGGGGCATCCCTTGAATCAGAATGCAGAGGAATTGGGAAATATAGCATAAATTTGAACAGGGGTGTGGTACCACCTAGTTAAAAGTTTAAGAGCCATCGCTCTAACAGTGAGGGATCTAGTGCATGATCAGAGATAATCAGTCATCTCATCCCAATGTTGTGGGGTGCATTTTAAATTACAATCCTCTTCCCACTTACACCTATATGGGAGAAACCCAGGAGCTAGTTGTGATGATTTTTGGACTCATTACTAAAGAAAATAATATTCCCCAAAAGAAAATTATAAAGCCAGCTGTTAACCGTTAGCCAGTTTTGTAAAACCTAAAAATTCTAAACAATGATGATTGAATGGAAAAAAGCCTGCTTAAAATACAAGAAGTAACTTTAACCAACTTTGGGAACCACAAGCAAATGACAATTGTGGAACTCTATTCTTATTTACATACAGCTTTGCAAGACCAGACAGGAACAATGTGAGACCTTGTAGGGTACTTGCTAGTCAAACAAACCCTCAAAGATGTCACAATTGCCTATTCAGAACAAAAAGGTCAACATCAAATGAAGTGAATCTGATGTCTTAGGGAAAATCAACTGAGTGTTTACTGTGATTAACAGACAATGGGCTTGTTAACTGGAGACTTCCTAAGCCATATCTCCATGAACTTTGCACTCAGCTCATGAGGAAAGACGATCGGGAAAGGTCCCGATCGAAAGAGCAGACCGGGACCTTTCCGTGAGTACCTCACATGTGTGCTGGGAGTGTGCAGGGAGCGCGCTCTCAGCACATATGTTTTTTGTTACATGAACCCAAATGTGCGGCCGCTCGGCTTCTAGGCCCAGACACCGGGAGGCAGCACATTTGCGTCTGGCCGGCGTGAAGAGGTTAACCTCTAAGAACTGTTTTAGCATTGTGGTGATATACGTATATTGTGTTTAAACTCACAGAGGGAATTGTGGTATATCTTTGATTGTGTGTAAGGAAATACTCATCACCAGTAGTTTCGTTTGTATTAATATATATATAAATATTTGTACATAAATAAATTTATTTATTTATCAAATCAGCAAAATTTGTATATATATAGTAAGAAATCACATTGGTGAAAAGAACTCAAGGAAAATTATAGCGTGGTGATAAATGATCAAAGTGTCCATGTTATTGGATTATTAATTATTTGCCGTATTTAACGGCTGGAGGCACTGCATTATATTGTTTATGGGAGTCAGGACACTGCCCAATTTATTTAGAATTAATTATCTTTAAAACCACCAAATAGTCTACTAACAAGGGAACTCTAAATGTCAGAACTCAGACTCTTTCCTATGAGAGGCACTGCAAATGCGTTTGTGAAAAAATGTATCTGAGGTAGGGGTAAGGGCATGACTCCTGGCAAAATAATTTGAAGGTATTGCAGATGTTCCTGTTGAGGAATGTCTTTAGATTGAAAGGTTTCTCAAATCTGTTAAAAGATGTACCACCTGTAAATGCAGCTAAATTAACCATGTTGTTAACTTTCCACCAATAAAATGGATGATTTACCAGAAAGATTGCAGTTAAAGATGGTTTTCCAAGAAATTAGGTCAGAGGGGAAACTTCAGAGGCCAAGCCAAAATTTAGTTTATAAGTGGACCAGAGAAAAAACTGATTGAGAGACCAAAATGTTATAGGAGGCCAAGGCTTTGAAAGAGATAGAGAGAGTTGACAAAATACTTGCAAGGTAATATGGGTATACCAAACAAATTTTATCCAGGAAATATTGAAGCAATCAATATGCCAGTTGTCAAGTTGGGATAATCTGTCAGCTTACTTTCTTGAACCTTAATCACCATCTTGATGTATTTAAAGGTTTCAATCATGTCTCCCCTTTCCCTTCTTTCCTCTAGAAGTCCTTCTTGAAGTCGATCCTGATATGTTTTATCCCTCAGATCTCACATCATTTTGTTACCTTTCTCTGAACTCATTCTATCGTATCAAAATATTTTTGTAAATGAAGTCCCCAGAACTGGACACAGTGTTCTAAATGAGGTCTAAGGTAATATTTATATAGGGGAATCAGGACCTCCTTCTGGGGATCTCTCTAGTGATACACCCTAGATTTCTATTTGTTTTGATCACTGTCTGGACACACTGTTTGCATGTTTTGCAATTATCTGAGATAAGTACCCCCAAATATTTTTCCTCTGTAGTGCTAGTCAACACTGTACCCCCAATGTTGTACTCTTTCAAGTGTTTCTTTTTCCCTAGGTGCATTATTTTACATTTAGAAACATTGAACTGCAGTTTCCATTGTTTTGACCAATCTACCAGTAATGTTAAATTATGTTCTATGTTACAGACACCTCCAGGGATATCTACCCTATTACACACCATTGTATCATAAGCAAAAAGACATACCTTACCCAACAAACCTTTAGTTATATCACTTACATATAGATTAAATAGAGCAGGACCTAGTACAGAGCCTTGTACACCACTAGTGACTGGTCTTTGGTCTGAATGTACCCCATTTACAACCACACTCTGGAATCTATCCTTTAGCCAACTGCATATCCACTGAACCATCCAAGGGTTAATTCCCAGCTTGTAAAACTTTTGTATTCGATCATTATGTGGAACTGTATTAACTGTATTAAATGCCTTGCTGAAATCATTGGTATAGTTATTATAGAGAATGCATGTTAACCTCATGAAGATGATTGACTAGTATGAAACAGGACATAAAACATTAGTGTGCACACTGGATTAAATAGAAATTTTACAAAGAAAGAAAACGTCTTTTAACAAATGTACACTACTTTTCACTATTATATTTTTGTACCTAAATAATGCTAAACAGTTGGTGGCACTATAGCAGATTAATGTGTATAATATTGTGTTGTTGCTTGTTTAAACTGTGGTTAGAACCATCTTAGCTCTAGTAGATGTTGAATATACAGTGTGAAGCAACAAGCTTGTGTTCTGTGTCCTGATTATCCTGATTGTCTGCAGTGCCAAGTACAGAAAACCATACATTGGAGTGTGGTATGGTGCCAGAAGCCAAAGATCCTCCTTGATTAAGAAACTGTAAACACAAGGTAAAGTCCAACAAATAAAGGCTGTTTGTTGGTATACAACCAGCCTACATGAAATGAGACAATAAACAGAAATAGTAAAGGTTTAGGTAATATGTTTATATCGTATTTTCAAGTTTTATTTTAAAGCAAAATAAGAGATTATTAACTGATGTAGGTATGAGAAATAGGCAAGGGCATTTACACTTGGGGAGACATGTAGTTCATTGCTTATTACAAAACATAAAACTCCAGGTAGATCTAAAAGTCACCAATTAATGTCATGTAGGGCTGGAATGTGAGAGGAAGATGCAGCACAAGGAGCCAATCAGTTAATGTGCTAACAAGAAGCATGTTGATAGAAAGAGAAAGCTGAATTATGATGCATTTATCACTGTGCTGCTCCTTCTTTCACTCTCCATTCACAGGCTGGCGTGGGTCCAGAGCAACCTGAGCTCAGAGAAGGTGGGTTGAACAATGAAAACCATCAGGCTAAAAACATCTAGTAACAGAAAAAAATAACTGTTTGGGAAATCTCAGAATTGAAGCTGAATATTTCAGCAAAACTGGTTTTATTTTATTTTTTAATTGGCTATTGATTGTAATTTGTTATTGTTGGCCAGAGTTTTGCTTTAAACGCTTTCTTTTCATTTGAAGAGATACCGGATAACATTTTATTTGGAACAAATTCCCACAAAGTACAAAAAAAATCCCAAGTCAAAGCAATGCATGTGTAATATAACATTGGTACTGATTTTTTTAAGAACCCATGAAGTTCATACACAATAAAGCTACAAACTATATCAAATTGCATGAAGCAGGCAGAGCATCTGCTTGTCCCAAATAACAGACAGAGACAGATAAAAAAAACAAAACAAAGAAAAAACAAAACCCACAGCTACAATAAAAACTAAACAAATGTGGCACATTTGGGAAACCACACATGTGGCACAATCATGATGCAATATGTCAGATTTGTCAGAAATAATAAAGAACAATTACTAGGCTAATTATATGTGTCTACAAAAGTGTCCAGGATATTGCTGCAGAATCAAATGATGATTCAAATAACTTATCAGTTAGAATGTTTGTCATCACTAGTAAACAATTTCCCTGTGTAAATACAATAAAAATACTCTGATCACGTCTACATAGATATTGCAAATACCAGGATAATATAATAGATAGATAGATAGATAGATAGATAGATGCAAAATACATAAAAGGGGAAGTTATGAGGATACATTAGATTACTCAACATGTAATGCGGGTGCAACTTGCTTCTTCAGTAGCATAAATATCAACAAATGCTATCAAATCACATCATCAAATGATAGAATGTGTATATGTACATAAATTAAATTAAATAATTGCTTTACCTTTTGTAATATAAGTACTTTTTTTAACTATTATATAATTCATATCAATATTTAAAATATTTATGTATAGGTACAAATGTACGATACATTTCAGAGCTCTCAGGACCTCTGTTTACTCTGTAGCCAAAGGGCGCTCACTCCTCCACAGGCCATTTCTGCCAAACACAGATATCGCACAGTCACTTTATTGATTAAGCACATAAAAAACAAAACAAAATATTTTCGATTGCACTTGGCAGCTAATTAGCAAAACATAACAAAAAAAAAAACCCACTGTCTAACAATCTGCATTTAAAACAAAGATTTTAGATGCACAACATTAACAAAGGTATGTGGAAGCTGCACTCAATCATCATTATCATCAAGTAAATAAATAAAATTACCCAATAACAGCAAGAAACAATATAATAATAATAATAATAATAATAAAAAAATACATAACTAATAATAATTAATCACTTGACCTCCAGAAAGTTTTACCCCCCTTTCATCCCAGGCCAATTTTCACCTTTCAGCGCTGTTGCACTTTGTATGTCAACTGTGTAGTCATGCAACACTGTGCCCATATGAAATTTTTATAATTTTTTTCACACAGGATTTCCTGGTGGTATTTAATCAATACTGGGTTTTTTATTTTTTGCGTTATAAATGAACAAAAGACTGAGAATAATGAAAATAATTTTGTTTTCTTTATTTCTGTTATAAAATTTTGCAAATAAATAATCTTTCTACACACATTTAGACCAAAATGTATTCTGCTGCCTTTCTTTGGTGAAAATAACCCAATAATATTATTTAGTTGGTAGGAAAATTATATAGTCAACAAACTATGGTATATATCTAAAAAAAAATACATCTTTTTGTACTGACTCATTTCTTGAAACCCAAATACCCCCCAAATGACCACTTTTCAGAAAGTAGACAGTCTGAGGTATTTAGTAAGAGGCAAGGTGAGTTTTTTGAACTTGTCATTTTTTGTTATAATTTTGTTGAAAATGAAGAAATGAAAAAAGCATTTTCATAATTTTTTTTTACATACTGTCTCCAGTGCAGTACATCATCATTATATAACTGGTGTGGAGGTGATCAGGGACACTGTCTGGTGACAATATATAAAATAAATAAATAAATATTTATTTTTTTCAATTTTTGTACAATCTTTTTTACATGCTGTAACACTGCACTATTCTGGGGAGGGGGCGAGGTTTTGTTTCCTTTTTACACACTATGATCACTTATAACAGTGAAAATCAGTCATAAGCAACCATCGTTTTCTGAAAGAAATTGATTCATTCAGTATGTACTATTGTGATTAGCTATGATTGGCCACAGCTAATCACAAGTTACTGATAGGCTGTGATGGGCCCTGTCCATACCATGTGATCACTGTGACCAATCACAGAGACAAGCACAACAGTGTATAATGAATGGCATGAATAGAAGCCATCCATTGTCTACAATTGTCATGTGATCTACTGTGATTGGTCACAGTGATCAAATGGTATCATAAGTGGGCCAGTACATTAATCTGTCATTCTCAGTGTCCGGGTGACAGATCACGCTGCAGTGCGGACTTTGGGAGTTAAAGAATATGTAAACCAAACATTTCATATTTCTGATATGTACATGCTGCACCACATACTTGTATGAAAAAGTATCCTATTCTCTTTGTATTGCTTCATTTGTGTGAAATCCCTGGTGTTCCTGCCAGTCCCTCTGCTTTTCTATTAAAAACTGATTACACTAAGCAGGTGAACACACTGTGGTCAGTTGTCTAGCTATGCTGGGAACTCAGTGTGCTCTTCTCCAATGATCAGACTTATCCTAACCCCCCGCCACACACACACACAACCATTCACTTGGAATATCAGTGTGCTGCTATTTCTCTTCCCCTAGCTCTTACGCAGATGAGAACAGAGGAAATCCAATCACTTAAGAAAAAAGGGAAACAAGGTTTTTATATGTTTGTTTTTTATAGCTATACACAAATTTTGTGCCTTTCATTTCTATTTTAACAACGTGACAACTGAGCTATAGCTGAATGATGGCTATAGCGCGGTTGTCCAGTTCTGGAAGGGCGTCATATAACATTCTCCCAGAAAGTGCCCTCACTCGCGCCCCCGGTGGCGCACCCAGCGATCTCCGTATTCCTAAGGACACAGCTGATCACATGATGAGGTAAAAAGCCAATCACAGCGGCAGGGGCGGACTGACAACTCATGGGGCCCCCTGGCAATAGGGGATCATGGGGCCCCTGTGTCCTTGCCTAAACTCAAAAAAGCCTATGAAAAAGGTAACAGGGACATCTCATGGGGCCCCCTACTGACCCCGGGCCCTCGGGCAGTGCCCGGATTTCCAAATGGTCAGTCCGCCCCTGCACAGCGGCCTTTTACCATGTGATCAGCCGTGTCCAATGACACAGCAGATCACTGGTAAATACAGTTGCGGGTTATCGGCAGCACTTTCCTCACGCTGTCACAATGTGAGAAAAGTACTGCCGATAACCACCAATTGTCAGAGGAAGAATCAACACCGATCATCAGGGCACTGATGATCAGTGTTCTGATGATCAATTCCACCCACCAGTGCCACCCACCTAAGCCTAGCAGTGCTGCCTGCAAGTGCCCAGCAGTGCCACTCACCTGTCCCAATCAGTGCCTCGTAGTGCCATCCACCTGTGTCCAGTGGTGCCACCCACCAGTGCCTCTCATCAGTTCCACCCATCGTTGCTGCCCATTAGTGCCATCCGTCAGTGCGCAGCAGTGCCGCCAGTCAGTGTCCAGCAGTGCCGCCAGTCAGTGCCCATCAGTGCTGACCATTAGTGCCGCCTATCAGTGCCCATCAGTGCCGCCTATCAGTTCCCATCATTGTTGCATATCAGTGCAGTATCATCAGTGCCAGCTCATCAGTGCCACCTATCAGTGCCGCCTATCAGTGCTGCCTATCAGTGCCCATCAGTGCTGCCTATCCGTGCCACCTCATCGGTGCCACCTATCAGTGCCCAACAGTGCTGCCTATCAGTGCCCATCAGTGCTGCCTATCAGTGCAGCCTCATCAATGCACATCAATAGAAACAAAGAAAAACTTTTTTTGTTTATAGTGTAAAAAATAAAACATCCAGAGGCAATTAAATACCACCAAAAGAAAGCTCTATTTGTGTGAAAAATATTGTAAAAATGTCATATGAGTACAGTGCTGCATGACCGCGCAATTGTCATTCAAAGTGCGACAGCGCTGAAAGCTGACAATTGGCCTGGGCAGGAAGGGGGTATAAGTGCCTGGTAGGCAAATGGTTAAACTGAATGGGTTATTCTACAAGGTGAGGGTTTACAATCACTTTAACTCTGAATTCCACACATAAGGGCATTTCTCTCTATCTTTACTTCATGCAGCCAGTATAACACAATGAGCCATCAATAATAGCTGCCACAACAGACTAACGGGGTAGCTCATAAAACACAAGAATCTTTATACACATTTTACAGACCAGATGTTAGCACAAATAGTAACTATGAGAATAAGCTCTAAAATATTCATATGATATCACCTTGACAGTTTATAGTTTATTAAAAGCCACACCATGTGGAGATCCAATGTGCAACAGTCACACAACTCCAAGAGAGCAGTTTTTAAATGAGCTATGTATTGCAGTTCAAAGTATTCATAAGTTGCGGCATATTGAATACTAATGTCTAAATAATACAATTATTGTTCCCCCCCCACCACGCCTCATTTCCCCTTCTCTTCCATTTCCTTTTTTCATTCTCTTTTTTTTTCCTGTTTCTTCTGCCCCTTTATTTTTCTCTTCTCTCCTCTTTATCCCAACTCTCACCCTTCCTATTCCCGTCCTTTTTGTTTTCTCTATTCCTTTGAACCCACCATACACCCCCCTCCCCCCAACCATTATCCACCCTCCTCCTACTTTTTTTTCTCCCCCCCCCCTTTCCCCTATTATATTTTATTTTTTTGTTGTTGCCATGTAGCTACTCATATTATCTCATCTATAATGTTAACAGTACTCCAGTTATGAGTTATGACTCAAATCTCCTTGTCCGTGGGCCCTTTTTTCATGAATTCTTTATTCCTTTTTTGTTTATTTAATGCTTTTACCCACTTGCCCTCCAAAGGATTTAACCCCCTTCCTGACCAGGCCATTTTTTTTGTTACAGTGCTGAGTTATTTTAACTGACACTTGTGCTGTCGTGCAACGCTGCACCCAAATTAAACTTACGTCCTTTTTTTCCCCACAAATTGAGCTTTGTCCGGACTTGAAGTGTATATGTAGGGAACTGTTATTTTATACACTAGTTGTGGTTTGTTTACATTCATATACAGCCACTACCATAGAGGTCCCATTACAGACAAGTCCCTAGGTGTGCTTCCTGCCCCTACAAGGAGGTCAAGAAACCCCAGGATGTTATATAGTTTGTTTTTCCAGGAAGTATCAGGCAGAGGGTGCCAGCCTGCCATGTGCTATGTATCTGGGGAGAACTGTATGGTGATTCTGTGAGTAATGATCCAGATTAACAAGGCTGCTATCTATCTAGTTGTTACTGAAGCAGATTAAGTCTGCCTCTGTTATATTTCAACTTCTGTATTGGAACCCTAATATCTCTGTAAGAGAGAGATTTGTGGTTCATTATCATTATTCTATTTACACACTGCAGAATCCTTATAGTTGTCTAAATATATATATAGATCAGTGTTTTCACCTGCATAAGACTGTCAGGTGAACTTTCTGTTAATTGCAGTGTATCTTTGCAGCCTCTTTGCTTAAAGCCATAGCACCCTTATTGGTCTGGATCTCTCTTTAGCTAGGATTAGCATAGGGAGCGTTGGATAGATTAGGCTAGAGGTAGGTTAGGCATCCAACGGCCACTTAGACAGATAGAGGCCCGGTTGCAGTGACAGCCCAGTTTAGGGATAGGGACTAAGAGTAAGGAGAGATAGAGCATTTTATCTTTTTAGGTGATGCATCGCTGATCTTCAGACAAACAGTGCAATCATCCGCATAGAACGTGTTACTTGGACGCCATCGCAGCATCTTAAGTGGAAGCGTGCATCTTATTGACTCTCACCTCTCCAGGGGCCCCTGCAACCGGACTGCGCTATAACCCATGGTTGGAGGTATTCTGTATACTACATGCACATATACCCGGGTATAATTGCAACCTCCCAATTTATGCTAAATTGTAATTCCTGAATGTTATTCTTATGCATTCTGTTTTATGTGGCTGCTTTATATAAACTTTGCATTAATCTCATACAGGTGTGGTGACATGTTTTCATGTTAGAAATATAAGCTGGGTGCATTAATACTGCTATGTATAGTTACTTTAAGTTGTCTACCTGTTACATTCCTAGAAAGGGGTGAGTCTCCTCAATTGCAGGATCCCTATTCTAGGTGGAGGCACTGCCATTTGTATTATCACAACCCCCTCTTCCATATAGCGAAGGCTCAGGATTGCCTACTCATATACAAGTTAGCGCCATAGCTTGTTTGGTGTGGGCCATTTCACATAACCCCCCCCAAAACAGGGCTACATATATATAGTATATAAGTGTATATAGTGTATATAAAGACTTTTCTTTCTTGTCCCCCCCATCTTTAAGTCTAAGCTCTATTGGGTGAAATGCATTAGGGGAGGAGGATGGGGACACTTATGCTGGGTACACATGCTCCGAATATTGTCTGGTTCAGTAAGAACTGTATACAGCTGTCCTTCTGACAGATGGCAGTCTAAGGACCTACTTTTGTTGAAGGGACATGCTGGAAAACCAGCATCCGATTAGCACTCGCATCCAATGGCTGTGTGCGCTGGTTAGTGTGTTCTAGAGGAGGAGGATATTCCCTTGTCAGAACACAAAGGCACGGTGGCAGCAATCACTGTACTAACATCGCTTGTTTTTTTTTCCTTCAGCCCGCTGGGTTAAACAAAACAAAAAAAAATTAACAAATGTGTGTACCAGGCTTAAGTTGTGGTTTTCAATGGAATACATTTTGTGACATCATTAACCTCTTGGCGCCGGCACCTCCCGGCCCTTTAAGAGTTTCAGAAGCCGGGAGGTGGGGCAGGGATTTTGGGTCATGTGACCGCCGTGATTCGCCATCACAGCGGTCACATGATTGGAAAAGGTCACGATTGAAAGGGGAGATCGGGACCTTTTCGGGAATCACGGACATACCTGCTGAGAGCATGCAGGGCACGCGCTCTCAACACATATGTCATTTCTAATTGCACGTAAATATGCGGCCACTCGGTGTCAAGGCCCAGACACCGAGAGGCCGCATACATGAGTGCAATCAGCGTCAAGGGGTTAATGTGCATCAAGGGGTTAATGCACAGTTTTCCTTCATTTTCCTATTGTGTTTGGAGCACAGATAGTTCTGTTTCAGGCTTGCCACCCAACGTTCAGGAGACGGTGGGAGAACTGGCTTTGTGAGGATGGTGTATTATTTCTTCAAATCATTATCATCTGTCTCATTTATGATCCAGACAAGTGGGCTTGTGAGTAGATGTAAGAGTTGTATACTGGTTTGATCACCCTGATGGAATGCACCTAAATTTAGAGATATCAAAGACCATTTTGGAGGAATAGAGGTAGATTTACTAAAGAGAAATAGACTGTGCACTTTTCAACTGCAGTTGCACCGGAGTTTAGTAAATGAGGGGAAGCTCTGCTGACTTCCATCATCCAATCATGTGCAAGCAAAAATGCTGTTTTTTTTCTTATTCCTTGAATGTGATTGGGTATTGTTTGTAAAGTGAAGCTTTAACTCATTGACTAAGCTCTGGAGCAACTGTACTTACAAAATGCACAGTCTATTTGCCTTCAGTAAATCTACTTCATAGAGTTTATTTCTTTTTCTGATGTTAAAATATCAAAAGCTTTCATCTCTAGCAAGAGAGATTGAGTTGAGGATCTTTCAAGAAGATTTTTACAAAACTTACCCTAATGAACAAGTTAAAAAAAAAAAAACTACTCCCACTGTTACTATACTAATATCCCTATTAATATAAAAAAATAATTTTAGAAACCAAATAGATTCAGATGCATACTATTAATAAAATCAATAATTTATACTCTGGATTGAGCTTTTGGGGGTGAATACTATTTTTTTTCCAAAAAAGCTTTCATTTTTAATTTAAATTTTCCCATTTATACCCACATCTTAACCGTGGAATCAAATCAATCACTTGGAACCTCAGGATAAGAATCCATCATTAAAGTGTTACTAAACCCACAACAGTAAAATCAGTCTGTATATACAGTAAAGTATGCTTACAATGCTCACTGTGGAACCTTAGGGGTTAATCCTCTTCATTGTGTAAAAAGGCTGTTTGATCCTTTCTTCTCTACCCCTCCTCTTGTTGAAATGATCACCTGATACAGACTGAATCTAGTCACATGCATATGCTCAGTTTGGTGTGTATTGCTAGAGAGTTTATTTTCTTGGGATTGTGCATGTGATCAGCACAGGGCCAATCAGCACTGTCCAGACAGAGGGTCAGGACTTTCACATCCTCCTTGAACAGAAAGAAAACTCCTCCTACAAGCTTTAAGCAGTGCTCTGCTGAAGTCACAAGACTGCTCAAACCGCTGATGAGAAAAGGCATATAGCAGTTTATATTTACTAAAATAATTGCATTTCCATGTTCTGTGTACTGTGGGATAACAGATATAGTGAATGCAGGGTCCTGGGTTTATTATCACTTTAAAGCAGAGTTCCACCCATTTTTCATACTTTACTTGATTATGTTATCCCTGTGAAATAAAGAACAAGTTGAATATTTTTTTTTAATATACATACCTTTAAATCCATTGCAAGCCTGCAGTTGCAGTCCCGGCCGCCTAGGCGATGATGTCATAAGTCGATTTGTAAGGTCTCCTGGGATGTCGTTTCCTGTATCCCAGGAGTCCTTTGGTTTCCTGTAATCGTGGGACTTAGAAACCAGAAATGATGCGAATGGGAGGAGTTTTGAGCCATATTTTCGGAGTCCAGATTACAGGAAGACGTGGATGTTGTATCCTGCTGCATCCTATGGCACCTGCCTGCTTCCGAGATCATGGTAAATTTGTAATAATTACTAAGTATGGTAATTACAATGCTTTTACTATTGAATTATTCCAATTGTTAATGCTACTTGAAAGGTCATCATGGATCTGCTTTTACCAAAAATGTATTAGGGGGAATGGAGCTCTTCTTTAAGCACTGCATTCTAACCAGATCAGATATTATCCTTTACATTTTTAGAAATTCTGAATGGAAACTGCATTTTTATCTGTTGACTTAATAAATCATTCATTCTCACGTTTTTCCTCACGTTTGTAAATCATCATGTCCAAAAACTGAATCTATTTTTGAATGAACTGTAAATCTAGTAATCGCATATTTCTTACGGAAAGACTCAACAAATTCTAGTTGTTTCAAATGTGATCCCACCCAATGCATAAATCTTTGAAACAATTCTCTCATATAGAAAAATGTCTCATCTTATGAAGAGATTTGCATATGAAGGGGCCACGTTCAACTTTGCCAGCATTCCAATATTCTGATCATGAATCAACATCTCTGTGATGCTGAAAAACCTGTACTAATCTCCAAAACAGTGGGAGAGATTTACTAAAGCTGGTTCACTCAGAATCTGGTGCAGCTGTGCATGGTAGTCAATCAGCTTCTAACCTCAGCTTGTTCAATTAAGCTTTAGGCTGGGTCCACGGATATGCGGTGCGGTATATCGCATGTGATTCGCACAGGAACCGCACCGCATTCCTGTGCAAATCACATGCGAATTATGTGCGGTGCGATTGGAGCCATAAATTTTATATGGCCGAAATCACACTGCATCCACACCAAAAAGGTACAGGACCCTTTTCTTGGTCCGCACTAGAATCGGATCGGGTATTCACACCCATGTGATATGATTCTTCACATCGCACCGCGTTTTGCTGACCGATTTTGGGGTGTTGTTAACTTAATATACACACCCGCAGCGGTTCGCATGAACAGGGTATGATTCTGATGCAGTGCGGAATTCGCACAGAAAACGGTGCAAATTCCACACAGCATCAGTTTGAACCCAGGCTGAGCAATAATACCTGGAAGATGATTGAAGTCCATGCAGAAGTGCATGAGATTATCTCTAGTGCCTACTGGTATGGTGTGGTGTAGCTGTATAGGGCTTTCCACATACCAGAAGGCAAGAATCAGTAGTAATTGTCAAGTATTTAAATTGTGTTGTAAACCCTCAGACATACCACCAGAAGGGACTGGTCATCAGGCTTTCAGATACACAAAGATGAAGCAAATCCTCTTACAGCAGTTGTACCTGTTTATCTGCAGCCCTCTCTCTACAATTGTTTAAAGTAATATAGACAACATTGCCAAACTTCCAGAGGCAGAGAGGAGGATCTGATGTCACACACTGCACAACAGAGAGTACAGAGTGTAATCTGCAACCTGAATAAGAGGAAAAGCCATGCCCCCCTCCACACAGTCTCTTAGAGAAACATGCACAGCAGAGGCTGTAAATCACCTTATATGTGCTGGAGGGGGGCCTGAACCATCTCCTGGGAATACATTGTGTTGGCATAGATTGCCAAAAATGACCCATGCAGATGCTGTAGGAATAGAATGACAGAATAGACATAAATCACAATAGGTGTTTTGGGGTGCGGCAAGTGCACAGTATAGTAGGATATGCTTTGTTCATTTTTCATTTCAGGGGTTTACAACCACTTCAATTTGCTCAAGATACATTTCAGGAATCTTAAACTCTGCATGGACACCTATGGTCCAAGAATAGCATCTAGATATTGACCAAAAGGGAAAAACTACTGATTCAGTTTTCAAAACTTATGAACTTATGGCATCATCATGTCATAGAGCACAGTATGGGTATGCTAAGGACATCATACCACACAATGGAACTTGGATCTGAATGATGTGGCTGCTGCTGTACTGCATGACTTCATTAGTATGCCAGCTCTGTGGGTCATAATGTCATTGCACCAAAGTGCACAGAATAGGGGATATAAATGAGAGCAACATTTAGGATGGCCTCGTAAAACACCTGGAGATAGGGAAGCCTTAATAGAACATGGCGAGATTGGAGATTCCTATTGGAGCACATTAAGTTTTTGGATGTTTTCAAATTAAGACAATGAATTAAACAATTTTTCCTTGTATCTGTTATATATAATTATGGATCTTCAAGGGTACAGCTAAGCAATATGTGTGGGACAGTTATTGGGATAGTTGGCTTCATTTACAACTTTGCCCAAATACATTTGCAGTTGTACAGTATATAACACAACACTATTAACCTCTTTGGTGCTGGCCGCATGCAAATGTGTGGCCTCCCGGCGTCTTGATGCCGAGCGGCCGTACATTTGCGTGCAATTAAGAAAAACATATGTGCTGAGAGTGCGCGCCCTGCGCACTCCCAGCACAAGTGTCCAGTACTCACGGAAAGGTCCAGATCTCCTCTTGCGATTGGGACCTTTTTCGATCACGTGACCACCGTGACAGCGAATCACGGTGGTCACATGACCCTAAAACCCTCCTACCTCCCAGCTTCTGGAACCCTAAAGGGCCGGGAGGCCCCTGCGCCAAGTGGTTAAAGCAGATGTTTACTCTTTCAATCAACATTAACTATTTTAATCCTTATGCTGCTAGCCTTAGTAAATAGATAGGAAGGTAAATTATATTTATTTGTTTTAAACTGTTTTGTTTTACATTTTTTCATTTACCTCCTGGTTTCTGGCCTAGGCTGAAATGATGTCATACACCCAGGAGTCTTCATTGGCATTTTTTTCTGTCATTTGGAGGAGGGGGCTTTCTCAGGTAAAAACACCATTCTGCCTGCATGTCTGGCCTAAGGGCAGATGGATTCCAGGAAGTAAATGCAATATGAATCATCTGCCCTTATTTAAGATTGCTGCTGCTAGAAATGCTAGAGGGGTGTTTTTCAAAGTGATTTGAAAATAAAGCACAGAGGCATGAATGGATTGGTGAGTTTGCTTGAATGTTAAAAATGAATCAAATAGCATTTTTAGTTTGTGATAATATTTGAAATGGGAGCTTGACTGGTTTGTACTGCCATGTGTTTGCAATAAAAAGAGCTTGTATTGTGAACAAAGAGCTGTGTGCAAATGTATTATGTTGTTCCATTCTTTAGACTGCTTGTATATACACAACAACAATTCCTACACAGAGATTTGATTTGTCATGAAGCCTGTGATTCTTTTGTGCCTGGACAAATTTCTAGATTTTGTTTACTATGATTCATACTTAAAGCAAATATGTTGGGGAAAAAAATCTGTTACAAAATACCTTTAGTCAAGGCCAGTGCTAGACTATTTTATCACCCTAGGCAAGACCAGCTACTTGCTCCCCACCCCCCAAAATAAATAAATAAATACTTAATTTTAAAAACAGTAGAAAATAATAAATCAACAAACCATTTCTAAATTTTTTTTAATTTGCAAAAATAAGTGCCATAAAATGCCACCAGCAATATTAAAGACAAAATCAGTGTCACGGATAGACTGTATCTGTGGCAGGCAGTGGAAGGGTGACAGTGGCAGGGAGTGGAGGATGATGGATCCATACTCTGACAGATCCCAGGCTGGAATTTCCCAGGCAATGGGGGGAGATAAAACGCTGTGACAGCAGGCAGCTGAACTGAGCATTCCCACGCAGTGACAAATCTGACACAACACACCACCACCAACACTGACCAGCAGGCCTAGCAGGCACTAGAAGACATTAGAAGAACAGGCTGTGGGATCATCACAATGTCATCACTCACCGACACATTGCACATGTGGTGGATGTCCGGCCGGCCTGGTTACACTCGCACAGAGTCAGACATTACCTTCCTGCGTAGGCACAGCTCCACCTGTGCTGATGAATGGAAAGAGAAGGGCTGGAACTCCACAGTTACCAGCAGCCACCAGCCGGCTTGCAGTAAGAGACATCTTCCTCTGTCCTTTTTCCTCCCCTCTGTTGCCCCTCCTCTCAGCTGAAGGATCATTCATGACTTGGCAGCACCCCACACAGAGACAGCGATGGCCTGAGCTGCGCCCAGCCACCCCTAGGTGGCAGTGTTCCCTATGCGGCCATCTAGTGAAAGCACTGGCCCTGCCTTCAGCAACAAGTAATCTTTGGTGCTATGGCCGAATGCTGAGTTATTCTTAACTGCAAAGGTTCCAATAATTTCTGGATGTGTTAAGGCTTGTCAACCTCATCCTGCATGCACTATAATCCTATTGGTCATTTAGGCAACCTATCATAATGACGAACTAATAGGAATGTGTGGGATAGGAGAAAGCTGCCAAGCTTTGACACTAGTAGAAAGTGTTAGAGCTTTGCAGATCAGCACAGTGTAGCACAGGGGAGTGCATACTGTTTAAAGCAGGGGCGGACTGACAACTCATGGGGCCCCCGGGCAATAGGGGATAATTGGGGCCCCTGTGTCCTTGCCCAAACTCAAAAAAACCTATGAAAAAGGTACCAGGGGCATCTCATGGGGCCCCCTACTGACCCCGTGCCCTCGGGCAGTGCCCGAGTTTCCAAATGATCAGTCCGCCCCGGCTCAAAGTATTTTCAGACTGCTCTTGCTTCGTCATTTATTAGTCACGTAGTAGTCACTGGTGCACACTCATCACTGGGGAAGTTTATAAACACTTTTTCCTGGTCAATGTGCAGCACCCAGACAGAATAAAGGTTAGTATACGCGGTCATTAAAAGTAAAGCAAATGCAGTACACTTTTATGTGTTTTTGGAGAAAAATGGCTAATATTCTAGATGCATTTGAAATGCTTTGTATTGCTGTGTTATGCATTCAGATTGCCCTAAACCTCACATCTCACAAATGAATGTCAGAAAAATCTATTAAATAAATAAACCAATTAAGTAATTAACCACTTGCCTACAGGGCACTTTTACCCTCTTCCTGCCCAGGCCAATTTTCAGCTTTCAGCGCTGTTGCAGTTTGATTGACAATTGCACGGTCATGCAACACTGTACCCTTATGAAATTTTTATAATTTCTTTCCTCATAAATAGAGCTTTCTTTTGGTGGTATTTTATCACCTCTGGGGTTTTCATTAGTTGCACTATAAACAACAAAAAGCAAAACATTTGAAAAAAAAGGTTTTTCTTTGTTTCTATTATAAGATTTTGCAAACAGGTATTTTTTCTACTTCTCTGATGTGCATTGATGAGGCTGCACTGATAAGCAGCACTGATGGGCACTGATGAGGTAGCACTGAGAGGGAGAACTGATTGGCACTGATAGGCTGCACTGATGAGGTGACACTGATGAGGCGGCACTGGTGGGCATTGATGAGGCTGCACTGATGCTGCTGCATTGATATGCAGCACTGATGGGCACTGATATGCAGCACTGATGGGTACTGACTAGTGGCCCTGAATGACAGCGCTCACTGGCAGCACTGCCTGACAGCACTGACTGGCGGCACTGATGGACGCAACTGCTGGGCGGCACTGCTGGGCACTGCTTGGTAGCACTGCTGTGTGCAACTGATGGGTGGAACTGCAGGGCACTGCTGGGCACTGATGGGTGGCACTACTGGGCACTGATGGGCCCTTTGCCAGTTATCGGCACTACTTTCCTCAAGCTGTGACAGTGTGAGGAAAGTACTGCCGATAACAAGCAACTGTATTTACTTTGTGATCAGCTGTGCCATTGTACACAGTTGATCACGAGGTAAAATGCCAATTGGTATTTTACCTAGTCATGTGATCAGACACGAAATGTGATTGGTCTTTTACCTAGTCTTGTGATCAGCTGTTCATATGACACTCTCCCAGAACTGGACAACCACCCTGCAGCTGTCTTTTGGCTATAGTGTGGTTGTAAAGTGGTTAATACCTACTGTATGCACACAAATACTGACACTGCTTGCAGCAAACATTTGTGATCATACTCATTTGTGCTGCGTTCATGCCTAAAACCACTGGATTAGCTTATTGTGTGTTGAAATTTTTTGTAAAAGATTTTTTTTGAAATTGCATATGTGAACTAAAGTGTTACTAAACCCAGGGCTCTGCATTCACTATATCTGATCTCCCACTGTACACAGAACATGGAAATGCAATTTACAGTAAATTGATTAATTATTGCCTCGACCTAACTTTAGGGCGCGGCAATAATTAATCAATTTACTGCATATTACTACAAAACACATTTATATGAGGATGTGAATAGATGCCTGCTGACCTATATATTTAATTGCTATCTCATACCTCAGTAGCTCACAAGTAATTATAATATATATTATGGGAATGCAATTATTTTAGTAAATATAAACTGTTAAATACTTTTTGTTATCAGCAGTTAGATCAGTCTTGTGTCTTCTATCAGTGTCCATCAGAGCTTGTAGGAGGAGCTTTACTTCTCCGCTGAGTGTCCTGTGAGGCTATATAACCAATGACCCTCTGTCTGGACAGTGCTGATTGGCCCTGTGCTTATCACATGCACTCTCCCAAGAAAAAAAAAGAAAACTCTCTAGCAATACACACTAAACTGAGCATGTGTGGCTTGCCCCCAAGGCTCTGTTCTATCAGAGGATGGATTGGGGACAGAAAAAGAAAGGGAGGATCAGAAAAGACAGGATCATCCTTCTTCCACAATGTGGAGGATTAACCACTTAGGTTCCACAGTGAGTATGACAAGCATGCTTTACTGCATATACAGACTGATTTTACTGTTGTGGGTTTAGTAACACTTTAACTAAAATGATGAATTGGAGGTCAGCTTATGGGACTTTGTTCCAATTAATTTCAACATAGTGCACTGATTTGAACAGGTTCTCTTAAAGATAATGGGTTTGATTTAATTTAAGGGGAAATGAAAGAAAGCAAGCATTAAAGAGTTGCACTGCGAGATTGAATGAGTTTACAGATTTACCCTGAATGCTCACGTATGGTGTGATCTCAGTTTATAGTGGGAGAAAAACGTCTAAATAATTGTGCTTTTGTGCCTTCTGTTCTGAAAGGGAGCACCAAAAAAAAAATTTGAAATGAACATGCACCAAGCAAAGCAATATGTGTGAGCGAAAAAGGCAGTGTTCTATGGATATTTGTAACTGTAATTTAAGCAGCAACATATGAAATTATGTATGAGCTCTTGCACATTTTCACATGCATACCGCAAAACCCCCAGTACAGAATGTTCTCTGGATTTTAGACTATCTATAGAAACATGCTTTGCAAATGTCTCAGCATTCACACAAAAGTCACAAATAATACCCGTAATGCTCTCAATATATGAAAAATGTCAGTTTGTATTTGTTGCTTTTCACATGGTGAATGTAACATTCCCTAGTATTCGATCCTAAGAGAAAAATGGAACATTTAGACCAGATGGGTTGAAAAACATTCAACCAATAGAGAAAACTGCCTACCACTATAGGCAAAAAACATTCAACCAATAGAGAAAACTGCCTACCACTATAGGCAAAAAACATTCAACCAATAGAGAAAACTGCCTACCACTATAGGCAAAAAACATTCAACCAATAGAGAAAACTGCCTACCACTATAGGCAAAAAACATTCAACCAATAGAGAAAACTGCCTACCACTATAGGCAAAAAACATTCAACCAATAGAGAAAACTGCCTACCACTATAGGCAAAAAACATTCAACCAATAGAGAAAACTGCCTACCACTATAGGCAAAAAACATTCAACCAATAGAGAAAACTGCCTACCACTATAGGCAAAAAACATTCAACCAATAGAGAAAATTGCCTACCACTATAGGCAAAAAACATTCAACCAATAGAGAAAACTGCCTACCACTATAGGCAAAAAACATTCAACCAATGGAGAAAATTGCCTACCACTATAGGAAAAAAACATTCAACCAATAGAGAAAACTGCTTACCACTATAGGCAAAAAACATTCAACCAATGGAGAAAACTGCCTACCACTATAGGCAAAAAACATTCAACCAATAGAGAAAACTGCCTACCACAATAGGCAAAAAACATTCAACCAATAGAGAAAATTGCCTACCACTATAGGCAAAAAACATTCAACCAATAGAGAAAACTGCCTACCACTATAGGCAAAAAACATTCAACCAACAGAGAAAACTGCCTACCACTATAGGCAAAAAAACATTCAACCAGAAAAGGAAATATTATTATATACTCCCCACCAACAGTGTAATGATTCAGCTACTGTAGAGAGTGAACTGCACTAAAGTATCGATACAATGTTGTCCAGAGATGATATTTTTTTGGTGATCTTTTGCTCATCTGTGTGGATTTCAGTTCAGTAAACTTAGCAAACAATTGAGTACTATATATATATATATATATACAGTTGCAAGAAAAAGTATGTGAACCCCTTGGGATTACGTGGAGTTTTACATGAATTGGGCATAAAATGTGCTCTGAATGTCATCTAAGTCACAACAATAGAAGAACACAGTCTGCTGAACATAATACTACACAAACATTAGATGTTGCCATGGTTTAATTGCACATAACATGTAAACATTCACAGTGCAGGGAGGAAAAAGTATGTGAACCTTTGGACTTAATAACTGGTTGACCCTCCTTTGGCAGCAATAACCTCAACCAAACGTTTCCTGTAGTTGCAGATCAGACCTGCACAACGATCTGGAGTCATTTTGGACCACTCCTCTTCACAAAACTGTTTCAGAGTAGCAATATTCTTGGGATGTCTGGTGTGAATCGCTCTCTTAAGGTCATGCCACAGCATTTCAATAGGGTTGAGGTCAGGACTCTGACAGGGCCACTCCAGAAGGCGTATTCTGTGCTGTTGCAGCCATTGTTTTGTTGAATTACTTGTATGCTTTAAGTCATTGTCCTGTTGCATCACCCATCCTCTGCGGAGCTTCAGTTGGCAGACAGATGGTCGTACGTTTTCCTGCAAAATGTCTTGATAAACTCTGGAATTCATTTTCCCATCAATGACAACAATCCGTCAAGGCCCTGAGGCAGCAAAGCAGCCCCAAACCATGATGCTCCCTCCGCCATGTTTTACAGTGGGGATGAGGTTTTGATGTTGGTGTGCTGTGCCTTTTTTTTCTCCACACATAGTGTTGTGTGTTCTTTCCAAACAACTCAATCTTGGTTTCATCTGTCCACAGTATATTTTGCCAGTAGTGCTGTGGAACATCCAGGTGCTCTTTTGCAAACTTCAAACGTGCTGCAATATTCTTTTTGGACAGCAATGGCTTCCTCCGTGGTGTCCTCCCATGTACTCCATTCTTGTTTAATGTTTTCCTTATTGTAGATGTGTCAACAAAAATGTTAGCATGTGCCAGAGATTTCTGTAGGTCTTTAGCTGACACTCTGGGATTCTTCTTTACCTCATGCAGCATTCTGCGCTGTGCTCTTGCAGTCATTTTTACAGGACGACCACGCCTAGGGAGAGTAGCAACAGTGCTAAACTTTCTCCATTTGTAGACAGTCTGTCTTACCGTGGACACATGAACATCAAGGCTTTTGGAGATACTTTTGTAACCCTTTCCAGCTTCATGCAAGTCAACAATTCTCGATCGTAGGTCTTCTGAGAGCTCTTTTTTGCGAGGCATGGTTCACATCAGACAGTGCTTCTTGAAACCAGTAAACCCAAAACAGGTGTGTGTTTTTTAAGGGCAGGACAGCTGTCAGCAACACATCCAATATCATCACACTGATTGGAGTCAAGGTTGGCTCACTCCTGGCTCCAATTAGCTCTGGGAGAAGTCATTAAGCTAGGGCTTCACATACTTTTTCCTCCCTGCATTGTGAATGTTTACATGTTATGTGCAATTAAACCATGGCAACATCTAATGTTTGTGTAGTATTATGTTCAGCAGACTGTGTTCTTCTATTGTTGTGACTTAGATGATGTTCAGAGCACATTTTATGCCCAATTCATGCAAAACTCCACGTAATCCCAAGGGGTTCACATACTTTTTCTTGCAACTGTATATATATATATATATATATATATAAATATAATTTTTTCAGTATTTTCTATAAGTCCTCATGCACACTGGACATTTTTACAGCTGCTGTTTTGGGCTTTTGATGTTTTTTTCTACAGCCAGTAAACTCCCCAGCATGTTATCCTATGTGTCCAATTCACACATAGACTGTAATCAATGTTTTTTGGCAGGAACGTTTGTTGGCTGGAAAAAAAACCCAGGACTAGTGGGCTTCTAGAGGAGTTTTCTAGCTGTAAAAACTCTCTAACGCTGGAAAATGAGGGAAAACACCACAGACCGCCATTTTTGGCCATTTTTTTTTTACCAAAAAAAATTTTTTGTGTGAAAAAACACTAGAAAAATTGCAAATGCGGAAAAATGCGGGAAAATGCTGCTAAAGGTGTCAAAATGCAGCTAAACGCTAATGCAAAAAAGCTAAAAAAAAGCTGAAAAACTCATGTTTTAAATGTGACTTTACACAGCTAACGTTACCAGCGTTACCAAAACGTCCAGTGTGCATGGAGCCTAAATATCTACATTTCATAGAAACGATACCTTGGGATCTTGTCATGAAGGTCCTTGTTCAGTCATTTCTTATTACGGGGTGACAACTGTCTCCCAGCTGTGCTGTCACATGATCCTTCAGAGAGCCTCTCCAGAGCAGGGGCGGACTGACAACTCATGGGGCCCCCGGGCAGTAGGGGATCATGGGGCCCCTGTGTCCTCACCCACACTCAAACCACACCCAAAAAAGCCTATGAAAGGAACCAGGAGCATCTCATGGGGCCCCCAGGCAATAGGGAGTCATAGGGGCCCCTGTGTTCTCACCCACACTCAAACCACACCCAAAAAAGACTATGAAAGGTACTAGGGGCAAATCATGGGGCCCCCTACTGACCCGAGTGCCCAAATGGTCAGTCCGCCCCTGCTCCAGAGTAATGGCAACCCAGGACCCTGTGATGGACTGTTGTATTAGTAGCCAATGTGTAGCTCCCATGTCAAAAGAAAGTGACTTAAGATGGGTATACAGTAATGCAATTTAGAACGAAAATTTAGACATTTTAATGTCATTTGAAAGTAGTTGAAGATTTAATTTGCTTTTAACATCTGATTTTGGAATGAATGGACTATATAATAGAAATTTATGCAAGAAAATTTGTCCCGCCTGCTCCTTTGAGTTTATTTGTCAGTATGGTTGACATGCATTTGATGTTCATTCGACTCTACTAATGATTAGAAAATCAAATGAACATTCTTACAACAAAAATGTCCAATGAAATTCTACTTATTTATACTTAGCTTTAGGCTTTGTCACAATACAGAGCAATACAGAGCAGAGGAGGAGACTAATGGGGGATATTTACTAAAACTGGTGCAAACAGAATCTGGTGCAGCTGTGCACAGTAACCAATCAGCTTCCAGGTTTTATTGCCAAAGCTTAATTGAACAAGCTGAAGTTAGAAGCTGATTGGTTGCTATGCACAGCTGCCTCAGATTCTGTGTGCACCAGTTGTAGTAAATCTCCCCCAATGTGTCATGTGATCTAACTTTTAGGCAACTAAATTGGACTTTTAGTTTAAGGGCTCATGTACACTGCAGCTGATAAACTCACGTTTAGGAGCTGTTCAGTGTTTTTTTCAGCAGCCCCTGAACTCACCATAATGTTCTCCTATGTGTCCATGTACACATCTTCATTTACAGTGATTTACAGGCATATGAGTTTACAGTCATTTTTTGTAATGTAGAAAACTTGCGTTCAGCAGTCGATTTTTATCAGCGTTTCAAATGCAAACATGGCAAATCGCGTTTATAAGCATTTGCGTCTGAAAATTTTTTGAACTGTTCCAGTTCCCTATGCTGTCCAGAGCCTATTTTTCATAAAAAAAATGCATGCAAAGCGTTTTCAAGGTACTCAAATGAACAAAACACTGAAAACAGGATGTTCCTACCAAGCTTGTCACACATTGCAATGACCAATTCACACTTCAGACCTCTCCCACCCCAGGAAACAAAAGATATGTTAATGACCATTCACACCTCAAATTCCTCATGAAGACCCCCTGCCAGGTGGCCTTAATGACTCACTTCAGCAGACACTGTTTCCACCCTTGGAAACAAAAGAAATGTTAATGAGCAACTCAGGCCTAAGCTAATTTAAACACATATTGCTGTCTCTGCTTCTACTCTGTGTATTTCTCTGAAACAGTCTAAAATAGTTAATAATTTATCACTTTTCAGTGCATTCTGGGCATTTGGGAGGTTCTCCTGTGCTTATCTTTAAAAAACGCTGCTAAACGCAAACACACATAAACGCGTTATGCAAATGCGGCTAAACAGACGCTTTTTAACCTACGTTTTCCAGCAGTCAGTTTCCTTTGTTCAGAAGTGTCCCGTGTACATGGGGTCTAAGAAAAAAAAATGTGGCACAGAGGTTTAAGGAGGAAAGTTTTAGCTTGCTTAGCTTCACCTACCTCCTTCAGCAAAGTGGGTTAGTTACCTGTCTGTTAAACTGATTCTCTGCCTTTAATTCTTCCAGTTAACATAGAACAGTATGCATGAGGTACCTTCTGGGTCCATGACTTGGAAAGATTTGAAGACCGTGCATTAGCATAACAGACAATCAACTAACATTTTTTAGGGTTTCCGTGATAAGAGAAAATGATGGACCTCACTTTTTTTTTTTTTAATTAAAAAAGGTTTCCTTTCAGGCTGCCTATTTACCAGGTGTTAGGAAACAAAAGGGTTACCATAGTGAATATATACATGACAACTCATTTAATGTATATTTGTCTGGCCCTTAATGTTTCTTGCTTCCATGTCTTGTATAATTTGAGTTTGGGGGGAATAAAGAAGTGTAAAATGTCTGCACTTGGAGTCTGGTGATTTATGTGATGGCAGAAATGAATTCAGGTAGGCAGCGGCCAGACAACCTGACACTTTTTCAGTAGTGCATAAATTAACAGCATTAGCTCTATGTACTGCTGCAAAAGGAGGCGTTATTTTAATTTATTTTTTTAAAAAGATGCGTCAAGCCAGTTTTTACAAACCATATTAACTGCCCTGAATAACCTGTCCATGTTTTAACATAAATAGGAGAAGGGTGGATGCTATGTGCACACTGCCAAGCAGCTTGATTACTTTAGTGATATTAGGTTATTATCTCTAAGTACAGCTGATGTCTGAGTGTATATTGATACTCCTCTCATAGTAATATGCAACTTGTCTCATATTCAGTAGCTTGTAAGATGTCCATCCAGCAGCATGTATAATTTCACAGTCTAAATAGTGATGAAACTATTATTCGGCTGAAGCAATTTTATTTAATGTGATTCATGTTACAGCCTGTGTAAATGTTGCGATAGTAGCTTATGCAGTTATGGATCACTTAATAAATTCAGAGGATACAGGTGCGCATCCTAGATAATTTGAGAAATAAAAGTCCTTAGGCTACTGCAAGCAGTTTTCATAACATTTTTACAAAATTAGATGCTATTATATTAGACCAGTGCATGTCTTAAAATTGTATACAATATTATATTTTGTAAGATTAATTAATTGACCATACACAATCTGTAGAATCTCCTTTAGATCTATCAAGAAGCAGGCAGTGCACAGGCTTTCCTGATATAAATTGATTGTATAGTTTAGGTAGGCCCTCATATTATGAAGTTTTGGTAGATCTAAAGTTGATTGTACAGAAATTGTATGGTGAGATTAACCTAACTTGTATGATTTGTTTTAACTATGTTTGAAATTTTACATCACATTGTCATTATCCTATCTCATGAACTGATAGATATATCTTTTTTCATCTTGGATGGCCCTAATATATGCTACCCTAAACAGATACCTGATCAACAGTCAGAAACTCATAGTATTTTTAAATAAGCAGCACAATTGTCAGATCCTTTAATAGGAAGTACCTACCTTTCATTGCAGGATCAACAGGTATTTTTAAGCAGGTTGAAGAGGATAGAAAACAAAACAAGGAACTGAACTCTGAAGCTTTACCCAAAAAAGGCAAGAAGAAGGTAAAAGACTAGTCACCAGCACTGCCTGTGGTCTCCCTGCAGCTGATCTGTTTTGCCTTTATGCCTTGTTCCATAAATCATACAGATTCCATTGTTTGATTCATAGCATAATGTGCCAGCATCCCAATATTAACCCCCCTAGCGGTCTGATTATGTCAGTATTTATGTGATAAAAGTGGTACATTGTTTTGCATGGAAATATGTCATTTTTATATTGTAGGCCTGTAATTCTTAGGAATAACTCACTGAAATCTGCCCAAACAAGAGTCTAGTAAACATCCCGGGTATGATAAAATTTTAACCACAAAATCATAAATTATAATATCATAAATAATCATAAAAAATAATAATAATACATTTAATTCAATAATGTAATCAAACCAAAAACACTGAAATTTGAAATATAACGCCAAGTTATATTATATTATCACTGAGCTTAGTCACAAAATTGTTTTCAGTGTCTGATGATGAATTTCCCCACGAATCATTATCACTCAATTCTGCAAGTGGTTCTAATTTACTATCGCTGCCCTCTAACTGGTCTAAAACTACTTTTGACCTAAAGGGACGCTTTTTGGATGCTTGGACTTTTCTCAGTTTCCAGAACAGAACAGTAAAAATGCAGGCAGGGCACAGGACAAAGCACTAGGGACAAAATGTATGTGAAATGCTTTGATACAGTAATGTTATACTATGTGATTTTAGTGTATTGAGTGAATGTCACTTTTAAAATTTTTTAATTTCCCGCCGTTTCCGTCCTCCGTATGTCCTGTGCATCCTGGCACTCACAGAGAAAAACCCCAGAAGACGGATGCCGGCATCGGCCGGGGACGCTGCAGGGGGGACATTGCGGGAGCGCAGGACAAGGAAAGTGCTGGAAGGACTGAATAAATCAACTTATGACTGAAGGGAAGGCTATCCTGCCTTCAGCTAATAATGGAATCTTCTATAATCCTCCTACCAGTCCTTCCCCCACAGTTATTACCTTTTGTATCACTAGCCCCTCCCTCTTAGATTGTAAGCTCCAAGAAGCAGGGCCCTCCTAACCCTGTTGTATTGAACTGTATTGTTGCTGTATTGTCTCCCGTTATATTGTAAAGCGCTGAGCAAACTGCTCGCGCTATATAAATCATGTATAATAATAATAATAGTAGTCCACCGGGCAGATACAATTTTTTTCAATGAATTTTATGAACCAAAGTCCACTCCATCAGGAGAGCATAAATAGAATAATATATTTATAAATGTATAAAGATGAAGTTACTTTTACATATATATTAGATGAATCCAGTAATTAACACTTACAAATCTGCCAATGAATAAAAATGAAAATATTCAGGGACATCGACAGAAGTCTGACCCTGGTTCATAGGGAATAAAAACCAAATGAAGATGATAAAGATCTTACTGTGCCATCTGTCATTGTCAGAGACACTAACATATATAGGGAAGTTATATAAAAAGCCTCCATGTCATAGTGGCCAGACATGTTCCACACTGTGTATCTTTTTAAGGGATGCCATCTTGGCCGAGATGGGGTTTTCATTTCTCATGTCAAAGCCTACAGCAACAATAATAGTAAGCAACACAGGAATAATAACACCAAATCTTACTCCAAATCCCCTAATCTCAACAGTCAGTGACAGCAATGCCTTTGATCTCACACTACAGATATACAGCTATGAGGATGTAGGCATAGGCGGGCCAAGGCACTACCAGGAAGTGCACTGGTATTTTTCAGGGCAAGTCAAGACAAAAGGTATATTTACTATAGGCTAGTATCCCTATGCCAAAGACAGGAATAAATGCTGCTATGTTAATATGTGGTGCAATCCAACAAAATATAGGCTATTGATTGCTCTCCCATAAAGGAACAATCGCAGCAGTCAGCAGTACTGTCTATTATAACCTTCAAATTTACAATTTCCTTTGACCTTTAGGGTTCAGGATGTTCATTCTATTACTAGCCTAGTGCTACATTTACTACCAAGTAAGGCTATGTTCATTGCTACCTACAAAATTTCTAAAGGTTTCCATTTACAGGTCCCCCTGTGGCAACTGGTCTCTCACAAGAACAGTACTAGAACTAATGACCTTGTGTGTATTCCTAAGCAAAGTTCTCAAAGGGCCGTGTTACATGATGCAGTCACCTACCGCAGTGACTGTGTGTAAGATATTTAATTTGAGACAACATGACAGCTACTGTAAATGATAAATTGTTATGTATTTAAAGTGAAAATATGACTAATTTATATTATGTATTAATTTCAAAAACCCAGCTTGGCTTTGCATTGTTTTATATCCAGGTGGTTTATATGCCAAATAGACAACATGGATATATTAAAGAATCAGTAACTCAACTGTTCCAGCAAGAATACTACAAAGCAGACAGTTAACAATGTTACCACACATTGAGTCAGGAGCAGACATTCACTGATATTAAATTTCAAAAGCACAATATTTCTACAGAAAAAAACATCTCATTGCAGAAATAAAGTTTCATTTCTAAGCCCCACTGCCTAAAACTTTTTTTTTTTTTTTTATTATCGGAGACGCTGAGCTGCATATAGCTGATTACATCAATTACTTTTCCGAACATGATTTTGATCCCACCGCTGCTTCACTGGATCAGCAAATAGAAAGTAGTCTCAGAGCAAATGGCATTTTTATAACCTTGGCAAAATGATACCGCTGCTGATGAAAATCAGCCACCTAGAGAGTGAGATATAGGAAATATGATACATAACTAACAAAAAGAATAATCTCCTAAATTGAAAGCCATAATGTTTGCTGTTAAAACTAAATATTAAGTGGGTTTTCAGTGTCTATGACACTCCTGAGGATGCTTACTTAGCTGGATATGGAGATCATATTAAGGAAATCTGATTACATTTTTTGCAATTGAAACTAGAAAATGAATGGTTTTATCGAGCAAGAAAAAAAAATGTGCTGTGAAGATGAGGAGCCCAGATGGATTTTTGAGGCAATAGCAGTGTGAATGTTCATTATGGAGAGATGCTGAGAATACCCTTGAATATGTTTTCTTGTTGAATGTTTTCTATATATCTTGGAACTTGTGTGCAGATTCCAAGACTGATGTAGCTTCCCAATTAAGGAGTAGAAATAGAAGTGTTAAGGGCTCCCTGGAAACATAAGGGTAAGCTGAACTGTTATGTCCTTTAGAAGGGTATGATGGCACAAAAAAATAGCTTTTGTGTTTGTTGCTGTGTTCAGCTGGGAGGGCGAGTTATGGGCAGATGCAGAATACATCACAGGTTTGAAGGATGGTCACAACGAGCAGTGATGAAAGGAGAAGACTCAGAGAGAGATAGTAAAGGAGCACTGCAGCACAAAATGAAAAGATATTATCAGGGTTATATAAAGTACAGAGTATGAAACAGTATACTGTGCAATATATGTGTGCACAAAAATAGCAGAAGTCAACAAAAAGAAAAAAGAGTCTTTTAAATTATAGTGTACAGTGGTTTCTAGGCAGATTAAAACATTCAAATGCTTTCATATTTTTCTCAAGCCATTAAATGGTAGCCTCATGCTGCAGGAGATTCTCCACTGTAGCCATTGTAAAGCCAAGCAAAGGACTGTCCCTCTTCTTATCATATTTGAATATATAACCTGCAAGAGAGAAATACACTCAAAACAAAAGCAGGTGGACTTATGACTCTGGTATTTGACATACTGTAGGTATAAAGATCTTATCATAAGAGCCAGATTTTTCAGCCAGGGTCCTCCAGAGATTGGTAAGAACCCTAGAGTTCTTTTGCAAGAAACCAAAGGGTCCCTTGAGCAATGACCAATTTTGCCTCTCAGCTAAGTAACCATTGCCATTCAATTATCTTTTTTAGCTATCTGTAAGGGAAGCACCAATGTGTTATTTTAAATAACATGACTGGGGTGCCCTAATCCTGCCTTTGAAGGGGTGTATCACTGTGATATACAGAAAGTGCTGCAGTAGCACTGATGTTTACAAAGGAAACATGTGTTTACAATTGCCAGCAAATGACATTTCATTGCAGGCTTCCAAAAAAGCGGGTCTGTGTGCTGTTTTTTATTTCAGTAAAAGGAACTGGTAATGAATGAGTGTATGTAAAATTTTAAGTGGTCTCCACTGGGTTTACATGCAAAAGGGTAACACAGCAGGACACGATTGGTAAATAGTTGTCACTGTGATGATAATGAGGTCTGATTAACCCTAAACTGAGTGGGGAAAATTATAAGTCATACTGAACACAGTGCAACCCTTGTTTCTCCAAAATGTGCAAGTCAGCAACAAAACAATTAGCTTTCAATCTTGTGTCTCAGGCCAGGAGGATAAATTATATATTTTATACAACCCCCCCCCCCCAACTAAAACAACCAGCTAATGACACAAGGAAGTTGTTAGGGAATGGAATGCACAAAAATTGTGGCCAGGATCTGCACAATCTTTTAATGATCCCAGTCATCAAAGGCAAAATGGCTTTCATAAACAGTACTTAGCAGCATCTGGAAATCCATATGCTTCCAACTGAGCCCCATCATTAACAGCCGTAAAATGGTCTAAGAATATTTTAAGGCAAATACACATTCTGGTCTATTTTTTTTAATTACAGAGCCAAAATCCACACATAATCCTTGATTAGTGCTATGATGGAGCTGCATTCATAACACATGAATACACAGCTGTATGAGAAATAATAATCAGATAGATACCACATATGTCTTTTCTATAATGTATAGCAGGCAGATCAGTTACATTACATCTCCTAAGTTATATATGCATCCTATTAAAATCATAACTGGTCTTTGTCAACTTGTAAGACTGTCTGACCAACACCACTCCAATAAACCCAAATCAACATAATATTCCACAAAAGATGTTAATGGCCATAGCAGCCTTTTGAACAAAAACATTTATAGCAAAATATAAATAAATATAATATCACAAGTGTAATAAAAGCGCCACACCCTTAATACTTTAAAGCAGCAATTCCACCTCAAAGAAACCAAATAAATTTCTTAGTGCTATAACTTAAATAAAGGAATGCGCTAAAACCACAAACTATTCCTAATTTAGTGTAGAAACATTAGTGCAAAAGATATATATATCTATTCTCAATTAATATCAAAAAATATCAAAATTATTTTTTAGTGCATAAATAATTTAAATAATTAAATTTGTGAATATAAAAAAATTGTCCAATTTTGAATTTCTTCAAATGTCCAAACAAATCCTTTTCAAATTCAAGTGCTCTCAAAGAAATTGTGCCAAAATCCACCACCAAAGTAAAGTTGGGTAACTCACCAGAGCTCCATGCTGATCAATCTCTAGATCAGCAAAAAACACTTTTTGCTCTGGGAGCAGATGCAATAAATCAACTTCTCAGGTGTGATGATCAATAGCTACACAATTATCCATAAGGTAGGTATCCACCACTCAATATAACGGCTCCAGGAGCATTATATCACTCTCTTTTTATATCTCTCCACCGAGGTCATGTTTGGGAATGAAAGAAAAAAATCATGGTGCAGCGTTTTTTTTATAAAAGTATCCAACAATTTAATAAAGATTTACACTCACAAAAAGGGTGTCTTCACTGACACCAGTATAACAGCATAAAACAGCAAATGGTATAACAGTCTCCTGTTCCCCGCACACTCACTACAGCGCTCGTGACTCAATCCTCTCCACAGACGTCAGCATCCAGCAAGCCAAACCCTACTAGTTTTGTCATGAATGACGTCTTCAAGGACCGCCCCTTGAAGACATCATTCATGACGAAATAAGTAGGGCTTGGCTTGCTGGATGCTGACGTCTGTTGAGAGGATTGAGTCACGAGCGCTGTAGTGAGTGTGCGGGGAACAGGAGACTGTTATACCATTTGCTGTTTTATGCTGTTATACTGGTGTCGGTGAAGACACCCTTTTTGTGAGTGTAAATCTTTATTAAATTGTTGGATACTTTTATAAAAAAACTGGCTGCACCATGATTTTTTTCTTTCATTCCCAAACGACCTTGGTGGAGAGATATAAAAAGAGAGAGTGATATAATGCTCCTGGAACCGTTATATTGAGTGGTGGATACCTACCTTATGGATGATTGTGTAGCTATTGATCATCACACCTGAGAAGTTGATTTATTGCATCTGCTCCCAGAGCAAAAAGCGTTTTTTGCTGATCTAGAGATTGATCAGCATGGAGCTCTGGTGAGTTACCCAACTTTACTTTGGTGGTGGATTTTGGCACAATTTCTTTGAGAACACTTGAATTTGAAAAAGATTTGTTTGGACATTTGAAGAAATTCAAAATTGGACAATTTTTTTATATTCACAAATTTAATTATTTAAATTACTTATGCACTAAAAAATAATTTTGATATTTTTTGATATTAATTGAGAATAGATATATATACCTTTTGCACTAATGTTTCTACACTAAATTAGGAATAGTTTGTGGTTTTAGCGCATTCATTTATTTAAATAAATAAATATAAACATATAATGTATATATGTTATGAATGGGGTGTATGGCCTTTGAAGTCAATTTTCATACATCTCAATATCTCGGTATCTAAATTCAGTAACTTGGTATCTAAAACCAGTATGATAGCCTTCAAGATGCACAACACTGACAGAGAATTGCACAATTATTTGCAGATACAACCAAGAATAAAGTTTACTCATACTCAGCCATGCATTAGTAGCTATAAGTAGCACTGTACCTAAGATGGGTCCCTACCAATTTTACAATCTGATTAACCAGTACAATTTTTTTTCATTCTTTATTTTGAAAAATAATTCAGAGTTCACAGCCATAATGCAGGTATTGCAAAATACACACAACTTCATACATTTGTGTACAAAACCATACTGATTGAAAATGCAGCTAAAAGAACAACCAGGGGTGGCCTGACCATTTGGAAACTCGGGCGCTGCCCAAGGGCCCAGGGTCAGTAGGGGGCCCCATGAGATGCCCCTGGTACCTTTTTGATAGGCTTTTTTGAGTTTGGGCAAGGGCACAGGGGCCCCAAGATCCCCTATTGCCCGGGGCCCCATGAGTTGTCAGTCTGTCCCTGAGAACAACCATACAGTTTTGCAAAAAAACAAATAGTTTTTAAATGAAAAAAGGAAGTTTCCCCAACATCAGATATTTTCTATTGGAAAACTGGATCACTCCTTTAAACCTCTTCTTCCTCTCAGCTCCATCAATCTGACATGTACAAACCTCCCGATGTATCCCATTCTAAACTATTTAAACTTTCTCTATTTCCCAGAACCTTTTAAACCCAGTCTTTTCAGAAGGCCTATCCAACTGTGCAAACCAGCACAACAAAACATGACTCTATAACATCCTCATCACCATGTCTGTTGCATGGTAAAACATCAGCTCTTTTAGCACCCTAGAACATGAAAGAATGCTCCAAGATCCATATCAGACAGGTTTCACCTCCTGAACATAATAAACACAATCATGGTATCCAATAAACAATGACCTTGCACCTAGATTACTAGTAAACACTGCAAAGCAACCTACTCAACAACCTAAAGTTGAGTAGGTTGAGTAAATAATGAAACAGTACTACTGAGAACCAGCAAAGAGACCCCATCCTTTACAATATATGAGGACATTTATTCAACTTATATTGCAGGGATTCCCATCTGCAGATCTGCTGTACTATATCATCACCAGGTCCCACTTTGCTTACCTCTGTCGCAGCCCCAATCCAAAAGGAATGTGAGAATTACTCAGCAGCAAATATTTCCAAGGCTGATAAACGTCTTCTGCAAATGAAAATGAATTGGAACTGGAAGAACTGGACCTTCGTATCCAGGCATAACAGTAACAACCCAGACACTGCCTGGATAGGGCAAGCCTCAAACCCTACTAGTGGGAACACTTCACATCTGACCCGATGGCAAAGTTGATCCACCTTAGATTGCCAGATCAATATGTCCTAAGAATCACTGTTAAACAATACTCCACTATTCCTCAAACCCCTAATGCAACTTTTTTTGCAGCACCCCAAGAAAGGCAAGCATGAAAACTACCTGGAATCACTTTCTTTCATGCGGTGACCTACAAATAGAATCCACCTCCCATAACATGCATTCTTCTATAACCCTGCATAGACAAAAAAAAAACTTTCGTATGATCAGGATGATCCATCAGTTTAAACAAATAGGGTAAACCAGCAAATCTATGGTTGATGAATGAGACTAATACCTGCTTCTCAGAGTTGTGGCCAATAAAATAGAAAACCAGCAAAATCTCCTCAACCCCTGAGACACTAACATCGGCCACACTTAACAGCTTGAACCATTTGTACCACAACTTTTCGTATGCAGACCATGTGACCTTGCTCACTGATTACAGAATCCACACAGCTATGACAGTAAGGCAACCTTCCAAAGACACCGTGGACAATAGACTCCCTGTCACTCTGCTCCTGGTGCCAATTCTCAGAACTTGTTCCACTAAAACCTAGTAAGAGCATCAGTTACTGTTAGTGCAACCAGGGACATGAACTACATTGTAAAAAGCATTCAAATATAAATATTCTGATACCAAATGTTGAAGCAGCATAATACTGGGAGAGTTGGGGGAAAGACACCATGATGGTGTTAATAGCCTGTATACAAGAGTTTTCCTACTTCCGCAAATGGGAATCCTACATCAAGGGATCCTTATCCACACAGGAACAAGCTTATTATCTACACAATCCTCATTCACTAACCCGTTTAACAAAATCCTCTTTGACCTCAATGCTATCGGAGCCGTTTCATACTATTTCAATAGATTTAGACATTGATGGATGAGATGTTATATTGCTTGTTGTTTTTTTTCACCTCCTCTCCTGTACATCGTCTTTCGTCATCCTTATCCACAAACACCATACCTATACTATAGACCTACTAAACACAATGACAACATGTTACCCCTGCTATATTTCCTATGGTGGAACCTATACAAACAAACTGACTTCCTTCTTCTTCCCCTCCTCTCCTCGTTCTTTTATCTTCCGTCTCCTCTCTTTCTTTCCAGTTTAACCTAACTGGACCTCCGGGTGATACCTTCTTCTCTCCTCTATTTTCATTTGATCACTCTTTCTAACATTATCTTGCCCTCCTTACCTCTCTTGCCTTCTGAGCCTTTTGCTTTCTTTCTCTTCTTTCACATTACCTAATCTCAGATTCCGAGTCCACAGACACTTTTTCTTTTATCACTCATTTTCGCAAGGTCACTGGTGGATAACAAATGCCTTCTATGACACCCAACTCACCTAACACCGCTTACAAGCCATCCTCATCTCCACCGTACTCTTTGATTACACACCTTCTATAGGCTTTTCATACCTTCTCTCCTAAGCATACTTTATATACCTATCATTCACATAAACCATTCTATTCATTACTTACTCATACCTACTTTACAATTCAATGTCATGTGAATGCTTTCTATTCAATGCTCTCACCACACTGAGTGAATATTATCCTTTCTTCTTTTTCGATATATATTTTCTTTTCTTATACACTGTTCTTCTACCACTCCGACCAGAATTTTTGTGGCAAGCGTATCTTAATTGTCATGACTTTTTGATTGGTTCAACTCTGTTAAAACCCAATAAATATTCTTTAAAAAAAATAGCTTGTATACTGCAACTCTTACATTGTCAAAACTAAGTCAGACCTTCTTATTTTGAAAACAATTCATCTTAACTCTACCGCTAGTACATTGGTAAATAGCTCTAGAAAAACAATTTTTGTGTAAATCTGCCTCCAGCCACTCCACCAGCCAGAGTACAACACTCCAGCTATCCTGGAAATAATCTCTGTAGCTGAAGGAACCCACCACCTCAGTAAACAAATCCTAATCACCCTACCATTTTATGTATCCAAAAACATGTCCCACACTAACAAGCGTGTTGCCATGTAGCTTTAACCCCAACAGTGACCATTGCCATGGACATATTTCTATAAGCAAAACTGAGCTTGCCTAGCAAAAAGTTGTTGCAATGTTATCTTATAACATTGGCAAACTAACTTCAGCCCTGATTTTAGGTCATTGAGTTTAGTTGCAAGGAGGAGATGCTCCATAGCCACTATGTCCTTTGCAATTCCCAGGAAATGTATAACATAAATTGTTAAGGTCTTCTGTACTTGCTCGAAGGGCGGTAGGTAGTTTTTTTTAATATACTGTAAGTCTGACAGGTGGGAAGGTAGTTGGATTCCCAGCTATGTGATTGCTTCAGGTTGCCAAGTGAATGGGAAGTTGTGCTGACATTGTGAGGTTAGGAATGAAGACAGTGTGAAGACAGTGTGATGTTAAGGACTTAGGATATAATGAAATTTATTTTAACATGAGCTATGTACTGGAATAGGTGAAAATCTTTCAGAAGGTTGGGAATAGTCACAAAAGGTTCTGAAAGGAAAAGTAGAATATCATCCGCGAAGACAGCCAGATGATATTGTTTATCCACTACATTTACCCAAATATCAGCATTGTCTCGTAGGCGACGTAGGAAAGGTTTGAGGGTTAGTATAAATAGTAAAGGGGATAGTGCCATTTCTGATAGAGAAGGTGTTAGGAGGCCATTGGCCCTAAACTTTGTCATAGCATTAGTGTATAGTGACATAATGAAGCGAGTGAGCTGGGTACCCAGGCCTAGCGAGCATAGGACATCTTCAAGGTAGTGCAAGGCCAACCTATCAAATGCCCTCTCTGCATCTAGGGATAGAAACAATTCAGGTTGATTGTGTTTAGTGAACCAATTGTGGATATATTCAGGGATTTTAAAGCATTGTTTCTGGCCTCCCTTCCTGGTATGAATCCCACGTGATCCTTTAATATGAGATTTGTGAGTAGTGGCAGAAGGCTATTGGCTAGGATTTTGGCAAAGATCTTCAAATCTGTGATAAGTAATGATATAGTAATGATATAGGGTGGTAGCTGGAAGTCAGGGTTGAGTCTGTACCTGATTTGGGAATGACTGAAATATGGGCCTCTAGGAGGTTATTATATGAAATTGTGGTACCCGCTAGCTGATTGAACGCATGGTGAAAAGGTTGAGTCAGAAGATCAGAGAAAGATCTATAATATACCAAGGAGAATCCATCTGGACCTGGGCTTTTGCCCAGTTTCATTTGCTTAAGTGATAGTTTGAATTCCTCTGGTGTCAGAGGACCGTCTATAGAATGGACATGTTGTTTAGATATAGGTTTTGGGCTATAGCGCTTCAAGAAGTCTTCGATTATAAACTGACATGTTTGTTTATTATCCAGTAGTTGTTGTTCTTGGGGGAGATTATATAACTCCTGAATAGTATTGAGCAAAGTAATTGGCTATGTCTTCATTAGTGAGAAGAGATCGACCCTCAGGTATGCAAAGCAGACAGATTTTGGCATTAGCTTTTTTAGTCTGCAGGGCTCTGGTTAGCAGTCTACCACTTTTGTTGCTATGTTTGTAAAAGAGCTTTTGGGACCGAGCATATTTATGTCTAACTTTCTATCTGAGTTCCTCAGTTAAGAGTGTGCATGTGTGGAGCAATTCTGTGTGTGTGCCGTGCTCTTGTCAGCTTATGGGCCTGTTCTAAAGTTTGTATCTTTTTTAAAAGGGTGTCAATGGAAGCCAGATTAGCCCACTTACGTGCCACTGCCATAGAGAGCATAGAGCCCGTAATCATGCATTTGTGGGCTTCCCATTGTGTCAGGGGATTGGTATCAAGGACATTATTATTATCTAAAAAGTCCATGATGTGTTTATTAAGTGTGGAGGCATTAACAGGGTCCATGAGCAGGGTTGTGTCAAGTCGCCATGTCTTGGTGACTTGCAGGCACTCAGGGAATGTTAGTCATTGAAATGATTTGGTGGTCTGATAGGAGCATTGGTTCAATGGTCGCATTTTTAAGGAATGGGAGGTCTTTTTTGTGAGATGCAAAGGTAGTCTATTCTGGAATAGCGGTTATATGGAGGGCAGAAAAAAGTATAGTTTTTTTCTCTTGGTTGGAGTATACGCCAAGAATCATGTAGGAGGAGCTCCTGGAGTTGGACCTTATTATTGCGGAGAGCATGATAGGGTAAGGAGGAAGTGTCCTCGAGCAGGTTCAGGGCTATATTGAATTCTCCTCCAAGTATAAGAATGCCAGACTGAAAGGAGGCCAGCACATGGTTGTGTTGCGAAAATAGCTGACCTGTGCGGAGTTAGGGCTGTATATGTTTGCTATTGTGATCAGTCTCCGACAGATTGTGCCCTTGATGAATAAATAGCACCCCTCAATATCTGCTAGAGAGTCCGTAACTTCTACAGAAAGGTGTTTAGAGAGCAAAATGGCTACTCCTTTCATTTTGGCCAGTGGGTTAGTTCATGAAACATGGTGGGGAAATCAATGTTTTTCAGTTTGAGAATGTTGTTGGAGCGGAAGTGAGTTTCCTGCAACAGGATTATATCTGATTTAAGTTGCTTCATGTATAGTAAGAGCTGGGGCCTTTTTTCTGGTATATGGAGGCTCTTAGTGTTGAGTGAGACATTTTTAAGATTTGCAATTGTGACACTGAAGGCATTTCAATAATAGGGCAGGGTTGCTATCCAGAAGTAAAAAAAATGGGGGGGGGGGAAAGGGGAATGAGGTGGGAGGTGGGGAGGAGAGAAGTGACCAGGGAAGGAGAGAATAAGGTTAAAGGGAGTGAATGCAGGAGAGCAGTATAAAGGTGCAAATGTAATATAAGGCTAAAGGGAGGAAAGAAAGAATCGGATGGCAAGGAGAGACAAGCTGTCCTGCCCCACATAATACAGGGAGTCGGAATATGTCAGCACAGGTGTTCCATCCCTGCTGTGATGGGAGTTGGTAGGGTAAGGAAAGATGCCAAGATCTAAGTTACAGATATAATAGGAAAAGATATCAGTTGTATATCACACTCTTAATGTCCTGGGGTAAGTATGAGTATGTCTGTAATATATATGAAACAAGGGAGAGGTGTGGTTATGATTAGAGATGAGCGAATCGAAGTATCCGAAGTGGAATTCGAGTCGAATATCTGAAAAATTTCGATTCGTGCCGAATCCGAAAAATAGCCTAATTCGGACGCGCGAATCGAAATTTTTCAGAAAATGGCGGCTGACATGTGCGGCGACGGAGCGGGGATGTCTGGGAAGGCGCGCAGACAAGGCGCGCTGACCCATAATGCATGCCTCAACTACATGTGATCGCATCAGCCTATCAGCAGCCAGCCAGCCAGCACTGTGTAATGGTCGAGCTATAAATAGCGGCCATTTTGGAATTCTTCATTTGCCTGCAGTTATTGAACAGAGGCAGACCGCTCTGTACTAGGGACAGGGACAGAGTTAGGGCCACAGAAACGATAATTGGGGACAGAGAAAAGTTACTTAGGGACAGAGAACCATTACTCAGGGACACAGACTTGTTAATGAGGGCCACAGAATCGTTATTTAGGGACAAAGAAACGCTAGTTAGGGCCACAGAATTCATAATCAGGGACAGACAGAATTGTTACTCAGTGCCAGAGAATTGTTACTTAGGGCCACAGAAACGTTATTAGGGCCACAGAATTGTTACTCAGGGACAGACAGAATTGTTACTGAGTGCCAGAGAATTGTTACTCAGGGACAGACAGAATTGTTACTGAGTGCCAGAGAATTGTTACTTAGGGCCACAGAAACTTTAATTAGGGCCACAGAATTTTTACTCAGGGACAGACAGAATTGTTACTGAGTGCCAGAGAATTGTTACTCAGGGACAGACAGAATTGTTACTGAGTGCCAGAGAATTGTTACTCAGGGCCACAGAAACTTTACTTAGGGCCACAGAATTTTTACTCAGGGACAGACAGAATTGTTACTGAGTGCCAGAGAATTGTTACTCAGGGACAGACAGAATTGTTACTGAGTGCCAGAGAATTGTTACTTAGGGCCACAGAAACTTTACTTAGGGCCACAGAATTGTTACTCGCACAGACACAGAATTGTTACTCGCACAGACACAGAATTGTTACTCTGGGACACAGAACTGTTACTGAGGGCCACAGAACTGTTACTTAGGGCCACAGAATTGTTACTCGCACAGACACAGAATTCTTACTCGCACAGACACAGAATTGTTACTCAGGGACAGACAGAATTGTTACTGAGTGCCAGAGAATTGTTACTCAGGGACAGACAGAATTGTTACTGAGTGCCAGAGAATTGTTACTTAGGGCCACAGAAACTTTAATTAGGGCCACAGAATTTTTACTCAGGGACAGACAGAATTGTTACTGAGTGCCAGAGAATTGTTACTCAGGGACAGACAGAATTGTTACTGAGTGCCAGAGAATTGTTACTCAGGGCCACAGAAACTTTACTTAGGGCCACAGAATTTTTACTCAGGGACAGACAGAATTGTTACTGAGTGCCAGAGAATTGTTACTCAGGGACAGACAGAATTGTTACTGAGTGCCAGAGAATTGTTACTTAGGGCCACAGAAACTTTACTTAGGGCCACAGAATTGTTACTCGCACAGACACAGAATTGTTACTCGCACAGACACAGAATTGTTACTCTGGGACACAGAACTGTTACTTAGGGCCACAGAATTGTTACTCGCACAGACACAGAATTGTTACTCGCACAGACACAGAACTGTTACTGAGGGCCACAGAACTGTTACTTAGGGACAAAGAAACGCTAGTTAGGGCCACAGAATTGTTACTCAGGGACAGACAGAATTGTTACTGAGTGCCAGAGAATTGTTACTCAGGGACAGACAGAATTGTTACTGAGTGCCAGAGAATTGTTACTTAGGGCCACAGAAACTTTAATTAGGGCCACAGAATTTTTACTCAGGGACAGACAGAATTGTTACTGAGTGCCAGAGAATTGTTACTCAGGGACAGACAGAATTGTTACTGAGTGCCAGAGAATTGTTACTCAGGGACAGACAGAATTGTTAATGAGTGCCAGAGAATTGTTACTTAGGGCCACAGAAACTTTAATTAGGGCCACAGAATTTTTACTCAGGGACAGACAGAATTGTTACTGAGTGCCAGAGAATTGTTACTCAGGGACAGACAGAATTGTTACCGAGTGCCAGAGAATTGTTACTCAGGGACAGACAGAATTGTTACTGAGTGCCAGAGAATTGTTACTTAGGGCCACAGAAACTTTCATTAGGGCCACAGAATTTTTACTCAGGGACAGACAGAATTGTTACTGAGTGCCAGAGAATTGTTACTCAGGGACAGAGAGAATTGTTACTGAGTGCCAGAGAATTGTTACTTAGGGCCACAGAAACTTTAATTAGGCCCACAGAATTTTTACTCAGGGACAGACAGAATTGTTACTGAGTGCCAGAGAATTGTTACTCAGGGACAGACAGAATTGTTACCGAGTGCCAGAGAATTGTTACTCAGGGACAGACAGAATTGTTACTGAGTGCCAGAGAATTGTTACTTAGGGCCACAGAAACTTTAATTAGGGCCACAGAATTTTTACTCAGGGACAGACAGAATTGTTACTGAGTGCCAGAGAATTGTTACTCAGGGACAGACAGAATTGTTACCGAGTGCCAGAGAATTGTTACTCAGGGACAGACAGAATTGTTACTGAGTGCCAGAGAATTGTTACTTAGGGCCACAGAAACTTTAATTAGGGCCACAGAATTTTTACTCAGGGACAGACAGAATTGTTACTGAGTGCCAGAGAATTGTTACTCAGGGACAGACAGAATTGTTACGGAGTGCCAGAGAATTGTTACTCAGGGCCCCAGAAACTTTACTTAGGGCCAGAGAATTTTTACTCAGGGACAGACAGAATTGTTACTGAGTGCCAGAGAATTGTTACTCAGGGACAGACAGAATTGTTACGGAGTGCCAGAGAATTGTTACTCAGGGCCACAGAAACTTTACTTAGGGCCACAGAATTTTTACTCAGGGACAGACAGAATTGTTACTGAGTGCCAGAGAATTGTTACTCAGGGACAGACAGAATTGTTACTGAGTGCCAGAGAATTGTTACTCAGGGACAGACAGAATTGTTACTGAGTGCCAGATAATTGTTACTCAGGGCCCCAGAAACTTTACTTAGGGCCACAGAATTTTTACTCAGGGACAGACAGAATTGTTACTGAGTGCCAGAGAATTGTTACTCAGGGACAGACAGAATTGTTACTGAGTGCCAGAGAATTGTTACTTAGGGCCACAGAAACTTGAATTAGGGCCACAGAATTTTTACTCAGGGACAGACAGAATTGTTACTGAGTGCCAGAGAATTGTTACTCAGGGACAGACAGAATTGTTACGGAGTGCCAGAGAATTGTTACTCAGGGACAGACAGAATTGTTACTGAGTGCCAGAGAATTGTTACTTAGGGCCACAGAAACTTTAATTAGGGCCACAGAATTTTTACTCAGGGACAGACAGAATTGTTACTGAGTGCCAGAGAATTGTTACTCAGGGACAGACAGAATTGTTACCGAGTGCCAGAGAATTGTTACTCAGGGACAGACAGAATTGTTACTGAGTGCCAGAGAATTGTTACTTAGGGCCACAGAAACTTTAATTAGGGCCACAGAATTTTTACTCAGGGACAGACAGAATTGTTACGGAGTGCCAGAGAATTGTTACTCAGGGACAGACAGAATTGTTACGGAGTGCCAGAGAATTGTTACTCAGGGCCACAGAAACTTTACTTAGGGCCAGAGAATTTTTACTCAGGGACAGACAGAATTGTTACTGAGTGCCAGAGAATTGTTACTCAGGGACAGACAGAATTGTTACGGAGTGCCAGATAATTGTTACTCAGGGCCCCAGAAACTTTACTTAGGGCCACAGAATTTTTACTCAGGGACAGACAGAATTGTTACTGAGTGCCAGAGAATTGTTACTCAGGGACAGACAGAATTGTTACTGAGTGCCAGAGAATTGTTACTTAGGGCCACAGAAACTTTACTTAGGGCCACAGAATTGTTTCTCGCACAGACACAGAATTGTTACTCGCACAGACACAGAATTGTTACTGAGGGCCACAGAACTGTTACTTGGGGCCACAGAAACGTTAATCAGGGACACAGAATTGTTACTGAGGGCCACAGAACTGTTACTTAGGGCCACAGAATTGTTACTCGCACAGACACAGAATTGTTACTCAGGGACACAGAATTGTTACTCAGGGACACATAATCGTTTAATTAAAGAGTATGTCAGACAACATGCAGAGGAGTGGCAGAGGAGGCAATGTTTTAGGAGCGAGCAGACGTGGCAGCAGAGGAAGGGGTCGAGGCAGCACTATTCGCAGCCAGAGGCCAGTGCTCCCGGTGTCATCCAGCGGTCGTGTCTCCACCGACAACCCTGCCGTCGTCGATTGGTTGGCTCGGTCGTCTTCCTCTTCCCAGGTCACCTCTGACACCTACAGCCAACGGTCGGTGGGTACGTCAGACACAACCGTTAGTTGGCATGGCCCGGGACCAAGCCCACTGAAATCACGTGTCCTCTACCTGCCCCTGTCCTTTGGTGTTCCCTCACCAAGCGAAGTATCGCATGCTGTGGGCTCAGCCCCACTGTACAGTGAGGAAGAGCTAACAGAGGGCGGTCAGGAACGGGGGGAGACATCCGCCTTTTCAGCAGCCAGGCGAAGAAGTAGTGGCGAGGAGAGTGGCTCGGTAGCCGGTCTAGAGACAGGTCTCCTGACCCAGACGCAGCCGAGGGGGCTAGTAGTGAGGCGGAGACCCTACTTGATGATGAGGAGGTTGATCGCACTTGGCAGCCTCGTCGTCATCAGGCAATTTCTTCCGCATCATCAGGAGAAGAGGGTGGCAGCTTGGCAGCGAGCAAAACAGTCGGTGGGTTGCCCAGGAGACAGCAGCAGGGTCGCAGCAGTGTCAGTGGAGCCAAACGGCCACGGAGTAGAGCACCAGCTCCACTGCAGCCTACCACCACGGCCAGTAGTGGTGCCGGTGTGCACGGAGGAAGCAGCAGTCAGCCAGTGAGGAGTATCGGGGGCAAAGTTTCCTACTCGGCGGTGTGGCAATTTTTCGTCAAGCCGCCCGAGGAAGTAAACGTAGCCGTATGTCGACTATGTGGCCAGAAAGTCAAGCGTGGCCAGGGGGCCCATGTTGGGACTATTTGGGCCATGTTGGGACAATGGGAGACCTCCCATTGCTGCTGTCTCCATCGCCACACTCTGCCATGTGCCACTTTCAGGTCTCCTCACACACTGCTGGTGTGTTGAATTTTTTGACATAGGGTGCTGGCAGATTACGGGCCTCCCATAGCTGCTGCCAGGCCCCTAATCTGCCATGGGCCCCTATATACCGCCTCCTCATGCTGCTGCCAGGTCCACAGTGTCTCATGCCATGTGCCACTTTCAGGTCTCCTCACACTGCTGGTGTGTTGAATTTTTTGACATAGGGTGCTGGCAGATTATGGGCCTCCTATAGCTGCTGCCAGGCCCCTAATCTGCCATAGGCCCCTATATACCGCTTCCTCATGCTGCTGCCAGGTCCAGAGTCTCTCATGCCATGTGCCACTTTCAGGTCTCCTCACACTGCTGGTGTGTAGAATTTTTTTGACATAGGGTGCTGGCAGATTAAGGGCCTCCCATAGCTGCTGCCAGGCCCCTAATCTGCCATAGGCCCCTATATACCGCTTCCTCATGCTGCTGCCAAGTCCGGAGTCTGTCATGGGTCCCTGTACGGCCTCCCATTGCTGCTGTCTCCATCGCCACACTCTGCCATGTGCCACTTTCAGGTCTCCTCACACACTGCTGGTGTGTTGAATTTTTTGACATAGGGTGCTGGCAGATTATGGGCCTCCTATAGCTGCTGCCAGGCCCCTAATCTGCCATAGGCCCCTATATACCGCTTCCTCATGCTGCTGCCAGGTCCAGAGTCTCTCATGCCATGTGCCACTTTCAGGTCTCCTCACACTGCTGGTGTGTAGAATTTTTTTGACATAGGGTGCTGGCAGATTAAGGGCCTCCCATAGCTGCTGCCAGGCCCCTAATCTGCCATAGGCCCCTATATACCGCTTCCTCATGCTGCTGCCAAGTCCAGAGTCTGTCATGGGTCCCTGTACGGCCTCCCATTGCTGCTGTCTCCATCGCCACACTCTGCCATGTGCCACTTTCAGGTCTCCTCACACACTGCTGGTGTGTTGAATTTTTTGACATAGGGTGCTGGCAGATTACGGGCCTCCCATAGCTGCTGCCAGGCCCCTAATCTGCCATAGGCCCCTATATACCGCCTCCTCATGCTGCTGCCAGGTCCAGAGTCTCTCATGGGTCCCTGTACGGCCTCCCATTGCTGCTGTCTCCATCGCCACACTCTGCCATGTGCCACTTTCAGGTCTCCTCACACACTACTGGTGTGTAGAATTTTTTGACATAGGGTGCTGGCAGATTACGGGCCTCCCATAGCTGCTGCCAGGCCCCTAATCTGCCATAGGCCCCTATATACCGCCTCCTCATGCTGCTGCCAAGTCCAGAGTCTGTCATGGGTCCCTGTACGGCCTGCCATTGCTGCTGTCTCCATCGCCACACTCTGCCATGTGCCACTTTCAGGTCTCCTCACACTGCTGGTGTGTTGAATTTTTTGACATAGGGTGCTGGCAGATTAAGGGCCTCCCATAGCTGCTGCCAGGCCCCTAATCTGCCATAGGCCCCTATATACCGCCTCCTCATGCTGCTGCCAGGTCCAGAGTCTCTCATGGGTCCCTGTACGGCCTCCCATTGCTGCTGTCTCCATCGCCACACTCTGCCATGTGCCACTTTCAGGTCTCCTCACACACTGCTAGTGTGTAGAATTTTTTGACATAGGGTGCTGGCAGATTACGGGCCTCCCATAGCTGCTGCCAGGCCCCTAATCTGCCATAGGCCCCTATATACCGCCTCCTCATGCTGCTGCCAAGTCCAGAGTCTGTCATGGGTCCCTGTACGGCCTGCCATTGCTGCTGTCTCCATCGCCACACTCTGCCATGTGCCACTTTCAGGTCTCCTCACACACTGCTGGTGTGTTGAATTTTTTGACATAGGGTGCTGGCAGATTAAGGGCCTCCCATAGCTGCTGCCAGGCCCCTAATCTGCCATAGGCCCCTATATACCGCTTCCTCATGCTGCTGCCAAGTCCAGAGTCTGTCATGGGTCCCTGTACGGCCTCCCATTGCTGCTGTCTCCATCGCCACACTCTGCCATGTGCCACTTTCAGGTCTCCTCACACACTGCTGGTGTGTTGAATTTTTTGACATAGGGTGCTGGCAGATTATGGGCCTCCCATAGCTGCTGCCAGGCCCCTAATCTGCCATAGGCCCCTATATACCGCCTCCTCATGCTGCTGCCAGGTCCAGAGTCTCTCATGGGTCCCTGTACGGCCTCCCATTGCTGCTGTCTCCATCGCCACACTCTGCCATGTGCCACTTTCAGGTCTCCTCACACACTGCTGGTGTGTAGAATTTTTTGACATAGGGTGCTGGCAGATTATGGGCCTCCCATAGCTGCTGCCAGGCCCCTAATCTGCCATAGGCCCCTATATACCGCTTCCTCATGCTGCTGCCAGGTCCAGAGTCTCTCATGGGTCCCTGTACGGCCTCCCATTGCTGCTGTCTCCATCGCCACACTCTGCCATGTGCCACTTTCAGGTCTCCTCACACACTGCTGGTGTGTAGAATTTTTTGACATAGGGTGCTGGCAGATTATGGGCCTCCCATTGCTGCTGCCAGGCCCCTAATCTGCCATAGGCCCCTATATACCGCTTCCTCATGCTGCTGCCAGGTCCAGAGTCTCTCATGGGTCCCTGTACGGCCTCCCATTGCTGCTGTCTCCATCGCCACACTCTGCCATGTGCCACTTTCAGGTCTCCTCACACACTGCTGGTGTGTAGAATTTTTTGACATAGGGTGCTGGCAGATTATGGGCCTCCCATTGCTGCTGCCAGGCCCCTAATCTGCCATAGGCCCCTATATACCGCTTCCTCATGCTGCTGCCAGGTCCAGAGTCTCTCATGGGTCCCTGTACGGCCTCCCATTGCTGCTGTCTCCATCGCCACACTCTGCCATGTGCCACTTTCAGGTCTCCTCACACACTGCTGGTGTGTAGAATTTTTTGACATAGGGTGCTGGCAGATTATGGGCCTCCCATAGCTGCTGCCAGGCCCCTAATCTGCCATAGGCCCCTATATACCGCTTCCTCATGCTGCTGCCAAGTCCAGAGTCTGTCATGGGTCCCTGTACGGCCTCCCATTGCTGCTGTCTCCATCGCCACACTCTGCCATGTGCCACTTTCAGGTCTCCTCACACTGCTGGTGTGTTGAATTTTTTGACATAGGGTGCTGGCAGATTAAGGGCCTCCCATAGCTGCTGCCAGGCCCCTAATCTGCCATAGGCCCCTATATACCGCCTCCTCATGCTGCTGCCAGGTCCAGAGTCTCTCATGGGTCCCTGTACGGCCTCCCATTGCTGCTGTCTCCATCGCCACACTCTGCCATGTGCCACTTTCAGGTCTCCTCACACACTGCTGGTGTGTAGAATTTTTTGACATAGGGTGCTGGCAGATTACGGGCCTCCCATAGCTGCTGCCAGGCCCCTAATCTGCCATAGGCTCCTATATACCGCCTCCTCATGCTGCTGCCAAGTCCAGAGTCTGTCATGGGTCCCTGTACGGCCTGCCATTGCTGCTGTCTCCATCGCCACACTCTGCCATGTGCCACTTTCAGGTCTCCTCACACTGCTGGTGTGTTGAATTTTTTGACATAGGGTGCTGGCAGATTAAGGGCCTCCCATAGCTGCTGCCAGGCCCCTAATCTGCCATAGGCCCCTATATACCGCTTCCTCATGCTGCTGCCAAGTCCAGAGTCTGTCATGGGTCCCTGTACGGCCTCCCATTGCTGCTGTCTCCATCGCCACACTCTGCCATGTGCCACTTTCAGGTCTCCTCACACACTGCTGGTGTGTTGAATTTTTTGACATAGGGTGCTGGCAGATTACGGGCCTCCCATAGCTGCTGCCAGGCCCCTAATCTGCCATAGGCCCCTATATACCGCCTCCTCATGCTGCTGCCAGGTCCAGAGTCTCTCATGGGTCCCTGTACGGCCTCCCATTGCTGCTGTCTCCATCGCCACACTCTGCCATGTGCCACTTTCAGGTCTCCTCACACACTGCTGGTGTGTAGAATTTTTTGACATAGGGTGCTGGCAGATTATGGGCCTCCCATAGCTGCTGCCAGGCCCCTAATCTGCCATAGGCCCCTATATACCGCTTCCTCATGCTGCTGCCAGGTCCAGAGTCTCTCATGGGTCCCTGTACGGCCTCCCATTGCTGCTGTCTCCATCGCCACACTCTGCCATGTGCCACTTTCAGGTCTCCTCACACACTGCTGGTGTGTAGAATTTTTTGACATAGGGTGCTGGCAGATTATGGGCCTCCCATTGCTGCTGCCAGGCCCCTAATCTGCCATAGGCCCCTATATACCGCTTCCTCATGCTGCTGCCAGGTCCAGAGTCTCTCATGGGTCCCTGTACGGCCTCCCATTGCTGCTGTCTCCATCGCCACACTCTGCCATGTGCCACTTTCAGGTCTCCTCACACACTGCTGGTGTGTAGAATTTTTTGACATAGGGTGCTGGCAGATTATGGGCCTCCCATAGCTGCTGCCAGGCCCCTAATCTGCTATAGGCCCCTATATACCGCTTCCTCATGCTGCTGCCAAGTCCAGAGTCTGTCATGGGTCCCTGTACGGCCTCCCATTGCTGCTGTCTCCATCGCCACACTCTGCCATGTGCCACTTTCAGGTCTCCTCACACTGCTGGTGTGTTGAATTTTTTGACATAGGGTGCTGGCAGATTAAGGGCCTCCCATAGCTGCTGCCAGGCCCCTAATCTGCCATAGGCCCCTATATACCGCCTCCTCATGCTGCTGCCAGGTCCAGAGTCTCTCATGGGTCCCTGTACGGCCTCCCATTGCTGCTGTCTCCATCGCCACACTCTGCCATGTGCCACTTTCAGGTCTCCTCACACACTGCTGGTGTGTAGAATTTTTTGACATAGGGTGCTGGCAGATTACGGGCCTCCCATAGCTGCTGCCAGGCCCCTAATCTGCCATAGGCCCCTATATACCGCCTCCTCATGCTGCTGCCAAGTCCAGAGTCTGTCATGGGTCCCTGTACGGCCTGCCATTGCTGCTGTCTCCATCGCCACACTCTGCCATGTGCCACTTTCAGGTCTCCTCACACTGCTGGTGTGTTGAATTTTTTGACATAGGGTGCTGGCAGATTAAGGGCCTCCCATAGCTGCTGCCAGGCCCCTAATCTGCCATAGGCCCCTATATACCGCTTCCTCATGCTGCTGCCAAGTCCAGAGTCTGTCATGGGTCCCTGTACGGCCTCCCATTGCTGCTGTCTCCATCGCCACACTCTGCCATGTGCCACTTTCAGGTCTCCTCACACACTGCTGGTGTGTTGAATTTTTTGACATAGGGTGCTGGCAGATTACGGGCCTCCCATAGCTGCTGCCAGGCCCCTAATCTGCCATAGGCCCCTATATACCGCCTCCTCATGCTGCTGCCAGGTCCAGAGTCTCTCATGGGTCCCTGTACGGCCTCCCATTGCTGCTGTCTCCATCGCCACACTCTGCCATGTGCCACTTTCAGGTCTCCTCACACACTGCTGGTGTGTAGAATTTTTTGACATAGGGTGCTGGCAGATTATGGGCCTCCCATAGCTGCTGCCAGGCCCCTAATCTGCCATAGGCCCCTATATACCGCTTCCTCATGCTGCTGCCAGGTCCAGAGTCTCTCATGGGTCCCTGTACGGCCTCCCATTGCTGCTGTCTCCATCGCCACACTCTGCCATGTGCCACTTTCAGGTCTCCTCACACTGCTGGTGTGTTGAATTTTTTGACATAGGGTGCTGGCAGATTATGGGCCTCCTATAGCTGCTGCCAGGCCCCTAATCTGCCATAGGCCCCTATATACCGCTTCCTCATGCTGCTGCCAGGTCCAGAGTCTCTCATGCCATGTGCCACTTTCAGGTCTCCTCACACTGCTGGTGTGTAGAATTTTTTTGACATAGGGTGCTGGCAGATTATGGGCCTCCTATAGCTGCTGCCAGGCCCCTAATCTGCCATAGGCCCCTATATACCGCCTCCTCATGCTGCTGCCAGGTCCAGAGTCTGTCATGGGTCCCTGTACGGCCTCCCATTGCTGCTGTCTCCATCGCCACACTCTGCCATGTGCCACTTTCAGGTCTCCTCACACACTGCTGGTGTGTATAATTTTTTGACATAGGGTGCTGGCAGATTACGGGCCTCCCATAGCTGCTGCCAGGCCCCTAATCTGCCATGGGCCCCTATACCGACTCCTCATGCTGTGACGTTGCAACAAGGTGGAATTCAACCCTACATATGTTAGACCGCCTTTACGAACAGCAAAAGGCCATCACAGATTTCCTGATGTTAAAAGCGGATAAAGGTATTCCCTGTGTAACTTAGATGTCAGCCATTGGCAGCTCATGCGTGACACCTGCGCTTGCTCAGGCCCTTTGAGGAGGCCACGCTATTCGTGAGTCGGCAGGACTATGGGATGAACGACGTCATTCCTCTGTTGCACGTCCTGGAACAAATGCTGTTAACAATGGCTGGTCAGGGTGCGGTAGACGTGGCGCACAGATCTCAACGCCACCTGACCCCTGTGGGGGCAGGACAGGAAGAAGAGGAGGAGGTAGAGGAGGACATTGGTGCTCAGGAATTATTGAGTGAAATGGGTGGTTTTTCCACTCAGCGGACAGGAGTGGAGGAGCAGGAGCATCTGGTAGAGGAGGAGGAGGAGGAGACAGAGGACCCAGACGCACCGTGGCAGTATGCTGTGGAGATGGAGGCAGGGAGTCCCTCGCATTCCTTGGCACAAATGGCCCATAGCATGCTCGGTTGCTTGCGTAGCGACAGCCGAATAATAACCATCAGACAGAGGGATGACTTTTGGCTGTCCACCTTGTTGGACCCTCGCTACCGTTCCAAAATGGTGGCCTTTTTCACACCTGCTGAGAGGGAGGCCAAAATAACGTACTATAAAAACCACCTATGTAGTCAGCTGGTCTCTGCCTGTCTGCGCCAACGTCCATCCTCAGACACTGTGGGCCCTGTGCGCTCGCGTTCCGCTGCCATGGCAGCAGGGGAGGGGTGGGGTGGTAGGAGCAGTGGCAGCTCCACCAGCAGCGGCTGCCTCAGTCTGCAGTCGATGATGAGTAGCTTTCTTCACCAGCGCAGTGAGGAAACTACTAACCAGCCGCAGCAGCAGCAGCAGCAGCAGCAGCAGCAGCAGCAGCAGCAGCATCAGGTGGACCTGGAGCAGGACCTCAAACAACAGGCTTAGGCCTACTTGGACAGCACCCTGCCAACCGAGGTAGACAATCCCCTTGACTACTGGGCAACGAAACTTGACCTTTGGCCCCAACTAGCTGAATTTGCCCTTGAAAGGCTGTCATGCCCGGCCAGTAGCGTGGCATCGGAGCGCGTGTTTAGTGCGGCAGGAGGTATTGCAACTCCGCGGAGGACACGACTGTCCACCCAAAGTGTGGAGAGACTGATGTTTGTGAAAATGAATCAGGCGTGGATTAGTCTGGATTTCAAACCACCAGTTCCTGACACAACTGACTAAATCCGCCATGAATCATGCCCCAAACATGTGCCACTTTCAGGTCTCCTCACACTGCTGGTGTGTTCCATTTTTTGTCATAGGGTGCTGGCAGATTACGGGCCTCCCATAGCTGCTGCCAGGCCCCTAATCTGCCATGGGCCCCTATACCGCCTCCTCATGCTGCTGCCAAGTCCAGAGTCTCTCATGGGTCCCTGTACGGCCTCCCATTGCTGCTGTCTCCATCGCCACACTCTGCCATGTGCCACTTTCAGGTCTCCTCACACTGCTGGTGTATTCCATTTTTTGTCATAGGGTGCTGGCAGATTACGGGCCTCCCATAGCTGCTGCCAGGCCCCTAATCTGCCATGGGCCCCTATACCGCCTCCTCATGCTGCTGCCAGGTCCAGAGTCTCTCATGGGTCCCTGTACGGCCTCCCATTGCTGCTGTCTCCATCGCCACACTCTGCCATGTGCCACTTTCAGGTCTCCTCACACTGCTGGTGGGTTCCATTTTTTGTCATAGGGTGCTGGCAGATTACGGGCCTCCTATAGCTGCTGCCAGGCCCCTAATCTGCCATGGGCCCCCGTACCGACTCCTCATGCTGCTGCCAGGCCCGTAATCTGTCATGGGCCCCTGTTGTCGCTTGTTGGCATATTCCGCTCGTTCAGAAGCTCCTTCTCCTGCTACTCTTCACGGATTCCGTCAGCAGTCTTTCTTGGAATCCGTTTCCAAGAGACAACAGTTTGCGAGCACGCACCAGACGGTGCAGAAACTGAACGTCCTCCTGTCCAAGTTGCTGCTGCCAGGCTCATAATCTGTCATGCGCCCCTGTACCGCCTCCTCATGCTGCTGCCAGGTCCAGAGTGTGTCATGGGCCCCCGTACCGACTCCAAATGCTGCTGCCAGGCCCGTAATCTGTCATGGGCCCCTGTACCGCCTCCCCATGCTGCTGCCAGGTCCAGATTGTGTCATGGGTCCCTGTACGGCCTCCCATTGCTGCTGCCAGGCCCGTAATCTGCCATGGGCCCCCGTACCGACTCCTCATGCTGCTGCCAGGCCCGTAATCTGCCATGGGCCCCTGTACCGCCTCCTCATGCTGCTGCCAGGTCCAGAGTGTGTCATGGGTCCCTGTACGGCCTCCCATTGCTGCTGTCTCTATCGCCACACTCTGCCATGTGCCACTTTCAGGTCTCCTCACACTGCTGGTGGTTTCCATTTTTGTCATAGGGTGCTGCATGGCCTCCCATTGCTGCTGCCTCCACCGCCACACTGTGGCTCCACACTCTGGTTTTGGCCCCGTGACTGGCCAAATGAGTGAAGTGTGCGGTGATTCTAAGATCGACGGCACTCATCTGCATGTCATACTGCCTGACAGTATTATTTCTCTTCCCCAGCAGACTCCAAGGGCATTTAAATTAAAGGTACAGTGTTCAGCACTAATATTAAGTCTCTCTGAAGCCTAGAAACACCCTTTTTTAAGTTAAATTCACAGCGAATATATTCGACTCGAATCGAATTTTTTCTACGAATTCGCCGAATCAGTCGAATCGAATTTTTGAATACTTCGCTCATCTCTAGTTATGATACATAGGAATGTGTAAAAGTAGTGGATGGCTTAGGCTGTGGATCATAGAGATACAATCTATCTTAAAGGCCGTAGAGAAATCCTTTGCATAGGACACTATAGGCTGTGGGGATGAAAACCTATAAATGGTACTAAGTGAGGCTCTCCTTAAGGTGTGTAATAAAGGGGGGTGGAGAGAGCATGTGTCAGCTTTGGTTCAATTATGTCCATATGTTACAAAGTACGCACCTCATAACAGTTGGGCTGTATGATGAAGCGTTTTAATTGGACAAGAAAGCAGGCAGTTAACCATACCTTTATTACAGTATTGAGTCAAAAGCTAAGCCGGCTGGAGGGAGGGTGGGGTGGTTCAGTTGAGACTACCGATAGCCTAGGGTCCTGTAGGTAGTGTGAATGGTTGGGAGGGAATCGTCCTTAGTGACTTGAGAAGGGCTCGCTGTCTTAAGTATGATACTTGTTTGCCATGAGGGTCATAGAGGTTATCCTATAATATTTAAAGGTTTGAGGGATGGGGTAGCTCAGACCAACGATGTCTACTGTGAAGTGAGATTTCATATAGTGGATGAGGTGTTTATCTCTTTTTTGTTGAGCAGGTGTGGAATAGAGGAATTAGTTATGGGAGATAGGTCAGAATCTCTGTGGGCAGATAACCCACTCTGGCACTGTACATTCGTCGGTTCTGTCAGGAGGTATGTGGAGGTGTGGAGGTTGCTGTACCAGTCTGGTAGATCCAGGTGTTCACAGAATGCATGTAGGTCTTCAGGAACCTTGAGCTGCACCATGCGGCTTGCAGACCCAGCTGACAGGCAGAAAGGAAATTTCCATCTATAAGGGATCCCTTTTTCTCTGATGAGATCAAATAGAGGTCAGAGATGTTTTCACTGCTTGAGGGCTATCTGGGACAGATCTTGGTATAGTCTGATTTCAGAACCATGGTAAGGAAGACGACCTCTGGTTCTAGCACAGCACAGGATTTCTTCTTTTAGTTGAAATTTACCAATGCAGCAGATGACATCCCTGGGGGGCTTGGTGTCCCTACCTCTAGACTGTAAGGCACGATGGAAGTACTCCATTTCTATAGGTGTGTCTGGAGGCCTGCCTAGAATGTCGTTAAAAATGTTTAGCAAGGAATGGCCGAGCTGTCCAGATTCCATCGATTCAGGGAGGCCTTTCACTCTCAGGTTATATCTGCAACCCTTGTTATCAAGATCTTCTAGGTTACGTTGGATGTATCGTAGCTGCAGAGTGTGAGAGTCAGTAGAGTGGTCATGGTGGGCAGCCACTTCCTCCACCTCTTCCAATCTAGTTGCTACCACCTGAATATCAAGACAGAGGTCTGATATCTCTGCCGTTAATGTCTATTTTATGTCTGCTGCCACTGTGTATAGGTTATCTAGGCACAGGGTTTTGGCTGCAGTCAGAGAGAGAGCGGTAACGTGGGTGTCAGAGGTTCTTAATGGGCTCCTGCTAGAATGTCTTGAGGAGCCGCCTGAGTTCTGTGATGGGGTTGCTGCCTCCCGGGATTGAGATCGAAAGCTCTCAGGAATATTGTGGCTGAGCTGCATGTTAGTGTCCCGAGGTGAGCAGGAGCGGGATGGGGAAGAGTGTCTGTTATTTTTACCCATCTTTAGGGCATTGATCTCCCTCTGTAGCAGCCCCCTGAGGAATAATAGTATAATTATTGTCACTATTATATTATTATTATTATTTTAACGAAAGTTCGACTGAAAACTTCAAACTTCATGCAGGCCTATGGGACTCGAACTTGTAAATTCAAAAGTACCCATTTTGAAGGCTTATATGCAATTTATCGGCTATAAAAGGGTATGGGAACTCTGGTACTGCCCTGAAGAACATGAATCAGTGAAAAAAAAAAAAATCAGAAAGTACCTTTTTTAAGAGGGCAGTCATTTTTCATTGCTTAACCACTTCAGTGCCGTCCTATAGCAGAAATACTGCTACAGGGGGCACAGGTCCACAAAATCACAAATATATATGTGATTTTGCAGCTCTGGGTAGGGGGCCCTGCCCGTGCCCCCATTTGTTGCCGGTGATTCCCCGTCGGTGCCCGGCGATCTCCGAGGATTTCTGATGGAAACAATACAGATCTCTCCCCTGTCAGCTCCTGCACACTGCTTTATAAGGCTCTGCATACCAAAGCCATGCCCTCAACATGGGGGGTGCCCCCCATAGCACCGTGTTCCCATGTTGATGGAGGCCAGGGCCTCTTCCCCACAACTCTGGGTCGTGAGGGTCTACGGGGGGGGGGGGGTTACTTATCGGATTCTGGAAGCTCCATTTAACAAGGGGGCCCCAAGATCCTTGTGAATGAGTATGGGGTACAGTACCCCGACCTATTCACCAAGAAAAATTTTAAAATGTGAATAAAAACACAACAGTTTTTGACAAGTCCCTTATTGAAAAAGAAAAAGCAAAAAAAATGGTTCCAATGTAATCCATCGTCAATCACGGTGTCCAACGTTGTCACGACAATGCTGACTCGCCGAAATAAAAAAACCCAATGCCCACTGATCCATCCGCACCTGCCGAACACTTGCTGCTATCTTGCATTTGCCAGTCAGATGTAAACAATTGGGCGGAGCTAGTGGAGATATCACCGCTAGCTCTACCCAATTGTGCTGGGATTGACCAAAGCATTGCAACTGACCTGTGGTCCGGTGCATTGCTTTGGCCAATCACAATGCACTGTCAGAGCGCAGTGCATTGTGGGACGTGGTGGGCTAACAGCCCGCTGAATGCCCTTACAGTTCATGTGTTCACCGAACACACAAACGGCCGATGTTCGAGTCAAACTTACACTTGACTTGAACATCAATATCATACAGGAATTACATAGTGCCAACAGTTTGAACATCAACCTATGAAATAAGGTGAGACAGCACAATTACAATATAATTCGGAATCCATGTGTCCTTATACCCATGAAGACTCTTGGGATGTATGACATCATTTTGGCCTAGGAAACCAGGAAGCAACTAAAGTTTAAAACAAGTAAATATACTATACCTTCCTGTGTATTTACTAATGCTAGCAGCATAAGGAATAAAAATAGTTAATGTTGATTGGGAGAGCTTAATTGTGCTTTAACTGCTACAGGGCGGCACGAGTGAGGAAAATCACGTATATATACCTGATTTTGCATTTCCGGGTAGGGGACGCAGGCCGCCATTCACGGCCGCAGCTGTCAATCACACGGTCCCGGCCGGTGATTACTCGCTGGAGCCCGGTGATTTCCGAGGATCTGCAACGGGGAGGGGAACTGTTTTGTTTACTAATAGTTCTCCTCTCTGTCAGCTCGGGCACACTGCTTCGGATGGCTTGGATGTTCATGCCGACGACACCCAAATTTACCTCTCCACCCCCCACCTCACCCCCTCACTCTCCGCCCGCATCGCCCACCTCCTAAATGACATATCAGACTGGATGTCGCTCCATTTCCTCAAACTTAACCTATCCAAAACCGAGCTCCTGGTCTTCCCCGTGCCCCCCCCCCATCCTCTCCATCACTACTAACAACGCCACCATCTCTCCTACCCCACACGCCAAAGTCCTGGGTGTCACCCTGGACTCCCACCTCTCCTTCCTACCCCACATCCAACTGCTATCTAGATCTTGCAGGCTCCACCTCCGCAACATCTCCAAGATACGCACATTCCTCACCCCAGACACCACCAAACAACTCGTACACTCCCTCGTCATCTCACGCCTGGACTACTGCAACTCCCTTCTCACTGGCCTACTCAAACGAATGCTATCCCCACTCCAGTCGATCCTAAACTCAGCGGCTAGACTCATCCACCTCACCAACCGCTCCACATCTGCCTCCCCCCTCTGCCAATCCCTTCATTGGCTCCCGATTGCCCAACACATCAAATTCAAACTGCTAACTCTGACCTACAAAGCCATTCACAATGCTGCCCCGAACTACATAACTGACCTGATACCCAAATACTACCCTACCCATGCCCTCCGCTCCTCACAGGACCTCCTACTCTCTAGCTCCCTGGTCTCCTCCTCCCACGCCCGATTGCAGGATTTCTCCAGGACTTCCCCCATCCTCTGGAACTCCCTACCCCAATCCATCAGACTATCACCTACCTTCCTCACCTTCAGGCGCACCCTGAAAACCCTCCTCTTCAGGGAAGCCTACCCCAACCTCACCTAACACCCGACCTCACCTAACAACTAACCTCCTCCACTCCTCCTACCACTCCATCCCCCACAGCCATTTCCTCCTGTACCACCTTCCCCTCCCTCCTAGATTGTAAGCTCGAAAGAGCAGGGCCCTCGAACCCCTCATGTATTGTATTGTTACTGTACTGTCTCATGTTCTGTCCCCCTTGCTACTGTACAGCGCTGAGCATACCCTTTGGCGCTATATAAATACTGTATAATAATAATAATAATTCAAGGCAAAAGGATTCAGAAAGCACTACTTTTGAAAGCTTACAACCCAAAATGGGGTCGCAAGTGATGTAAATGGTGTAGAATGAGCTGATGGAGAAAGTATAGGTACAGTTTATTTGGTGGAGGTAGGATAGGCTTTCCTGAAGATATAGGTTTTCTGAAATTGCTCAAAGGCAGACCAGGATATAGCTGGACAAAATGGGGGTAGGGAACTTCAGATGAAGAAGAGGCTTTGAAGAAATCCTGGAGGTAAACATGGGAGACAGAGATCAGAGAAAATGGGGACAGAGAGCAGGAGGCTAATAGAGGAGCAAAGCAGACTGTTTAGGTAATATTTTGATATGAAGTTGGTGATATAGTTGGGACAAAGTTGTGGATGTCTTTACATGTTGTTAGTATTGTGAATGTTATTTGTTGGGTGAGTGGAAACTAGTGGATTGACTACTAGAGAGTGATGACAGAGCTGCTAAAGTGGATTAGTCTGGAAGCAACATTCATGAATGACTGAAGAGTGAGATTGGGACTGTGTAGCGTTAGAACAATAAGGTTGGGGATGGATGTGGTGTCAGTGGTTAAAAAAGGATGTATTTTGGAGATGAAAAGATGTATCAGACGTTAAAGTGGTTGTAAAGGTTTAAAGTTTTTTTTGTATCTTAATGCATTCCCTGTATTAGAGTAATAAATCTTTAAACAGTAGCTCCCCTGCCCCCCCCCCCCAAATATTTATCTGAGCCTGATCTCGATCCAGCATTGTGCGCATCTGCAACAGATCTTCTCCACTCTCTCTGCTCTCACAGGCTTGACTCAGAGCAGCAGGAGCCATTGGCACCAGCTGCTGTCAGTCAATACCTGTGAGCAAAGAGCAGTGCGCGGGGGGCTGTCAGGCTGTGTGTCTTAATAGCAGCTTCCTATGGTGGGCACTCAGGGGAGGAGACAGAAGTGCTGGTGAGGGATCCCAAAGAAAAGGATCAGGGCTGCTCTGTGCAAACCCATTGCACAGAGCAGGTAAGTATGACATGTTCATTAATTTTACTTTAAAAAATAAAGCTTTCAACCACTTTAAGGCACCAAGATTTGGACAGTGTTTGGACAAATGGACCTGCAAAATGCTCCAATGTGAGGAAGAATGGGCGGGGACATAATGTCCTGTGCTTGAATATTCTTCTGTGGGTGGGGATTGTTCTCTTCCAAACTGCAGAAGACCAGCGTTTAGGCGAGGGTCCCAGAGGGCTGAGAGCAAGGATCACAAAGCAGCGACAAACTCAGGGGATCAGGTCAGGACTGCTTCACTCTCAAAGCCTAACCCTCTGCACATGCATAGAAATGATCAAGCCATTGCCTGACCCCTTGCGACAGCTGACTATCCTGCTACCAATTTTGCTATGGGATTTTGCAACCCTCAGCTGTGCCAATATCACCTTAAAGTCACTCATGTCTGTTATGTTTTTGCAGGGTCAGAAGAAATCCACATGCACAGGAACTAGGTTCAAATTCACCTAACAAAAGCTATCTTCTAACATCTTCTGATGAAAACTGCTTGATCCTTGCTCCTTGAAAGTCCTCCTGTTTCTTCTCAGCTCCAACAATCCAGTAAGTGCTAAACTCCCAATACAGTATATCCCGTCCTAAACTGTCCCAACCCCATTCATTTGCCAGAATCTGTTAAATTCTGTTATGTGGGCCCTGCACCAGTTCTTCCCATTGTGCCATTGAGAAGCTATGGGCCTCTCTGTTCAATAATACTGTTGGTTGGCAGATTGTAAACCTATGCTATATGAAAATAGGAAAATAGCTTGAACCATTGGATTTAAGGTCCTCTAAAGTATAATAAAACCCTTCAGCAATCCTACATCACATCCCTGAGCTTTTCATTGAGTGGGGGTTGGCTCAGTGACACCCTCCAGAGGGTTCACAAAAAGCTGCTGCTAATGGCAGCTCTCATTTGACTTCAAAACTGCTAAGACTAATTTATGAGAGGGCCAACGACTCTACCAGATCAGATATAATCTGATTGGAACTCTGCAGAGGAGCCGAAGAAAAGTCAAATTTGATAAGTACCTTTCATATTTAATCCCATTTATTTTATTGTTGTTATTGTCTATTTTTTTACTAGAATTTTTATGCAAACATTTTCTTCCACCATTTTTTCATTTCTTTTTTTAAATTATTTAAAAATCATTAAGCTGAATGTTTGAGTGCTCTAAATTGTTTAAATTTAAGAATCCTTGCCTTTTTGAAAAAAGCTACCATATTTTAAACTCTGTACATTACTAGCTGGATGTGGCAGAAAGTGTCACAGAATTTTTTTTTTAAGTTAAAATTGCATCAGCAGATGTTGTGTATGGTGCATGGTTCCATCAAAGCATATGGTTGCAGCTGCTGTCTGTGTGTGTTATCGTTTTTTCTAAAGGGTTATATGAAGAGTTAACTGATTTGGCCTTGTTGTGACCAAATGAGAGAGATATTTGCTTGCCAGAACAGAATGGCTGCTGCTTAGGCTGTAATAAGGGAGGAAACAACTGTACCTGGGTTTCGCAAACATTACACGCTTAATCCAAACCTCACAGAAGTTATTGGTACCCAAATGTTAAAAAACAATAATCACCATTGTCCAAACTAGCCATAGGATTGTCAAAGAAATGGCATAAGGGGTTGTGAACTACTCTGAGGACATGTACCAAAGCAAAAGAAAAAAAAAATCAGCTTGGCGCAGCAACCATTTAAATAATGACTTAAGTGAAACCTTGAAAATGCAAATTTCCTTTAAACAATATGCCTGGGAGATTCCCCAAATCTGTCTGTGAAATGGCACATCTATGCATTGTATACAACCTGCTACAGAAGACATGACATTTACAAAGAAAAACATTTTATTTAAATTGTTGGCAAATGATTGTTCCCAGCCACTCACTTGAGGTTCATGCACAGGGTCCCCTAAAATGAAATTTCAGAATGATTATTCTAGATGAGGGTGTATTATGGATGTCAAAGAGGACCCCACACAAAAGAAACAGCATAGGGACCCCCCCTAATTCTGTGTTGGATTTTTAGGGTCTGATATGAATTTTGAGGGGGGAACCCCATGCAAAAAATCAAGAAAAAAATTGCATGCAGCCTGACTAGCGAAGAAAGGGGTTTTTGTTTGTTTGTTTACAAATAACAAACATGTCATACTTACCTGCTCTGTGCAGTGGTTTTGCAAAGAGCATCCCTGACCTTACTCTTCTTTGGTCCCCCGCTGTTCCTGGTCCTTCCTTCTTGCCTATTGCAGCTTGCTATGGGGGCACCCCAACAGGCATGCTCCCAAGCTGCTGCTCTGTGTGGCCATTCACAAACAGAACGTAGCTCGGCCCTGCTCAACCCCCGCATAGAATGCATGAAGGTAAAAAACCTTGAGCCTTTACACCCACTTTAGGTGTGCTTATTGGAATATAGAAACCCCCTATAACAACAACATATACTGTCCCCATATGAAGCAAGGAATATAAGAAAAAAAAGTAAACAAGCACAGTAACAGTTTTTGACAAGCCCTTAAAAAAAAAAGAAACCAAAAACAAAAGTCCCATGTTGTAAATCTATTATCAATTACATTGTCCAGAGAATGAATGAAGCCCGCTGAAAGAAAAGAAGAAAAGAACCCCATCAATCACTGACATGATCCACTTCCACTGCTTCTCATGCTAAATGACATATCCTGGGATCCCAGCACTAAAAAGTAAAGTAAGTGTACATGACCGTATTTAGTCCGTGACCTCACAGGAATAAAACCAGATATCCAAATGATATATTGATGTGCACATGATATTCTTACTTGCATCTGACAAATACCAGGCTCTCCTTTGTGTCACACCTCACTGAAAGCCTTTTGTGATCTGTTGGGGACTTGTCCTTTTCCCATTAGTTTTTCCCTTTTAGTACCTAAACTGTTACTGTGCCTAGTTTGGGTTCTGTTACCACCTTGTTCCCACGTTCCTCCTCAGATGTGACTCACAGTTACTGACATTCTCTCTGCTAGTCATGTTCCATTGCTAAAATATTTAAAAACGTTGAACTTGACCAACAGTTCCCTGCTGGTCATTAAACATATGAGAATGTTTGTAACTATAACAAGAATAAAAAAATATATTTTCACCCTTTAAAGAAATAAGACATTTCAACTTTGCATTTCAAAGCATTTCTACTTCCTGTCTTCTCTAACGAATTGGCAAAAGCCCCTGTTGACTTCCTTAGAAAATTGGAGTCTAATAACCTTCCCTTCCAAACATAGTAAGAAAGTATCAAATGTGTCTTCACAGTGACAGGAGCAGGGGCGGATTGACCATTTGGAAACTCAGGCACTGCCCGAGAGCCCGGGTCAGTAGGGAGCCCCATGAGATGCCCCTGGTACCTTTTTCATAGGCTTTTTTCAGTTTGGGCAAGGACACAGGGGCCCCATGATCCCCTATGGCCTGGGAGCCCCATGAGTTGTCAGTCCGCCCCTGGACAGGAGTTTACATCCAACACCTTTTACCATACACCTTTTACCATAACCTTCATGGAAATCATGGGTAAGTTTTTGCTACAGAATTCTTATACTGCACTGCAGAATGCACCGAAAAGTTTCTAAGCCCCCTTATTTTATTGATGTAGAACTATGACCTATATTACAAATGAAAGCTGCAGCACTTAAAGTGGTTCTAAAGCCTCAAGGTTTTTGACTTTCATGCATTCTATGCATGTGTGTAGCAGCCCCCCTAACACTGACCTGAGCCCCCTTTTGATCCAGCAATGTCCACAGGAGACTTGGTTCTTCAGAGACTATCATTCCTGATTGGCTGAGGCAACAGCAGGAGCCATTGGATCATCCTGCTGTTAATCACAGCCAGTGGGCCAATCAGGAGAGGGAGGGGTGGTCCCAAGCCATAGATCTTTGTGTTATTGGATACGCAGAGCCACAGCTCAGGTACCCCATACATAACTGCTATGGGGACACCCTACAGGAGAGAGGGGCCAGGGGCACCAGTGGGGGACCCGAGAAGAGGATAATCTGGACTACTCTGTGCAAAACCACTGCACACAGCAGGTAAGTATAGACATGTTTGTGTTTAAAAAAAAATAAAAAACACGACTTTGGTATCACTTTAATTATACAGTTTCCTCTTAGTCCCTCTGAAAAGTTCCACAAACACTTGTTCATCCTTCCAGTGAAGTCCATATAATTTGTCCATGTTATAGTGTGACAATGATGCTGCACTGCTTCTAAATTTAGAGCAGCATTGCCACCTTCAAGTAGATTCTGCCTACTTGTCCTACAGTGAAATGAGAAAATATTGCAGGGGATATGCTATCAGCAACGTCACTGCTGATCCACAAGCCTGTATCTTATAAATCGGCAACCTAGTCCTTCTCACTGTTTTCTGGATTGACAGCTCTGCCTCTGTTGCCACAATCCTAACATTGTGAACTGCAAATGAAACACAAACAAAGGAGAATTTGGCTTAGAAAGGTAAGGGAAGGGATTTTTTTTCCAAAGTAAATGGATTTAGGATTTTTGTAGACCTGTCCTACAAGAGCCTTGTGCTGTAAGCTAAACAAACAATCATAGCTTGGTTTAGAACTAATATTATGCCCTTGTGTTACTGCTTTTTGCACTTATTGCCTTTAATTGTAGCCTTTTTTTTTTTAAAAAAAGTCATGCATATGGTCCTTGGGTATACAAACTAGAAGAAAAGAAAATATCATAGCAATAATGACCAATCAAATTTGAGCTTCATGGTGCTATATTTCACACACTAGAATTTGATTGGTTGCTACCGGAAACCCCTCATATTTGTTGCTCGCCTTGCTTGTAATTTTATCACTTTGTTGGTGAAATAAATAAAGCATCATAGTCTATTATTTTGGGCAGCACAGTGGATAAATGGTTAGCACTTCTGCCTGGCAGTACTAGGGTTGTTGGTTTAAATCCCAACCACGGCACCACCTGCCTGGAGCTTGCATCTTCTCCCTGTGCCTGCGTAGGTTTCCTGCAGGTACTCCGGTTTCCTCCCACACTTCAAAGACATGCTGGTAGGTTAATTGGATCCTGTCTAAATTGGCCCTAATATGTGTATGTATGAATGTAAGTTAGGGACCTTAGATTGTACGCCCCTTGAGGGTTAGGGACTGATGTGAATGTACAATAAATATATGTAAAGCGCTGTGTAAATTGACAGCGCTATATAAATACCTGAAATAAATAAATAAAGTAAATATTTCCCCGAAAAGACTACATTATGTTGATCAAACTTCCTGTGCTTTCAAAACATTTTTAACACATTGGCTTTGTACCAACTACAGCAAAGTAATAAATGTTCTCGCAATGCAGCTACCAGTACAATTGCTCTTTTCTGTGCATGGGCAATGTCAAATTTGGAAAATTCAGTGACATCATCAGATATTGGAACCTAAATCTAAAATATGAAGGAGCGGTATGGTGAACAGAGCATGCCTATCAGAGCATTTCACATCTTCGCCACTAACACTGTTTACATATACTACTAGAACATAAGATCTTTAAGGGAAAATGTCTACCTTATTTAATGTAATTACCTTCTCGCTGCTCTTATTCTGTTCACCACTGTACTATAATTTCCTTGCATTATAATCTTCACAGGCATTGCTTTAACTGTTGGATTCAGTATAAATAAATAAATCACAGCTAATTAAAATGAGCGACACCACTTCTTTCCCCCTAAACTTGTACTGCATTGTATTTTCTATTTTTACATTTTTCTCACAAAAGAAAATGGACAGCAAATACCTTGTTTTTAAGTCGTACTGAGAGGATAAAAGCCAAGCAAGCTCTGTGGCACTTTAGGTAATCAGGCTCCAAGCAGAAGATGCCATTTGGTACAGCTGACAAACCCAGGAAATAAATAATGCACAGCAATAAAAAGTTACATTAGGCAAATAAACATCTCAAGATGAATTATATGTGACATTCAAGAAGAAGCAAACAAACCCTACCTTATGGAAATCTGGCAGACCTGCAAGAGAGTTAAATGAAAGAAAATAATCAGGTAGTGGGTAAAGCAAGCTATTTGAGGGAGTTTTTTTTTTTTACAACAATAATGTAAAGGAAAGTGTTTTTTTTTCTTTTTTTACTCTTTAACAGAGAAACACTTAAAGCTCATTTTCACTAATGAGTGGAATTTAAACTAACAATTATTTTTTTTTATGCCAAATGCCTCTTTATGTTGCGGCTGTAAAGGTTTAGCTCACAGGGATAAAGTGGCTTTTATGACTCTTGCATATTGTTCAAAGCAGTGTTTTTTGTGTCTGTCTCGTGGAGCTATTAAAATGATCAATACAGGCAAAGATTTTGATTGCATGCAGAGTTCAGACTTACTGTGAGGTGGCAGATATTCAAATTAATTTGCTTGATGTCTATCTGCTGGCCAAGTTCAAAAGAGCTTTCACAGTTATCAGTAGACCTGGTCAGGGTAGCTTTTTTCCCAACAATAGAAAAAAAAAAGGTAGATTATTTTTTTCTTCCTTGAGATGATCATCACTACTTCTTCATGAAAAACGAAGCTTTTTGAGTGTGGTTAAAACCTTTGACTAAAGGGATTTTTCAAATCACTGAGAGTCTATTAACAGTTGTAAATATAAAATGATCACTTTAGACCAAATGCTTCTCAAAAACGAGGCTCAGGAATTACAGTGTATCTGTGACATTCTTCTTACTTTGATATGGGTTGTGTCATCCTCTTAGCATCTAATCAATATCTATATTTATAATCATAAAGACATCAAAAAAATCATTTCAGATCTGGTTTAAACCAGCTCTAGTGCTACCCTCTTAAAGGGCCACTGTGTTTCTGGGTCCCTTAAGCTTTGCACAGCCAGGCAACACACCTTTTTCCACACTTGCATCCACAGTCAGTGAACAGTCCATAAGCTTGGTTTTTGTTATTTTATTAGGAGAAGTAACTTGGATGGGGTAATAGGGATTCTGGAATGCCCAAAATGACTGCAGCATGCACAGGGACAACTTCCTTCCTATCTACAGAAAAAGATCCTGGGCTATTCTCCTCCTTGAATATTGTCAGTCTTTATGGATCAGTAGTTAAAGCCTCCTTATGAGACTCTCAGACCCCTCTGAAAGGTAGCACAGATTGTTGCAAACTACATGCAGAAGTATCTCCTCTCCCTTGTAGAACTTCTCCCAGCTCCACAGCCTGCAGACACGATCAGCCCTCCTGGATGCTCTGAAGATCTCCCAGGACAAGGAAAAAGGGTTAAGCACAGCACCGCCCTTTGAAAGATTGCTACATATGACAGTCACTCCCCTTGTGAATCCCTGGGTGTGCTGATATACTCTATCCTCCATGCTCCCACTGCTCCCAGGCAATGATCCTGTTTAGAGATGAGCGAATTATTCAAAAATTCGCCGAATTCGCCGAATAAATTTGCTTCGAGCCGAATATATTCGCTGCGAATTTAACTTATAAAAAGGGTGTTTCTAGGCTTCAGAGAGCCTTTATATTAGTGCAGAACACTGTACCTTTAATTTAAATGCCCTTGGAGTCTGCTGGGGAAGAGAAATAATACTGTCAGTCAGTATGACATGCAGATGAGGTCCGTCGATCTTAGAATCACCGCACACTTCACTCATTTGGGCAGTCACGGGGCCAAAACCAGAGTGTGGAGCCACAGTGTGGCGGTGGAGGCAGCAGCAATGGGAGGCCATACAGCACCCTATGACAAAATGGAACCCACCAGCAGTGTGAGGAGACCTGAAAGTGGCACATGGCAGAGTGTGGCGATGGAGACAGCAGCAATGGGAGGCCGTACAGGGACCCATGACACACTCTGGACCTGGCAGCAGCATGAGGAGGCGGTACAGGGGCCCATGACAGATTACGGGCCTGGCAGCAGCATGAGGAGTCGGTACGGGGGCCCATGGCAGATTACGGGCCTGGCAGCAGCATGAGGAGGCGGTACAGGGGCCCATGGCAGAGTGGCGGAGCGTAAGCAGCTAAAATTGAAGGCCATACAGAGGCCTATGTTAAAAAGTCCCCCCTGCAGCAGCGTGGGGAGACGACTATCAAGAGTCCAATGGCAGAGTGGCGGAGCAGAAGCAGCTTCAATTGAAGGCCATACACAGGCCTAGGTTTAAAAGTCCCTCACAGTTAATTCCAATAACGAACTCTACTCCTCCGTGCAATCTACTTACGAGACCCTGGGCAGGTCTGGGTCCAATTTGTGGTAGAGACTGGTTTTGTTCAGCCATGCTTGAGCAAGTAATAACAGGTCTGTGCTGCCCTTTGGTGTCTGGCTTAATGCGCACAACACTGAACGTCCCAGCGTTTGTCAACGATTTGACGTTAAGTGATGCAAACCCGCTGAACCACGTTCATGAGGAGCCGGTACAGGGGGCCATGAATCAGTATGGACCTGGCAGCAGCGTGAGCAGACGACAGAGGCACATGGCGCAGGGTGGTGGTGTAGGCAGCATTATTCTGAAGCCATACACAGGCCTAGGTTAAAAAGCGGAAGCCGTCAGCAGCGTGAGCAGACAACAGAGACACATGGCGCAGGGTGGCGGTGGATGCAGCAGTATTCGGAAGCCAAACACAGGCCTCGGTTAAAAAGCGGAAGCCGTCAGCAGCGTGAGCAGACGACAGAGGCACATGGCGCACAAAATGGAACCCACCAACAGTGTAAGGAGACCTGAAAGTGGCACATGGCAGAGTCTGGCGATGAAGTCAGCAGCAATGGGAGGCCGTACAGGGACCCATGACACACTCTGGACCTGGCAGCAGCAAGAGGAGGCGGTACAGGGGCCCATGGCAGAGTGGCGAAGCGTAAGCAGCTTAAATTGAAGGCCATACAGAGGCCTATGTTAAAAAGTCCCCCCAGCAGCAGTGTGGGGAGACGACTATCAAGAGTCCAATGGCAGAGTGGCGGAGCAGAAGCAGCTTCAATTGAAGGCCATACACAGGCCTATGTTAAAAAGTCCCCCCAGCAGCAGCGTGGGGAGACGACTATCAAGAGTCCAATGGCTGAGTGGCGATCCGGGAAGTCAGCGTTGTGATTGCAGATGCAATGCAGAGATTCTATGAGGTGATGCCGTGGGTGCGAAGAAGATCATATACCGTCGTACTTCCATCCATAAGACGGAACAACCTGCGAACCGGGAGCTTTATTGCCCTGACCCGCTGAGCAGCTTCTGGGATACCCAAGAGGCCCATGGCAGAGTGGCGGAGCGTAAGCAGCTTCAATTAAAGGCCATACAGAGGCCTATGTTAAAAAGTCCCCCCAGCAGCAGCGTGGGGAGACGACTATCAAGAGTCCAATGGCAGAGTGGCGGAGCGGAAGCAGCTTCAATTGAAGGCCGTACACAGGCCTAGGTTAAAAAGTCCCCCCAGCAGCAGTGTGGGGAGACGACTATCAAGAGTCCAATGGCTGAGTGGCGATCCGGGAAGTCAGCGTTGTGATTGCAGATGCAATGCAGAGATTCTATGAGGTGATGCCGTGGGTGCGAAGAAGATCATATACCGTCGTACTTCCATCCATAAGACGGAACAACCTGCGAACCGGGAGCTTTATTGCCCTGACCCGCTGAGCAGCTTCTGGGATACCCAAGAGGCCCATGGCAGAGTGGCGGAGCGTAAGCAGCTTCAATTAAAGGCCATACAGAGGCCTATGTTAAAAAGTCACCCCAGCAGCAGCGTGGGGAGACGACTATCAAGAGTCCAATGGCAGAGTGGCGGAGCGGAAGCAGCTTCAATTGAAGGCATACACAGGCCTAGGTTAAAAAGTCCCCCCAGCAGCAGTGTGGGGAGACGACTATCAAGAGTCCAATGGCTGAGTGGCGATCCGGGAAGTCAGCGTTGTGATTGCAGATGCAATGCAGAGATTCTATGAGGTGATGCCGTGGGTGCGAAGAAGATCATATACCGTCGTACTTCCATCCATAAGACGGAACAACCTGCGAACCGGGAGCTTTATTGCCCTGACCCGCTGAGCAGCTTCTGAGGTGGTAGAGGCGGACATCTTTGCTGGACCAAGGACGTGCAAACGTGGAGGCAAAAGCGGCGTGACCTGTCCAAGTTGCTGGTGCGGCTGTGCCGGCACCACGTTCACCCAGTGGGCCGTAAATGACATGTACTGTCCCTGACCGTAGTTACAGCTCCACACGTCGGCGCTGCCGTGCACTTTGGCAGAGACCGACATGCTCAAAGACTGGCCCACCATCTCTTCTACATGTGAATGCAGGGCTGGCACTGCCTTTTTGGCGAAGAAATGCCGGCTTGGCACTCTCCACCGCGGCTCGGCACAAGCCATCATTTCTCGGAAAGGTGCTGAGTCCACCACTTGGAAAGGGAGGGACTGCAGCACCAGCAACTTGGACAGGAGGACGTTCAGCTTCTGCACCGTCGGGTGCGTGCTCGCAAACTGTTGTCTCTTGGAAACGGATTCCAAGAAAGACTGCTGACGGAATCCGTGAAGAGGAGTAGCAGGAGAAGGAGCATCTGAACGAGCGGAAGATGCCAACGAGCGACAACTCCCCTCAGCAGAGGTGTTGGAGCCTTGACTGGCTGATAGAGGGCGATTGATGTCGGGTGACGGAGCAAGTAACGGAGCGGGTGATGGAGCGGGGGCTGGGGCAGGCAGAACCGCCGTATCTTTATCACGGTTTTCCCAGGCCACCGAATGGCGACGCTGCATATGCTGACGCAACGCTGTAGTCCCAACATTGGCCCCCTGGCCACGCTTGACTTTCTGGCCACATAGTCGACATATGGCTACGTTTACTTCCTCGGGCGGCTTGACGAAAAATAGTAGGAAACTTTGCCCCCGCTACTCCTCACTGGCTGACTGCTACTTCCTCCGTGCACACCGGCACCACTACTGGCCGTGGTGGTAGGCTGCAGTGGAGCTGGTGCTCTACTCCGTGGCCGTTTGGCTCCACTGACACTGCTGCGACCCTGCTGCCTCCTGGGCAACCCACCGACTGTTTTGCTCGCTGGCAAGCTGGCACCCTCTTCTCCTGATGATGCGGAAGCAATAGCCTGATGACGACGAGGCTGCCAAGTGCGATCAGCCTCATCATCATCAATTAGGGTCTCGGCGTCACTACTAGCCCCCTCGGCTGCGTGTGGGTCAGGAGACAGACCTGTCTCTAGACCGGCTACCGAGCCACTCTCCTCGCCAGTACTTCTTCGCCTGGTTGCTGAAGAGGCGGATGTCTCCCCCCGTTCCTGACCGCCCTCTGTTAGCTCTTCCTCACTGTACAGTGGGGCTGAGCCCACAGCATGCGATACTTCGCTTGGTGAGGGAACACCAAAGGACAGGGGCAGGTCGAGGACATGTGATTTCAGTGGGCTTGCTCCCGGGCCATGCCAACTAACGGTTGTGTCTGACGTACCCACCGACCATTGGCTGTAGGTGTCAGAGGTGACATGGGAAGAGGAAGACGACCGAGTCAACCAATCGATGACGGCAGGGTTGTCGGTGGAGACACGACCGCTGGATGACACCGGGAGCACTGGCCTCTGGCTGCGACTAGTGCTGCCTCGACCCCTTCCTCTGCTGCCACGTCTGCTCGCTCCTGAAACATTGCCTCCTCTGCCACTCCTCTGCGTGTTGTCTGACATACTCTTTAATTCAATAAGCACCCCAAAAATAAAACCAGATTTAACTCTTTGAATGTACAATAGTGGTTGTGAAGCAGAAAGTCAGTTTATTTAGCACAGTCGGTCAATTGCAGCTTGCCGTTGGCTGTAAACTGTACGTTTCTGTCACTGGAATGCACTAATCACCCAAAAAATATTACCGCCACCCGGCGTGTATATGGATTTAACTCTTTGAACGTACAATAGTGGTTGTGAAGCAGAAAGTCAGTTTATTTAGCACAATCGGTCAATTGCAGCTTGCCGTTGGCTGGAAACTGTACGTTTATGTCACTGGAATGCACTAATCACCCAAAAAATATTACCGCCAGCCGGCGTGTAAATGGATTTAACTCTTTGAACGTACAATAGTGGTTGTGAAGCAGAAAGTCAGTTTATTTAGCACAATCGGTCAATTGCAGCTTGCCGTTGGCTGGAAACTGTACGTTTATGTCACTGGAATGCACTAATCACCCAAAAAATATTACCGCCAGCCGGCGTGTAAATGGATCTAACTCTTTGAACGTACAATAGTGGTTGTGAAGCAGAAAGTCAGTTTATTTAGCACAATCGGTCAATTGCAGCTTGCCGTTGGCTGGAAACTGTACGTTTATGTCACTGGAATGCACTAATCACCCAAAAAATATTACCGCCACCCGGCGTGTATATGGATTTAACTCTTTGAACATACAATAGTGGTTGTGAAGCAGAAAGTCAGTTTATTTGGCACAATCGGTCAATTGCAGCTTGCCATTGGCTGGAAACTGTACGTTTATGTCACTGGAATGCACTAATCACCCAAAAAATATTACCGCCAGCCGGCGTGTAAATGGATTTAACTCTTTGAACGTACAATAGTGGTTGTGAAGCAGAAAGTCAGTTTATTTAGCACAATCGGTCAATTGCAGCTTGCCATTGGCTGTAAACTGTACGTTTATGTCACTGGAATGCACTAATCACCCAAAAAATATTACCGCCACCCGGCGTGTAAATGGATCTAACTCTTTGAACGTACAATAGTGGTTGTGAAGCAGAAAGTCAGTTTATTTAGCACAATCGGTCAATTGCAGCTTGCCGTTGGCTGGAAACTGTACGTTTATGTCACTGGAATGCACTAATCACCCAAAAAATATTACCGCCACCCGGCGTGTAAATAGATCTAACTCTTTGAACGTACAATAGTGGTTGTGAAGCAGAAAGTCAGTTTATTTAGCACAATCGGTCAATTGCAGCTTGCCATTGGCTGGAAACTGTACGTTTATGTCACTGGAATGCACTAATCACCCAAAAAATATTACCGCCAGCCGGCGTGTAAATGGATCTAACTCTTTGAACGTACAATAGTGGTTGTGAAGCAGAAAGTTAGTTTATTGTACACAATCGGTCAATTGCAGCTTGCCGTTGGCTGGAAACTGTACGTTTGTGTCACTGGAATGCACTAATCACCCAAAAAATATTACCGCCAGCCGGCGTGTAAATGGATTTAACTCTTTGAACGTACAATAGTGGTTGTGAAGCAGAAAGTCAGTTTATTGTACACAATCGGTCAATTGCAGCTTGCCGTTGGCTGTAAACTGTACGTTTCTGTCACTGGAATGCACTAATCACCCAAAAAATATTACCGCCAGCCGGCGTGTAAATGGATTTAACTCTTTGAACGTACAATAGTGGTTGTGAAGCAGAAAGTCAGTTTATTTAGCACAATCGGTCAATTGCAGCTTGCCGTTGGCTGGAAACTGTACGTTTATGTCACTGGAATGCACTAATCACCCAAAAAATATTACCGCCAGCCGGCGTGTAAATGGATTTAACTCTTTGAACGTACAATAGTGGTTGTGAAGCAGAAAGTCAGTTTATTGTACACAATCGGTCAATTGCAGCTTGCCGTTGGCTGGAAACTGTACGTTTCTGTCACTGGAATGCACTAATCACCCAAAAAATATTACCGCCAGCCGGCGTGTAAATGGATTTAACTCTTTGAACGTACAATAGTGGTTGTGAAGCAGAAAGTCAGTTTTTTTTGCACAATCGGCAAACTGCAGCACCAACTGTGCACGACAGCCAAAAAAAAAAAGGGTGTATGTCACTTTAAATTTTCGATTCTTTGATAGCTGTGGCCCTAAGTAACGATTCTGTGTCCCTGAGTAACGATTCTGTGTCCCTGAGTAACGATTCTGTGGCCCTAAAGTCTCTGTGGCCCTTACTCTGTCCCTTAATACACACAGGTCTGTCTCTCTTGAATGACCGGAAGCTAATGGAGAATTCTAAGATGGCCGCGATTTATAGCTCCACCATTACACAGAGCTGGCTGGCTGCTGATTGGCTAATGCGATCACATGTCATGAATGCATTATGGGTCAGCGCGCTTTGTCTGCGCGCCTTCCCAGAGATCCCCGCCCCATCTTCTCTGTCCATTTTCTCCGTGGCCACACATGTCGCCGCCATTTTTGGGAAAATTCGATTCGTGCATCCGAAGTTTGCTAATCTTCGGATTCGTCGCGAATAGAATTTTTCCAAATCTTCGGAACGTATTCCACTTCGTCATGTTCGATTCGCTCATCTCTAATCCTGTTTAAACTATGATGCTGAACGGATCTTCCTAAGCCAGCCTGAGCCCAGTCTGGAGGCAAATCCCCCCTAGGTCTAGGGGACCCCTCCCTGGCCACTGACAGCCTCCTCAGCACTTCATCTTCCACCCGACTCTCCTGCTAGCATGGCTCTTTCATATTTATGGGTTAGCCTTACCACACTACCAGGGCCTCCAAACCTGTGGTTGGTCAGATTCCCATAAACATGCAGATTTAGGTGTCCAACCTTCCCGCCCACTGGCTTCTGGAAGCTTCCATGGAACTGCAGAACCAGGTGGAGACAATAGAGTCCCAACCTGCTGAATCACCCAGCCTGACCTGCAGTAACCTGACCTAATTACAGACTTACACAGTTAACATGAGTCATACCATAATAAATTTACCAACACTCACATTAGCACAGTAGAGGGTGCTACACAGTCATACATGGATTGAAAATTGTCTGGTTCAATAGAGACTGGTCCATTTGATCCATGTATGGGCAAAGAGGTTGTGCAGAGGTTTATATACTGATCAACTTCTGCATAACTGCCCTGTCGGATGTCCCCCTTCACAATAAGTGTGTGAATGGGGAAATTGAGTCAGTTTTTTTGTTCAACCCACTGGTTGAAAGAAAAATACTGACTCATCTGTAGGCAAACAGTCAAATACAGGTTAAAATAAATATTTTCCATTTTAACTGCCAAACCATGTGTAATTTTGGCCAAATATTCTTGTGCTACAAGCTGAATAATGATGAACTGAAAGTACCTGGGTTTAGTTCAGGGAAGGATCAGCACTGAAGTGCAGATGCTGAATCCAAACGCCACCAAAATCAATGGGAGCTGAATCTTAGAAACAAATAATGCTTATTTTATATCTCAATAGGCAAGGGATTGTCAGACAAAGCAATAAATCGATAACATTCTGTTTGGCAGAGAGCAACTATTTTAAGAAAGCTTAAACTTAAACATTAAAAATGTCAAATTATTTTTTATACATGATTGGGGGATGCCCTGAACCTTTTGCTTACACATCTTTATGATATACTGCATACAACTCAACTCAAACAAAAGCAACAGTTACAAAAAAATGTGGTTCAAATTGGTAATGACAGATCCTGGCTGCTGGTTCTGTTTGTAAATGAACACCCAGGGATTCCCTTCATCTATACCAGACTTATCCTAGTTGGTAAAGATGTTATGAAGTTTCCATTCCCCTTAAAAATACATACCAGACTTTTCCTAGATTTTAAGGAGGAACCCCATGCAACAAACAAGAAAAAGCATAGAGTGAAGTCCCACTTAAATACATTATAAACTCTTATTTGAGCATACAGCCTGGCATGCCATGAAAGAGGAGGAACCACACATGCAGTCGGCTCTCCAGAACCATACCAAGCAACATGCGCCCACTAAGGGAGAGTACCTTGCCAGGGGGGATTCCCATGGCAAAGCACCTTGTCTCCATGTTCATGAGGACAAAGGCTTCTTTCCCCACAACCCTGGATCAGTGTTTGTGGGGTCTGCAGACAGGATACTTGTTACTTAAATTAGCTATCTATAATAAAATCTATACTTTTGTTATACAGTAGTTATTCTCATTCACTGTATAAAGTAACTTCATGTGTTGATCAATATCAATCATCCACACATAACTATTTGGTCTAAAATTACTGAAATTCTGTAAAATTACCCAGTATAAATGAGAATACTAGGAAACATCTGGAAGAAGATACAGCGGGATCTGAACAGCAAGAAATTGGAAGAGGTCCTGATCCCTTATCTCAATTCCTATGTGAATTCTCAGCTTAGATGATAAACATTCCTTGTAAGTATTACAGTAATACCTTATATGGGAAAATACCTCACTATTTCTCAAGTTATTGCCTAATTTCCATGTTGAGCGTTGACATTAAATTATATGCTACAAATAGAAACAGGATCAGTCAGGGTTGCCTACTTTAATCATTGATCTTCACTCTGACATTGGAGCCCTTCCTTCACTGTGTACAGGCGAACCTGGACATTACAGGTATAACAATCGGAACTAAAATAAAGAAAAAATATTCCTGCGCCAATACAAATTGAATGAATCACCCTTCTAAATTGCTGCTGTACAAAAATTGTGAATACACAAACAGTGAAATATATAAATAAACAGCGCAAAATAGATATTAATAAATCACAAAATATCAAAATCCCATATCACTTAGTGCATATTTGTATCAAAGGAATCTTCAAATAAAAAACTCCATAAAGTCCCTTGTGGTGAAAAATAAAGACCTCCAAATGAAATTTCTAGCCTTCCACCTTTCACCCGTGCACACCAACATTAAATGCACTCACCAGAATTTGGTGAATGTAAAGCCTTTAGGAATTTTATAGGGAATCCCAAGCCTTCTTTTCATCCGCTCAATGTTAGCCTCCCCAAGATCAGATACTCTTTCAGGTCCTCACCGTGGCCTCCTCGCTTGCTCCACCATGTTGTCAAAGAAGAAAGCTTACATAGTGTAATATTGGCAAGATCAATCCTATACCATAATGAACAGTCTCCAGGCCACTCACATTTCAATAGCTCATAAAAGGCACATTTATTAGGCCCAAGACAGCCTGATGATCACAGCCAGCACATACTCCAGGGTTCCCACATCAATGCAGTCAGATGAGGCAGAGACACAGCAAAGAACAAGCCTAAATCCCGCAAAATGGCCGCTGGAACGCACCGGAAGTGACGTCAGACGTACGGCAAATGGACCGGAAATGCGTCAACGCGTTTTGCCCCTCCCATCGGGCGTTCTCAAGACCTTGAGAATCCTTCTCAAGGATTGATATTGGCAATATTACACTATGTAAGCTTTCTTCTTTGACAACACGGTGGAGCAAGCAAGGAGGCCACGGTGAGGACCTGAAAGAGGATCTTATCTTGGGGAGGCTAACATTGAGCGGATGAAAATAGGGCTTGGGATTCCCTATAAAATTCCTAAAGGCTTTACGTTCACCAAAATCTGGTGAGTGCATTTAATGTTGGTGTGCACGGGTGAAAGGTGGAAGGCTAGAAATTTCATTTGGAGGTCTTTATTTTTCACCACAAGGAACTTTATGGAGTTTTTTATTTGAAGATTCCTTTGATACAAATATGCACTAAGTGATATGGGATTTTGATATTTTGTGATTTATTAATATCTATTTTGCGCTGTTTATTTATATATAACAATCGGAACAACAACCTTCTTTTTTTTTTATAGCAAACCTATGTAGGTCCAAATAATCTATACCTGGTTTCAGGAACATAACTATATGGGCTGAGAACAAGGAGGGAGGAATGTTTGGGCAATTGGTTGAACAGCATAATCCAATGGGGGGGGGGGGGGGCATTTAGGTCTCAACATATTGTAATATAGGGCTGAAAAGTCATATGGGCCTGGAGTATTTTTCTGTGATTTCTGCTATGATATTGTCTATCATAGACAATATACAAGCAGAAAGGATGATATTTTGGAATAAATTATCAGCTAAGTCCTTACGGAAAGGATCTGAGGGCTAATAGTGTATAAAGCGGACAAGGCGGATGTAAATCTACCCACAATAGTGAATGGTTGTTTAACAGGTTTATTTATGTCAGGTGTGGGCATTCAGTAAGTTAGCTAGCATGAGACCTGTTTTTTAGCACAGGTTTTACACTCTTCCTGGTCCATCTCCATTGTTTTTCTGCCTTGTAATTGAGAAGGTTGGATCCCACTGTAGTCTCCTCTATTTGTTTCTGCAGGGAAACCATTTGTGATATTTTGAATTGTATATCTAATTGGGCAAGAGGAAAGAAATGTTAGAATCTCTCCCTCTTCCTGCATGTGGCGATTTTTATGAGTGTTCTCCAGATAGTGGCCTTGTGGGCATCCCACAAAACCACAGATGAAGAGGTAGAGTCAAAATTTTCCCTAAAGTGTGTAGAGAGATAAGTAAGGATATCTAAGACTATGTCATTGACAGATAGCAAGGAGTAATTTATGAGCCACCAATGGCACTGTGGGACTGAGAACATAGACTTACAATCAAGTAGGAGAGTTATCAGGCCATGGAGAGGAAGTCCAAAACTTCTATAAGAAAGAACTGTTGGATTAAAGAATGATCGTGAGGTGCAGAATAGTGTGTATAGTCTCTGACCCTGGGATTGACCTTGCTCCACATATCCACTAGGTGATGTTCAGACAATAAATCAGTAAACAATTTCAATTGGGTTTTTGAGTCAGAGCTGTCAGAAGGGGCTGAAGCGGAAGAGCATCTGTCAAATTTCCAGTCTAAGATCATGTTACTATTGCCCATTAGGATCAAAGTCCCTTTTTTTTTGCTTTTTGCTCAGTTTTTGGGGCATAGTATTTCACAAGTGTTATTTCTATGTCAAAGAGCTTCCGCTCTAAAATTAGAGATTTTAAAGGAGCACATGAAAGGGTTATTTTTTGTGAAATTCTATCAGTACACCTCTCTTTTTTCTCCTCAAAGTTTGCCTGGAAAACCTGAGGATAATTCTTATGAAAAAATTTAGGTTGGAAAGAGAGAGAAAATTTACAAGGTAAAGGCACACTTATGTTTTTGGGGCAAAATTAAAGCCCTGCACATTATGTGAGATGACAGTGAATCATGAAGAAGCCATCATGGAGGATGGGGTGGAGTGTGATACACCATTTTAGTAGAAGCTTACTTGGTGTGGTAAGCCATTGAGTATTAAGCCATTGGTGTGGTAAGCCATCTTGATGTCCACAGGGTAAAGAGATGGGGGAAAGATGAAAGGGAAGGAAAGAAAAAGAGAAAACACAGTAAAAGCAATATATGCGTGTAAGTATACAACGGCTTGCCTAAGCAAATAATAGTGTTGTTCATCATCACAACCATGAAGTAGGGGTTGCCTGGACTGTCAGGGTGTGTGGCTGATATTCTAAGCACTCGATGGAGAAGGGGGGAAGGGAAAAAGAGGAGGTAAATAAAAGGGGGGGGCGAGGAGAAATTACAAAGGAGATGCAACATTACATTGTAACTAGAGTGACCCATAATGCATAACTGTAACAGCTGTGGCAGTGCGGTATCATGCCACGGTGGAAATCATGATGGAGACCCAGGATTCTCAACCATACAGGTTGAGGGGCTTCAGGAAGTTCTCATAATGCAGAGGAAACTGGTTTATAAGTTTCCTCTTTGGTTTGTAAAGCCTGTTTTGGGACCTGTAGCCTGGAGATTTCTAAGAGATTTGGGAGGGATGAAATCTCCAATCCTGGGCCCATATTTTGGGAGCAGCCAGCGCGCTGATTGCACAGGTGTGTGCAGGCCTTTTTGTGGAGGCCAGGCCATGATTCTGGGCTCCACCCCGGCAGATAGGAGTCAGGAGGGCTCCACCCCGGCAGACGGAGTCAGGAGGGCTCCACCCTGGCAAACAGGAGGTCTCTGCTGTGGAGTCAGGTGGGCTTCACCTAGTAGAGGTGGAAGCCAGACAAGACTGTGTGCGTTTGGCTAGCTGTGTGCGGGAAAGCCATTTTTGGATAGAGTCTGCAGGAGACAGACGGTAATTGGTGTACAAGCCAGAAGGCTGAATATCATTTGCTTGATGGTGGATACCCCTGTGTGGGAAGCATTTTTGTTGTTTGAACTTTCTTTTAAATAAAATTGGGCAAAAAGGCCCTTAAGAAGAAGCGAGTTGCTGTGTGCTTTATAAAAGCTCTACCACTCTGAAGCAAGTTCCCACACAGCATTAACTAAGGATCTCAGATCATATAACAACGCTAAAAAAGAAAAAAAAACACATAATGCCAATAAACTGAGCACTCGATGGGAGATCACCCGAAAGATCAGGCGGGCCCATAGGCCAAGGGTTTCAATCCGCATATGTTGTTCTACAGTCATTAGTGGGAGCGTAATACAAATAGTTATGAGCAAGGATATCGTATAGAGTCCCAGTGACAGTGTAGAAAAAAATCAATTAACCAAAATTATCACCCTGAGTGGCTATGGCCTCCCAAGCATGGTACCTTTAACTGACTAGCTGATAAACATAAGTGTAAAATAGAGAACAATGTTAAAAACTGTTGTCTAACAACAAGAAAGGGTCTCAGTACACCCCAAATTTAGATGTGAGAAACTCAACAGGGTGGGCAAACAAAAGAGCAAAAGAGATTTGGTCTACTGCAGAGACATAAAGTTTAGAAGTAGAGAGAGAGAAAAGAGGTGGCGCACACACCTAGTGCATTATCCAAGGTTTATTGTAGGAGTGAAAGAATAATAAAAACATACTCACAGACGAAGCATGTATCTAAAAAGCATAGAAAAATGACAATGGCCACAACGGCAGGCAAGGTGTTCTCACTGTCAGTGCGGTGAGAACACCTTGCCTGCCGTTGTGGCCATTGTCATTTTTCTATGCTTTTTAGATACATGCTTCGTCTGTATGTCTTTATTATTCTTTCACTTCTACAATAAACCTTGGATAATGCACTAGGTGTGTGCGCCATCTGTTTTCTCTCTATCCAGTGGCTGATTTCCCCGTCTGAGGAGGGCTGCACCCCTGAAGCATTTCCTTTGGTTGTCGCTGTCCTGGTACCCTTGGCTTCCCTTTTGGCTGTGCATATCCTGAGGCGCTGGAGAGTACATACGATATCCGGGTTCGGTTGTTTTCTTTAGAAGTAGAGAGAATACTCTTCACTGTCGTCATTCATTTTTTTTTTTTTTCCAAAAAAGAGGTGTTTATTGAAAACAAAACACACAGATTGATACAAGACAGAATAAAATTTCAAACGGGTTGAACATAGGGCATATGGCAAAACATATATCATACAGAAGAGCATGAAATCCAATGCAGAAATGAACAAATTGGATAAGTAAAACCACGACAAGGTTGTGCCTGCAATATTCCAGTGTGCTTGTCAAACGATTAGAGCAAGGAGGCACCAGGCGTTCTACAGTAATGTCTCAAAGTATGGTGCTATGGAGGAAAGGAGGGTGCGTACAATATCTAAGCAGAAGTCCAAACTACAGGTTTGAGATAGCGGAGGTGGCGGAGAGCGTATATGGGAGTAAATTGTCATGGAAATCGCTAATGGGAAAGGAGATAAGATGTTGACATCATGCCTAATGCTCTGCGGAATAATTATCTGGAGCTTGTACAAGCATAAGAGAGGAGAAAAAAAAAAGAGGAAGGAGAGAAGCGCGAAGGAAAGAAAGAGAAAGAAAAGGGGAAGAGGAAAAAAAAAAAAAAGGGGGGGGGGAGGAGGGAAACACGTGGGTAGAAGGGAGTGAGGGAAGGGGTGACTGCAAAAATTATTTGATCATCAATACGGGTCATATCAGGTGCGGTAGAAGTCTAAATTAACATTAGTTGCAAATAAATGTGGGATGTACACGGAGGAGGGGGAGTATGTTGACCACCATCGGGTCAAATACAACTGAGTTACAACAGTAGGGAACCTAAGTCAAGTCAAACAGGTTGGTCCATAAGAGATCGATATGCGGGGTAGTCAGAAAATGAGTCCAACAGGCCCAAGTGTGGGAAAATTTTGTAGGGGTATCAAGTGTAGTCGCAATCAGTTCCTCCATAACTGCCGTTTTACCCACTCGGGTGAGCCAATCGCGTATAGAAGGGGGGCGTGTGGAACCCCACAGGACAGGGATGCAGAGTCTGGCTGCATTGATCATGTGCATAGCTAAGGATTGGAAATACTGCCCCCCGGAAAGGGAAGAGTGATGGAGGAGGAATTGAGCCGGAGAGAAATCCACAGGCAAGGTAGTTACAGACACCACTAGCCTGTGTACTTCTTGCCAAAACGGTTGCAGAACAGAGCAAGACCACCAGATGTGAAGGAATGATCCATCTGAGGTCCCACATCTCCAACAACTGTTGGGGAAAGCGGGGTTGAACCGATGAATTTTCCAAGGGGTTCGGTACCATCTCGAGGCTATTTTGTAGCCATTTTCCTGAGTCGAGACGTTGAGGGAGCATTTATGAGAATGCTTAAATACCCGGTCCCAGTCTAAGTCCAATAGGTTAGTTTCAAGATCTCTATTCCACGCTCGACATGATGGGAGGGAGTCATAAGTCCGATTCTCCAGTAGGAGGGGATAGATCTCCGAGATCAGGTGCTTTCGTGGTTCAGCTTTAGCGCAGATAGTTTCAAAAGGGGTAAGAGAACGGCCCCAGTCGAAAGGGGGTTTCTGTGAAAGCAGGTAGTGTCTAATCTGAAAATATACCCAAAAAGGGAAATTGCGGACACCTAGACTTTCAGTCAGTTCTCTGAGTGTTTTCACCTTGCCTTTGTGGAGAAAATGTTTCAACAAGATCTGTTTATGCGGCCAAAATTTCAGTAAGAAGTCCTTGTGCATTCCTGGAGGGAAATCAGGATTGAGACGAATAGAAGTTAACGGGTTGGGTGTTTCGGAGATGGATGCAAATTTACAAGCCAAGCGAAAAGTTTTTAAGGTAGGCCCCACCAAAGGGTGAGTGATAAGGGTATGAGGCGTGTGCTGCGGCCGAAGCCAAGGAATCGATGCCAGGGGTAAGGGTGAGCACGCATCTTCTATATATATCCAGTCCTTGGAGGCAGTGTGAACGTGCCAATCAACTACCCAGGAAAGGTGACATGCCCAGTAGTAGCGGTGAAGGTCAGGGAAGCCAATTCCACCTCTAAGCTTAGGAAGGGTCATTTGGGAGAAAGCAATGCGCGGACGCTTATGATGCCATAGGAATGATGAGCAAAGTCTTTTGCACGATATAAAAAAGACAAGGGGTAAATGAATTGGCAATGTTTGGAAGAGATATAGAAGGCGAGGAAGTATATTCATTTTGATTATTGCTGCCCTTCCAAACCAAGAGAAGGAAGGACGATGCCATTTATTAAGGTCTTCCTGCAGAGAGCGAAGAGCGGGAAGGAAATTTTTCACATAGAGGTCGTCCAGATTACGGGTAAGCTGAATACCGAGATAGGTTAAGGATTCCTTTTCCCAATGGAATGGGAATTGGAGTTCACAGGAGGAGACAAGCTCAGCAGGCAGGGTAATGTTAAGGGCAGCAGACTTGGAGAAGTTAATTTTAAAATTCGATAAGAATCTGAAGAGGGCAAAATCCTTCAGTAGGTTGGGCAAGGTGATGTGAGGATCAGCAAGAAATAGGAGAATATCGTCTGCGTAGGCTGCGAGCTTGTAGTCTTTGTCCGCTACCCTAATCCCCTTGATATCGGAATTCGAGCGAATTTTCCGTAGCAAAGGTTCAAGGGAGAGGACAAACAGGAGCGGAGAGAGGGGGAATCCTTGCCGTGTGCCATTCCTTAGATGAAAGGAATTCGATAAATGACCGTTCACCCTTACTCGAGCTGTCGGATCGGAGTATAGGGCCATTATGAAGTTAAGCATCTTCTCACCTAAACCCAGTGCTACTAGAGATGCCTTCAGGAAGTCCCACGCAATCCTATCGAAGGCCTTTTCTGCATCCAGGGAGAGAAAAAAACCAGGAGAGTTAGACTTATGGAGCCAATGGTTAAGGTTAAGGGCCTTAATGGTATTGTCCCTTGCTTCTCTCCCAGGGACAAAACCCACTTGGTCTAGGTCAATCAGGGAGGGGAGCAGGGGAAGAAGACGATTAGCGATGATCTTCGCGAATAACTTGATGTCCACATTCAGCAAGGAAATGGGTCTGTAATTAGAGACCTGGGTGGTATCTTTCCCACTTTTAGGGATAACTGTGATGTGAGCCTCCAAAAGGCGGTTTTGCGATCGGGAAGGATAAGAGAGAGTATTAAAAGCCAAAAGAAATGGGACACTCAGGATATCCAGGAAAGATTTGTAGTAAGCTACTGTAAAACCATCAGGGCCCGGACTCTTACCCGGTTTCATCTGTTTTGTCGCGGCATGAAGCTCAGTTAAGGTCAGGTCCCCTTCCATAGCCTGAACCAGATCTTCGGAGAGGGCCGCAGGACCGTAAAGGCGAAGGAATTCGGAGATCAAGGAGGTTCTGGACCTGTCTGTATGTATAGGGGGACGGTCCGGAGAGAGATTGTATAAATCTCTATAGAAGCGTTCAAAGTGGGAGGCAATATCAGGGTCAGATGTAGCCTCGGTGCCATCAGAGCCCCTGATTTTATGTACCGTCATGCTGGCTCGTTTCTCACGAAGCGCTCTAGCTAGAAATTTCCCGCTCTTATTTGTGAACTCGTAGTACAGTTTTTGAGAAAGAATGTATTTTTTCCTAACAACCTTACCCAATTCCGTAAGAAGTTGTGAGCGAGTATTCGTAAGGTCTGCAAGGGTCGACGCAGCCAGAGTCCGCTTATGCGCTCTCTCCAAGGAGTGAATCCTGTCTGTGAGGAGTCTCAGGCGCTCCTGCTTGGCTCTCTTACGTCTCGACGCAGTAGCCATGAGGATACACCGTATAACACACTTATGAGCTTCCCACTGCGTGAGGGGAGAGGTGTCCGATGAGCTATTCAAAGAGAAATATTCAATCATCTTAGAGCGGATCTCTTGTTCAATAGCAGCGTCCGCTAGAAGGGAAGCATCCAGACGCCAATGTTGAGCGTGAGTGAGTGAGCAGTGGGGAACCGTAGAGACATAGTGATGGGATGGTGATCTGAGAGAGTCATCGGTTCTATGGTAGCAGCATGGAGGAATGGAAGATCTGATTGCGACAGAAAAAAGTAGTCTATCCTAGAGTATTTGTTGTGTGGCGGAGAGAAAAAAGTGTAGTCCTTGACGGTAGGGTTGAGGATACGCCAGGAGTCGTGTATTTGCAAGAGCTGTAGTTTTATGCGTATTTGCTTAAGAGCCTTGTAAGGCAAAAAAGAACATCCCGAAGAGGAATCTAACAGAGGGCTCAAAGGTACATTCAAATCACCTCCCAGTATCAGCATCCCTGATTGAAAAGCCGCTAAAGTGGAGGTAAGTGAACGCATAAAAGGGACCTGTTTAATATTGGGCGCATATACATTAGCAAGTGTGATTGGTCTGTTGGCAAAGACTCCCTTTATAAGCAGATATCTACCTTCGGGGTCTGCCAGGGAATCTGTTATTTGGAACAGAAGGTGTCTGGCGAACAATATGGCCACCCCCTTTGATTTAGCTAGAGGGTTAGTGGCATGGAGGACCGTAGGAAAGTGGAAATTACATAACTTGGGAATGGAGTCTTGTCGAAAGTGCGTCTCTTGCAGAAAGACCACATCTGCTTTCTGTTTGTGTAAATAGGAGAGAAGCATGGAACGTTTTTCCGGTGTGTTCAAACCCTTTACATTTAATGAGAGGATTTTCAAAGACAAATGACCCACCATTGAGGTGGAAGAGAGCATGATTGCTATCTAGTGTCGTCTAAGTCAGATGTAACGGTGTACTATGGATCAGGAGGGGGGGGGGAAGGAGGAGGGGAGAAGGGGAAAAAAGAAAAAAAAAAAAGGGGGGGGGGGAAAGTAGAAGGAGAAAGAAAAGAAAACAGGAGTATGAGAACAGAAAAAGAGGAAAATAGGTAATAGACGGCTTGGGGAACAGACCCGCTGTTCCACGTGAGAAGAGAGAAAGAAAAAAAAAAAAAAAAGAAAAAAAAAGGAAGGAAGTTCAGGAAGAAAAAGAGAGAAGCGCGAGAAAAAAAAGGGAGAGACCAGAAAAGAGATAATAATAGTAGCCGAATAGAGGAATCAGTATAAGCTCACTGAGCTCACTGTGTGGGGGTCAAAGTCGACGTAGAACTAGGAAGTGAACCATTGCCGGCCGGCAGCCCTCTGTGAGCAATAATGTAGAGGGAAAAAGGAAGGATGCGGGGTACGAAGGGTGCAAATAGTGTCGGGAGTCCTATAGATTAAATAACCAGAAAATGACCACCTGTCCTCTACGGGGAAAGAAATGTAACGTAACGCTCAAAGGGTGAGAACTGGGAGAATGGGCATAGGCGCAATATGAGTGGGGGGCCGCGAAACGAGGAGCAACAGTACACTATGTGTATAAAAAGTACACGGACGCTTATAAACCAGGATAGCCTATACTAGTGTGAGATCAAGACTGGTTAGGGACTCAGCATTATGAGTAGAGCAGTGAGGGGCCCTCACAAATATTACAGGCAAACCGTATCATAAGGCATAAGGAAAACTAGACATCAATAGCAAAACAGGTGAAATCGTGTCATAACAGGCTTAACACACATAAACCCCTAAGCAACCACCGGTGAGCTACTAAGCTTCTTAGGATCAAAACCAGGCATGCAAGCTTAAAATCTGAAATGCGCTAGCTGATATGCATATATATATATACACATATACATACACATACACCTACAAATACATATATTAAAAAAAAAAAAAAAAAACCCACACACCCATAGAACAAAATGACCTCTGAATCCTCCGAGTAGCAGGGGGGACGAGCATCACCTCTCCCAATTCAGCATAGTAAAGGGGACGAGGAGGTGAAAGGGGGATGTGTACGAGGGTGATCGAGGGTGTGATAGTCCTCAGGTGAACCTCGTCAGTCAAAGTAATAGGTAAGGACAACCCGGAGAGAAAAAAGGAGGACTCAAATCCGGGTGAACTATCTAGTGGCAGAGGGAGGCGATGCTCATCCACACAGCCAAACTCCATGTACAGTAATTGCCGCTACCAACCCCTATAACGCTACTGCCCATCCCAGCATGCAGTAACCATATCCCCTCAAACCGCCCCCCGAGAGAGAAATTAGGCCACTGACACAATCCCACAAAGAGAATACATTACAAATTAGGCAGAGGCTTCATCCGAAGGACCAAGATGTGCCGGGCAGTCCAAGGTGTAGGGGGAGCGAACAGCGTAATACTGAGCAGTCTCTTGCAGGCCGCAGGACATCTTCAGGGACGTAAGAGTGAAGCTCATTTAATACCAGAAGGACGGAGCTGAAGGATGGAAGTCTTCCAGAATTCAGACGGATGGTCAGAGGGCCCAGGAGGCTGTCAAGAGGCGCAGGTCAAGAAACAGCGGGGGGCGGAGAGACTACCATGGGAAGCTGAGTGTGTCTGAGCGATGACCTGGATGGATCCAAAAAAAACTGTTCCCCAATGTGGTGGGTGGAACCGGTTTGCATGCGGTCAATGTCCGTTCCCATATCATGTAGGGAGAAGTGAGGAGGCCCTTTAAGTGTATACAGGGCCATAACTGTATGTAAGTTCTGTAGAGCAGAGGATGCCATCCTGGTGGATAAGAGGTATGTGTCGCAAAGTGTAAGTTCAACAGGCATGGATCAGTGCACGAAGAGGTAACTGGAACTTTCGTAGCAAAACTGTAAGAAAGCGTTCGTGGAATTGGCAAAATATAGGAACCTGGCGAAAACATGCGCCGGAAAGGTATTGCTGTGTGGGGATTCCAGACTATTAAATTTTGCGCCGCGGCTTCCTATGTGCAGGAGAGGCCGTCGGGCTGAGGATGGCTGTTGCGCCCCCTGTGGGGAGACTCGGAGGAGTCGTCGGAGGCATCCGACCTCTACGGTTAGATTGAGCATGCCAATCCATAGCACTGTCCACCGATCCCGGGCCCTGAACTGGTGGCAATCTTATGGAGCTGTACCAGTCAGGTAGGTCAATCAGAGGTATGTCCAGGGAGGAACAAAACAATGGCAATTCTTCAGGGGATCTCAGGTTGCATGATTGTCCGTTAGCTTGTACAGAGAGGCAGAACGGGAACCTCCATCTATAAGTGATGTTACGTGATCGGAGCATATCCAGAAGGGGACGTAATGCACGGCGTTGTTGTAGGGTAATGCTGGATAAGTCTTGAAACAGTTGTAATTCTGCGCCTTCATATGAAAGATGCCTTCTGTCTCTAGCACATCTGAGGATATCCTCTTTGAGCGGGAAGCTTACAAGGCAACAAATTACATCCCTGGGTGGGTCTGCATCTCCCCTCCTAGGGCGGGTCGCTCTGTGTACACGTTCGATGTCGATTGGGGTTGCTGGCGGGCGACCAAGGAGGTCATTAAATATGGCCATTACCGCTTTGGGGATATCGTTAGTTTCCACTGATTCTGGGAGGCCGTGGATTCTAATGTTATGTCTGCGGCCACGGTTGTCTAGATCCTCAACATGTCTGCAAAGTTCTCTGATAGTAGAAGTGTGCCTCACTGATTTTTGTCGTATGTCTAAAATGGCAGATTTGTTTTGCCTGGAGGTGGACTCCACCTGCTCCATTCGTGAGCCCATGGCCCTTATATCCTCCCGTAAATCTCCAAGGGCATTAGTGAGCGTGGCAGACAGGGTGGCCTTGATGTCTGCTGCCACTGCATGAAGATCCCTTAAGGACAGGGACTGGGATGCAGGATGGATGTCATGGTGAGGCACTGTGTCCGGAGCAGCCGACAAGGCAGAGCAGGAGGGAGCTGCTATATCAGTGGCAGCAGAGGGAGGGGGAGAGGGGGATGCAGAGGGAGAAGGAGATGGCTGCGGCCCTTCCCTCTGCTGCTGGGAGCGGAAGAGCTCCTGTATATGCCGCCCCTGCGCTCCCTGGCTCCGTGGGGATCGTGATTGGGCACCGGCTGATGTCCGGTCCGACTTCCCCATAGTGAGACAGCACTCACTCACCCCGCTCCTCCGTAAGGCGGTGTAGAGGGATCCGGCCGGCGGGAGCTCTCTCTCTAAGCGGCCATCATCCAGCCGCGGCAGACCACGCCCCCCTCTGTCATTCATTTTTATGTGTTCATACATATATACATGCATTTATCAACCTGAGCATGTATTCCATGGTGTCCACCACAAAATGTAACTCTAATAGAGAGTTCAGGGTTACTGATATCGGTGCAAGGGTAGCCATGTCCCTTACTAAAACTCATGATGCACCCTTGGATGTAGAGATATTGCAAAATGAGAACAATATAAATGAAGAACCAAAATTTACAGAACAAAACCCTTACATAAATTATTTTACAAACTCCGAGATTACTCAAATATGAGCCCATGCAATGGTGGGATATTGAATTTGCCAGGAAGTATGTAGATCTCAAGATGACCTCTAGGTGGTTCAGAGCTACAAAAACATGCACATTTTTGGATGAGGATTTGAGTCTTCCATGGCTTGTATTTCCACCAAATGCTTGAAATGGCTCAGTGTGATAAAGGGACATATATCTAGAATGCTGGCTAAATGTCAAGAAGAGATAAATGAGTTATGGTTGGAACTTATGCAATGGAAACAACACAAAAATGATAAAGAATTAAGAGAGAACATGATAAAGCATGTCCATGATAATGAAAATTCTATGATTAATAAAGTAACAAGGAATGGAAATTTGTTACTTTCAGTCAGGTAGAATCCTCAACTGGGCAAAATGAAGGAATATAAAAGAAGGGAATTCTGACATAGATCCAAGTGTGGATAATGGTCAGATTATAATCAACACTTACCCTCTAACCCTCCTGTTAGGAACTCAATATTATGCCCAGGGGTGGACTGACAACTCATGGGGCCCCCAGGCAATAGGGGATCATGGGGCCCCTGTGTCCTTGCCCATACTCAAAAAAGCCTATGAAAAAGGTACCAGGGACATCTCATGGGGCCCCCTACTAACCCCGGGCCCTCAAGCAGTGCCCGAGTTTCCAAATGATCAGTCCGCCCCTGATTATGCCAGCTCTCTCCATCTGATCATTCCAGATACAAAGTAGTTTGGGAATAATGCAAGTTGGAAAATAAAGTTTGAGAACTCAGAGATCTTTATTATGGCTTGAGCTTAAGTATAATGATAACACTGAATATTTCCGGCGGTTCCATAAAGCACCAATCAGGATACGTTATAGATGTTACAATAAACCATGATGTGGTGTGTCATAAACTATCATAAACAGGAAAGTAACTTCTGCAATTCTTCAAGGCCTAGAGATGCCAACATGGATAACAACATTCCATTCTCCAGGGAAACTCCTGTTCATGGGAACAAAAGTTAGTGAGCCTTAGTCCTCATGCACACTGGACGTTTTTACAGCTGCTGTTTTTGGCTTTTGACATTTTTTTTCTACAGTCAGTAAACTTCCCAGCATGTTATCCTATGTGTCCATTCAGACATAGACTGTAATCAGCGTTTTTTGGCAGGGGCGATTTTTAGCTGGGAAAAAACACAGAACTAGCTGAAAATGCAGTAAAATGCGCAAAAAAACAGCCAAAAAATGCCAAAAAACACAAACACGAAAAATGCAGCAAAACTCTGCTAACAGCTAATGCAAAAATGCTAAAAAACTCATGTTTTTAATGTGACTTTACCAGCTAATGTTACCAGCATTATTAAAAAGCTCCTTCAAAAGCTCCTGGGTTGCTTTTGCAGTGTGTTTTGTATCATTGTCCATTTGTAAAGTGAAGTGCTGTGCAATCAGCTTTGCTGCATTTGGCTGAATCTGGGCTGACAGTTTATCTCTAAACACTGCAGAATTCAACCGGCTGCTTCTGTCTTCTGTCACATCATCAAAAAACACCAATGACCCAGTACCACTGTAAGTCATGCATGCCCATGTCATCACACTGCCTCCACCATGTTTTACAGATGACATTGTTCCAAGACTTCTCCACACTTTTTTCTTTCCGTTATTCTGGTGCAGATTAGCTTTAGCTTCATCTGTCCAAAGAATGCTTTTCCAGAATTGGTCTGGCTTTTTTTAGATGTTTTTTGGCAAAGTCTAATCTGGCTTTTCTATTCTTCAGGCTTATGAATGGTTTTGCCACCTCCTGGAGAGTGTCCTTCACTTGTCTGGATGTTATGAATGGGTTTTTCTTTACCATGGAGAGGATCCTGCGATCATCCACCTTTGCTGTCTTCCATGGACGTCCATACCTTTTTATATTGCTGACCTCGCCAGTGCATACCTCTTTCCTCAGAATGTACTAAACTGTTGATTTAGCCACTCCTAATGTTGCTGTTATCTCTCTGATGGATTTGTTTCATTTTTGAAGCCTTACAATGGCCTGTTTCACTTGCATGGACAGCTCCTGTGAACGCATGATGTAGGTTCACAGCAATAGATTCCAAATGCAAATACCACACTTAGAATCAATTCCAGACCTTTTAACTGCTTAATTGGTGAAGAAATAACAAAGGAGTAGCCCACACCTGGCCATGAAACAGCTTTTGATTCAATTGTCCAATTACTTATGGCTACTCTTAAGAGCTGTAATTCCTAAAACCTTCCTCCAATTTGGATGTACATACCCTCAAATTAGACCTGAGTGTGTGCACTTTCAGCCTATATCCATTATATAACTATAGATTGAATATGTTTTGGTAAATACCTGAAAAAATCTAAAATTGTGCCTGTGTCCAAACATATGTGGACCTAAATGTATGTTATCATAATGTGAACAGTCAGGTATCCATTACCTGCAATAGTTTATCATACCAAAAAGGATAGTATTTCCTTCTTAGTTACTGGGTGGGGCACAGCTAGAATGGCTTGGATCCTTGACTTACTCATAGTGCGCATACCTTTTGTTAGAGTGAAACCCAGATATTCAACAGATTCTTTGCAACATTGAATCTTATGCCTCGCCACCTTGTGTCCTTCTTCACCCAAATAAGCTGACAGAGACAAACTACCTGCCTACATGTCTCTCTGCAGACCAAGATATCATCAGCATACTGTAAAAGTACAAAAACATGACAAGGAATCCACCCCTTCAGGGACTCTAAGAGTGCCATTGAATATACAGACAGGGAGTTGACATAGCCCATAGGCATACAATGCCAGGTTAGCTGGCGGTCGCCGATCATAAAGGCCACTAGCAGTTGTGTCTCTTTGTCAACTGAAATGGGAAAAAAATTATTACTTAAAACAAGGACAGTGCAATATTGCATGGTGCAGGGAATAGTAGTTACCAATGATGGTACATCTGGAACAATAAGGGCTACAGGTACTACAAGAGCATTTGCTGCCCTTAAATCTTGAACAAATCTGTATGAACCATCGGGCTTTTTAACAGGATTAATTGGAGTGTTGTAAGGTGATATCACAGGAGTCAAAAGGTGTATTGTTTCTGAAAAATGGGGTGTGTGTTAGGCTTCAGTGTGGCTTTGTATGGTGTACAGGGTATAAATCCTACATCCAACTTAACCTTTGCCCATACTTTGGGATCTACCTCCTCCAATTCCTCTATAGTAACAAAGCAATATGGAGATTCCATGTGAACACCTCCTTCAGGGCTTACTGTAATGACACTTTCTAATTTTCCCAATATATCTCTGCCTAATAAATTCACCGAACAATTTGGAATGACCTTAAAAGAATGATTTATAATGTGACCTCGCCCATAGGGATTGCTCATCTCTAACGGTGAGGTTTCCCAAGTTTTCGTTAGAAACCTTAGTTATTCCCATAGAAGGTTCACACTCCAGTACCTCACCCTTGTAACATACTGACCTTAAACATGAATGGGTGGCTCCCGTATTGATTACAAAAGATAACATCACACCTCCTACAAAAAGAGATATGGAGGGTTGTTCAGCAGATTCAGAAGAGAGCTGGGGGATCATGAGGGGAACACCTTCCAGGCAGCCCTGTTGATTTTGCCATTGGAGGGGGTATTTCATGGCAGGTTGTGGGAATGAAAGTGCTTGTGAGGGCACACTTGATACACTATATTGCCTAAAGTATTGGGACGTCTGCCTTTACATGCACATGAACTTTAATGGCATCCCAGTCTTTGTCCATAGAGTTCAATATTGAGTTGACCTACCCTTTGCAGCTATAACAGCTTCAACTCTTCTGGGAAGGCTGTCCACATGGTTTAGGAGTGTGTCTATGGGAATTTTTGACCATTCTTCTAGAAGCGCATTTGTGAGGTCAGACACTGATGTCGGACGAGAAGGCCTGGCTCCCAGTCTCCACTATAAATCTTCCCAAAGGTGTTCCAATGGATTGAGATCAGGACTCTGTGAAAGCCAGTCAAGTTCCTCCACCCCAAACTCGCTAATCCATGTCTTTATAGACCTTGCTTTGTGCACTGGTGGGCTGTCATGTTGGAAAAGGAAGGGGCGTGAAATTGTCCAAAATGTCTTGGTATGCTGACACCTTAAGAGTTCCCTTCACTGGAAATAAAGGGCCCAGCCCAACCCCTGAAAAACAACCCCACACAATAATGCCACCTCCACCAAACTTTACACTTGGCACAATGCAGTCAGGAAAGTACCGTTCTCCTGGCAACCGCCAAACCCAGACACGTCGATTGGATTGCCAGACAGAGAAGCGTGATTCGTCACTCCAGAGAACACATCTCCACTTCTCTAGAGTCCAGTGGTGGCGTGCTTTACACCACTGCTTCTGACGCTTTGCATTGCATGTGGTGATATAAGGCTTGGATGCAGCTGCTCAGCCATGGAAACTCATTCCATAAAGTTCAATATGCACTGACTACTGCAGACAGTTGGCGACTTCTGTGTACTGTGCGCTTCAGCATGCGCTGACTCCTCTCATTCATTTTACGTGTCCTACCACTTCCTGGCTGAGTTGCTGTTGTTCCCAGTTGCTTCCATTTTGTTATAATACCACTAACAGATGACCGTGGAATATTTAGTAGTAAGGAAATTTCATTAATGGACTTATTGCACAGGTGGCAATCTATCACAGTACCACACTTAAATTCACTGAGCTCCTGAAAGCGAGCCATTTTTTCACAAATGTTTGTAGAAGCAGTCTGCATGCCTAGGTGCTTGATGTTATACACCTGTGGCCATGGAGGTGATTGGAACACTTGAATCCAATGATTTGTAGGGGTGCCCCAATACTTTTGGCAATATAGTGTATATTCCAATTCTGTGGTGTCACATTTTGGCACTGATTTCTCCAATGTCCGGACTGACCACAGGAAAAACAGAAGTCACTCTGGGGATTGAAAGCTCTAACTCTTCCCCCTCTACCCCTCCCTCTAAAACCTCCCCTTGTGCTTCTTCTAAACCGTCCAGTTTGATCCTGTGGTTTGGCATCCCTAGGATCACAATGCTGTAATCCTTGGAAATTAACCTTTGTATTTGTTTTAGGAAGATCAAAACATCCTGCTTTCTCCATTACTATGGCATCAAATATTTTAGCATCCATGCCTGTCCAGTCTGACATTAACTGTTTGATTAATAAGAAACCTCCGATCTCAATCCCTGCATAACTGCCTGTATGTAAATAATTCCTAACTCCCTCTTTGTCAGATCCAATCCTGCTTCTTCTTTACAGATCTTCTTAAATCTTTTAGAAACTCCTTAGTTGACTCCTTACTGCCCTGCTTACAAGCAACTGCTGCAGCTAGTGACTGTTTATCTTTTCATAACCTCTGCATTTCTGCAGTTATCTCCTTCCACATCTGTTCCTGTCCTGCGGCAGCTCTCCACTCGTAGTCCGCAGCCAGTTTAAATGGCTTAGAAGCTAATGAATGGTAGGTACATTAGTCCAATCCAAAGTTGATTCCATATCATATCATAAAATTTCACCCATGATTATCCTCATGTCCTGTTGTGAACATTGTCACCCGAGTTGCTCTTTTCGGGTAGTTGATGGCAGCAGTGGGGTTTTTCCGAGGATCAGGACAACCCTTTATGATGCCATTAACTTCAGTCATTTCCATGGACTTTATCACCACATCATTTCCCACAATGTTGTAAGGGTAAGCTTGGGTGGCTCCCTCGTCATCTGCCACATCTTTTCTGGACCTCAAATGATACCTATCAAATTCTTCTGAATTACTCTGCTTTTTCCAACTCACCTCTCTGTCTGCTGTTGAATCTTCTGACTCCTCACTTGCTGTGTCCCTCTCCTGTACTGTCTGCTCCTTTACCATTGATGTCTGTCCGCCTGATTTCATTGCCTTGCTTACCACCTTGCTTTTTTACTTTTTCCATTCTTGGTCCTGGGCGTCATAGCAGCCACAGTTTGCGGTATCTGGTCTCCTCAATATAACTTTCATTTTTTTCCATTCTTTGTTCATTTCACACATTGATAAGCTTGGGCCTGATGCTTCTTCTTGTATCCTGGAGCATATTTCAACCAATTTAACACTCTCCCTTTCATATATTTTATATCCCAATCAGGGTCTGGATCAAAATAGGGAAAGGAAGTTTTATCCCCTAAACATAAATTGTCAGGGATCTCCTCGATCCCCGCCGCGATGGTCCCGGCGCAGTGCACCGCCCTGTGCAGGGACACGGGCACTAGGTCCGGGCCGGCCGCTGCGTTCGAGTTCGCGCATGCGCAGTAGAAGCCGCGGCCGCCCGCTGGGCACCAATGGCAGCGCAGGGCGGGATATTTAAATGGCCCTGAGCTGTCATTCAGTGCCTTCTGGTCTTTCCTGCATCCTGTGATTCTGCGAACCTGTGCCCTGTAAGTTATTGACCCGGATTGTACCTGACCTTGCTATTTTCTCCTGTCCTGACCCTTGCTTTGCCTGACCTCTCTCCTGGATGCCCCCTATTGGATTTGACCTGCTGTTGCTGACCTGGCGTTTGACCCGACCATTCTCTGCCTGCTGCCTTGTACCTTGCCGCCCTCTCTGTTACCGACCCGGCCCGTCTGACCTAGCTCATCCATCCATCCGCCCATCCCTCGCAGTGGGGTCTTCTGACCTCCTCATATCAGACTCTTTCCCGTGGGAGCCCTTGGCGCATACCACTACCACTGACGAACGCACCCAGTAGCCACGACCTGGTCTCGGGGGGCTCCAAGTTCATCTCCACCATCAGGGGCCCTGGTGAACAAGCACCCTGGGGCTTAGATTCCATGCGCTGGGGATGCCTATTCAGTGGAGCGCTAGTGGTACCGCCGGGCGGTCCCTTACAGTACCAGGAGGCCATGACTGAGTCTAGAGGAGGGCCCTCTCCGCTTGAGGAGATCTGCAGGCACCTATCTAATTTGACACAGGCCGTATCGGCCCTGCAGGACAGATGTCTGCAGATTGAGAACCAGTTCCAGACCTGCACTATATCCGTCCCTGCCCCACAGGCCGCGGTCCCCACACCCCCGGCCGTAGCAGCCCCTGTGCCAGCTTCTGGGGCTTCCGCACCACTCCCGGCGGCCGAACCCCAAGTACCCTTACCAGAACATTTCCACGGGGACCGCACACGCTTCAGGTCACTCCGTGAGTCTTGCCTTCTCTATTTTGAATTACAACCACGGACCTTTGTGACTGAATCCGTGAATGTGGGGTTCGTCATCTCCCTCCTGCAGGGTGAACCCCAAGACTGGGCCCACCGACTGCGGGGAAAGAATGACCCTCACCTTAGTTCGGTTGACAATTTTTTTGACGCAATGGCCATCCTATATGACGACCCACAGCGGGCAGCTTCTGCTGAAGATACTTTGTACACGCTCCGGCAAGGCTGTCGAGCGGCGGAGGAGTACGCATCTGAGTTTAGGCGCTGGATGGGGGACACACGCTGGAACGAGTTTGCACTTCTGCATCAGTTCCGTATAGGCCTATCAGAAGGCCTGAAAGATGAGCTCGCCCGGGTGGAGGTGCCTGAGACTTTAGAGGACTTAATTGCGCTGACCATTAAGATTGACTGTAGACTGCGGGAACACAGGTTTGAGAGGTCCTGTCAGGGTCATGGAAATCCCTGGGGGTCATTTCAAGGTCCCAGCCAAGCAACTAGGCCAAACATCCAGAACCGGCCACCTGGAGATATCCCTGAACCCATGCAACTCGGCCTGGCACAGCCTAAACTATCTCCAGAGGAACACCAGCGCAGACGATCCCAGAACTTGTGCCTCTACTGTGGTGAAGCTGGTCATATGGTACGATCCTGCCCGCAGAAACTGAGTAAGTGCACCTCTTCTTCTTCCTTGTCCATTGGCAATGTTGGTCCATCCCAATACTTAGTAGTGCCCCTTTCCTTTCAGCTTCCAGAAAGGACCGTGGAGGTGACGGCCATAGTTGATTCGGGGGCATGCAGCTGCTTCTTGGACATTAATTTTGCTCACCAGCAGGGTATTCCCCTCCAATTAAAACAGAAAGGGTTCAATATATATTTGGCCGACGGTTCCCGGATAAAATCGGGGGTAGTGAACCAGGAAACCCCCTCCATCGCCACTGTCATTGCCGGCCTGCACCAGGAACTCCTCTGCCTGGATGCTATAACTTCACCTCTTTTCCCAGTCATTTTGGGGCTCCCATGGTTACGGGCCCATAACCCCCAAATTGACTGGGAGACCGGAGTAATCTCGTTCCCTTCCCCATACTGTCGGGTACACTGCCGCACTTCGGGCCCGGGGGTCCCCCAATTCCTCCTGTGCTCTGAGGGGGATGCCAATTTAAAACAAGTAATCCCTGCAGCCTACCATGAGTTTTTGGATGTGTTCAGCAAACGGGGAGCCGATACTCTACCCCCCCACCGCCCATATGACTGTCCCGTTGACCTGTTACCCGGCTCAGAGATTCCTTTTGGGTGAATCTTCCCCCTTTCGGAGCTCGAATTGGGGGCCCTGAAGGAATATATCGAGGACAGCCTCCAGAAGGGGTTCATCCGCCCCTCCACTTCTCCGGCAGGGGCGGGAATTTTCTTTGTTGAAAAGAAGGACAAAACCTTAAGGCCGTGTATCGATTACCGGGAGTTGAACAGGGTCACAATAAAAAACCGTTACCCACTGCCGTTAGTACCGGAGTTATTCCAAAGTTTAAAAGCAGCAGTGGTTTTTACAAAGCTGGATTTGAGGGGAGCATACAACTTGGTTTGCATAAGGGAGGGGGACGAGTGGAAGACGGCATTCCGCACCCGCTTCGGCCACTTTGAATATTTGGTCATGCCGTTCGGGTTGTGCAATGCTCCGGCCACTTTTCAACACTTTGTGAATGATATTTTTAGGGACTTCCTGGATGTCTTTGTTATCGTCTATTTAGACGACATTTTGATTTTCTCCCCTTCTTTGGGGGAACACAGAATACATGTAGCAAGGGTATTGGGGCAATTGCGGCAGCATGGGTTGTACGCCAAGGCAGAGAAATGTTGCTTCGAACAATCCAGCATTACTTTCTTCAGCTTGATTATCTCCACCGCGGGGGTCGCGATGGATCCTCAGAAAGTCGCTGCAATACTGGATTGGCCTGAACCCACGGACAGGAAAGGCGTCCAACGTTTTATCGGTTTTGCAAACTTTTACCGGAAGTTCATCAAGAACTTCTCGGGTCTGGTCTCCCCCATTACTCAGCTAAACAAGCTTGGAACTCGGTTCAGATGGACACCAGAGGCTCAGGAAGCTTTTGAAGCCTTGAAGAAGCTGTTCACCTCGGCACCCATTTTGGGTCACCCAGACGCCGCCCCGCCCTACATCTTAGAGGTGGATGCATCGGAGAATGCAGTAGGTTCCATTCTTTCCCAGTGGAAAGGCACCAAGGAATTGCTCCATCCTGTAGCATTCTTCTCACGGAAGCTTACCCCAGCGGAGAAGAAATATGATATCGGTGATCGAGAACTACTGGCGATCAAAACGGCGTTAGAGGAATGGAGGTACCTGCTGGAAGGCGCCGTGCACCCCATCTTGATATTTACTGACCACAAAAACCTGGAATATCTGAGGACCGCCAAGCGTCTACGCCCACGACAGGCAAGATGGGCATTATTCTTTTCGAGATTTAACTTCCACATTACGTACCGGCCTGGATCAAAGAACACAAAGCTAGATGCGTTATCACGTATGTACAAGGACGCCAAGGAGATCCCAGTGCCCGACACTATCCTGTCCTTGGGTAACTTCTTGGCCCTTCAGTCGGACCTTCGTTCCAAGATAATGGAGGCGTCCACAACCGTCTCAACCCCAGTCGGAGGGACCCTCCAGAACAAGGGGGGACTCCTATGGAGGGAAGATCGGATTGTGGTGCCGGAGGAAGGCCGAACCCTGGTCTTGGGGCATTGCCATGACCACCCGATGGCAGGGCACTTTGGCCCAGAATAGACCCTGGAACTTCTCCGACGCTCCTTCTGGTGGCCGGACATGGCTAAAGATTGTAAGGGCTATGTAAGATCCTGTATCACCTGCCAGAAGAACAAGCCATCAAGGAACAAAGTTTGGGGTCTGCTGTAACCCTTACCGATTCCTGAACGACCTTGGCAAAAGATCTCGCTAGACTTTATAGTCGAGCTTCCGCCATCGCTAGACCACACAGCATTCCTTGTGGTCGTGGACCGCTTATCCAAAATGGCCCACTTCATTCCGTTGAAGAAAACCCCCTCGGCAGCCGAGACTGCGCGAGTCTTCATTCATGAGGTGGTAAGGCTGCATGGGATCCCCGAAGAGCACTGTGCAAAGCCCTGGACATCAAATTGTCCCTCTCCTCTGCGTTCCACCCTCAAACTAACGGACAAACTGAAAGGACCAACCAGACCCTGGAGCAATACTTGCGATGCAACACATCGTTTACTCAAGATGACTGGATGCCACTTCTACCCCTAGCGGAATTCGCGTACAACAACGCTTGCCATTCAGCAACGGGGCAGTCCCCGTTCTTTGCCAACTATGGTTTTCACCCGGATTTGGTCTCAGAATGCCCAGTTCCAGCAACGCAAGATGTGGTAAAATTTTTCTCCGCGAACAACAAGAAACTCCAAGAGGCCATCAGTCGGGCCCAGGAAGACTACAAGAAGGCATTCAACAGGAAACGGAGGGGAGATCTGGTGTTGCGGTCTGGGGAGAAGGTTTGGTTAGCAACATCCAATTTAAAGATGCTTTGCCCCTCGAAGAAATTGGGACCCAAATTTATAGGCCCTTTTTGCATTAAGCGGATGGTCAATGAAGTAGCCTATGAACTCGTCCTTCCTGACACACTCAAGATCCACCCAGTCTTCCATGTGTCCCTGCTGAAGCCAGTGATCCCAGATGCCTTCCCTGAATGAGAATCTAGACCCCCGGAGGCCATAACGGTCGAGGGAGAAGAATAATTTGAGGTAGAAACAATCCTGAAGTGCCGAAGGAGGGGGGGCCAGACCCAATTCCTTATCAAATGGAAGGGCTATGGCCCTGAGGACAATTCTTGGGAACCAGCCCATAATGTCCATGCACCCAGACTTGTCCGGAGGTTTTTTCGCGATCACCCGTAGTGGAGAGATCGGGTGGGCATCCGGAGGTTGCCCGTAGGTGGGGGGCAATGTCAGGGATCTCCTCGATCCCCGCCGCGATGGTCCCTGCGCAGGCGCAGTGCACCGCCCTGTGCAGGGACACGGGCACTAGGTCCGGGCCGGCCGCGGCGTTCGAGTTCGCGCATGCGCAGTAGAAGCCGCGGCCGCCCGCTGTGCACCAATGGCAGCGCAGGGCGGGATATTTAAATGGCCCTGAGCTGTCATTCAGTGCCTTCTGGTCTTTCCTGCATCCTGTGATTCTGCGAACCTGTGCCCTGTAAGTTATTGACCCGGATTGTACCTGACCTTGCTATTTTCTCCTGTCCTGACCCTTGCTTTGCCTGACCTCTCTCCTGGATGCCCCCTATTGGATTTGACCTGCTGTTGCTGACCTGGCGTGTGACCCGACCATTCTCTGCCTGCTGCCTTGTACCTTGCCGCCCTCTCTGTTACCGACCCGGCCCGTCTGACCTTGCTCATCCATCCATCCGCCCATCCCTCGCAGTGGGGTCTTCTGACCTCCTCATATCAGACTCTTTCCCGTGGGAGCCCTTGGCGCATACCACTACCACTGACGGACGCACCCAGTAGCCACGACCTGGTCTCGGGGGGCTCCAAGTCCATCTCCACCATCAGGGGCCCTGGTGAACAAGCACCCTGGGACTTAGATTCCGTGCGCTGGGGACGCCTATTCAGTGGAGCGCTAGTGGTACTGCCGGGCGGTCCCTTACATAAATCCTTTAAAATATCCATGTGAAAATCATCATTGTCTCCATCTCTAGAAAAAGGACTTGCCCTACCCATAATCTCAGACCATTCTGCCATCCTGTCCATCCATGGATTAACATAATAATAATCCCAAGGCGACACTCCGGCAACATACTCTTTACACGTCTCATTAACTGGTGGCTGGGATTTTTTTAGAGCTGAATACTTTACACAGTGGCTTAGGAGGATCTGGGTACTTTTCCTTACCCTGGGAGTTACTCATCGTCACTGCAAAGCAAAGAAGCAATGTAATGTGAGCTGGCCTATGTGTTTTTTTTTCCCCAGCGATTACTTTTTGTGCAGGGTGAAGCTGTACTGGAATCATGTAGAAATTTCTTCTCAACTGCACAAGCTCTTTCAAGCTTAAAATCACCTGGACAAATACACCCCTATTCTGACTCTTTCAGACTGGGACCATACTTTCATCTGTCCCAGGTCAGCGGGTAGAACCCTCACTGGGCAAATGTACCAATACATAATGCATCTCACAGTCATTCAGAGACTTATCATACATCTACTTAACAGTTTCTCTCGTTGCAAGTGTATGTAAGCACCTTAACACACTATTCTGTATGATTGGAGGGAGGTAACAAATCTTTTGTAAATCAAACTAGGTTTCTTTTAATCCCACAAGCTCCCAAAGCTCCAGTGGAGAACTGCTCATTCTACCGCAGCACAGAGGCTTGTTCGAGATAGGGGGCAAAGTAAGACAAAAAAATGTTCTTTTACCTCCGACGGCTGGACCTGTCCCACTTCTGACACCAGTTTGTTAGGAACTCAACGGTTTGCCGACTCTCTCCATCCAATCATTCCAGATACAAAGTAGTTTGGGAATAATGCAAGTCAGACACTAAAGTTTGAGATGCAGAACTCAGAGATCTGTATTATGGCTTGAGCTTAATTATAGGGATAACACTGAATATTTCAGGTAGTTTCCATAAAGCACCAATCAGGATACATTATAGAAGTTACAATAAACCATGATGTGATGTATCATAAACAATCACAAACAAGATGGTAACTTCTACAATTCTGCAAGGCCTAGAGATGCCTACATAGATAATAACATTCCATTCTCTAGGGAATCTCCTGTTCTTGGGAGCAAAAGTTAATAAGCCTAAAGCAGAGGTTAGTTAACTATTAATCCTTTCACCCCCAAGCCCTTAGGAGAGATGGGAACAGACACTCCCATTTCCAAGATGATCACAATCATGGGATTGGGGTGAAAAGAAGTGATGGAAGGAGGATATAAAATTACCAAAATTCAGCCAGGACCCCTGGGGGGGGGGCATATGGGGGAATCCCCTAAGGTCAGCCCACATCCCACCTAAATCAACGGAAACTGGGCACTATAAAGGTGTTACTAAAGACTTGAGAAAAATCAGAATTAGAACTACGAGAGATACTCCCAAAGAGCCCAGACTAAGGTTTCCTCCTAATGACCTAATGAGACCTCCAGATGGAATGGTGAAGTGGATGTCACTAAAGGGCAACATGTAATAAGTGCCTTCCAGCCAAAAATATGAGGTTCAAGGTGCACATCCTAAATATGGGTCTTCTCTGTTTTTTGGGCTTACACCCTTCGGTGGCCATAAAGAGCTGCCTGGAAAAACCAGAAAAGGTTGTTGAGGAGATGTTAAAAAGAAGAAAGCAAATGAGGGAAGAAACTCACTTCCCATGATCAAAATTACAATTAGTCTTCCAGAATTTTACCTTCTCTATTACAGAAGAGTTTAAACTTTGCCCCTATAGCAAAACTGATTCTGTTTAGTTTATTTGAATATTTTAATGGATTTATCAGATATTTATCGATCATTAGATTTTATGTTAATACCCACTGTAAGGATAAAATCCTCCAGTCTGGATTTTGCCCTAAACACTCCACAGAAACTGCTCTCCTAAAACTCACAAACGACTTACTAACAGCTAAAACCAATGGTCACTATTCTGTACTCTTGGACCTTTCCTCTGCCCTTGATCTGGTTTACCACCCCCTTCTCCTCAAAATCTCTGTATCCTTGGTCTCTGTTAGTGATGGGCTGAACACCCCCCTGTTCGGTTCATAGTCAAATATTCAAACCTAACAAAAAGAGGGGACAATTCACTAAATGGTATCTTACCGCACTGAGTGTGCGGTAAGATACGCACATCTACTAAAATATAGCATGAGTTATATCATTACCTCATGCAGCATTTTAGTAGTGAAAACATTTTTTACTATTGCAGATGTCAGCGGGGTTCCCTGCTGACAGCTGATTGTAAAAAGAATACCCCATAAAGTTTCAAATTCATTGCCTGGTTATCTCTCACCATGACTGCTGCAACTCCATCCTCATTGGATTACCTTTACATAGGCTATCCCCATCAGTCCATCATGAATTCTGCTGCCAGACTCATCCACCTTACCAACTGTTCAGTGTCTAGTACCTCTCTATGCCAATTTCTCCACTAGCTTCCACTCACCCAACAAATAAAATTCAAAGAACTAACAGAAATTCACAAAGCCATCCACAACTCTGCCCCCAGCTCACTAACCTGGTCTCAAAATATCAACCAAACTACTCCCTTCGGTCCTCCCAAGACCTCTTGCTATCTAGTTCCCATGTTACCTCCTCCCTTGCTTGCCTCTAGGACTTCTCCTGAGCTTCTCCCATCCTATAGAACTCCCTACCCCAATCTATCCAACTATCTCCTAATCTATCCACCTTTAGATAATCCCTGAAAACCCTTCTCTTTAAAGAAGCCTATCCTTCTTCTAACCAATACACTTAATTTTTACTTTCTCCATCAGCTCATCCATCCCACAGCTATTACCTTTTGTATCACTTGACGCTCCCTCTAAGATTGCAAGCTCTAACGAGCAGGGCCCTCTGATTCTTCTTGTACCAAATTGCTTTGTAACTGTAATGTCTGCCTTGATTTTGTAAAGAGCTGTGCAAACTGTTGGTGCTATATAAATTCTGAATAATAATAATACTGATCAATATTGAATGGGATGATAGCAATCAGTTAAACCTAGAATCACTTCAGGAGTTGTGGAAGGGGGTCATCCACAGAGCAGTGCTTGGATTTTTCTGATTACCTGTTAGCTCTAAGGAAAATTAAATAATTCATATTAATTTTGACCTGCAGTCTACATTTAATCCCTACCAAACAAAGGTCCCTTATGTAGAGATTTTTTATAACATTGTTTACAAACAATTGAGGAATATTTGCTCATGGAAGAGCTGTTTGCCAGTCTTTCCAAGCATGAAATTCAGGCTCTACAGGATTTTCAGCTGTCCAATGATCTAGTCATCAAACATATATATAAAGCAGAAAGTGTTGTGATTAAAAAAAAAAAAAAGATTATGTAAAGGAAGCCCTGCCCTTATTGATAAGGGTACTTATACACACCGTAATATTCTAACTGAAAATAAAAATCTACTTCTTCTTTAGGGCTATTATCAGACACCTTACTTCTATCATGTGCCAAAAGTCCACAAAACTATGGACCCCTTCCCCCATGGAAGACTTATAATAGCTTCCATGGGTGATCTCACAAGTGGCCTCTCAGATAATGTGGACAGCTTCCTGCAGCCTATTGTGCAACCACTATCTGCAATAATTAGAGACTCAGGGCACCTTTTTGGAAAACCTAGGTGATTACAAATGGAAAATTGTTTATACCTGTATTTCATTTGATGTGGCCTCTCTCTATACATCCATTCCTCATATAAAGGGTCTAATTGCCATTTAACATTTCTTGCCAAAAGAGAAACATCTCAATTATTGGCAGGCCTGATTCATGGAGAAAACTATCAGCTTTATATTACACCTTAATTATTTTTAATTTTCCCAGCAGTTTTATCTACAAGCCTCTGGAACCACCATGGGCAATAGTTTCACATCAATTTAGGCAAATCTTTTTATGGGGTTCTGGAAGGAGTTATTGATTTGAGCTAATAACCCCTTTTGCTTGCCATGCAATATTTTATGGTTATGTTGATGACATTATTATCATATGCAAGGAGGAGGAAACAAGTATCTCAGAATTTTTCCATTATTGCAATAGTACTAGTTTTCGTTGAAGTAGAACTACTGTATATGCCAATCTTCTTGGGGAAAATATGTCCAGGACCCCTTTTAAACCTACTTTACATAATTAATCTTTGCATCATAATACACTGCTCAAAAAAATTAAAGGAACAGTTTGAAAACACATCAGATCTTAATGGGGAAAATATGCTGGATATCTATACTGATATGGACTGGGTAATATGTTCGGAATGTAAGGATACCCCATTGTTTGATGGAAAGGAAAATTATCAACGTATTGAAAACTGAATTCAAAGATACCCCAAAAATGATGCAGCAGGCTAGTCCATCTTGCTGAAATTTCATTGCAGCAACTCATAATGGCCTGACAATGTTGGGGCATGCTTCTAATGAGATGACAGATGGTGTCCTGGGGTATTTCCTCCCAGATCTGGACCAGGGCATCACTGAGCTCCTGGAAGCCTGAGGTGCAACCTGGCAGCGTTGAATGGCCCGAAACATGATATTTCCCAGGTGTTCTATTGGATTTAGGTCAGGCGAGTTCAATGGTATCGATTCCTTCATTCTCCAGGAACTGCCTGCATACTCTCGCCATACGAGGCCGGGCATTGTCGTGCACCAGGAGGAACCCAGGGCCCACTGCACCAGAGTAGGGTCTGACAATGGGTCCAAGGATTTCATCCTGATCCCCAATGACAGTCAGGGTGCCATTGTCTAGCCTGTAGTGGTCTGCGCATCTCTCCATGGATATGCCTCCCCAGACCATCACTGACCCACCGCCAAAACGGTCATGCTGAATGATATTAGAGGCAGCATAACGTTCTCCACGGCTTCACCAGACCCTTTTACACCTGTCACATGTGCTCAGGTTGAACCTGTTCTCATTTGTGAAAAGCACAGGGAGCCAGTGGCGGACTTGCCAATTCTATTGTTAAATGGAAAATGCCAATCGAGCTCCATGGTGCCGGGCAGTGAGCACAGGGCCCACTAGAAGATGTTGGGCCCTCAGGCCACATTGTGAAGTATGTTTCTGATTGTTTCATCAGAGACATTCTTACCAGAGACATACATATATTCTGGCAGTGCTCATCCTGTTCCTCCTTGAACAAAGGAGTGGATACCGGTCCTGCTGATGGGTTAAGGACCTTCTACGGCCCTGTCCAGGTCTCCTAGAGTAACTGCCTGTCTCCTGGAATTTCCTCCATGCTCTTAAGAATGTGCTGGGAGACACAGCAAACCTTCTGGCAATGGCACGTATTGATGTGCCTTCCTGGAGGAGATGGACTGCCTGTGCAACCTTTATAGGGTCCAAGTATCGCCTCATGCTACCAGCAGTGACACTGACCCTAGCCAAATGCAAAACTAGTGAAAGACAGTCATAAAAGATGAGTAGGGAAAAAATGTCAGTGGACTCCACCTGTAAAACCATTCCTGTTTTGGGAGTCATCTCATTGTTGCCTATCTAGTGCACCTGTTGCTAATTTCATTAATACCAAAGCAGCTGAAACTGATTAACAACCCCCTCTGCTACTTAACTGACCATATCAATATCCCAGGAGGCTATACTCTGATTAAAAAATGCTCCTTTAGTTTTTTGACCAGTGTATGTGCCATCATCCCAAGTGGATTAGCAATGTGCTGTACAGATAAACTGCAGCATAGTTGAAAATGATCAAATCCAGAGTGACTTCCTGAAAATAAAGTTCATGGAAAAAGGCTATGAGGCTATGACCATAGATATATCAATCTTCAAGTATCATATATTGTACCAATCCCACTATAGAAACAATGAAGAAAGAAAAGGTCCATTTTTCATTACCCAGTTCAGTATCCAACTATGGTCCACCCAGACGGTCATTAGGAAGAACTGAGGAAAATAACTTAATGGTCCCAAACTGAAGGACAACATTCCCAAAATTCCAAGAGTGATGTTTAGAAAGCATAGCATGTAAAAAATGTATAGCTCCTGGTAAGAGCAGATTTATGAATAAACCTGCTAGAACCACTATTCCAACATTTCTTTTGATACAGGTTATGTATTAATGTAGAAAAATAATTTTTGTTTGATCAGGTCCCATGTACAATATGTTGATGAGAGAGAGAAAGTATGTCCCATCAAGGAATTGCTTACATGCTCCTCAGATTTTGTGATTTATGTGATCACTTGCCCCTGTGGCATGAGCTATGTGGGTAGGATGATTAGATCCTCATATGCCAGATTTGGCAAACATAAGAAAAATGTGGAGAGAAGGGTTCCAAACTTTTGCATCATAAATTTTACCGTCATAATAGTAACCCTGACTTACTGAGAGTGGTGGCAATACAATCAAAACCCTCTAGTCAATCAGAAGGGGAAAGGTTTAAAAAGCTATGCTGTCAATAAACATATTGGATTTTCCAATTGAAGAACGTGCAGATGGGGGGGGCTTAAATGAGGATCTGGAGCAGGGGTGGCTAACCTGTGGCTCTCCAGCTGTTGTGGAACTACATTTCTCATGAGGCATTGCAAAGATGGGAAGTTACTGACTTGCAGAGGCATGATGGAACTTGTAGTCCTGCAGCAGCTGGAGAGCCGCAGGTTGGCCACCCCTGAATTCTGGATGTACAGACTATTTTGTGAAAAACTGTTCTTCTTTCTTTTTTTCTGAGCGTTTTCCCTTGGGAGTCTCCTTTGCAATATTTACCTTTTAGTTGGTTACTTGGCCAGATCAGCCACTTTTTTTGGCCATATCTGGTTATGTGGCCAGGGATTCCAGCTGACATCAGCAGTTCCTAGGGACACAGCAGATGCAAGAACCTGCTGCTTACTTATCAACCAGTGACAGTGGGATACTGTCATATATAGAATTGGTAGAAATACCACTTCAAACAGACAACTGGTTGGGCATTCATTCGAACAGCCAATGTTTGGTCCAAACCTAGATTAGGACTGCAACTTCAGCCCTAGTGTAGAGGTGTTTCAGTATTTCAGAATCAGATTTTTGGCTGCATTTAGTAGGTGGGCTGTAATAGATTTTCTTTTTATTTGTGAACAGACAAAGGTGTATTGTGGAATAATATCACCCACAGGTCCTGTGGAAGAGTCCCAGTAGTTATCTTTTTTTGTAATTCTTTATTGTTCACATATAAAATAATATACAAACCAATGATCTTTCACAGATGGAGTGATGGGTAATACATGTACATATAGGTAAGGCACAACTGTAAAACAGTAGGAAAATAACAGAGATACAGCAATTAAGAATTATTAAGTCAGACAGTAGGTGCCCATGAGGCAGGATTCTGGGTTCCAAGGCGTGTTATGTATGTACTCAATTCAGATGGCTGACTGGAGGGAACCTGGATATCGGATTCCACTATAGTCGGTTAACAGCAGTAACTCTAAAAAACTGTATTAACGTAAAAAACCTGATTTAGTGATCAGTAATTGGATGATCCCAAATTAAAAGGTAAAGGGAAAACAAAAATAGGGGTTGCTAAAGAGAAATCAGAAAGAGAGAAGAGGAAATGTAGAGAAAGAGGAGAGAAAGTCATCCCTCTCCCGGTCCTAGGCACTTCAGAATTACCTCAGTGGCAGGCTGGCAGTTCATTTAGGAATGCATCAGTGTACACAAAATTGTTCCACGGATGCCAAGTGTCCTTATAGGATTCCTCTGTATTTCGCACAGTGGCCGTAAGTTCCTCCATATCCCAGAACAGATTGACTCTAGCAAACCACAGAGCCTTTTGAGGGTGGATCAGTGCTCCTCCAACAGAGTGGAATACACTCCTTAGCTGCATTAAGGAGCTGGATCATCAGGGAGGATTTATACTTTTTGATGGATCTCTCAGTCAAGTGCAACAGGTAAGCTGCTGGGTTAACATGCAAGTCCACCGCAGTAAGATGTTTGTCGGCTGAAGTCATGTCATGCCAAAATGACTGGATTCCCAGACAGGAACAAAAAATACGGAGCATGGTCCCACTTTCCGCACCACAGCTCCAGCATGTATCTGAGATCTGTGGAGAGATATAGTGGAGTAAGGAGGGCACCCTGTACCACCTGGTGAGAACCTTGGAACTAGACTCTTGAACCCTCGTGGCTATAGAGGATGTTTGAGCAAAATGGAGAATTCTTTTCCTCTGATTGGGGTTGAAATTTAAGCTGAGATTCGATTCCCATTCAGAAAAAAGGAGGCACATAGTGTTCCCCAGGGTTCGTGTCAGGGACCACCACGATGCATGAGTCTGCACATGCGTAGGTGTCCGACAAGACATGCAGGCAGGCGGGCACTAGGACCCAGACACGCCTGTCACCTATGACGGCGCTGGGCAGGCACTAGGACCCAGGCGCGCCTGTCAGCGCCAGATGGGCTACTTAAACCAGCCCTGCACAGACACAAGTTGCCTGATGATCTTCTCCCTGTTCCTGTGTTCCTGCTCTTCTTGTATGCTGATTGCCTTGTTGCTGACCCTGCCTGGACCTGATACCGCTGTCTTCTCCTGTCCTGACCTTTGGCTCGCCATGACCATCCTCTGCCTGCTCCCTTTGTCTGACCTCCTGTTATCGAACCCGGCTTGTGACCCAATTACGCTTTGTCTACCGATTCTGTACCTCGCTGTTACCTACCCGGCTTGCCTGACCACGTCACACCTCTTCACATCTGGCTCCTACCCGCTTACACACCATTGGTGGTTGCCTTTACCACGGTTGGTGTCATTCAGGGGTCATGACCTGGTCCTGGTCTGCTTCAAGTTCATCCCCACCATCAGGGGCTCTGGTGAACCAGCAGACCTGGGCTTAGATTCCGCACCCTGGGGGACTCCAGCCAGTGGGCCACTAGAAGTCGCCATCAGTGTTCGTGACAGAACCATCAGGCCATGACTGAGTCAGGAAGAGGTCCTTCCCCGCTGGGCGAAATATGCCAGCATCTGGCGTCACTCACCCAAGCGGTGAAAACCCTGCAAAAGGGATACACGCAGCTGGAGGGGCGGATCCAGACGCTCACAGGACCAACAGCCACGTCCGCAACCACGGCAGGTCCATCTGCGACCCAGGAATCCGTGGAATTCCCCGCCAGAGCAGTACTCACCATTCCTCCACCTGAACCACGAGTACCTACGCCAGAGCGTTTTAATGGGGATCGAAAGAAGTTCCGTGCCTTCCGGAACTCCTGCTTGCTGTGCTTCGACCTCCAACCCCGAACCTTTTTCTCAGAGTCCGTAAGAGTGGGGTTCATCATTTCGTTATTACAGGAAGAACCCCAAGGCTGGGCCCATTGGTTATTAGAGGATCATCATCCCAGTTTAAATTCTGTGTCATCCTTTTTCAAGGCTATGGAACTCCTCTACGATGATCCACAGTGAGCTGCCTCTGCTGAGGCGACCCTGCATTCCCTGCAACAAGGCCACCGGGCAGTGGAGGATTATGCGGCTGAATTCAGTGGAGTGGGGACACGCAGTGGAACGACGCAGCACTGTGCCACCAATTCCGTCTGGGCCTGTCCGAACCATTCAAAGATGAGCTGGCCAGAGTTGGCATTCCAGACACCCTGGAGGAATTGATCCACGCAGCCATCCAAATCGATCGCAGGCTTTGGGAACGCCGACAAGAAAGGGCCAATCAAGTGGCTAGGCCCACATGTGTGTTACCCCGAGTTCCGCTTCACTCTACTTCCCCAATGAGAAATCCAGGTCAGGAAGGGGCTGAAGGTCCAGAACCAATGCAGATCGGTCTAATGCGGCCCTCTCTGTCTTTTGAGGAATGTCAGAGGCGCCGACTGAACAGGTTATGTCCGTACTGTGGAGCAGCTGGTCATATAGTCCATACATGCCCTGAAAAGATAAGTAAATGTCCGTCTGTTGCATCTGCTGTATCTCCTGCCTGTCTAAACAACTTAACTCATCTTGCTGTGCCTGTCTCGTTCCAACTTCCGTATCAGCGACAGCCATAATAGATTCGGGGGCCTGTAGCTGCTTTGTCGATCTTGGTTTTGCAGCGCAGCAACGGATTCCATTGCAGACCAAGGAGCAAGGCCTGAATATCTTTTTGGCAGATTGGATAAAGTCTAGGTTGGTAAACCAAGAGACCCCTCCAATCCACACTACAATAGCTGGGCACCACCAGGAGTTCATTAGTTTGGACGCCATCGCGTCACCCCTATTTCCAGTAATCTTAGGACTTCCCTGGCTGTGAGCCCACGACCCTCACATTGATTGGAAGACTGGTGCAATTCAGTTTTTGGTCTTCCTACTGCCAAAAATACTGTTGCCTGAAGACGCCCGGAGTCACCCAGTCCCTATGCTGTGTGACCATGGACAAAGAATTGATCCAAACAATTCCACCAGCTTACCACTCCTATCTTGATGTGTTCAGCCCACAAGGAGCAGACATCCTTCCCCCACATCGGGCATATGACTGCCCAATAGACCTCCTCCCAGGATCAGAGATTCCTTTTGGCCGGATTTTCCCTCTGTCGGAACGAGAGTTGGGGGCTCTGAAGGATAACATTGAGGAGAGTCTCAAGAAGGGGTTTATCCGCATCACCGGCAGGAGCCGGGATCTTCTTTGTAGAGAAGAAAGATCACTCGCTGAGGCCCTGTGTAGACTACCGAGAATTAAACAAGGTTACTGTGAAGAATCGTTATCCTCTTCCTCTGGTTACCGAGTTGTTTCAAAGGTTAAAGGCGGCTTCTATTTTTACTAAGTTGGATCTTCGAGGTGCATACAATTTGGTCCGTATTCGTGACGGAGATGAGAGAAGATGGCCTTTCGTACCCGATTTGGGCATTTCGAGTACCTGGTGATGCCTTTCGGATTGTACAATGCCCCAGCAACTTTCTAACACTTTGTAGATGACATCTTCAAGGACTATTTGGATATCTTTGTGATCTTCTACATTGACGATATCCTAATCTTCTCCCCGTCCTTGGAGACTCATCGAGACCATGTCAAAAATGTGCTGGAGCGGCTTCGGCAGCACGGCCTGTATGCCAAGGCGGAAAAATGCTGCTTCGAGCAAGATAGCATCCAGTTCTTGGGATTGATCATCTCCACCTCAGGGGTTGCCGTGGATCCCCAGAAGGTCTCCGCAATCCTGGAGTATCCAGTTCCCACAGACAAGAAGGGAGTTCAACGGTTTGTGGGATTCGCAAACTTTTACAGAAAGTTCATTATGAATTTCTCCGGCTTGGTCTCCCCCATCACTCGGCTTACTAAATCAAGGTTACACTTCCATTGGACGCCAGAAGCACAGACGGCCTTCGAGACCTTGAAAAAATGATTCACGACAGCCCCCATCTTGAGTCACCTGGACGCATCTCATTCTCTACCTTACATTCTGGAGGTAGACGCATCAGAATGCTCAGTAGGGGCTATCCTGTCACAGAGAAGTGGCATCAAAGACCTCATGCATCCAATAGCCTTATTCTCCCGGAAACTCTCCCCCACAGAAAAGAATTACGATATTGGGGATCGAGAACTTCTAGCAATCAAAACCGCACTAGAAGAATGGAGGTATCTGCTGGAGGGAGCCTGGCATCCAGTTTTGATTTACACAGATCACAAGAACTTGGAGTACCTAAGAACGGCCAAGCGCCTCAGACCACGGCAAGCCCGATGGGCGCTGTTTTTCTCAAGGTTCTCCTTCCACATTACTTATCGGCCAGGCTCCAAAAACACGAAACCCGACGCTCTGTCACGAATGTTTGAAGACCCAAAAGAAATTCCAAAGCCTGATACTATTTTGCCTGCAGGAAACTTCCTGCTACTACAGTCCGAACTCCTGTCCAAGCTACAAGCCGCATCTATGGGGGCCCCCAACCCATCTGGAATCCCAGTACAAAGTCGAGAAGGGTTGTTATGAAAAGGGAAACAGATTGTGGTCCCTGAGGGAGCTCGAACTCTGGTCTTGGGCTACTGCCATGACCATCCACTGGCGGGGCATTTCGGAATCAGCAAGACTTTGGAACTGACCCAGCGCATGTTTTGGTGGCCAAGTATGGTCAAAGACTGTGAAACATACGTCAAGACCTGCATCATTTGCAACAGGGGCAAACCTACATGGAGTAGAAACCTGGGGGCTACTCCGACCTTTACTGGTACCTGACAGACCATGGAGGATGGTGTCCATGGATTTCATTGTGGAGCTGCCACCTTCGTAAGGCCACACAGCAATATTTGTGGTGGTTAACCGCTTATCTAAAATAGCCCACTTTCTGCCACTCAGATATATACCATAAGCTTCTGAGACTGCCCAGCTTTTCATCAAAGAAGTGGTAAGATTGCACGGGGTACCTAGAAATATAGTATCTGAACGTGGAGTTCAGTTCACATCAAAATTCTGGAGAGCCTTGTGTGAAATGCTGGAGATCAAGTTATCATTTTCCTTGGCATATCATCCACAGATGAATGGGCAGACGGAGCAGACCAATCAGATGTTGGAGCAATACCTCAGGTGTTATACATCCTTCCTCCAAGATGACTGGTTGGCACTCCTACCTCTAGCTGAGTTTGCCTACAATAATGCAAAGCCCTCTGCCACAAAACAATCACCATTTTATGCTAATTATGGGTTCCATCCCACTTTCTTTCCCGATTTAATTCCGGAAAACCCAGTACCAGCAGTGCAAGATATTGTAAAATTCTTTTCATCTAACAGCAAATTACTACAGGAAGCAGTAACTAAGGCCTAGGAGGATAACAAAAGAGCATTTGATAGGAGGAGAAAGGTAGAATTGGCTACATAAACAGAAGAAATGCAGCGCTCTTAAAATTGATAATGGAATTAGTAGTAAACACAGTCCGGTAAAACAACAGTGTTCCTTGTTTCCCAGTGTAAATGGTAGAATTTTGCACTAACCAGAACGCGCATGGATAATGCGCATATGTGTATAAATCCTGAAGATCCTTTTCTCCACTTAAGGCTGGTCAGGCATATGGCTTAGAAGAATAGAGATCCTACGCCCTCATGTGGTGGGAAATGATCCAGCAGGTCAAAGCTATGACGATCCAGATGAGCCTCCACAAAGAACTGGCACAGGAATCCCAAGGGCTACAAGGATGGAAAAGCTTTCACAATTCTTCATATCACTCTACATATCCCCTGCTTATGAATTCAATGTCTTAAACTGCTGCAAAGCAGTCCCTTGGGGATGATCCAAGTCTTCAGAAGCAGACCTGAACTTCCGCAATTTTCTTTGATCTTGAAGCACGAAGCCTAGAGACTGGGTTGACTCATCAGTCAAATGAATCTTGAGTTGTCTTCTGTCCTCTAGATGCTTAACACGTCCCATTTAATGTTTCCTTGAAAGCTCCATTACATTCAGGGAAGCTCATCACAATGGCAAAAACTACTCATACTTCTCTTTTTGGTTTTTGGAAGAAATAGCTGTTTGTTTGTCTTATGTCCATCTGCAGATGGACATAAGACAAACAAACAGCTATTTCTTCCAAAAACCAAAAAGAGAAGTATGAGTAGTTTTTGCCATTGTGATGAGCTTCCCTGAATGTAATGGAGCTTTCAAGGAAACATTAAATGGGACGTGTTAAGCATCTAGAGGACAGAAGACAACTCAAGATTCATTTGACTGATGAGTCAACCCAGTCTCTAGGCTTCGTGCTTCAAGATCAAAGAAAATTGCGGAAGTTCAGGTCTGCTTCTGAAGACTTGGATCATCCCCAAGGGACTGCTTTGCAGCAGTTTAAGACATTGAATTCATAAGCAGGGGATATGTAGAGTGATATGAAGAATTGTGAAAGCTTTTCCATCCTTGTAGCCCTTGGGATTCCTGTGCCAGTTCTTTGTGGAGGCTCATCTGGATCGTCATAGCTTTGACCTGCTGGATCATTTCCCACCACATGAGGGCGTAGGATCTCTATTCTTCTAAGCCATATGCCTGACCAGCCTTAAGTGGAGAAAAGGATCTTCAGGATTTATACACATATGCGCATTATCCATGCGCGTTCTGGTTAGTGCAAAATTCTACCATTTACACTGGGAAACAAGGAACACTGTTGTTTTACCGGACTGTGTTTACTACTAATTCCATTATCAATTTTAAGAGCGCTGCATTTCTTCTGTTTATGTATTTTGGGACTTTTTATGTGTTTTCCTATATGTTCAGCTGCTTGCATTATTTATGAGCGCTTACTATTTATCACCACTATTCCCAGAATTGGCTACATGCCCGGGAAACAAAGTCTGGTTAGCTACTACCAACTTGAAGATGGCTTGCCCTTCAAAAAAGCTGGCACCTAAATTTATAGGCCCTTTTTCGATAAAATGGCAAATCAATTAGGTGGCTTTTGAATTAGCTTTGCCTGAGTCCTTTCAAATAAATCCAGTATTCCATGTATCCTTGTTGAAACCAGCAATTCCAGATCCCTTCCCAGAACGTAAGTCAAGACCTCCGGTAGCCTTGGACATTAATGGAGAGGAGGAATTTGAAGTGGAGGCAATTTTGGATTGCAGAAGGAGGGGAGGCCGGGTACAATACTTAATTAAATTGAAAAGCTTTGGCTTGGAGGAAAATTTGTGGGAACCTGCCCAAAAGCCTTGCTCCCAGATTAATCCAGCGGTATCACCGTAACCACCCACAAAGGAGAGGTCAGTTGGGCATCCGAAGGCTGCCCGTGGGGGGGGCAATGTCAGGGACCACCGCGACGCATGAGTCTGCACATGCGTAGGTGTCCGACAAGACATGCAGGCAGGCGGGCACTAGAACCCATGCATGCCTGTTACCTATGACGGTGCTGGGCAGGCACTAGGACCCAGGCGCGACTGTCAGTGCCGGGCGGGCTACTTAAACCAGCCCTGCACAGACACAAGTTGCCTGATGGTCTTCTCCCTGTTCCTGTGTTCCTGCTCTTCCTGTATGCTGATTGCCTTGTTGCTGACCCTGCCTGGACCTGATACCGCTGTCTTCTCCTGCCCTGACCTTTGACTCTCCCTGACCATCCTCTGCCTGCTCCCTTTGGCTGACCTCCTATTACTGAACCCGGCTTGTGACCCAATTACGCTTTGTCTACCGATCTGTACCGTCTGCCTCGCTGTTACCTACCCGGCTTGCCTGACCACGTCACACCTCTTCACATCTGGCTCCTACCCGCTTACACGCCATTGGTGGTTGCCTTTACCACGGTTGGTGTCACTCAGGGGTCACGACCTGGTCCTGGTCTGCTTCAAGTCCATCCCCACCATCAGGGGCTCTGGTGAACCAGCAGACCTGGGCTTAGACTCCGCGCCCTGGAGGACTCCGGCCAGTGGGCCACTAGAGGTCGCCATCAGTGTTCGTGACAGTTCGTGAGGATAGCATATAGAAGGGAGAGTGAGTGACGAACCATTTCTCCCTGGAACGGCAGTTCAAATCCAGTTAGAGGGTGATTAATACCCAGAAGATGAGATAGCTGACTTAGGAAGTGCCGCAGCTGTAATCCACTCCAGAAGTTCAGAGGGGGTTCAACCAAGTGAGTAAGGTTTGCAGCAATCAAATGCCCTTCAGATGTTAGAAAATCAGTGATATGGGAATAGCCTTAGGTGGTAAGGTGGTGAAATCACCCCTCTCTGAGACCAGGTGCAAAATCCGGATTACCCGCAATGGGGACTATAGGTGAGGGAAGTGGAGAAGCTGGAGTGGCTCAAAACGTTGCCTTGCAACACAGATAGTGCTGCTGAGAGTAGGATGTGCATGCAGTTCACAGGGGAGTGGAGATCTAATCCATGGCCAACTCCTTGTGGTTCCCTGGGAATCCTCCATCTCCATGGAGACCCAGAGCTTCTGCCAATCGAGTACCCTTACGAGATGCGCAGCCTTATAGTATGTATGAATATCCAGGATGGCCAGCCCCTCGAAAGACTTGGGTAGGTAGAGGTTCTGCAGCCTCTCATGATCTTTTTACGTGACCAAATAAAATCCTGAAACTGTGTCCCGATGTTCCAGAAAAAAGAGAGAGGCAGAGTTATGGAAAGAGTTTGTAGCAAATACAGAAGACAGGGAAGTATTGTCATTTTAAGGGCATTGCAATGGCCAAACCAAGTCAGTGCCAAGGAATGCCAGTGCAATAAGTGTGCCTTAAGCTAAGAGAGGAATAGTTCAAAGTTTGCCATATTTAGCTTGGCAGGGTCTGGGGTAATGTTTGTCCCTAAGTATCTAACCGTTTTGTATGCCCATTTCAAAGTGAAAGAGGATCATAAGCCATGGGCCATCTCTGGGTCCACAGAAATGTTTAACACTGATGATTTTCCAGTAGTTATCTTTGTTATTAAATTGAATTTCTGTACCCAAAAACTTTTTATCAATTAACATTCTCACAAAATATAAGAAAGGGTACTGGGGGACAGATCCACATTTCTAGTGGAGAGGTCTGATATTCCCATCTACTTAGGTGGACTGGGTTCCTATAGCATTGGGGAAAAAAGATTGAAATTGATCTCTGATACGTTGGTATAAATAGAAGAAGTATGGGTCAAGAGAGAAGAATATTTGATCTTTGTTCTATGGTGAGACTTTGAGATAATTTCTGTTCTTAGAGGGCTAAGTAGTCTGGGGGTTAACATGGGCCACTACTGCTTGTAAAGTATTGAGATATTATGAAAGGGCCCATGAAGTGGGCAAGAATCTACAGTAAATGTCACATTGGCTGGTAAAAGCTTTTGGTCAAAATGCAATGCTGAATCCATCTCCAAAAATTTGAATGCTGAATTTATTAAATTATGTAGCAGGATGGGAATAAGTGAATGGGAATAGAGTGTCACTTGAATGTGTGGTGCTGGTGAAATCACAACCAAAATTGTGGTGCCCAGCAGCAGTCTCAAGGCTTTTGGATGTCTAGACAAAGGGAGACTTGTATAATAAAAAAAATCTCTAAAATATGTTAAAGGCACACACAATCCTATGCGAAAATTGTTGCTGAAATAAATGGTCAGGAGACAGGGTCTCTTTAAGACCAAGATTTGCATTACAAGTGGTGCAATTAAAAGGGGTAAAAAGTATCTGGTGAGATTGGTTTATAGATAGAAAGAAAAACTATTGATGGATTGACATGTCTGCAGGTAATTCCAAATATATAAACAGCATTCCTCTGGATGATGACAAATATATTGAGACTCTACAGTATACTGAATAAGCATTGCATTGAATATTTCCATATTCACTGCTAACCACTTCTATTGCCTGATCCACCATTAAAAAAAAAAAGAAAAAAGAAAAAAAGAAAAATCAATATTTGTAGGCTAGGTGTCTATTTTTAATCCCATATATTCTATATGTTACTCACTGCCTGTTAGTAGGGTTAAGTGAGTCTTTCACAGCAGTAATTGCATTTTCAAGACACTTCAGGTTGTGAGATTAGTCTGATATGCAGGTCAAGGAAATACAGTGAAGCACTCCATAAAACACAAGCAGATTGCTCGTCTAAAGTATCACACCACATTTCCTATATTTATATGATGCTTCCTCTTGCTAGATAACTTCCCGTAATGTCCTTCTAATAGTACATATCTGACCTCACAACCAAAATGACGCCCTATTAAATGTGAGTAATGCATTTTGCTATTATATGACCCAATTAGGAAAACAGGAATAAAAGACCTTTTAACTGACTAATAATGAGTGACTGTATTTAGCAATGGATTGTCTTTAGCAGCTGCGAGTAAAACAATTTACAGCATCAAATTCTAGCACAATTATAGTATATACACTTTTTCTTACTGAAGACAGAATAAAATTGTAAGTGTAAGCTAAAACAGCACAACTCCCCTCTGTTTTATTGGCAATCAATTATTCGTGCATGCCTTTTTTATACCCTTTTATAGATGGCTGCTTTTAGAAAATGAGAGCGCAGGAAGGAGAGATTTGGCCAGAAAATAACCTTACTTTGATGCGTTATTTGTGCATACATTATGCTGAAGCTTTGTGTAGCATGGGAGAAAATGAATTAGGCTTTTGAAACAAGCTGTCACTTGCTCCTAGAGGTGTGAAAAAATTATGAGGTGTGTTGTACCGAAAAACACAAATAGCCTACCTTTCATGAAGCAAACATATACTTTTGAGACCCAGAGTTAGACTTGCACCGCTAGCTGAATTTTTATTTATTTGTGTCATGTAGATTTCAGGGCTGAAGGGTTCATTTACCTTCCAGAGTGCAACAAAGCACTGGCTTTGCATGAATGTTAACAGTCGGTGCTGTCCCAAGCAAACCTTTTATCAGTAATTACATATTTTAAGGTTTCTGCACTGGTCTGGTGCAATCTAATTCTAAACTAATACATTATTAAATTCTAAACTATTAACTAATAATTTGTAGAAAACTTTTCAACAATAATTGGTACTAATAAGCACTAATAGACAAACAAGGCAGTTTAGTTGTTAGAGTTGCATGCTTATCATAATCATATCATACAAGTTTGCTTACATTTATGAAAAAAAAAGATAATTTTATAATGAGATTTATTGAGCAGCCTTTTTAGGGATTTAGGGATCAAGAATTTTTTTTTATCTCAAAAGGAATTTTAAGAAGCCATTGGATCAACTTATTTTCATTTTGATTTTGCTGCCCCCCTGCTAAAACATGACACAACTATCATGATTTTTCCAAAGCAAAAACAAAGAGGAATAGAGCATCAGAGTTTAAAACCTTTTTTAGGCAATTGAAATAAAATTAGAAATAGAGTCCTCACAACAGCCACCAATTCTCCTACCTTGGCTAATGGAGGGTTATGGAGTGTGAAAGCTCCAAGATAGCTTTGCTGAGCTTAAGAAGGAGCAAGGTTAATGAGCTTCACCCACAACCAGTGGGGGACAGATGCAGCATCCACCTAGGTAAGTGTAAATAGGAAAATAAACCCTATTTATCTTTTAAGATATTCCTCTTAAAAGTAATTCCTGAATTAAAACACCGTAACTCAGTCTGGATTCTTAATGTCCACAGCAGCCTTTTGTTGGTAACATATGGAAACATAAGAACAAAAACACTTTAATAAATAATACAAATTCTAATCCTGGAGTAAAGGTATTTGAGGTCTCATAGAGTACCCAATAATAAGCTGTGTCTGCCCTGCATACATTAGGCTCCAAGCTGCATTATATCACCTTGGGGCGATACACATACTTTAATTGCAGACATAAGTCATTTTCACTTAAAACAGCATAATGGGAAGGGCATACATACCTAAGTGTGTTCCCAAACCACCACAACGTATTTAGAAAGACACTTTCATCACATAACTTAATGCAAATAATTAATTTGTGACTGACTCAAATCAATAAAAATTCAGCTAGGAGTGCAAGTCTAACTTTTCATGAAAACACCATTTATTTAAGTTTTTTGTCATTATCACAAACCAGTTAAAATCTGTCTCATATCCTGTAGATTTGATTTGGTTTGTGATAATGCGTTGTTCATTAGTGATGGGCCAAAACACCCCCTAATGAAAGTTCGACCGCAAACTTCGTACTCAATGCAAGTTTACGGGACTTGAACTTGTAAATTCAAAAGTGCCCATTTTGAAGGCTTATATGCAAGTTATTGGCCATAAAAGGGACTTGGGTACTGCCCTGAGGGACATGAATCAGTGAACATTTTTCAAAAAGTACCATTTTTAAAGGGGCAGTCATTTTTCATTGCTTAAAGTAAAAAAACCTGGTAGGACTTTTAAGGGGGGAGGAAGCATGGGGTATCCCCTAAATTCCTACCAGACCCTGTATTTGAGCACAGGCCTGGCAGGGCAGAAAAGGGGGGGATGATCGAACTTCCCCCCTATGCGGCTTATCAAACCACGTGCACTTGGCATTAGGACACCAGGGACAAGGTCCTCTTCCCCACAACCCTGACCCGGTGGTTGTGGGGGTCTGTGCTCAGGAGGGTTAATTAGCATCAGGGTACACCTTTAAATAAGAGGGCACCCTGATGCTGCCCCCCCCGTGAATGAGTAAGGGTACTTGTACCCCTACCCAATCACTAAAGGGGTTAATTTAGAAAAAATAAAGACACCAGACTTATGAAAAATTAATTTATTGAAAAAAAACAAAACAAGTCCTTTATTTGAAAAAAAATCCAAAAAATGGTTCTATCATTATAATCCATCATCAATCACAGCATCCAGAATTGTCACGATGATATAAACTGTGCGCACCTGCTGAGTACTTGCCACAATCTCACATTTGCCAGTCAGATGTAAACAATTGGGTGAAGCTAGCAGTGATGTCACTACTAGCTCCACACAATTGTGCTGTGATTGGCCAAAGCATTACACCTGACCTGGGGTCAGGTGCATTGCTTTGGCCAATCATGGCTCTCACAATGCACTGTGAGAGCTTGCCGAATGCCCTTACCGTTGGTGTGTTCAGTAATGTATGTACCATTTGTGTGCTCAGCACTCGGCTTCAACATCAAGCCCATCCCTATAGCCTATTGCACATTTGATGGATAGCAGATACATCATGTACAGTGTAATGGGTGACTGTAATGCAATTGGATAGGTAAATGCTGGAGAATACCTCCATAAATCTCCTGAGGAAAATGAAGCAAGTTCTGTGCAATGTGTTGAGAATAAAACAAGTCCATTTTCTATGTATTATCAGTGGACATATTGTTATACCTGTTCAATATGGTATAACGTCTTGAAATTATGATTTTTATATGAAATGAAGGAATAAACCCGCACAAACATTTTTATTTTTTTAATTTTGATTCAATTTCAATTTAATTCAATACAGTGTTTAATTTTCCAATATTCAAGCTAAACTCCAGGCAGATATAAAATGTCACCACTTGTGCATCATCATAAATATATTTTTAAATTCAGTCAGTGAAAGCATCTGAATTTTTCTTTACATTAGCTTCCTGTATTCTTCTGCACTGTAAGACTTAGAATGGGCAAGGGAAAACCAGCACTAGAAGGCAGTCAGACTTTATTGGATTCAAATTGCTGTCAATCTAAAATTAGAGACATGATGGGGAGAGAAGGGAGCAATAAGTGTAAATTTCTCATCAGTGTGGTAGCTGGTTCCCTATCTAGGCTTAGGGTACAGTTTTTTCAAGCTGCACAAATTAACTACAAAGAAGAAAATTGGGGACATTGACCTGGCTATGAAATCTGCCAAAAGTGCATGTATGACAAGACTGGATAAAAAGAATACAGTAGTCAGCTGAACCAAGCTGGTGTATGCAAAAGACAGACAAAACAATCCAGCTATAGTACTCATATATATGAGAGATACATAAATCCAAGTTGTCACCATATAATGAATTCAAACAGCAAAATGTTATCACTATATAATGTTGAATATTTAAATGTCAAACCTTGGCTATTTGGGTGTTTGGATGAACATTTACCAATGCCCACATTTCCACCAGTATACATCATAACTTACCGTTGAGTCCTTAACAACCAGTGATGCCACTAGTCACATTCACTTACAGAACCAAGAAATACATAGAATACATACACAAGAATACATACACACACAAACCCAGTTTTCGAAAAAATTATTTAATTAAAAAAAAAAAGTCCCAAAATGTACATCCACCATCAATCATGTCATCCAACTATGTAGATCCATGTCAATCACGATGGCCTATGCCCACCGACCCACCTGTGACTTTACTCCTCCTCATTGACAGGTACAATGGGTGACAGGGTATCCTGGGTGATATAATTGACCAAATATGGACATAACCGTATTTGGCAAATGATGCCACGTGCATCCCTTTACTCTACCTGCAGACTTTTACAACCCTGGTAATAGACCCCCCTAGGTAACCCCCCATGTTAAGGGAATGCAACTTGGTTTAGTTTGGGGGAGCACGCTAATATCCCCTTTCCGGCCCTGTCAGGCTGCATAGATAGGGGTCTGTTACGGATTTTTTTGGGGGAAACCCTAAGCTTTTTTTCTTGATTTTTGCATACCGCCTTAAAATCTATGTCACACCAGCATGGCTTTGTATGAACTAGAGGGAACCCTATGGCTTTTTTTTTAATAACTACCCCACCCTAAAATCCATACTACATCTGAAGAGGTATCAAATTTGTGGGGACCTCAAGTTGTATTTGTGTGGAGGCCCTCATTATCAGCTATACCAGACAGTCATCTAGGATATGGGTTTGGTAATATCCAGCCAGTTTGCAAACAGAATGAAGCATATAGGAGCTGTCCTTTTGCTGCCATTTTAAGCACGCCTTTTTCTCTTTATACATCAGTGTTGCTGAAGTAAGTTGTACACATTGCACAGATGTGTTCTTTTTACAGGCAGTAGAAATTCTGAAGGACCCTCTGCACACTGGTATATACCCTTTCAAGCAGACTATGCAATAAATAGGGATATTTAGTTCACACATATTGCAATACATGCTTAAGCTGGCCAACTGCGTCAAAGTAATCCCTCTATGGCCAGTCCTACTCTGCTCTGCCTATGCAAATGCTACTGTGGACACAATGCTAGCATAGGGGAAAAGACACAATGGGGAGAGCTACAAGGTTCAGGTCTGGCTACTGGCCCAACAATACAACAAACAAGAGATACCTTTGCTTAAGCATGTATTGCAATATGTGTGAACTAAATATCCCTATTTATTGCATAGTCTGCTTGAAAGGGTATATACCAGTGTGCAGAGGGTCCTTCAGAATTTCTAGTGTTAATATGTGGTTACACCCCTTTAGCACCTGATGGATAAATGCATGCACTAGCTGCTGGGATTTGAGCTCTGGTATCTCTTGTTTCTTTTTACAGGCAGGGTCAGGGCATCCCTGAACATATTATTTAATATTTCAGTTTAAGCATCACTAAAATAATTGATCCCAGATAAGCTAAACCTTTTTTTTCTTTGCTTTGGCATATGTTACCCATGGCAGTGCCCAGCCCCCATGTCATATGTTTGGCAATCCCTTGCCTTGAAAATGGCCAGAACTGTTTTATAACAATAACTTTTGGGGTTTGGACTCAGAATTCATGTTCTTGGAATCAGTCAAACTGACCCAATGTGTGTTTGGCTTGTCTTACCACCATGTACTGCATAATGACCCTGGATCTTAATTTGGTTTACTTGGAGTGTATGATCAGAAACAACACTTTGGTAAACTGCATGGATATTATATACAATTTATTAAGGGAAAGTAAAATTATTGCAAGGTGTTAAAAAATGTAGAAATGGATGTTTTTTCATGTTGATGATCATATCTAACCAACTGATTATGTATGGTGTGAACTCTATTTTTCTTCTCCTCTTATAAAAAGGGGTAAATGCAAACCCATGAAACATCATGATAGCAGTTTTTGAAAATTGACCGATATTCCAATGTTTTTAATGGTGGCATAAATACAATGAGAAAACAGTGATAGTGTAATACAAAGGGAATGTCTCATGGAATGACCACATCTAAGGATGATATAGGGCCAATTCACACTGACTTGCTCTAAAATGTATGGAAAATGGATGTACATTTTCCTCCATTTTAGTCGTGTACTGATGTCCATTGCCATATATTTTGATGTGTGTCTGATGACATACATTTTATGTCAGTTGACATACATGTTGGCATCAGCTGACATGAGTTTTAGCTCATGTTAAAGCGTACTGCATTTTCACAGGATATCCTGTGACATCACAGCCTGCGTGTGGAGAACTAATGTGATGACGGAAGACATATCATATGGAGAATTGTTGAGTGTATTTGTGTTCCGGTTTTTGTGACAGGATGTCTTTAACAACAGCTGTAATCATTGTGATAACACTAGCTATACTGGAGAAGAAGGAGATGTATGAGAAGATTGCTGCAAACAAGAAGACATTATTGGGCATATCCATTGCTGTCACAATGCGAAAATAAATGTCAGTTTTGGACCTTCAAGTCTCTGGTCACTCTGTCACCTATGCTTCTAAGATGCGTGGATGACCCATCCTGACTGCATCAGCCAATTGAAGTGGCACAATTTTCCTGAATGTTCACAGCCCAATTCATTAGCACTCTCCTTCCCCATTATTCTGCAGGCTACTAGTGCAGCACTTTTGTGATGCCTGTCAGGCTCTGACCTATCAGAATGGCTACCTCCCTTTGCCTGCCTTGTTTAAACTCGATTCCTGGCAAACTTGACACATAGCTGCCGAGCTCATGGCGTGCTTTCCTTCTATCCAGCCTGCATCATCCACTGATTTCTGTGTACTTTTTGTATGTTCCTTGTTATCCTGGCCTCCTGCTTGTTCTTGATTTTCTGTGTCTGCTGGCTGCAATGATCTATAACTTGCTCCTTACCATCCACACAGCCCTGATCTCTGGAGTGTTCCTGGTGACTTTTGACTCATGGTCACTGGTAATTGAGCAGGGTGAACCCAGGGGTCATGAGCTGGGTTCAGCATGCAGAAAAGATTAAACCTCCTTAGGGGGTCCTTGTTGCATACTTGATAGCTTTTAGACTCTGTCCTGTGGGGGATTTCCCATCAACTGATCTCATGTAGGACCATCATCTTACAACAGCAAGTCCTGATTCAACTTCTATGTCTTATCCATTCCAGAGTGCTCCTAGAACTTTTTTCAATTCATATTTTTGCTGGGATTGTTGCCTATACCTTAAGTGCTAGCTGCTCTTATATATATATATATGCTTAATAGCGATCGCCTGTATATTTAGATTTTTTCCAAGACCTCCCTCTTCCAGTGTGCTCCAGTGTGGTTCCTACTCCACAGACACAACTCCCAGGTTTAATCTGTCCCATGGTGCCCTTTTTTACCATAAACCTGCTGTCAGCATACATTTCTCAGGTAAGCTTTCATATCAGCCTTCATTAGGTATTCCATGCATTGTAGCTAGAGGATCTACACCAATATAGTGCCTTACACCATCATCAGTCAGAATTTTTGAGGACAGAAGATGGGGAAGAAGCTGTCATCCATCAACTTTGTAACAAGGTGGCTTGCAAGGGTGAGAAGGCTTTGCCACTTCCCCTTGCAAGGTACCCCCCCCTTCCCAGTGTTGAAAGGAATGTGGCCTGGATAAGTACAGAGAGGAGGGACTGCACACTCACTGCTCTCATTTTCCTGGCCACCCAAACTCCATGCCTGGATGGGGATCTGATTGGAATGTTTAAGGGAACTTCACCCAGTTTTTTTTTACTATTGCATCTAGAGAACTTCATCATTCTGTAACACCACATGCAGATACAAGGCATTCCCAAGCATCTTATTTAAAGGGTTCATGTACTTTATTTATTTTTTTTTGCATTGACACGTGTTCCCCAGTAACCACCTTTCAGTACACTTTTTAAATAATAGCTTGTCTAATAGCCCAGAGAAAATCATTCATTAATAATCATTAAAATTGAAGTTTGTGGACTTCCTGCTTGGTTTTACATTAGCACATTAGTACTACTAATGCCTTAATAAATATTGTATTCTTCATAAAATGTAACTTGGAAGAAGTATACAGTGGGCCCTTAAACATATGTGGGCTTAGTTTAACGTGTGGGTTTACAACAGCTGGGAATCATTTGTGACTATTTTGGACATAGTTTTTGGGGTTTGAAGATAACCTCTGAAATGGAGCCAGATTTTCTGTTTGCTTACAGTATATCTCATTAGTATTTACCTTGTTACGCAGTGTTCTATACATCTCATGGCTCATTTAGAAATGTTTAATTATTACAGTATTATAAAGGAAAAATAATTGTATTTACCTGCTTGTAAACTATGAAGACTGGAAAAATGAACATTATGTTATACAATATATAAATTACCTGCGGCTGTATGCAGCAGAGTAGAACAGAAAAATTAACCCAAAAGAAGCTAACTTTTTATATGAGCCGTTTCCACTTCAATAACCCAAATAACCACTTTTGATTCACAAGATAGCTAATAGTGTATGTAATTGGTCTTCATACATCGCAAGCAGACATTGCAGTATTGAGAACAATTTGTAACACAATGATGGCAGCTAGTCATAAAAGAGACAAAAGACATATTGATTAAATTTTTACTATCTAACTATATTCCTTTTTTGCTCTTGAGTTCATGAAAAGTGCATCTTTACCCACTGTCTCAGACTCCAGACTATTCTGCAATTCCTTCACTTATAGCTATGAAAGAAGATTATCTACAGGATTTTTTTTTTTCATTTTACTTTCTTCAAACCATCTTACAGTGTTTATCCTTAGACCCGCAAATTGTAGCCACACTTGTATCATAATGTAATCACCATATTATTTTTGCAAAAACTAAAAGAAGGATAAGCTGTTAGAGGATGCACGTTGTCTGCTAATATATTTTAACTGTGTAGACCACTGAACAAAAATAAATAGAAAACTGAAATTCTTGCCTAAACTAGAGGGACTGTTTTTACTCTCAGCTTTCTCTGGCACTCCTTTTCCTCTGCAACTTTTTTGCCTGGGTTTCTCAAGACAAGGAAAAAATAAATAAAAAAGTTAAAGGGCAGTGTGTATTTTAACAATGAATGGGGAACACGTACCAATGCAAAAAGTTCTGATATTTACAAAAGAAAAAAGAGTTTTAAATGACATCTCCCTCCTTTTTAAAGCAAAACAGCACACAGATCCCAGTTGTTTCTTAAGAGTCTGTTGTGTATTGTGGGGAACTCTTGGAGGGATCTGTGTGCTGTTCATTGTATTTGCAATTTAAACTGTGTATTTTTTTTTCTTTGTAAATATCACTGGTGCTGTTGAACATCCTACAAGTAAAATGAAACAAAAAAATGCATAGCAGGCCCTTTGAGTCTGGTGTGGGTGTTTTGGGGGTGGCTCATTAAAAAAAATAAAATGCCTGAGGTCCCACAGCAAATCTATACCGGACCCGTAATGCAGGCATAAGGCTTGGCTAGTCAGGAAAAGGGAATGGGGGGGGGGGGGGGGGGGGGATGATGAGCTTGTGTTGGAGTAATAATCCTGAAAAAAGTCCCTCAAATAATCCATTGTTTATCACAATGCCTACAACCAGACAACTTTCTGAAAAAAAAAAGATCCACCACACACGACCAATCCTGATAGCACACATAGTTGAATGACTGCTTTCTAAGTTGTCATCAGCTATATAAAGGTAGAGGTGGGGATAGTGGTGAAACTATTTTTCAAAATATGACCATGGTTATATTTGGGAAATGTTATTTACTTTTAAATATTTAAACATAAATGTAACCTGCTCCATTCCCCGCCCATTTCATTACATGGCTGGGCATTCTTGGCCATGTAAATGAATTGGCTGGGTGACATCATGACATCAGGGGTCGGAAATGATGTGGTGAGTGCAAGCACCCACTGCTTTCTTAGCAACCATTGAAAGCCAGAAGCTCTCATGTTTGTCCATATTGAACGCCCTAAATGTACAGAGTTTGGACAAACATCCAAACAGCCAGTGTTTGGTACGAGCTTTCATTCAGACTAAACACTGAACTTATCCCTAATCCTTCCAGTATTTCTGTGCTAAATTATTATCAGTTACTTTGTTTCAGTTAGCTCTGAGAATTACTGAACCACTCTCTATGTTATGGAGAAGATAGATGGAGTTTATAGCCACAGTAGAAGTGTACTATTGGCAGGATCACTAGGTGAAAAATAAATGAATAGAAGTTGGAAAAAAATAATACAGCTTCCATGTCTAAGGTTTGGTAAGCTGAGATAAAAAATAATCAATTTTTAGATGTTTTTGTTCTTGGGTTTATATATGCTTTAATACGATCTGCAGTACCCAACCCTGTCACCCTATGTAAACCTGATTATCCTATTGCAGGAAGGCTTCAGTTGGATATTTCTGCTATTTCTACTTATTAAGCACAAAATATAAAGCTAATATCCAGGCAGCAATCAAAAATCAAAAAGGCGGTGCATTGTAATCAGCAAAGAAGTGAGCATGGCCATGACCTTTAAATTGGCAGGTACAAAAATGCCAATAAACATCAAGCCATGGTGTTCAGAGGCCCTTACCCTCTCCAGTGAGACAATGGGTCTCATTTAACAAGGTGTTTTAAAGAGAAAAATGTTTTTATTTTGTTCACAGGAAAAAGATGGCCATGTATTTTCATCTATATAATTCCTTCCAAAATTGAAAGAAAGTTAATCAAAGCAGAAGTAGTTTTGGAAGGCTTCTATATAATACCTTTAATAGGAAGAATAATATTAGAAGAAATGAGGTTCAGAATCTTTTATACTGTCTAGAAGTACTGTTGTGAACATTTTAAATGTTTTCCCAGTGCATTCTCAAAACCAAGCAATCTGCTATCTGGGCACCATCCTCTTACCTTGATTGTCAGTTTATTTTCATAAGTAGCAACTACCCTCTGTGTTGTCATCTTACCTTGCTCACATTATGCAAAAGCAGTGTACAGTATATATCATTTGGTGTACCTCATGGACCCATGTATGCACTATTAATAATAATACCCTTTTTGAATCAGTCACTGATTGGAGTAATCTGCAGAAAAGTTGGGTTTAGGAAAAAAAATCATTCAAGCGTGTCTTCTCAGATACAGAAATTTGCATTTTACCAATAAATACTGCAGTTATCTTAAATTCTACAGAGTTTTTTGCTTCACAAATGCTGCATTAGAAACCACTTGTAAATCGGAATTTCAGATAAACCTTTACATTTATTTATTTGGTAAATGTAGAAATAATCAGAAGTTTTTACTTGATTCTGTATCAACAATTTTCTTTGATTCTGGCCTTACATGTGAGAGCTTTGTCTTCAAACATCTGTGATTGCATAGTTATTCTAAAGAGGTTGCTGTAAACTTCATGAGCATGACCTTCAGTGACAATTAGGGATGAGCAAACTAAACCATACACGACAAAGTTTTTCTTTTTGTTTGAGGTGGATGCTCACAGAGAATCTTTGATCTGCACTGCTTTGTTTCCAAATATACATTTGTTGAGTTGTAACATAAGCAATATTCCTCTTTTTGCTTAGCAGTCACCCCAGACTAAAGAAAAATACTTTTCTGCTGTTAGTTACAACCAGTCAGGGTGAGGTGACTCTTCCTCACATAAAAACCTTATGATACAGAAACAAACTGCAATTTCATGTTTTTTCAGCTGTAGAAGGAAGTAGCTGCTATTTAGGCAAGCCAAGCATCAGTGTAGGAGAGTGGCAAGACTTTGGCTGTAATTTCTATTATTAAAACTGAACACTCCAGCCAAACCCAGTCACTGCGCTGCTCAATCTATGCCCCCCTGGTGTAACCAACTCACAATTCAAACTTATCCTACAAGTTACTATGGCAGCCAAACAGGTCATAGCTAAGTCTTGGAAATCTCCCTCCCTAAGCATTGCAGTAGTTAAAAATAAAGTTACCCAGGCTATGATTCACACTAAAGTGGAAGCCACAATTCTAGATACTATCCCTAAATTCAGGAATGTTTGGAACCCCTGGGTAGAGTGCCTCCTCCCGCCAAACTTTGATGACTCACTTCTCAACCCGTGATAAATACTCCATACTACTCTGGTACCATTTCCTACCAATCTCACATACTCCTCCATTTACTGCTGCTAACTGTGGAGTCACTTACCCCTTCTCACCCCTCCCCACTCTCCCTCTGACCTTCCTGACCCATCCCCCCCCCTTTTTTTCTCCCCCTGATCATCCTGTATAGCTCTACACTCCTATGTTATGATCCCCCTATGAAACATTGGGGAGCATGCCTATTTATTTGTTAAAATTTTGTATGTACCTTTGTACAAACAAAATTTTGTTTTGTATGTACCTAAGCTATTAGCTTCACCCATCTTATGTTCCCTAAAACTGTCATATTGTCAAACCACCATTCCCCTCCCCTCCCCTTTTTTGTAAAGACTCTATTGTCATTGATGCCTATCATTGTAATCTTATGTCTGAGAAATGTCTATCTCCAATGTCCCTTCTTTTCCTCCCTGTTAAAATGCCAATAAAATATTTGAACAAGAAAAAATGGGGCTAAAGCTGTTGTGTTTGCAATGGAAATTGTAATATGGCATCCCAAATCTTTTAAAAGTTGTTTCACTTTTGCAAATGCTGTTAATTTTGTTTAAAAGACTCTTGGATTCAGAGCATCCTGTACTCTGAAGGATTTTTATCTGTGTGTTCATGGGGTTTAGGGACCACCCACATGGAAGAAGCATATATTTTAAATATATTTTGAAAATATTCTCCATATTTTTTTAAAATATATTCTTCATGTTTTTTTTACATATAAAAAAGTCATTTTAACATATAACTTTACATACATTTGTAAATGCATTCCAAAAATGTAGATTAAATGTATTTTTAAAGACATACAGTATATTTGAAAATGTATTTTTAAAAATATTTTTCATATACTGTATTTTGTAATGTATAAAAAATGCATTTCAACAATATATTGAATACAGCCAAAATTGTAGTATTTCAAATATATGTCAATATATTTGGGAAGAATATTTTTAAAATATATTTAAAATATATTTTTGTGGGCACCAAATGTTTTTCATGAAAGTGTGATGTTAGCACAAAACTTACACTTTCTTCCAGGGAAAGTAAACTGTATTTTTTGTATTTACAGATGGATCCTGCCTGCTCTCTCACCCTCAAATTTCTTCTAATGAGAACTATTTATATGCTGTTCAGAAAATAAGTATGATCTCTAGATTATGTGTCAGAAAAAGAAACAGTCTGATTGATTATTGCTGTCTAAAATGTTGTCAGGAAGCCAATATGTGTGCAGCTAATACTCTTAATCTTGTGCAGCCAGCACGCAGATGGACTCTGGCCAGTAATCAGCATAATAATAATTGCTGGATGCTCTTCAGCTTTCCTGTGCCCTGTGTTCTTGCTGTTGTTGTCTGACCTTCTATTGCTGACCTGGCTTGATCCTGACCTTGACCTGTGGATTCTGGATTCTTGTCCTGGCTTGCCTATGACTATGCTCATCTGTATTTCTGGTACCAACATTAGCCTGCTGCTTGACTACATTTACTCTTGCTTCCTGTGTATGACTTTGGCCTGGCTACTGCCCTTGTCTTTGCTGCCCATCTGTGCTGACCCTGGCTTATCATCTGCCATGTCCTTGATCTTGATAGGTACTTTTACCTGCTTGTGACTGAACTCCCTCACAGTCTCTGCACCGGGCTTCCAAGGTCCAGTTTCTTGCAGAATGCAATCCTTGGCCTTTTCTGGTGTACCTTTACTGCTGCTGGCTACTGTCCAGACACTACTGCTATCTGTTACTTTGTGCCCTATGCCCCTGTCTCCATACTAAGGGGCACTCGGATGGAGAAACATCTTATCACTTTAGCTTCCAACCTTGATACATGACAGAAACAGCCAGCCATGTCCAAGGTCAAAAGAGGTGCTACCTCATTACAGATTATGTGCCAACAAATTTCAGCTCTCATCCAAGCTGTAAAGAATCTGAGATGGGCACTTCTAGCTCAAGGGTTGGATACAGAACCTGTCTGCCACTGCCACCACCTCAACTCTTGGCTCGGCAGCAAGTGCAACCGCACCACCTTCTACTTCCAGGAACTCTCAAACTGTGATTCCTACTTTGATTATACCAGAACCTTTGGTGCCAACCCCTGAACAATTTTTTGAGTCATTAAAGGAATTTTAGGGCATTCAAAAATGCATGCAAACTTTACTTCACCCTGCAAACTTGAACTTTGTCATTAAAGTTGATAAAAGTGGGTTTCATTTTTTTTCTGCTGACTGACAAACCCCAGTCATGGGCACACCAGCTCTTAGAGTCACATAGTCCTCAAATCAGTGGTGACATTTTTTTAATCAATGGCTCAACTTTATGATGAGCACAGCTACTGCAGAGGCAGCCTTGCATTCCCTTCAACAGGGTCGGTGCCCAGTTGAAGATTACACCAGAAAAATTTACAAATGGGGAGCAGGCACATACTGGAATGATGTTGCTCTAAAATGCCAACAATGTTTGGGCCTATTTTAAAAATGATCTTGCCTGGGTTGAGGCACCTAACTCTCTGGAGGATCTGGTACAACTCACTATTCAGTTAGATCACTGACTTTGTGAGTGACAATCAGGAAGGATTAGCTCCTTCAGACCAACCTGGATGATACCCAAAGTCCAACCTGCCATATGCCTTAATTCACCAGCCCAGCCAGCAGCTACCTCTGAAGTCAAACCAATGAAAATTGGCCTCCTTGTCACCAGGGTCAACTTGCCTTTACTGAGGGTAGCCTGGCCACTTCTCAGTCAACTGCCCCATTCGGCCAATAAGTCTCTTCACAGACATTTTATTTATCTTCAATGTTTCAAGAAATTGGTCAGCTCAAGTTGTTTTTCCTGTTTTATTTCAGGTGGCTGGAAAGGAAAACAATTTTCAGGCCATCACTGACTGGGTTTGTAGCTGTTTTATTGATGTCAACCTTGCAAGGGACTTACAAATTCCTCTATTTCTCAAAAGACAACAACTTAACATTCAGATCCAAAATGTAGGCCCATCACCCAAGAGACTATCTGGACTACTGCCAATTCTGGTCACGCTTTGACTTCTTAAATTCCCTCATGTTTTCAGTAATGTTTACATGCTCATAATCCCATGGTGGATTGGGGTAAAGAGACTATACTTTCAAGTCAGTCTATTACCAACAATATTGCACAAGCTCTATCAACCCTACTTTGGGCCTCAGCAGTCCAATGGACTCTAATTTGTGCTTGTTTGTACCCCCAACATGCATGACTTCCTTGATGTTTTTGATAAGAAATTTGCTGACATCTTTCCATTTCATTGGTGTTATGACTGTTCCATTGCATTGCTCCCTGGGGCAGAAATTCCTTTCAGCTGCATCCTTCCTTTGTTTGAACTGGAAATAGAGGCTTTCTGACAGTATATTGATAAAAATAGTAAGAAAGGTTTCATCCATCCTTCAACTTCACCAGCCACAGCAGGCATATTTTTCATATATAGATCTACTCTTGTGAGGGTCGCTTGTGTTTTTGCCCCAGTTACCCTCTACACTGCCAGGCACAGTGCATTTCTTCAGCCAAATACACACACATGCTTCCACTGGTTTTTTTCAATGACCAGTCTAGGGGATGTTTGTTTTTGGAGTTTATTGTAGAGCTGTGGATAGGGCGAGGGAATGTAGTAGGATACTCTAGAATTAGAACTATTCACACTGAGGGCATCTAGCTGATCTCATAGCAGAGCACTTGTGAAATCTTGACTGACAGTAGATAGCAGACTTCTCTTTAAAGTGTAGTAACAAGTAGTTTAGGAGTGAGAAAGGTCTCTTTAGCAGTAGTAACACTTGGACAAGATCTCTCAGTGTCTGTACTCACAAGTCCAAGGACAGAATGGTTGCCTCATTCCAATCTTCCAAGCCACTCTCTCCAGTGATACCAGACAGATATTTGGCAGACAGCTCCCCTCAGTCAGAGTACTGTAGGACCAGGGTCACTCTCTCTAACTTCAGGCTCTCAAGTTGATCCACCTGAGGCCACATGGCAGCAAGTGCCAGGCAAGGCAGCCTGCCTTCAGCCTGGTTTGTTCAATCCTCTCCTGGGAAAGACACTGATTCCATGTGCTCACAGAACATAAATACCAATCCTGTGGGACTGCCCTCCCCAGCAATTGGCCAGGGCTGTATCCATATTCATGCTGTTCATTTGCCTAGCCCCTACCCATGTTCTGGAAGGCTCTCATAGCTTTCTGAAGCCGGGCAGAAGTCAGGCGAACTCAAACAGCACCAGAGCATCACTAGCAGACCTGACTAAACAAACACAGCACTCTGTTAAGCAGAATATCACACTGAATTTACCTGACAGCTTCTCTGGTGAGCAGAGAAACACAGCAATGCTTAATCTGACCATATAACTCCTAGCATCCAACTAGGAGGATACTACACATAGAGAAAAAGATCACTCTTTTCAGCAGTGTGTATTATCAGAAGCTCAATAAAATTTCTGTTAAATATGGTTACCCACTTCCCTTAATTCCAGAGCTCTTCCAAAGGTTCTGGTCTCCCTGGATATGACAAACCAAATAAAAAACAGTTGATACAGTGCAATTCACCAAAGGGGGCCATATAGCTGAGCCTCCGGGGTATAAATTGACAGGTTAATTAACCGCTTGGCGACCCGCCGCAGTGTTTTTACTGTGGCAGGGTGGCACCTGTGCGCACAGCGCCGTCTTTTAACATAGCTGTGCAAAACAGGTACCCGTCCCCCCGATCGTGCCAGTGGGTGTCCATCACCGGCTCCCGGTGGGTCATTTTCCTCCGGGTGCCGGCGATTACAAGTAATCACTGACAGATAGCAGAGCTGCAATGTAAATAATGCAGCTGTGCTACAGTGGGGCAAAAAAGTATTTAGTCAGCCACCAATTGTGCAAGTTCTCCCACTTAAAAAGATGAGAGAGGCCTGTAATTGGCATCATAGGTAGACCTCAACTATGAGAGACAAAATGAGAAAAAAAATCCAGACAATCGCATTGGCACACAATATCACAACTTTTGATATTGACCAAATACTTATTTTCCACCATAATTTGCAAATAAATTCTTTCCAAATCAGCCAATGTGATTGTCTGGATTTTTTTTCTCATTTTGTCTCTCATAGTTGAGGTCAACCTATGATGCCAATTACAGGCCTCTCTCATCTTTTTAAGTGGGAGAACGTGCACAATTGGTGGCTGACTAAATACTTTTTTGCCCCACTGTATCTGTCAGTTAAGAGCACGCTGAACCTGAGGGAAGACTTTATCCTGTGAAGTACACACCCCCGCCCCTTAATAAAACACTCCCCTCACACAGTTAACCCTTTCTTTACCTGATAAAAGTTAACCCCTTCCTCTCCAGTGCCATTAGTACAGTGTCAGTGTTTTTTTTTTTGCACTGATCACTGTATTGGTGTCACTGGGGATGTCAGTGACCCCAAGTCAGTCCCCCCAGTGTCAAAATGTCCCGCCATAAGTCGCTGATCACTGTCATAAATCACTGATCACCTCCATAAGTCACTGATTGCCGCCATTATTAGTATAATAAAAAAAAAAATCCCAGTATCTTTCCCGCCATTTGTAGATGCTATAACTTTCACTTAAACCAATTAATGTACACGTATTGGGTTTTTTTTTAAGCAAAGACATGTCGCAGAATGCATTTTGGCAGAAATGTATGACTAAATTTGATTTTTAAATTTTTTTTACTGGACATGTTTTATAGCAAAAAGTCCAAAATATAGTTTTTTTTTCTCAAAATTGTCAGCCTTTTTTTTTATAGCGCAAAAAATAAAAAACGCACAGCCGATCAAATACCACCAAAAGAAAGCTCAATTTGTGGGAAAAAAGGATGTAAATTTCATTTATGTACCGTATTGCATGACTGCGCAATTGTCCGTTAAACTAGCGCAGCGCTGCATAGCAAAACATAACTTTCACACAAAGCAATCAATATACACTTATTGGGATTTTTTTTTACCAAAAACATGTAGCAGAATACATGTTTGCCTAAATTTATAACTAACTTTGAGTTTACTATATATTTCTTATAGCTGAAAGTAAAAAATATCATTTTTCTTCAAAATTTTTAATTTTTTTTTGTTTATAGCGTGAAAAATAAAAAGCGCACAGGTGATCAACTACCTCCAAAAGAAAGCTCTATTTGTGTGAAAAAAAGGGATGTAAAAGTTTGGGTGCAGCATTGCATGACCGCGCAATTATCAGTTGAATTAGTGCAGCGCCGAGTAGCAAAAAGAGGCCTGGTCAGGAAGGGGGGTAAATCCTCAGGAGAGGAGGGCAAGTGGTTAATTATACACAATAGTAAGAGAAAAAAATCTTCATTACATTTACTAAAATATTTACAAAAAATTGTAAAAAAATAATAAACCCCCTTAACTACCATAAAAAAACAAGACAACATTGCCTTAGTATCAAAGAGCACGTCACGACATCACATTCATACAGCCCACATTATAATATATCAAAGCATTAAATTCTGCAGTAAAACACTGTATGTATCCTCTGCCTAAGGTCATCCTATCAGTGAGACTGTAGGATCATGTTGACCCGTAATCAGTAAAATGAGTCAAAGGTGAATAATCACAATGCTATAACAACTTTGGGAACCCAAATTCACACGTTCCAAAGAATAGAGCCCCTCAGATGCCAGGGTCCATGGTCAGTAGGCAAGAGACTAGCCTGCAGTCCCCTTCAAAGACCCTCTACCGGTTGGGTTTGTCACATTTTTCCCTCCTCAAAAGTAGACTAACCAGATCCCTGACCTCCATCTTATCTGGACATGTGTTAGGCGGGCAAAGAAAACCCACATAGTTAGTCCATACATTCTCCATTCCTGACCACAGGGAAGAGTTGCCAGTAGTTGTGGAGCAAAGGTTGTAGACCCTCTGTTCGGCTGCCAGTGCTTTACCAGTGGGGTCTTTACCATTCAGCGGGGAGGTCTTTACCATTCTGGGGCTCAGTCTGCTGCTGCAGAGAGGGGCCTACTGCCTAAACTCCCTGCAGCCTTAAAGACAGGGTAGGTGCTAGACAGAAGCCAGTGGCACTCTGCTCCTGTTGCCAGCACTTCAGCTGGGGACCCCACATCCTCTGCTCTGGCTGATTGTTGGAGAGGGAGGACGACCACTTCCTCTCCCAGACTGTGAACTTGCCACTGGGGAGGGAGGATGACCACCTCTTCTCCCAGACTGTGGAACTGCAGCTGAAGAGGGAGGATGACCACCCCATCCTCTACAGACTGTGGATCTGCTGATGGGGAGGAAGGAAGACTACCTCCTCTCCCAACCTGTTAAAACTGCTGGTGGGGAGATTAGCTGGTTGCTCCACCTCCCGTACCCTCATCTGGCTGCTGGGACGACATTTCTCTGGTACTGTCTCTCTGATACATGGATCCTTGCTGGGGAGGGAAAACAGTTTCCTCCACTCTGGCTGACTGTTGGGGAGAGAGGCTGACCACCTTCTCTTCCAGACTCTAGAACTGCTGCTGGAGATGGAGGAAAATCACCTCCTCTCCTGGACTGTGAATTTGTCTCTGGGGAGGGAGGATGACCACCTCCTCTTCCTGGACCTTTGTCCACTGCTGGGGAGTGAAGACGACCACCTCCTCTCCCACACTGTTGAACTGCCACTGGGGAGATGAAACACTGACAACATCTCCCTGAGGTTTCTGTGTCACTGTAAGTGATGGACATAGGTAGTAGACCCTCTGCCCTGTTGCCAGCTCTTCTGCTGGGACTGTGTATGGGCAGAGACTGGCAGTACTCTGCCCCACTGCCAGCACTTCAGCTGGGGTTAGGAGTTCCACTATATTGGCCTGTTGCTGAGGAGAAGGGCTGCCCACCCTGGCTCCCTGGAGCTCCAGAAGTGCTGTGGGTGCTGGGCAAAGATCAGTGATGCTCTGGCCTGATGTCAGCTCTATTGCTGGGAAATAAAATGAACATTTGGTGACCCATAATACATAACATCCATGGGTGCTGGGGAATACTGTTGAGCTTCATTTAACAGTCTTTTATGCTTGTTCCAGCTCCCATTTCTGTGTAACTATAAAGTCCAAATCATGGCTCAATCTGAGCTTACTTAGAAGTTCCAATATGGATCCTCCTGAAGCATCTCAAATATCAATCCTGGGCCACCAAAGTCATAGCCTTCTATGGGATTGCTGTTCTTCAGCCGTTGACACACTTGGCTAGTATACCATTGCAGCACCTGATACCCATATTCCAGCACCATTTCTGTCTGGACCAGAATCTCCAGCTCTGTAACCCATTCCTCCTAAGGATGCTGTCCTATGAATGGTATCCACAATGCAAGCTGATCACAAAATTGCTGCGTTTGGAAGTAATTCTCCCTGGAAAACCTGAACCTCCTAGAGGGCCTCGTTCCACAGTTCTCTTCAAATCACATCCTTCCAGTCTAGCTTGCCTTTTGCAGAGATAGGGCCATAAAATTGGGCCAGAGCTTCCTGCAGTCTTCAGTATAATTCAGCTGCCAGTTCCTGCCCTTCATTGATAATCCCCATGGTAGTTTGGATTGCTCTGAAGGGAGGAAGAAAATCCTACTGCTTGCCACCAAATGTGACAGACCTCCTGGCACCCCACCTGGGTGCTTCCATCAGAGAACTGCTTCCTCACTGCTGGGACATATGACCAAAGCATTATAGCTGGGCATTGCACCCAAGGACTAAATGACACTAGCTTAGGTGCAATAAGAACTCTTTATTGAACAGAAATACAGGTTTTTATACACTTCAAAAATAGGGTCAGTCTCCACGTGAACAATCCCACGCTGATTAGATAATGAGGTAAAGCTGACACAAGACTAATCCCATCATGTAGGCACCTCCGGTAGGATTAACCAACAGACTCAATTAAATCAATTACCAATGGGACAAAGATACAGTAAACACATCACTCCTTAATAAACAGATTACAGCAAAAGACTTCAGCATCAGGTTGTTTTGAGCTGATTACTTTAACATCTGGTTAGAGTCGGGGGGAGGGGGGTTGAAGCAGTCAATGCTGGTTTGGGCACAGAGACCCCAAATCTGTATCCTGTTCCTCCAGTTCTCAAAGACTGTGTGTTTTAGGAAGACATGGGCTTGAATCCAAAGAAAAACTACTCCAAAAGGTCCCACAGGCACAAAGCTCCCAAAAAATAGAGCCCCTTCAGATGCCAGGACCCATGGTCAGTAGGAAAGAGGCTGGTCCTGACGAAGCTGATTGAGATACACCTATTGGCAAAACGCATTGACATCAGACGTCAGTGACATCACATATGGCCATGATCCCGTGGTAGATTCCAGCCTATGATGGAAGGAGTACACTCGTCATTTGCAGCCCGGAACTGAGTGGAGACCAAGACTACAACCTGTGGAAACAGCTAGCAGCTCTAACGAAGGGCATAATTGCAATTACAACAGGCAGTGGCAGAGGAGACCCATGAGATGGGATTTCAATGATCGGTATGGCCAATATCACAGTAGGAGATTCTCTTCTGAAGAGAGGGTAAGCACAAGTATGATGGATGACACATAATAAACCGGAGAGCAAGTAAGCCATTTACATTCACCTAAAGGCCATCCTTGATCCCACTGGCATTGTGGGGTTGGAGGCTTGTGTTGAACTGTCTATACTTACCACCGTTCCCTCTGTCCTGTGTTATACAGTATATATGGCTGTTACCGCTCTGTCTGGACTTTTCATCTGTGCTGCTCTGCCTATGTCATAAGATAACTTTGTTTCCCAACATAAACTTGTTCTTGACAATCGTTTCCACCAGTTTGATCACCAGTCAATGTGTATAGAAAACCTTCAGTGCAATGAAACCTCCTAAATAGATGTGCAGCTAGCATATAATGTGTTCCCACATATAACAAAGTAAATGAAGTGAAGAAAATGCAGCGCAACAATAAATAAATAATTACAATAGTGCTTACAATATTAAACATGCATGTGTAAATGGTGTTAATCAACTGTACTCATGAGGGTCAGTATATGCTACTCATGTTATTTTCCAATGCATACTGTACATATACTGTAAACTCCCATAGAGACTGCACATAACCAGTGCTATAAATATACCATAAATGGTGCACACGAATTCAAAAAATTCCTTAATAGTGATCTGTCCCTTTAAATCATAAATCACATCACGTGGATCTGTGTGGTACGCTTCCTGTATACTGTGATACAAATACATCAAAAGATACAGTCTCTATAGTGGTGGACTGTCCCTTTAAATCCGCTGTAGTTGACGTGAACCAGCGTAATCACACTGCTGCATAAATGTGTACGGTGCTCCTGTGTCTCCCCTTAGTGCTCTTCCACCTCCAACACACTATTGCGCTCACCTCCAAGTTTGACCCATAATGACAGGTCAAACTGCTCTTTTTCCTTTAATCCGGGAGGGTATTCTGTACTGGTACACTTATCTTCACCACTGTTTGCCAGCTTTTTCAAGCAGATCCAGATCGCTCCATAGCCATGTAAAAAAATGCTCAATATAGTGTAGTATTTCTGCTAAAATCAGCCTTTATTAAAACAATATATGTTCAACTCACATTAAAATGTGTCCTCATGGGACACTACAGGGTTAGAAACTCACTATACAGTGTGTTCTGCCAGATGTATATGGAAATCCCTCTTTCAAAATGGTGGCACGTGGACTTCCAGTTAACGGCTTGACGTCATCGGTGTACCCTACGCTAAACGTTACAACACATGACTGATGAACTCTGATGACTCATTACTTTTGTCTCCAACCAAGATATGTGACAAATGTAACAGCTCCTTGCATCCTAAATTGCCTTCTCATAAAAATAAAGCTTTACTGTATAGCAAATTTGTGAAACATTAATGCCCTGTGTCCTGAATACATGTTTTATTTGCTGGTTGAAATAAGCCTCCATATTTGCCTAACCACATATTTTTTTATGCCCCCCTTTGAGCCACTCTAAAATGGCCAAATTGAATGATCAATTAAATTTGTTTTCTTTGGTACATGTCCCCCAGTTCAGTGCCTACCCCCCCATGTCCTTTTATTATCAATCCTTTTACTTTTAGCATAGAAAATGGCCATTGCTGAAAATGAACTTTCAGCTCTCATCATTTCAATGGGATTTGCATTATGGACCTGAACTTCAATAACATTTGCAGAATACTTGCTGAACCGAAACCAGGTATGTTCAGCCCATTACTAGTTGTATTCTGGAGTCATTATCAGTACCTGATAGATTGATTTGATACAGTATGTTTGACTATTAGGCAGGATCCCAAACAATTAATTTGACATTGCCTTATGGGCAATGTATATGGACATAATGTATATGGAAAATATACCTAATGACATGCAAGGAACAATTTTTTTTTTTAATGTTTGTTTTCTATTTTTTTTCTGTAATATGTATTTCTGTGTTTAATAGTGTTTTCTGTGTTTAATAGTTGAAAAACCTCTGTGGAGGGATTGATTTGTGTAGAATTAAATATTTATGGAGTAACCTCCACTAGGATATATAAATGTATGTATATAGTTACAGTATATGCATAGAACTGTGAATAACAGATTAATTAACCACTTTATTACCGCACAATAGCCAAATGACATGAGGAAAGTGCTGTAACTGGCAACAGGCAACTATCAAAGCAGACATCTGCACTGATAATCAGGGCACTGATTATCAGTGTCCTGATTATCAGTGCAGCCCCAAAAGTGCCCAGCCGTGCTGCCTATCAGTGCCCAACAGTGTTGCTCATCAGTTCCCAACAGTGTTGCCCCGCAGTGCTGCCAATCTGTGCCCATCAGTGCCACCTATCAGTGCCACCTATCAGTGCCACCAATCAGTGCTGCCAGTCAGAGCTGCCAGTCAGTGCCCTTCAGTGCTACCTATTGGTGCCCATTAGTGCTGCCTATCAGTGCCCATCAGTGCTGCCTATCAGTGCAGCCGCATCAATGCACATCAGTGAAGGAGTAAAATTACCAGCTTGAAAATATTATAACAGAAACAAAGAAAACCTTTTTTTCTTTAAAATTTTAGCTATTTTTTGTTTATAGTGCAAAAAATTAAAAAAACAGTGGTGATTAAATACCACCAAAACAAAGCTCTATTTGTGTGCAAACAATTATAAAAATGTAATATGGGCACACTGTTGAATGAACGTGCAGTTGTCATTCAAAATGTGGCAGTGCTGAAAGCTGTCCAAAATCCAACAGGTTGGTTGTACCCAAGTTGATTGATCGATCACCTTGAGTAAATGCAGCCTGCCCATACATCATTCGAATCGTCTATGACTGGCTTTGATCAACATGACATGTTTTATATCTTTAAACAATGTTGTGGCTGCAATTTTTTTTCTTGATCTACCTGTACTTGGTATCAAGAGATCCCCTAAGTTTCCACTTCCTAACAAGTTATTGCACAGTACTGACTGACATATTCAAGGCTTTGGATATCTTTTTATATCCTTTTCTAGCTTTATAAAGTTCCATTACCTTGTTATGTAGGTCTTTTGACAGTTCTTTTCTAATTTTCATGACTCTAGCCTGCTCAGAGCATTTATGCAAACAAACTCATTGACTATTTATACACAGACACTAGTTGCAATTTATAAACTAGAGATGTGGGAAACTAACCTTTAATTGCCATTTTAACCTGTGTGTGTCATCTTGTGTTCTGTGCCAATTACAAACATTCCAGGGTTTGTAAACTTTTGATCCAGGCCATTTGGGTGATTTATGTTATCATTATGATTTAAAAAGAAGCCAAACAACTGTGTGATAATAAATGGCTTCATATGATCACTATGCTTAAATAAATAGGTTTTTTTTTTAATGATTTGTCATACATTCAATATCAATGCCAAAATGTATGACAAATCATTCCAAAAAAAACCTGTCATGATTTCTGGCAGGGTATGCAAACTTTTGAGCATAACTATATATATATATATATATATATATATATATATATAGTGTCTATATACTAATTGTTGCCTTTAGAAATAATTTTTGTCAAGAGACTACCAGGTATTCCCAAGTATATATGGTACAAAGATCAAAAAACTGTATTATACCTTAAACACGTTGGTTTACTGGATTGATGAGGTTTGTTACCTGGTATCTCTCTTATAAAATAAGGTCACATGGGTTACATTTTAAGTGTTCCGGTTTAATTGCAGAGCATTTTGCATGTAATTGAAACTGCTCTGCTCTCCACATTTGACCTAGATAATGACACCCTGGCAGTATTCAATTGTATGTGTCCCTCTATAATTATCTTCAAGAAGGGACAGGTTTAAGCATTTTATGTATTTGTATTATGAGTTTAGAACATGATTGTAGCTCACAATGGAAAGCTTAGGCAGCTAGCAATCTTTAAATTCTATATCCAAAGCACTTTGTGCTTTAGAGAGTTTGGCTTTCCCTTAATAGAACAGCAAGAGTGGGCACCAGTTGTCATGGAAAATATGTTAATGTAGGTTGCCAGGTCTCACAGGTTTGAGATGCCTCAGATTTCTTATGTAAAACCAATAATCTCACAGAAAAGTACTTTTATTGATGAGATAAAAATGCAAAGTTATACCAGGAATAAAAGTAAATATACGTTTTGGGTGTTTTGCTTATGTAGTATAATTTACAATGAAGTCAAATTCCAGGTTTGCTTTTAGGACATATTTATGTTGGTTAAACTTGGACCAACATTTTCCATACTTATGGGATCGCTGTAGAAGTGGAAAGAATGACTGTCTGCGTTGCTACAGTGATCTCCATGGTCTTTCAGGTCCTGTGCTGATCGACTGCCCTTCTGCATAGTGAAAACATGGGGTTGATCTTTCGGCATTACCACTATGGACTCTGGCTAATGGCTCCACAATGCCATTGGCCGAATGACAAGCCTAGCGATAGTGATGACATCATTGCCCTAAAATATGGCCCTCTGATCCCAATCCATTTTATAGCAGGGTGAAAGTGAATGTGTCAGGTGACATTAGTGATCGATAAGGACATGACAGTTGCAAGCAACCACCACTTCCTTAGCAACCATTGACTGCCAAAAGCTGTTCATCTGAACTCTGAGCTTATCCCTGGTAATTCAACACCAGTTCTGGTTTAACGCCCAGCTCCAGGAATTAAAAAAAAAATCTGCTCTTGCAGTGGAGGACACCCACACTGCAAGAGTTAAATATTCAATATGTCTAGGGCTTACATGACCAGGAAGAGTTACTTATCTGCTGCTTCCACTAGCTCCTGCATTGTCCTTTTCCTAAAGCTCCAATCTTGGCATCATTGTGTACAATTTAGGTCTGTTAACTCTGCATTGTGATGGTGTGAAAGAGCATGTGACCACTGCTTAGAGAAGAGGCCATGGGAAACCTGTCACACCACTTGAATGGCCCTGCTGGACTGCATAATACAGTTTTTCACCTTATTTCTGGACCCCTAGACAAAATGAACATTTACCCTTGCAGTACTAGGTGGTCCGCTTCAGGGGTAGAATTCCTGGAGTTGGTCTTTGATAAGTTTACAAATCTCTGCAACCCTCAAACCCTCAAATCTAATATAAAGACAATGATTGTCTAGTCTCAGCCCAGCCACTGTCTTGGCGTGTAAAACTGTCTCAGCAAGTGTAAGATTTTAACTTTTCTTTGATGTTTTCCTAGGGTTTAACATCCAGTTACCATCTTTCAAGAAGAACTATCAGGAAACCTATACAAGACAAATAGCAATGGACTTAAAATGAATAAATAAATAAAAAAACAAATAGTAATTAATACAAGTCTGTATTCATAATAGACCATATGGGGAGGGGAAGGTCAAGGAATGTATATAGACCATTGTAGAACATTCCTTTGGTTTGCATTCATATTTCTGTTGTCTTAAGTTTAAGGCTTTCATTATGAAGGACTTTCTCATATAGAACATTGTTTCTGCAAGCTTTAATAAAGCCAGGAGCCATACAATCATGGTTTTATTTTTTTTAGTAGCAGATATTTTCAGCTAGTCTCTTCAACTCTTTGTCATACAATCTTATCTTGGTTAATCCTGTCTCCACCTCTACCTCACATGAACTTGCTCTCAAATTTCAAGTTATTAAAATCATATTCCTTTAATGTATAGGTTAATTTATAACACCATACATGCAGTACATTTCAGTATTTAAAATGCTGTATGAACAAATTCTTAGCAGAGGCATGTTCTAGCATGTATTGGCTCTGTAAGTGAACCCTATGAGTTACATCTGAAAGGTTATGGACATCTGTTTGTTTCCATTTGTTTGTAATCATTAACCTAGCTGCAATTAGAATATGTTCTACAATGGTTCTATATGCTATTGGGAATGTGTTGATATCCATTTATAAATATTTATCCATTTAGGGCATAGTCAATATGTTTGTTAGTGCAGAGATTAGTTTAAATACTGAATTCCAGAAGCTCTTCAGACTTCTACGGTCCTAAAGGATATGAGCAAATTTTCAAACTGCATTGTCAGCAACAGAGGGGTGAATGGTTTGGGAAAATCTTGGAATGTCTGCAGGGAGTTATGCACCAGTGGTGTATAGTCTTTTGGGAATTTTCCAGTGGTTGATACAGCAAGAAGATCTATATATCTACTAGCTATTGCTTTTTACCATACTTCAGATGGGTATACCTATTCTATGTGCTTTTCCCATTTATGGGTATGGCCAAGTTTTGTTAAAATGATGAATCTGGGTAAGTCTATAACTAACTTCCCTACAAGGGTTTAGGGATATTTATTGAAAAGTAGAGTACGCTCTGAGTACCTACGTATTTACATTCATAGATGGTATTAGGTATTCATAGTATTTTAGAGGTCTATTGATAAGTTCCCTCATGATGCTATTGAAGCTTTAATAGAAGATAAGACATGAGTGGGATATTTTCTATTTAATGTGTTTGCTAGTAGCAGGGGTTTGAGATTTGGTGTTCTTTACTACTGACTTTTCTATGGAAACCCTTATGTTATCTGGGTTGGAAAGGAATTATGTCTGCGGTTGATCTAAGAGTGATACCTTTAGTATTCCTGGATAACTGTAAGCACATACCTCCACTTGATCTAATTTATGTCTTAGTAATATAGAATATAGGGGCCTTACCTTCTGCTCTTTCCAGACATATTGAGGTTGACTTACTTAAAGTAATTAAGCTGTTCACTTTGTAAAAGAAGTAGTCTGCAGCCTGCTCATGACAGTTAATACTGCTCTACTGTAGGTGTAGAAGTTCCTACTTAGCGTTATCAAAATTAGGGTGTAATCAACATTAGGGCATAGTTTAAAGCATACAACTTAGCTCTATTCCCAGATACAGGACCTATGGGAGTTCCCATGAATAAGAAAATTCTTGTTTCAGAGAGGCAAAGCTAGATGATCTATACCCAGTGACAATGAGAACTACAACCTGGAACTAGCATGCAGCGAAACCCATCTTCACCATCTGGAGCTCTGGTGAAGACTGGTTAGTGCTATAAACCTGTGCCTCAGGTGAGCTCACATCATCCATCAAGGTGACCTACTTGTTTACTTTCTGCTGGTTGGTGGGAATCTCTCTACTGCTATAACTACTGGTTTCTGAGCCTGACCTCTGACTGTAACAATCTGACTCAAACATTGAGTTTGCTATAGCAACTGCTAAGGATCCTTTCAGGCAAGGTGCAAGAGTGTTACCTACCAAGAAAAAATATCTGAACTGGAAATTGTGGTGAAAGGGCAACAGGAGAAAATCAGTGCTGTGCAGAGAAGATTACTGGATTTATGTTTCTGAGATTATGCTAACGCACATACTGTATGCCTCTACCACTCATGTTCAATGGAGACTGACACCATTACAGAGGTTTCCTTAACCAAAGCAGCATATACTGTATTTCCAAATGCAATGCATTGCATTTACTTCTGGGAAAAAGAAGCGATTGCTTGGTATCAACCTCCTCCTCTCTGAGGAAGACCTAACTTGGACTTTCCCTTTATGTAGAACAAGGCAGAGCAACCCTGAATAATTTTAGGACTAGTGATGTGCTTCATGTCCGAGTAGAACATAAGCTGTTCACCCACTGTGGCCCACAATGTACTGTGCCCTGTGGTCAGGTGCATTGCTTTGGCCAATCACAGCGCATGATGTTGTCAGAAGGGGTGGGGTAGCCCGCCCCTTGTAACATCATCACAGTATTTAAGAACTGTCATCCCAGCGCAGCTGTCAGACGGTGGGAGCCAGCTTCAAGAGCGGAGGGTTTTATTTTTTTATTTTTTGGGTCAGCAGTGGTGGCGGGCAACATGATTGATGTTGGATCTACTTCGGGGGACATTTTTAAAATTTTTGTTTTTAATAAAGAACTTTTCAAAGACTGTCTACTGTCATTTTTTACTACACTTTTCTTTTGTGAATGGGTAGTGGTATCATGTACTACATACTCATTCACATAGGGGAGGCCAGGATCTGGGGTTATCCCTTGTTAAAGGGGGCTTCCACATTCTGATAAGCCCCCATCCGCAGACCCCAACAACCACTGGCAAGGAACAAGGTGCTTTGGGGGGAGCCCCCCACCCCAAAGCACCCCCCCATTTTGAGAGCATGTGGCCTGGTGTGGTTTAGGAGAAGGACACGCTTGCTCATTCCCTCCTTTCCTAACCCGCTGGGCCGCATGCTTGGATAAGGGTCTGATAAGGATTAGGGGGGACCTCCATGTCATTTTTTAAAAATTTTGGCGTGTGGGTTTCCTTCAAAATCTATACCAAACCTGAAGGGCTAGGTATGGACAGGAGGGGGAACCAACGCCATTTTTTACAAAAAATTTTAATTGTAGGACAATTCTTTTGAAATTCAGGGAACCCCACTGACACCTGAGACATTAAAGAATGTACTACTAAAACTACTAAAATACTGCATGACTTAATAATATAACCCATGTGGTATTTTAGTAGCTGAGTGGTATCTTACCGCATACTCAGATGCAGTAAGATACCGCTCTGTAAATTGTTCCTGTTCGAAGTTCACTGACGAACTTTCGGTAGGTTCGAATGTTCGACCGCGAACAGAACAGGGGGTGTTCGGCTCATCACTGTTTAGGACTTTGTGACTGTAAAGAATTAAGTTTATGATGATCCCAACCATTGCGCTACTACTGAAGCAAAGATGCATAGTAGACACTACATTGCTGAATTACACAGCCGAATTCTAATGTTGGATCTCAGATATCACTTGAAGCCCAGCAGTACAAAAAAGTCAGTTGTGCTAAGTGACATCCAAGCAGGTAAAAGATGAGCTTGCCAGGGTAGAGACTCCTAATGATCATGAGGCTTTCATCTAATTATGTATCCAAACCAATCAGAGACTTACAGAAAGGAGAAACTGGCAATGTTTGAAAGTAATGGTGTCATGCATTTTTCTGCTAGTCAGTTTGTTCAAAAGGATCCAAAGGTTTCTCCGGATTCTAACAGTTCTTAATCTATGCAGGTTGATGCAATTAAAAGATCCATTTCTACTCAGAAGAAAGAGATGTTCAGAGAAATTATGTCTATATTGTGGTGATTTGGGGCATTATGCTGTTATTTGTTCCAACAAAAAAAAACATTGCGGAGAGTGATATTATAGTGCCTGAACAAATATACCCCTTTTACCCAGTCTGTCTCATTGCTTCATGAAGAAAATTATGTTAATACACGCTTATCTCATTTTGTCATACCTAATATTCTAATCACTGAGGGTCATCAAATTCCTTGCTCTGCTATGCTGGACTCTGGGGCAGGGGCGGGGGGGAGGGACTTTGTGGACATAGAATTCACTCAAAGCAATAGTATTCAAATCAGAACTAAACCAATGCCTATTGATATGAAGAGGGTTGATGGTTCAACTTTATCTTCGGGATCTGTTATCCATGAAACAGTTCCTCTTCAACTCCAATTTGAGGTTGACCAACGTGAATCATTTTTTAGTTGATTGTGTGACCCAAATTTCCTGTCATCCTGGAAATTCTTTGGTTCTCTACCCAGAATCCCTCCATTAACTGGGGAGCATGGACTATAAATCATATGTCTCCATTGCAAGGAACATTCTAGAACCTTGTCGACCAAGTTCTCCATCAATCAAGTAATCATAAGTGGATGTGGTAGCTACCCAGTCATATGATAACCTGCCTCCATAATATCATGAGTTTCGGGACGTCTGTGATAATAAAAAGACAATCAATTACCTCCTCATCTTCCATATGATTGTCCCATTGAGCCGCTGCAAGAGTAAATATACTGTACCTTTTGGTCTCCTTTTCAATCAGTCAGAACCTGAATTGAAGGTGTTCAGGAAGTGGCTAGATGAGAATTTAAGAAGGGCTTTAGCAGACACACTCCTGCTTAGGTAGCTTTGTTCTTTGTTGAAAAGAAGGACTTTGCCTTGTGTCCATGTATTGACTACAGAGATATGAACAAGATCACTATCAAAAACAGCTATCCACTCCAGCTGGTTCCTGAAATGCTGGAAAGACTCCATTCTGCCAGAGCCTTTACCAAATTAGGGAGGAGGGGAGGCATATAACCTTGTCAACATTCATCCTGGAGATGAATGGAAAATCTTTATAACCTAAGTTGCGCAGTTTGAGTCCTTGGTTATACCTTTTGGCATTTTAAATGTTCTTGAAACTTTTCAAGTTTGTGCATGTTTGCATTATTTTTAAAATATTAAGGAACTACTTTTCATGGAAGTGGATGCTTCAGGTTCTATCATGGGTGTTAACCTTTCTCAGCCAATAAACACAGCTTCATCCTTGTGCCTTTTTCTCTTGTTTAATGTCTTCAGCCAAAAGGAGTAATGGCATTGGGTATAAAGAGTCGCTGGCAATTAACCTCCCTGGTGATATTCCCGAGTGTAGCTCTGGGTTAACTTTCAGTACCAGAAACAGTAACCCCAAGCTACACTCGGGATTACATTGCAGCATTGCTCAGGGATATCCTCCAGCACTTAACTTTTCCTGCGCTCCCGTGATGTACCCCCTGAAGCATCCTCGGCCTTCCCCTCCGGCCGATGCTGGCATTCGTCTTCCTGGTTCCGTTCCCTGTGAGCGTCAGGACATACGGGACGTACTGGGGGCGGAAACGGAGGGAAATTCAAAAATTTTAAAATGTGACATTCACTCAATACACTAAAATCTCATAGTATTACATTACTGTATCAAACTATTTCACATACATTTTGTTCCTCGTGTTTTGTCCTGTGCCCTGCCTGCATTTTTACTGTTCTTTCTGCCTGGAAACTGAGAAACGACCATGGCATCCAAAAAGCGTCTCTTTAGGTCAAAAGCGGTTTTAGACCAGCTAGAAAACAGTGATAGTAAATTAGAACCATTTGCAGAATTGAGTGATATTGATTCGTGGGGAAATTCGTCATCCGACACTGAAAACGATTTTGCGACAAAGCTCTATTTCAAATTTCAGTGTTTTTGGTTTGATTACATTATTGAATTAAATGTATTAATATTATATTATTATTATTATATTATTATTTTTTATGATTATTTATTATATTATAAATTAATGATTTTGTGTTTCAAATTTTATCATACCAAGGATGTTTACTAGACTCTTGTTCCGACAGATTTCAGTGAGTTATTCCTAAGAATTACAGGCCTACAATAAAAAAACAACATATTTCCATTGAAAACAATGTACCTGTTTAAGCATAGAAATACTGACATAATCAGACCACTAGGTAGGTTAAGGAAGCCTTTTCTGCATTGAGGCATTTACTGGAAGAGGCAATTATCCTGTAACTATTTTCACTGATAATAAAATTCTAGAAATCATTTGTTGTGCCAAGAGATTGTCTTCTAGACAAGCATGTTGGTCTCTATTATTTTCCAGGTTTATTTATTTATCTTCTATCGACCTGGGTCAAGGAATGGTATGGCTGGTGTTGTCTGGGTCGCTCCAAGAAGGCAACAGGCATCCTTCTAGGGACATTAACCTTGAGTACAAGAACAGCTTTTGTACCCAAGCGCATCATTTTTATGTCCCCAAAGGAGGTCAGGTAGAAGCCCTCAGGCTGGCGCATAACTAAACTTGCTGGGCATTTTGGTGTTTCTAAGACAGAAGAACATTTATCACATTCCTTTTGATCGCCTGGTTATGAGAAAGACATCGGGAGATATGTGACCTTGTGTTTGACCTGTGCGCACAAAAGGCACCTTGATCTTCTTTCAGGCAACTCCAACCACTCCCTGTTTCATCAAGACCTTGGAGGTCAATTTCTATGGATTTGGTGGTTGATCTTCCTCAAAAGAGATGACCACTATCATGGTAGTTGTCAACCAACTTAAAATGGCTTATTTTATACCTATTTTGGGGGACCCTCTGCTGAGCAAACTATGGAGTTGATAGTGTGAAAAGTCTTTAAACTACATGGAATTGCTGAAGATGTGGTGTCTGACAAAGGAGTACAGTTTACTTCGGAGTTTTGCAAAAGCTTTGGCACAGCTTTAGGTGTAACAATTAATCTGTCCTCTGCTTTTCATCCTCAGTCTAATGGTCAGACTGAGAGGACCAATCAAACTCTGGAGCAGTACCTTTGATGTTTTGTTAATCATCTCCAGGATGACTGAATTATCTTCCTATGGCAGTAATCACTTATAACAATTCTTAACATAGCTCCATTTCTCAATGTCCTTTTTTCTTAAACATCCGGTATCATCCAGTTTTTATTCCTGATCTCCCTATCTCAACTCCAATTCTTGCTGTTAGCAACAGATTAATTACATTACAGGAGATGCATGAGAAATTGATTGAGACTTTGAAGGAGGCTTAGGAACATTACAAAAAGGCTGCTGACAGATATCACAGATTATTCATGCTCTTGTATGCTCTTTGAGTGGTAGGGACTGATGTGCATGCCCATAATAATATATCTTAAGATTGGAATTGAGGAGGGATATTGGCCTAAAATGTTGGGGGCATGTAGACTCCTTCCCTGATTTTGGCACGGTTACTATCACCACCTGCATCATTTCTTTTAGTAGAAAAATGCAGGGTACTGCCTCTTTAAAGATTGATACAAGGTGAGACATAAGAATATTTAAAAAACATTGTAATATCAGGTGAGATACCATCATTACCTGCGAAGGCTAGGTTCAAAGTGCTCAGAAGTCCCCCAACATATGTTGTGTGGGTTGGGGGGGTGGAGAGGTCAGTTCAAAAATTATAGCAAGTGCTATAAAAATGTTTAAAGGTGTTGCCAATGTCTATGGGATTCAGGGTTTTTGAATTTGTATGCAGATTGGCAAAAAGGGTATTTTTTGTTGTTGGTCTTTAAGCTTGGAGATGAAGAGTTTGCCCATCCTATTACTCTGTGAATAATAGGTGGCGTTCAACCATTTGAGATATTAAGATATTTGTCATGCTCTAAATATGGAGTAATTCTAAGGTCATTTATGCAGCAGTTGCTTGGTCAGCAAATCATTTATGTTGGGCTTCTAATATTTTAATCTTTTCTAATAAAGAAGGACATGATGCATCCTCCATTTCTTTCTCCCTTGCTATCAACATCCCTCTAGCTTATGTTTTGTGAGAACACCAAACAGTAAATATATCCGATAGAGAAAAAAAATTAAATGTAAAAATCCTTGAGCTGTTCAGCCAGTTTTGCACTGCGGTACTGACGGGATAAGAGAAAGATGTTGCTACACCATAAATATGTAGGGTTAATATTGTACTTTTACTCCAAGGTCAGAGTAACAGGCACAGGCTCTGACCAGGTAATATTATGTATATCTGGCTTACAAACCTTTCAAAGCAGCTGTGTGTCAGTGAGGAAGAAATCAATCACCAAAGAGAATTTATGAGGGGGTAGAAAAAATGTTAAAGTAGGATTCAAGCATCTTCAGGGATCAAATAAATGTGATTGGTGCTGAAATGGTTATATGCATTGTCTTGCTATAGGGTTGAAAGTGGAAGTGTTCAGTGATAGTTTGATAAAAGAGTTGATAAAAAAAAATCTCCACATTGTAGCAGATACCTCTTTGTATTTTTCTAACAATGTTTTGTGGAGAAAAGACAGTGTCTTACATTACACGTTCACTAGAAAATACAGTAAGGTGATCTGTTTAGGTCAAAAATCAAGATTATATATTTACCATTAGGGTGTAATATGGCTTCTTGTAAGTGGAAGGAAAAAGAGTTTCTCATTGCAATGAGCACTCCTCTTTTTTTACCTTGGCTAAAAGGGTATGTGGGTAGTATCTATTAGAGCATTTGGGTTGCTTTATAAAGTGAAAACTATTTTCTTGGAAACATACTGTATGCGATCACTTTGTAGGCATTTGGCCTCTCCCCACATTGCTTTTCTTTTATAGGGGCTGTCGAGACCGCGGATATTGAGGGACATACTTTTACAAATTATGAGACCAATCAGGGAAAAATAGAGATGAATCAATCTAAATAGGCTGTGAGACAATAGGTAAATAAAGTTACTTTAAGAGGTGCACCCTTGCTTCCAAAACTTTTGGATTTCCATTGATACAGGAAAGTGCCAGCATTTGTTGATTTCACTAATTGTTGGTAAGTAAACATACCTCTGGTAGAGAACCTGTGAAGAAAAAGAGACTAAAATATAGATCATAAAACAGAACATATGTACTTTATAAGAAACAAAAACATGAGTTTCCTCACTGTGCAGATGTTGCTGCAGCTCTGAGTTAGGGGGGCAAAGTTCAGAGTACAGCATGGTATGGGTAACTGCTAAAACCAGCTTATATCCCGAAGTCATCTCATCGCAATCTAAAAGTCTTGTATACAAGAGACATAAAAGCAACTTTCAGTACTAGTGCAACTTCACAAGTTCACCAAATGTTCAACATGTTTTTGCTAGACCCTACTAAAGGAAGGTTTATAGGAGTGTAGCTTCTTCACTGCAGGCATAAGGCTCCTGTTCTTCACAAGGTGAAACTTCGCTAGTTCACCAAATGTTCAACCTGTTTTAGCTTTCCTGGGTAGGAAGACCCTACTAGAGGAAGGTTTATAGGAGTGTAGCTCCTCCAGTGCAGGTATAAGGCTCCTGTTCTTCACAAGGTGCAACTTCGCTAGTTCACCAAATGTTCAACCTGTTTTAGCTTTCCTGGGTAGGAAGACCCTACCAGAGAAGGTTTATAGGAGTGTAGCTCCTCCAGTGCAGAAATAAGGCTCCTGTTCTTCACAAGGTGCAACTTCGCTAGTTCACCAAATGTTCAGCCTGTTTTAGCTCTCCTGGGTAGGAAGACCCTACTAGAGGAAGGTTTATAGGAGTGTAGCTCCTCCAGTGCAGGCATAAGGCTCTTTATTCCTCATTCAATTATTACTAGACCTGTTCAAGTTGCTTCTAATCAAGGACTAGTTATAAACTGTAACCATTTTCATTCCTAAATAAACAAGTATATACAATATTTGTATTCTGTGGAAGAATCAATGTCTTTTTAAACTAGCATTATATTGTCCAAGAATACACACTAACTTATCACACCTCTGAAATGTGTGTTTATAAAAAAACATCTGCACCATTACTCCATCAATTTTTTTTTTACTGTTATAAATCAGAGAGGAATATACAATGAAGCTTTGTTTACTGGTGATAAACTAGGTACCATGAGCATCTGTTGCTGTGTTCAGCACTGATCCTTAGAGATCAGCTTTTATGGATGGCACGTCTTTCTGCTGTTCTATGAAAATGTGCCAGGCAGTCAATTTTCAAATAAATTATAGTGGATTCTGTGGATTCAGTTTGGGGGTATGCCCTGCATTTATACAGAGTCTGTTTAGTTTTCACTGTCACAAAAGACCTACATTAATAGCAGTGATATATTAAGATTAATGTGTCACTTCTTTCAAGGATTACACGCTCATCCACGGCTCTCCATAAAATAGAGTGCATTTGTATAAAATAAGGAACACTGCATCCATATTTTTCAGCTTAATTAAAAACCTTTCATCTTTTTTATAGTCACTTATCCACACCTGTAAGAAGTAAAAACTAACAACAAATTTTCAGATAACAAGGCTCTGCTCTGTTTATTGCATAAGCAAACAGTGTCACACTCAATTTAAATTAAGTTTAAAGTGTCCTTGTAAATCATATTACATGCTATGTTTAAAGAAAAAGTCACATTTGTAGTATTTTTCCTATCTTTCCATGTGTTGTCTAAGGCTAGCTATGTGGTCAGACACCCCCCATGGCTGTCTGAATACACGGCTAGCAGGAAGATGAAGACAGCTTTGGAAGACTGAGCTTGTCTCTGGCTCTAACTGCTTGTCTGAAACAGGTGCCATTATCAGTAATTCAGAGGGAAGGGGGTATGTCAACTGAAATATGTTTGGCTCAAACAGCCTGTGCTTGTCCTGCTCAGCCCCTCTGCTACACACTGGGCCTGAGCACAGATGAAACAGCCAGCTATTCTTGGACGTTGGACAAGAGTAGTACATGGCTTTTGTTGTTGTAGGCTTGTGTTTATGTGAAATACACTTCTTGCCTACAGTGCTGTCATTCACAGCAACTCAAGCTGACAGCTAGTATTCTAATCTCACTTCCCTAGAATAGCTAGTGGCTGGGTCTGGGCTCATTCTTTCATTTTAGCACAAGGAAGTCTTTCCAACACATGGCAAATAGTAGGGTAGAGCAGAAGAGGCACATTGCTGGAAGATTTAATGGCAGATCTCCAGAATGCAGAGGGGGGTGGTGGCTTCCGTGCTGACTGTAGCTCTCCCATCAAAATGCCCATGAATTGGGTTCCAGCCTGGGGTGTAACTACAGCACACAAAGAAAAAATGCTTTATTTGCAAACAACTGCACAGATCAAAACAGGACCAAGTGTTATGCGTATTGGGTCCCCTGGGGGATTTTCAGCTTCTGGTTATAATTCTCTTTTAGGTTACTGTACATCTTATATGAATTGCAAGCAGACAATAATTATTATTATTATACAGTATTTATATAGCGCTAAAAGGTTTGCTCAGCGCTGTACATTATAGTGGGGGAGAGTACATGAGACAATACAGTAACAAAACAAAACAAGACACGAGGGGGTCAAGGGCCCTGCTCTTTCGAGCTTACAATCTAGGAGATGTAAATACATGCTCAACAACTCCCATTCATTTATTTTTAAAACTATGGCTTCCTTGTAATACATAATAATGTAAAAGCAGATGTGAAGCCTAAGTGAGCCATACAGTATATATAATTTTCAGTGACTCCACAATCTGGTCCCACTCGACAACTCCTTTCGCTCATTTTGCTGCTTCGCCATAATACTGCTAATGTAGACAGGACCAGTCTGCGCCTCCAATGACTTTGCTGAGCTGTTTTAGTATTTACCACTTGGTTAAGCAGCAGCAAAGTAAAAATACAGTGAGTAATTCCAAAGGCAGTTCATACCATTGTCAAAGAGGAAGGAAGTGGACCATCAGACGGAAGTCAGCAGTGGCACTTTACTTATCTATCCAGTACAGGTTTGATTTAAAGCCCAACTTTACTTTCATTTTCATATCTTTTGAAAAAAGTATGTGTGTCAAAAAGTACATTTTCAAATGTCTTTGATGCATGCTGAAGATTAAGGTGTTTCTGCACCCTACACTGTCTGAATTACTGTGCTCCATTTGACAACACTCACTCAGCAAGCATGAATGTTACTGAGTAAGCAGAGTAGCTGTGACTGTGAAAGTGGGTATATAGAACAGCTGAACAGAGATTGCTGCTCTATAACAGAACAACAGCAGTCTTGAAAAGAAGAAGGTTTTCCACCTTAATGCATTCTCTGCACTCTCTGTGATTTTAAGTATTTCAGATATATCACAACTTTAAGTTTGGTTTCATTTTAACTTAGAAACCATGGAATACATTTGAAATATATCTAGGAAGGTTTGTGTCTTGTGCAACAGTGGCCTACTAAAAAAAAGGCAGTTCCTAGAACAGATTGCCAGTAACAAGTAAATGCTATGCTTTGAGCAACTCAAACTTTAAGAAGGTCCTTTAACCTGGGCATGCCCAGATCTATTCATCTGTCAGTTTTTTAACTGCACTTTCACATTGGACTGTGGTGGATCCACGTTGGGTCTATGAACTGCCAGATGTGAACAAACTTGTGTCTGTTTACATCTGGGTACCTTCAATCCATCACACCTAGACCTAGAACTCCATTTATGTCCACCTACCCATCGACCTGCATGGAGCTTCTGATTGGTCAGCTTGAAAAACTGACAGGCAGACCTGATCAAAAAGCTCATGTGAAAGCGGTCTGAATACTTCCTCAGGAAACCACAGCAAATCTGTACAAAATGCATATGGGGTCAGGTCACCCCAGACTAAATCACACAATTATTTATCTTCTCAAATATAATAGAAGGGAAAATGCTCCCAAGATTGCTCTGTCTTAGAGTCAGTATTTTATTAAGATAATTGACTGGATACACCACTAAACATCTAAAAAATGGGTTACTTTAGAACAATATTTTAACTCTATTGATTCTCTTCTGCAGAAAATGTGTCTCCCCTCCCAATTCTCACTTAACAACTACTCGCTATTTCGAACCAAATCACTCACTTGCCTGTTTCTTCCTTTACTGGTCCTATGACTCCTCTTTTAGATAATCCAGCACTCACTTCATTGTTTTGCATTCAGTGTTTGAAATAAAATCCTTACTTTGATGCTTAGTACAAGATTTACAATGTGGTACCCTACCTATAATTCAGCATTAACAATCATCCCAATGGTTTACATACCAACTATTGAATTTACTGACTGACATCCTTACATACCTCCTTTTAAGGGTTTCGCCTCCTCCCTGCCCAATCACAGTGTATCCCAAAGCTATAATATTTCTTTTCAGCTTACATACCTTAATCTGTTAAAAAGGACCATGACAGACCTGGCAGACTGGGAGAAAGTCTATATAATTTCAGAATAATTATATATAGCAAGTAAAGTACAAGAAAAGAATTTGGCAAGTCTCATTTGCTGATGTAGATGCCCAGCTGTCCCCCATAAGTTCTACCCTTCTATTATAGACTGTAGCTGAGATACCAGGTGGAAACCAATAATATGACTAATATTTTGTTGGGATGCTAACAATTCTGGCCCCATATCTTACAAATCTACATTAGCATCACAGATAGCATCATACAGAAAATCCCATGAATCACTCTGCTCTCCATTACTCCCGCTATGATTAAATCTAAAAAAAAGACCTCCATTGATGCTGAAAAAGTATCCTCAAATATCCTTGACACAAATACCCTCTCCTCCACAATGGGTCATGGAATTGGATTTCATTATGCACCTCGAGAGCTTGGTTATCATGGAACATGATAGAATAGATCATTACATTCACACTTGGGTCACTTGTACACTTTTCTGACATTCTAAGGAGTTCTGAGACATGATATTTTTTATTTCTCCCGGTGCCTGACTTTGACAGGCAAGGGGTGGGAAAACTCGAAAGGTAAAAGAGTTTGGTGGTCTTTTCTCCCACCACACCCCACAATGCACTGCGCCCTGACAGTGCATTGTGATTGGCCAAAGCATTGCACCTGAGCTTAGATCAGGTGCAATGCTTTGGCCAATCACAGCACATGATGACGTCACAAGGGCGGGGTGACCCCACCCCCTTGTGTCATCATCACAGTATTTAAGAACTGAAAGAGGTGTAGATCAAGAATAGGAGAGGTCCAAAGACAGAACCTTAGGGGGACCCCGACGGTAAGAGGAATAGGAGAGGAGGAAGTAGAGTTGTAAGAGATACTGAAAGTTTAGTGAGATAGGTAAGATGTGAACCAATAGAGAGTACAGTCACGGAGACTAGTGTTGAGCATGATGTTTGAGTTGAACATAAGTTTGACTTGAACATCGGCCGTTCGTGTGTTTGGCAAACACACGAACGGTAAGGGCATTCAGCGGGATGTTTGCCCCCCACGCCCCACAATGCACTGCGCCCCGACAGTGCATTGTGATTGGCAAAACCGCATGACGATGCAACGGGGGTGGGGTGACCCCGCCCCCTTGTGGCATTCATCACAGTTTTTAAGAACTGTCATCCTGGTGCAGCTGTCAGATGGCGGGAGCCAGCATCGAGAGCGGAGAGGGTGATTTTTTTTGTGATTGACATTGGATACACTTCGGGACATTTTTTCTCTAGGGTGTGTTTGCTGACCCAGTTCACACACCTTAGCAATGGTAAAGGAAAAATCTGGATGGCCGCACTGAAACACCACAATCCATTTTATTTATCTTGAGTGAAAAAGCCTAAAAACATCATGTAGAACCCCAGTGGGGAATGAAAGGTTCATGCATATCGTGCTAGCTCAAGTGCCTAATGAAAACGAACAGCAAAACTCCCATAATGCCTTACATATTCAAACCTAGTTAGTATACACAGCTGAATGCAGTTAATTAACATTAGCAGCTAAACACAGGTAATCAATATTGATCACTGCCTGCAAAGTGAAACACATACATATCACAAATATATAAAAACAGAAGAAAAAATAAGACAGAAGAAAAACACATCAAAATGGACATAAAGCCATACATGTCAAGGAACTTGGCAATAATGAAAAACAAATTTAAATATGTAAATTGTTAATAGTAAATTCTCAATATACCACACAAAATATCTCTCCGCTTCCTATTTGCCAGATTATTGTGCTCCTGTCTAGCCAATATCTTGCTCTTTTCGCTCCTTCTGTAACTTCACTACCACTTGTTACTAATCTTTGACTTGTTCCTCAACTAAGGTTCTGCTTGATCCCAACCTGCAACTCTTTGCTATTACCAACCTTTGGCTTGTTTACCGACTACACTTCTGTTTGATTCCTGCCTGCTTCATCTGCCGTCAGACCCTTGTTTGCTCACCTCCTGGTGGGGTGATCCTGAGCACTAGCATGCAGAAAAACCCATATCCACCATCAGGAACTCTAGTGAAGACCAGTTAGTGCTTAGACCCCATGCCTCAAGGGAATTTGTATCATCTTCCAGGGTAACCTGCTTGCGTACTTATCCTGTGGACCCTTCTACTGCTATAGCTACTGATCTCTGAGCCTGACTTCTGACTGTAACACCATTTGAAACAAAAGTTTTTTAAGATAAGTCTTGCAGCAACAAAAAAAAAATAATTGCTTGGATGGGCAGCAGCTAAAAATTACTGCTCAGATACACTGGCCTGTGGTTGTTCTGTGGCATTCCTTTTATGGTTTGGGATTGGTTAATTCTAAAGCCCCATTTTTTTACCTTTTTAAGCTTGCTAGCCAATAAGGCACAGTCATCAGCACACAAATTGCTTCTCATGTTCCAATGCATTTCAAGATATTGTCTTGAGTCAGTGTTAAGTCATTGGTGATGCTATGCTCCTATTTATTTTCAGTGCATATATTTTCTCAGTTTCCTTGAAGAACAGAATATCTCGAAGCATGAGAAACTTGAGCCCCAATTGCATCATGATCAACATTATACCTGTTCTCTTGTTTTTATGTGATTTTAATGAGATTTGTTGAATTTGATTTGTATGATTTTTATTATTTGTGTACTGATTTCTGTGCATTAAAAGTCCCATTCTAAACTGATTTTGCTAAAGGCTTCCAATTGGGGACGTGGCATGGTTTATCTTGGGGGTCAAAATACTTAACACTATTGTACATTGGAGGTGACAGTTGTATCCTGCAATGTCACCCTATCACATTTACTCCTTCTTAGGACTACAAGTGGACATGCTGACCTACAACATGTGTGTTATTGTCCAATGTTGTGAGAAACCTCATCCAGAACAATGATGTGCAACCAATGCTTGCAGTGCATGACAGACCAGAAGTTGCTGAAAAGAGCTAAATGTGATCAGCAGCACTGAGATGGGGAAAAAGCTTAAAACTGTGAAAGGCATAAGTCATTGCTTATGATACCTAGTTATTCAATGAACTGTCATCCAGCTACGGTTTATTTTACAATACAGTGCATAAAATAATACATCTGTATTAAAATATATTAACCTGATATTCAAACCCTTAAAGATGTGCACAAATGTATGTTTCAAACATCTACTTTTACAGATGTCATCTTCCCATTAGGAGTGTTTCTCTTGGATTTAAAATTCTGTGTTTTAAATCGGTGCACATAAGGACAGGCTACTGTTAGTATAATAAATTTGAATGACACACCTACATGTGCATTTAAATTTAATTTGGGTGGCTGTTGTTATGCACAAAAATAGTGCATGATAATTTCTGGAAGTGTTCCAGCTGTTCTTATATTAACTTGTCTTTAAAGGCTTCTGCTAGGTTAATCACAACTTATTTTGCCAAAAATTCCACTCCACTGAAGCATGTTTCAGAAGTACTTTGATTTGAATGAGGATTGATATAGACCCTGAAAGGAAAGCATCAGCAAAATGAAACATTTATAACCAAGTATCAGGCTGAATGTTAAATGCTAAAAGTCACCTGGAAAGTGGTTGAACTCAGCAGAACCCTAGAGGAACCCTAGACAACACGCAAAGAACTGGACGTGACATGTACTTGAGAGACGTAGTACTGTATACTGTGTGTGTATATATATACATATATATATATACAGTATATATACACAGTATACTTGTATATACACTTATTTATTGTATAACAAATATACAAAAATATATTAATTAGATTATTAGTTATGATCTTAGTGTTTCTGATCTTCTACAGCCTCTGTACAGACATGACCTTTTTGAATATATGCATTCTAGTGATTGCTGCATGCCATTTCTTAGGTTGGGTTTCCTAAATGTGACAACAAGGTACCATGCCTTTGCAGTGTATAACCACAAACGGTATCTTCATGCTTGTTTATGGAGCAGTGTAATTCATCATGCTGACTGTATTGTGAATTTATTGGACAGCTTGTGTCCCATCTCTGGCTGCTGCAATCTGTTTCATATCTTACTTTTTCTCAGGCAGCAGTCTCCTGTCAGCACTGAGACTTGTAGGTCTGGCTGTAGTACACTTAGTAAAAACTGATCACTGTGATTTACTCATTCATAAATCCTTGCATTATTTTCATTGAATGCAAGACTCTCTGTGATTGGAGGAGGAGAGATTGTGACTCTCATGTTCTCTTCCTCCAATCACAGATTGGCTTTTAATAAATGAGGGAGGTGTCAAGTGAGCGTCCCACAGTTATCACTGTACCTAGTATACTACAGCCAGAACTAAAAGTTTTAATGTTGGATGTTCAGTACCAACAGGGACTGCTACCTGAATAAAAGCAGGATATGTAAAAAATATTCCAGCAGCCAGATATGGAGCACATATCATTAGAGCTAAATTATTTTTACTGTGCAAATGGCCAAAAATTGTTTTTGGACATACTTTAGCTTTAAAAATTATATAAGAATTGAGTTCTTTGGTTCACATATACTTTCATGCGGGGAGACGAAGACATATTGCAAGTGCTACACATTAGGTGTCCTGACAGGATAGTCTTCAGGGGCCAGTATCAGGGCAGCTAGCACAATGTAATTAAATATATTTTTCTGTGTTGTGTGATGTCCCCATACACTATGTTCTTATTAAGCTGATCATAGGCAAAATGGCGGCCAGAATTTAACAACATGGTGGCTCATTACAACTCCATCTGTGAATTTTTGAGACTTGTATATGATATATGTATGATGTATTATAGATGCATCTGAGATATGTTACAGTCAGCACCCTTTGACCTCTGAAGATGTGCTAAAGTGTGAAATGCATTGGATGTATCTTGGAGTGCTGACATCATGACTCCAAATGTATTCACAAGTGGAGGCCACCTTAGTAAGTTTTTACCTAGCTGCTTATTGTTATGCTTGATACTTCAAGTTTTAAAAAAGGTATTACACTATATGAGCATTTCTGGCTCCTGTGGGAAGCATTTTCTCCTTCAGTTCCACCATACCTGTGCTGGCCATATATCAAAGAGAACATCTTAGATGCCATTATCAGAGAGATGTTATCCTTAAAGGAACCGTTCCATCCAGATGGAGGCTATGCTCTATGTCTTGGGGAATACACATAATGCTGCCTGTAATGTAAGCAGCCATACTTTCTGTTGAGAGCAGTAGTTTATTTGGTGGTGGTTCATATGGTGAATTAGTATATCACTGGATCAGAATCTACTTGGATGCACAAGACAAAGAACTCATATGAACTTTTGTTTTGGTTAATATGCACTGCGGGTACATAATATAATTAATATGTTTTCCTTTTGCTGATTCACACATTGATTCATACTTTGAGGGCTTATTGCTCTATTTATGATATTTAAAGAGCTAATGATCTCAATTGTGGTTTTATTTCTATTTAAAGGGATAGTTATTGTGTTTTTAGCCTATATTGCACATGATGTTTATTTATTTTTAGACGCATATTGGGTTATTCACATGGACCTATAAATGATTACATATAATGTGATTTTTCACCTATTTTTTTCACTGTGTTAGAGCACTGCACTGTTTTTATTTACAACTAAATTATAGACCCGAGTCTAGTGGAACCTGTTTCTACTCAGTATTGTGAACTTTTCCTCCCTTTTTTTTGTTCATTTCCCAAAAATATGATATTATAAGCATTCCTTTTGTGCACATGCAGATGTGAACTAAGGAATATGCTGGCTACAACTGATTGAGCCAGCACTGACAGCTTTCTTTATGGTTTGGCCAAATAACAATTTGGACAAAGCCCAAACTCATCCCTACCTCTACAAAGGGTGAGTGAACTGAACAAATTTTGGTCCACCGTAGGTTTCCAAAAACCCTGGAAAAAATACCCCATTGATGCCTATGGGAGTCGAATCGTGTTATTTTGTTTTGCATTTTTGAAAGCAAATTTGAAAGCTTTTGTTAAAACAATGGCACAGATAGCATGGCACTGCAATGGGAGATGTGTAATAATGCCAAAAAAAAAACTACTCATCAAAAAGAGGGTATTTCAATGCTACATGAGAAGTTGAGAGGCAGTGCAATGTACTGTACTTCTATTTTTCCCTATCAAAGCTATTGCTGCTAAATTGTTTGCTTGTTTGTAAACAAATCAAGGGATATGTCAATTAGTAGCGGTAGCATTTCCATCCTTAAATTACAGATCTCTGTTGGCATGTTTAAAAAGAAAAACAAGTCATGGATCCTGGGTTACATCATTGACCAAATAAGGTCATGACAATATTTAGTCAGTAACATCTTCACGGCCCCTTTGCTTACATACAGAAGGCATCAGGGATGTGTCATTTGCAACAGGAGTAGTGGAAGGTTAACATCATTTTAGAATGGTGGGTCATATTGATTGGGCTGGATAACCAGATGACATGATTTATTTTCTTTTTTTTTTACTTCATGGGACATTGTTTGTATATATCTTTCCTACTAAAGGCATTTTCACAGTATGACCATGTTTATTTACCAGTTTGTTTGTTTTTTTGGAGGGGGCATGATATTTTTATAAGGACAGTACACATTTTTATTAACGTGTACTATGCTTTTAAGAGAACCCCCCCCCCAAAAAAAAACAACAAAAATTGGTGTCCATAACAGACCCCTACAAGAGCATGCAGCCAGGTAAGGGGGGAGTACACCTGTCATCCTTAAAGCAGAACTTCAGGCAAAGACTTCTTTATATGTCCTTGTAGCCGATTCCCTACCTTCATTGAATATATCATCTTTCTTCTGGTTCACTCAGTAGTTGCTTTGAAATTGCCTATTCATTTTCAAATGAAAATGTTAATTCTCTCTGGTTTCTTGTTTGTAAGACCATTAGCTGCTATGCCTCCTATTCCTCAACTTACTGGTCTTGGCACATCTCTTCTGTAGTTCTTTCTGCAGTAAGCAGTGCTGTAATTTAGCCACAGTTGCAGTGGTGGGCAAACCGAGACATTCAGACACATTGAACATGTACAGGCCTAATGTACCCGTCAACATTCACTACAATTCTCAATTCCCTGTGGTTGATGGGAATTGTAGTTTCCTTTACTGCAGACAGAAGAGATGATATGACAACATTAGTTGAGGTTTGGGAGTTTGAACTAGGAAAAAATGGTCAGTTTTTTTACCTATTTGCTGAACTGTGAACATCCTGGATCCAGAAACTCATGTTCAGCTTGAGCCAGAAGCTCACCCCTACTCCTCTCTTTAAGGATTTCCTCTCATTCCTGCTTTGACCCCCAGAACAGGAAGTGAAATTAAATCTCCTTGATGGTACACAGAAGCAAAAAAATTAAATGGTAGGGATTTTAGCTCTTCCATATTGCATCCAAAAAGGTGGAGAATTTGCCTTGCAAGACCAGTGAAATATTTTGTTCTATTCTCCTAGGGAATAACACATAACATATGGTTGGACCGTTTTAACAAGTTCTTGATGCTTGAGAAATCGTTATTTTTTTACTGTTTAAAAAATGCACATCACAAGAGGTTTAGTCCTGCACTTCTCATTAATGAAACTTTGCCCCATAAATAGGAAAATTAAGCATACATAGAAAAGCAAAGCACACATGTAACAGCACAGCAGTGTCCTATATATTTGGCCTAAATTCATCAGATGCAAAATGCAAAAATCTGCAAATGGTCACAGGAACTGATTTAAAATGATGAGTTTTTTTTAATTGCCTTCCCAACATTTAAAAGATCTGATTGTTTGGAGTGCTGGTGTTATGTGATTTCACTGCTAAATTGACAAAATGATAAAAAAAAGCCACAGCTGCATTCAGTTTCTAACAGCTGCTGCCTATGGACAGTGACTATTTCCTGTTTGAAAGCGCTATGCCCACTGCAGAGCACAGATGCTAACCTGGCACCCTTACTTGCTTGGCACACAACATTTTTTAATTAACCATCACTTTATTGCCTATGAGTAACAACATTTGATTCTACTGATTCTGGCATCAGCTGATGATATCATGCTATTGAAAGCCTAAAAGAATAACTATTTACTTTCAGTGGTGAGCTCTCCGGATTTTAGTTTTGAAACAAATGCTTTAATATTCTTGTAGAATTCAGGCTCAAAAGGTTAGCCATTATGGGCTATGCAGCTGCCATGGGGCCTATAGATAAGGAATCAGGGTTTGTTTGCTTTCCCTTCCTGCTGGAAGTTCAGGCCACTCCATCATTGTGGCATCTCACTATATAGATAATGATTTCTGATCATAGGGTTTCTTGCTCTGTTGTGTCGCACATAATATAAGGTTATTGTGACTGAGTGGCATACGTAACTGTGGTGTCTAAAAAAAGTTCTAGCTAGACCCTCCCTGCTTTCTCGTGTTCCAGTTACTTTCAGGTCATTGCAGAGACTAAGCAGAGGTCCTAGCAAAGTCATTGTCTTCTTACACTTCAAAAGACTGGAAAAGCATCTCCTGTACTATACTTTTCGAGGTAAAACAACCATAATTTCAACTTCTGTGTCTGACTGAAGTGTTAAGCTGTCTGTGAATTCAGCCAGAAAGTGGCCATACTGTTTGAACAGACTGGGATCTAGGGAGGTATGCCATAAAGCAGCATTTCAAACAAAACATTAACAAGAAACATTTATAAAGCCCTGAAAACACACTGTTATGCTGTAATTTTTTTCCTTTGCCTCACAAAGCACATAGCATATCTGCTCTCTGAAATCTGCATTTAAATAATCCTTTTTCTGAAGCAAGTTTCAAGAAAGAGAATCATGTTTCCTTTCTTTCATTCTTCTATTACTGTGATTTATTCGGGAATATTGCAGAAAGTAAAAATTGTTCAAGTATCTTATGCAGTGGGCCTGGCACCCAGGGTCCAACTATTCCCAAAGACAAATATGCAGGGAGAGCCACAAGCTCTGTGTGAAAATATGTCTTGTCCCCAAGGACAACCTAAGTAATCAGTTAAGGTGCCTGCTGTCTTAGATGACCAACGCAGCCATCATTCATTCACTGGCAACTTCAGAATACTTTGCCTTGTTCAGCATAGAGGAAATTGCTTTGCATATTGTATGTGTGCTGGCTTAATGCAAATTTATGGGGTTCACAAACTACAAAAAAATTCAGATGCAGAACCCGAACCCTATTGAAGTCAATGGAAGCTGAATCTATCAAATTAAATAGTACCCATTTTCAGGACAAATAGGTAAGGTAGTCAAAAATAGCATTGGACTGGCACTGCTCTGGGGAACATGTATCAATGCAAATAAATAAATAGATAAAAAATCCCATGAAGCCCAGTGTAGTGATTTTTTTTTACTATTTACATTACAAAACAAAAAAGTTTTAAAATTGCTGGCAAACAACTTTGACAGCCATCGTTGACTGCTTCTTTGTAAATGCAACTTTTGCTGTAGCACATCCTGCAACAAGTAGGAAAAAAACTGCAGAGTCCCCCCCCCCCAAATGCATACCAAACCATTTGATTTTGAGTTAAGGGGGTACCTCACAGAAAGAAAAACAAAAAAGATACATGAGGTCCTCCTAAAAATCCATACTAGACCTGTAATTTAAAAATGCAGTCTGGCTAGCCAGGGAATGATGGATAAGCATGCGCACCCTTCTCCTGAACCATACCAAGCCATGTGCCCTCAACATGGGTGTGTGAATTGCTAGCAAAGCACTTTGTCCACATGTTTTGCCCAGTGGTTGTGGGAGTCTGTAGTCTGGGGGTGCTTATCGTAACCTGGAAGCCACCTTTAACAATAAGGGGACACCCAGATACCACCCCCCATGTGAATGAGTAAGGGCTACATAGTAAGTGCAAGTGAATGGAGTCGATGATGTCAGTGGTTGTTAGGAACTCAGTGGTGCCTTTCTTCAATCACTGGCATCCTTACCAACCATTCACATCAGGAAGCTGTCATGTATAATAAAGGTGGTAAGTTTAGATCAAACCTTGAGCTCCTCCCTATTCCCCAGCTTTGAAGAAGTGACCTGATGTCTTCATGATTTATTCAAGGATTTTTAAATGCTTTTGTGCTTTCAAAATAATATAAACATGGAGATTCAGACTAATGCAAATGCTCCTCATTGACTATGCAGTCACTAGTGATGGTTGAATACGACTGGGTTCAATTTGTGGGCACATTGAACCAAAACGTCCAAAAATCTGCAAATTGCAAACTTTAATGCAAACCCTATTGAAGTAACTAGGAGGAGAGCCTTTAAAATCATTTCACTCCATTTTCAAGTGTAAAACACAAAGGATTGTCAAACAAAGAGCATGTGTAGCTTGTCGCGGACAAGGTGGACATGTACAAAAGGTTTTGTTGGCTACCTAAAGGTTGGGGCAGGAATTGTTAAGAGGACACCCCACACAAAAAAAATAAAATAAAAAGGTGGTTCCCTCCAAAATCCATACCAGAGCATGCACCCACTGAAGGGCATCCAATGCAAAAAAAAAAAAGAAAAAAGCATGGGGTCCCCCCAAAATGCATGCCAGACACTAATTCAAGCATGCAGCTTTGCTGATCAGGAGAGGGCTGGGTAGCAAGCATGCACCCCTCTTGCTGACCCCTACCAGGCCATATGCCCTCGACATGGGGAGAGTACCTTGCCAGGGGGCCTTCTCCAACAAATCCAACAAAGCACCTGCAAACACTACGTTGATCAGGAAAAGTCCTCTTCCCCACATCCCTGGCTCTTCAGATGTGGGGGTCTTTGGGGAGGTGGACTATCTCAAATTGGAAGCCTCTACCCTGGTATGGTTTGGGGGGGGTGGCATCCCCCTCCTTTCCTGGCCAGTCAGGCTACCTTGTTTGAATAAGGGTCTAGTATGGATTTTATCGGGGACTTACTTTTCTTGTTGTTGTTGGGTACTCTCTTACAGCTGCCTATACAAATGAATTACAAGATGCTGTACTAGGGTATACAGTATGCAGTTCTAAATATTGTATATGCATAGATGTATGCCCTGGAGGCAGAATGTCTACGTCCAGGGGCATGTATCTGTATGTGTATTCCTGTTTATACTTGAGGCCGCTCATACAACTACATTCAGCTGGGTCACGTAGTTCATTTATAAAGGTTGCTGTACAAACCGAACCTCATCCATTGCAGTAACTATAATGATACAGAATATACAAGGGTGACTAGGCATGAATGTCTTAATTGATAAAAAATATCAGCTATCTAACAGAATAGCATACAATTCCCAACATAGAAAAATATCAATCTATGTTTGTCCCAGTTATGCTTGAATCCACTTACTGTTGACTGACTCGACATTTGCTGGAAGTCTATTGCAAGCATCAACTACTCTTTTGGTAGAATAATACTTTCTAAGATTAGTTTTGAACTTTTCTCCTATTAGTTTGAGGTTATGTCCCTGTGTTCTTAATCTTGGCTTCAAATTAAAAATACTGCCCTCCTGAACCTTATTCACCCCCTTGATGTACAGTATTTAAAGGTTTCAGTCATGTCCCCCCTTTCCCTTCTTTCCTCCAGACTGTACATATTACGTTCCTAAAGTCTCTCTTGATGTGTTTTATCCCTCAGACCTGTCACCATTTTTGTTGCCTCTCTCTGGGCCTATTTAATCTTATCAATATCTTTTTGTAAAGGCGGTCGGTAGAATTGGACAGTATTCTAAATGAGGTCTAACTAAAGATCTACAGTATATAGGGGAATCAGGACCACCTTCCTCCTTCTGGTGACCGCCCCCAGCCACACTGTTTGCTCATTTTGCAGCCATCTGAAATAAGTACGCCCAAATCTTTTTCCTCTATGTGCTGGACAAAATTGTACCCCCAATAGTTTAGTCTATCAGGGGATTCTTTTTTCCTAGGTGCGTTTTGCATTTAAAAACATTGAACTGAAGTTTCAACTGCTTTGAACAATTTTCCAGCAATGCCAACCCATGTTGCATGTTACAGACAGGGATTTCAACCCTACTACACACCTTTGTGTAATGAGCAAAAGGACATACCTTACCCATCAACCCTATATCACTTACAAATAGAACATAGCCTAGTACAGAGTCCCATAGTACACCACTAGCAACAGGTCTGCGTAGCAAATAAACCCCATTTGCAACCACACTCTGGTATCTATCCTTTAGCCAACTGCATATCCATTGAACCTCCCAAGGGTTAAGGCTTAGCTTGTACAACATTTTTTATTAGATCATTATGTGGAACTGTATCAAATGTTTGCTGAATCAAGATAGGGTAGGTCCACAACACTACCCTGGTACAAAACATTAGTGATATATGAGTAGTAAAAAAAATCAATCAGATTAGTCTAACATGATCTACCCTCAGTAAAGCCATGCTGCTTTGGGTCCAGGAAATTGTCTTTTTTTAAGTGATCAATTATCCTTCTTTTTAGGAGTGATTCCTTTAACTTGACTTGAAGTTAAACTCACTGGCATGTAATTGCAAGCTTCTTCCTTGCTACCCTTCTTGTGCATAGGTACAATATTAGCTGTCTTCCAGCCATTGGGACTTCTGTTGGAAAATATTGATTAAAGAGATCTGTTGATGGTCCAACAACTATACCTCAAAGTTCTCTAAGAACTTGGAATGAGTACTTTCAGAGCCTATTGATTTATTAAGCTTTAAAATAAGTTCACCTTTGGAACATATTACATATTCCAATCATTTATTTTATCTGCAAGAAAATGTGCATTTATTATTTTTGTCCAACTTATCCTTTAACCAAGCCAGTTCATCTGCGACTTCTGTCTCTAGAATCCTGAAAATGAATTGCCATTATTAGAACCAAGATGTCCTGAGGGTCTGTATACTACACCGATTCTATGGCAGATCCCTCTCTGGTTGGAAGGCAACCCCAGGGGGTTTTAAGTATTTAATTTGCTATTTTGAATTAACATTGACCTTATGCTATTTTTTCATTTATGGCAACGCCACTTCCAATCTTTCCTACTCCTATTTTTCCTGTATAAAGTGAACCCTGGTAAAATTATTTCTCAGTCATTTGAATCCTTGAACCATACAATGTTTTATGAAATTTGGCATATAGGTGCAAAATCCTCATCCCAATGAAAACTAAAAATATGTGTTTCCAATCTGGTGGGATATTTGAGGCACAGCTTGGAGCATTTTACAGGTTTAGAAGCTGATGTCCTGTGGAGTATGTGTGAGTTGGCAATTGGCATTTTCTATTTGTTCATTAATAAACCTTACTACACTATGGAGGATCTTTCTGTTTTATTAATATGATCCTTTATGGAGAGTGAGCTGTATTGCGATACCTGTGCCTGGAGGGGACCTGAGAGGAGTAAGTGCCCCCATTGATGGGATTTCTTGCGGTACTTTTTCCTGTGACGAGTTGTTACCTGTAAGGATCATGGTGTGATTCTAAAAGTGAGGTGGCCTTTGTGGTCACATTGAGGAGGTGAGGGGGCATTTTAGCCATTTGAGGATTTTGTTCACCATTGCTGTGATCACCTATTCACTTCATCACCTGCATGATATTTGTTTGAAGATCACGGCTATATGTTTATTTTCATATTGGACATTCAATGTGGACTTATTGAGTTGTATTTGTGATATTTTGTCACTTTCATATTTGTGGTCTATAGGGTGGGTATGTGTATTTATCTGTTTTGTGCACATATCACTTTATTAGGTTGATTTTCCCCCAGGTTGGGGGTTCACTTAAAGCTCCATTTTTTGTATTGTTTGGAGAAAGTCCCTCATTTGGGGATATGGGGGTTTGAAGTATTGTGTATTTGTGTTGTCACTGATTTAGGATTTATACAGGAGTTTTCCTGTTGTTTTCACGTTTCACTTAATTATTTCACCATTGAACCCTGATTGGATCAGATCGCTTCAGTTTTGTCATCTATTATTTATGTGTAAGTTGTTTATATTCACTTTATTATTATGTGTTAACTGTTTAGCGCCTCACCATAATATTTTTTCAGAACCTAACCAACTATTGCCTCACCTAAAAAACTCTCTTAATAGATTTCTGGTTACACGAGACATCCCATCTGAATCTCTAGAAGCCATCATAGTCACCATCCCTAAACCAGGAAAGTCCCCCCACGATCCTGCGCACTATCGCCCTATTTCGCTTCTCAATAAAGACCTAAAAATATATGCCAATTTACTTGCTTCCTGTTTAGCTTCTCATATGTCACACCTCATCCACCCAGACCAAGTAGGTTTTATCCCCAATAGACAATCTTCAGGTGGTACCAGATGATATCTTAACCTCTTTCAATTGGCCAAGAGTCACCAACTGCCTTCTCTGTTTTTCTCCTTAGGCACAGAGAAGGCATTTGATCGCGTTCATTGGCATTATCTAGAAGCAGTACTATTAAAGTTTGGCATTTCTGCTCCTCTTCTCTGAGCCATCATGGGGTTGTACTCGACCCCCAGCGCTAAGGTATGGACCTCGGGTCTATTGTCAGACCCTTTTCCAATAACAAATGGCACGCGCCAGGGGTGCCCTTTCTCCCCCTTGATTTTTTCTATGGTGATCGAACCCACAGATTAAAGGTATACAGGTAGGACATACCTCACATAAAATAAGCCTATACACTGATGATATTATTATCTCATTGACAGATCTGGAACATTCATTACCTCCTCTATGCTCACTTTTTGACCCATTTTCTAACATCTCACTTTATAAACTTAACCATACCGAATCTGCTATGTTGGGAGTCTCCTTGACACTAAAGAATTTATAACTAAGATTTCTCCCTTCTCCTGGGTGCCAAACTCCTCAATGACATACTTAGGAATACAACTCATCATGCCATTCTCTAACCTTTTACGGACTAACATAATCCCCCTGGTTATTAAACTTCAAAATCTCAGCAAGGATCTCAATACCATTAAAGCTTCCTGGGCAGGATGCATAGCATTAGCCAAGATATTTCTTTTCCCTCACCTCCTCTACTATTTTAGGACTTTACCCATTCCTATTCTGGCTTCTGATCTGTAGAAATTGCAGTCTATCATCAATCACTTCATATGGGCTGGTAAAAAAACCACGTCTAAAAGCCTCCACGCTATGTCTCCCTAAATGTTACAATGGACTGGGAGCACCGGATGTTAGGAAATATTACAAGGCAACCATTCTAGACAAAGCAAAAAATTGGTGGACATTGAACCCCCAGGTCCCTTGGTTTCAAATAGAAACTACTGTACTGAACTTGCAACCCAAACTTCTGCTAGGTGCTCTCTAGCTGGGATATCACCCAACTTGCTCCTTCTTACTCACCATCCAAGCCACCACCTCCTCCTGGAACTCCTTTTTGCAATCCTCAACTGGCTTACATGTACAAGGTTTATATAGTATACCATTATTGTTGCTACAACTACTATCACAAAACCTAGTGCTTCACCACTGGGTTAATGCGGGTTTCCAGAATATCCGCTATGAAAATATATCACAGATGGCACTTTACCCCAAGAAGGCTGACTACTTTTTACCCCACCTCGAAGCCAGAATGCTGGAGGAACTGTGGACTTGAGGGATCTCTCCTTCACATATGGTGGTCCAGCCCACATGTATGTGTTATCTGGAAGGATATTTGAACCTTAGTTCAGGATTTAACTAAGTCTACCATTGACCTTACACCAGAGGTAGCTCTCTTTGGACTTGACCTACAGTCATGGCCAATTTCATTTCACACTAATTTAACACACATTCTCATTGCAGCACGCCTATCTATAGCCAAAGCATGGAAAAGCTCCACTTGTTCCCCATTGCACTCAGTTATAGCTATTCTGAATGACCACTGTTTGATGGAATTTATTTTTGCTAAAGCACAGCAGACCCTTCCTAAATTCTTCCGACATTGGCAAATCTGGCTAAATGACACTAGATCTCCTCAACTACAGTAAACCTCTTTTTTCTCACTGTGACCTACTTTTGGCCAGAGTTCATTAGAGAGTCAGCTGTTACTGCTAGTATCGCCATGGTACTGCCACTAGGAACAACATTTTGTATACTCAGGTGATTAATTTACCTTAGTCCATATGCCTTTCCTCTCATTCTTTTCTTTTTACGCTACACTTACTTACCTAACTTCCTTTTTTCCTCTTTATCTTTTTGCCTCTAGTAGGATACTATGGTTGGTTTCTCCCTATCTGCAGGCACTGCTATGGGAAACCAATGTTTTCCTGTAACTGACAAGTATTCTACTGATCAATGTACACTTGTTGCAGTAGCAATGATTTGTAATCAATCTGTGATTTCTACCTTTGTCTGACCCTCTGAAGGTAACGGAGGTCATGCCCTCCAATTTTCTATTGTTTATGCTCATGATAAAAATCAGTATTACACTGTTTGATGTAATGTTGTCTGTTCCTCATGCAAAAATCTCAATAAAAACAAAGTTATAAAAAAAAACGTATTATAAAACATGATAATCACATAAAAAACAATCATATCCCTGTTCATTATTTTGGGGTTACATATTATATGCCTTTTGGTAAGAGAGATTTTACTCAAATAACAAAATCCTTGAACCATGTCTTTGTGATCACAACAAAGTCCAAATTGTCTTTAGAAACAAGAGCTGTCAGCTCACAAAGCTCTTTGCCTAAACTGCGAGCATTAGTGCACATGACATGCCAATGCTATCTACCGCTACATTTTTAACACCAGAAACTTTAAGTGAATTAATTACTCCTCCACCAAGAGACCTCTTCCTTTGATGCGTTTTGCCCTACCCATGAGGCCTAACCACCTACTAAGCCCTCGGGAGTAGGGCAAAACATGTCAGAGGGTATGGTTTCTTGGCGGAGACATGTAGGTTGAAGCCAATCCTTATTTACACGTCATGGTGGCTGGGTGGGAGAATGGCACTTTTCCTGTTTACTGCACGTATTGTTTTGGATGGGCATATATAGCCTGCACCCCTTCACCTGGCTTTGAGCAGAATTCCAAACATAGTTTAGGGTCACAGTGAATTAACCACCTGCCCTATAGCAGAAATATGTGACTTTGCTATTCTGTGTAGGGCCATTCGCGGCCAGGGCTGTCAATCACCGGGTCTCAGCCGGTGATTACTCGCTGGCGCCCAGTGATTACCGAGCATTTCCAATGTGGAGCAGAACTGTATTGTTTACTAACAGTTCTCCTCCCTGTCAGCTTGGGCACAATGCTTCAGATGGCTGTGCTGTGCATCCAAATCAGTGTGCTTACAGTGAAGCACACAGACACCACCCCATCGTGAAACACATCCAGCACACGGTTAACCCTTTGATAGCACCTCATGTTAACCCCTTCCTGCCCACTGCCATCAGTGTCAGTGCTTTTTATGTGTTTGCACTGATCACTGTAATGGTGTCACTGGGGATGTCAGTGACACCAAGTCAATTCCCCCCCAGTGTAAGAATGTCCGCCACAGTCCCGCTATAAGTCGCTGATCGCCGCCATTACTGGTACAAATGTGGAAAAAAAACCCAAGTACCGTATTTTTCGCTCCATAAGACGCACCTGACCATAAGACGCACCTAGGTTTTAGAGGTGAAAAACAAGAAAAAAAAATATTCTGAACCAATGGACTGCAGACATAGTACAGGGGATGACCAGAGACTGCGGACACAGTACAGGAGATGACCAGAGACTGCAGACATAGTACAGGAGATGACCAGAGACTGCGGACAAAGTACAGGGGATGACCAAGAGACTGCGGACATAGTACAGGAGATGACCAGAGACTGCAGAAACAGTACAGGAGATGACCAGAGACTGCGGACACAGTACAGGAGATGACCAGAGACTGCGGACACAGTACAGGAGATGACCAGGGACTGCGGACACAGTGCAGGAGATGACCAGAGACTGCGGACACAGTGCAGGAGATGACCAGAGACTGCGGACACAGTGCAGGAGATGACCAGAGACTGCGGACACAGTGCAGGGGATGACCAGAGACTGCGGACAGTGCAGGGAATGACCAGAGACTGCGGACAGTGCAGGGGATGACCAGAGACTGCGGACAGTGCAGGGAATGACCAGAGACTGCGGACAGTGCATGGAATGACCAGAGACTGCGGACAGTACAGGGAATGACCAGAGACTGCAGACAGTACAGGGAATGACCAGAGACTGCAGACAGTACAGGGGATGACCAGAGACTGCGGACACAGTACAGGGAATGACCAGAGACTGCAGAAACAGTACAGGAGATGACCAGAGACTGCGGACACAGTACAGGAGATGACCAGAGACTGCGGACACAGTACAGGAGATGACCAGAGACTGCGGACACAGTACAGGAGATGACCAGGGACTGCGGACACAGTACAGGAGATGACCAGAGACTGCGGACACAGTGCAGGAGATGACCAGAGACTGCGGACACAGTGCAGGGAATGACCAGAGACTGCAGACAGTACAGGGGCTGACCAGAGACTGCGGACAGTGCAGGGAATGACCAGAGACTGCAGACAGTGCAGGGAATGACCAGAGACTGCGGACAGTGCAGGGAATGACCAGAGACTGCTGACCTTTGGGGAGGGAGGGGGAGCGGGTACCTGAATTTGACAGGTACCCGCTCCCACTTCCGCGGAGCTGCCTTCCCTCTTCTTCCCGGGCCGGCTTCTGTGACAGCCGGGTGACCACTGCGCAGGTGCAAGAAGCGCTTCGCTTTGTGAATGGCCCGGCGCCTTCTGTGACCTTTCATGTGTCCCAGAAGACACCGGATCATTCACAAAGCGCAGCACATGCGCAGTGGGCACCCGGCTGTCACAGAAGCCAGCGCGGGAAGACTGTGCAGCGCTGGAGCGAGGAACAGGTAAGGCCCTGCAGGAGAGAACAGCTGAGCGGCCGGCCCGGTATTCTGACATGGTGGCGGCAGAAATACCGGACCGGCCGCTTTACATTCGCTCCATAAGACGCACTGACATTTTCCCCCCTTTTTGGGGGGGAAAAAAGTGCGTCTTATGGTGCGAAAAATACGGTATATGTACCGCCACTTGTAAACGCTATAACTTTCACGTAAACCAATTCATTTACATGTATTGGGATTTTTTTAGCAAAGAAATGTAGCAGAATACATTTTGGCCTAAATGTATGATGAAATTTCATTTTTTACATTTTGTTAACTGGACATGTTTAATACAAAAAGTCAAAAACATTGTTTTTTTCTCAAAATTGTCGGTCTTTTTTTTTAGCACAAAAAATAAAATGTACAGGCGATCAAATACCAAGCTCAATTTTTAGGGAAAAAAAGATGTAAATTTAATTTGGGTGCAGCATTGTATGACCGCGCAATTGTCAGTTAAAGTAACGCGGTGCCATATTGCAAAACATGGCCTGGCCAGGAAGGGGGGTAAATCCTCAAAAGGGCAAGTAGTTAACTACCCTATCAGCTAAGTCCTTAGCAACACAAGCCCCTACATTCTATTTAACCTGCTAGGGTCAGAAATGGTCCTCATCAATTAAATCTCTGCCCCATTTCTCAGTTTAAATACAAGTCCCAAAACTTATGAATTCCATACGAAGAAGTTCAGTGTCCTTGTGTGAGTGATGAAGACCATATATTCTGTACAGCTTAATATCAGACCACCTGCTAGCATCATGACCAAGATATCCAAAACCTTCATCTTTGCACCAACCGTTTAACCAAATGTTGAACTCTGCTATACAAAGAATTTTCCGGAGTTGTGCATTATGGACAGGTGACACCTCTGAAAATGTAAGATTACACCACAATTGGTGAAGATCCTGGCCCAAATTCTGAGAATTCTGCTGTACTGCGCGCATATCATTCTGAGACAAATCATTGGTGCCAAGGTGCACAACAACATCAACATTGCACTGTTCACTAGCTTTCTTGTTATTATTTAAAATGTGCCTTTTATCCCTCCTGACAGTACCACCAGGTAAACACCTAACTTTCTTTGACACTTTCACATGATTTCCTAAAGAAATGCCTCTTACAATTGAATCACCAACAAGAAGATGAAATCTCCTTTTAGGAGCCTTATCTACAACACTTGCCTGGTTTGCAAATTCAGATACAAAAGTTACTTTTTGTTAATGCAATTTCTTCCTCAGGGACCTCCTTCCTATGCACAGAAGGGCTGCTATTCTCTCAAACAGCTATGCTTGCAATCTTTGTATCATCTTCTAGCTCAGAAAGAACACTATTAGGATTATGCAGAATCACACCAAAAGCTACATGTTAATGGTTCACAATCCTCTCTCTTCCAGACCCAACAGTTGCCCACACTGCCCTTCTCCTGCTCAGTCTTTGAAAAAGAGGTGGCTTTTAGCAAGGCAGCTCAACAGAACAAATTGGCTTGGACAGCTTCCTGACCTAAGACTGAAGGGCACACACCAAGGAATTTAGCAAGCAGTGTCACCACATAGAGTAGAAATCTGTATACAGACCGAACAACAACACAGCTTCCAAAATGTACCACTAAAAACAACTGCCAAGCAAGTACTGCACTAAACTAAACCTGACATTTAAAAAATATTTACTGAAAATTTAAAACACAGGTACTAGCCAAATGTAGTTGTCTGTCTCCCAATTTCTGCTGTTTTCAAACTAGGCACTTTTGTCCACTGCAATTCTGTCCTGATGCACCCCTGAGGAGCGAAACTCCACAGAGTAAACTCTACCACTCTTAAATACCACACAAATTAAGCACCAATTAGGATAATAGCTCTCCTCAATTACATATCCTAATTGATAACAGCCAGTACTCCCAACACTTAGACAGTAATGCACAATACACAAATTAATCCAGTACCTAGTAAGCAATCACCAAAAGCAACAGCCACAATTCTGAAGACAAAGTAGTTTTAAATTCTATTTTTTTTAATAAGAAACATGACATACATACCTGCTCTGTGCAATTGAAATTGCACAGAGTGGTCCTGAAACTTCTCTTCTCAGGTCCCCTGCCGGTGTTCCTAACTCTTCCACTTCTGAGTGTGACCCCATATCAAGCCTCTTGCTTGCTGTGCATATACACAGACAGTGTGGCCTGGCCCTGCCACCTGCTCCCTCATCACAGGATCTGAGTGACTGCCATTGACTCCTGCTGACTCAGCAAAGCCAGTGAGACCAGGAAATGAGAGGATAGAGCTACTACAGTCAGACACAGAACTGGATCAAGTGAGGACTCACGTAAGTAGAAGGGAAATGGGGGGGCGATATTACTACCTAAACATTTTTTACCTGCACTTAAGAAAAGTAAACAATTAGAAATACTATAAACGTACCGTATCCACCTACCACTGTTCAAACTATGCACTTCAGTCCTGATGCACACCCAAAGAGCAAACTCCACAGAGTAGAGTAAAGAACATGAGATGTAGAGAACACAAGTGGAGTGAAAATCTCTACTAATAGTATTGATAGCCACGTAGAAGATGATCCATGTAAAACCAATGGGGTTTAATTACTAAATGTACAGAGATGGCTTACTTTTCAAATCTGAATGTCCCTCAAGGGGACGCTATGTTCCCAATCATGTACAAACAAGAATTTTGCTTGCACATGATTGGATGATTAAAGAAAACACTGTGTAAACTTATTCAGCAAGTTCAATGAGCATTCCCATTTCAAAATGAACATTGTTTACTTTTTTTAATAAGTGACACCAAGTCAGTTCCCGCCAGTGTAAGAATGTCCGCAACAGTCCCGCTATAAGTCGCTGATCGCCGCCATTACTGGTAAAAATGTACAGAGATGGCTTACTTTTCAAATCTGAATGTCCCTTAAGGGGACGCTATGTTCCCAATCATGTAAAAACAAGAATTTTGCTTGCATGTGATTGGACGATTAGAGAAAACACAGTGTAAATTTATTCAGCAAATTCAATGAGCATTCCCATTTCAAAATGAACATTGTTTACTTTTTTTAATAAATCAAACTATTTGGGTTGATTTAATAAAGGAATAGAGCTTATTCACTTTGCAATGTTATTTTTTTAATTAGCTTAGTAAATAAGGGGAAGCTGCACTGAGTTCAGTCATCCAATCATGTGCAACCATTATATCTTTTTTTCTCCCTGGTACATGACTGGATATTGTCTGCAAATTAAATTTTCACTTAATTTTACCTTAGTTGCTAACCAAAGTGAAAGTTTCTTTACAAAGACGCTCAACTTTTTTAGAAAATCAACCCCAATGTCTCTGAAACCAAATTGACTCTAGATGAGATGATGATGCACTATAACCACTGTAGCACTTAATAAATAAGTCTGACTTCAGAAAAATTTGCTTGGTTTCCCTAGTTCACCCTCACTCGCTACCTAGTTTATTTCTTGCAAAAGTAGTCTATTTAAATGGTAAGGTCTCAGTTTCTAATATAGATTAGGCTACTTCAGATGTGCAGAAGGGTGGAAAAAATATACCAAATTAATTAACTAAAGTACCACATATAAACATCAACTTTCATCTTTTCTACTAGGATGACATGTATTTAGTAAATCAGCTTTATTTTTCCCATTTATATTAGAACAATACTTTTAATTCACTTATCCTTAAAAATAATTCCCTGCTTCTACCAGATTCTAGTAGCTTCTAGATTCTAGTAGGTTTTCACTGTGTGGCCCATTAGTAGATGCACAACCACCTAATGGAGGACTCCTGGCTGGATAGTGCATGCTCATAGGCAGTGCCAGGACAAGGTAATCTGGCATCAAAGGTAACAATGCCAAAGTTCCTCCACATCAAAGCTTTAATGACAAAAACTAACACTAATTAGAAACTTACATACACAAATGGTAAAGGAAAGGTTAAAGCGGACCTAAAACTAAACAAAGACGTACATTTGCAGAGGTATAATATCATAATAATCTGGTTGCTGCCTGTCAGGAATCAAATCCTACCTCCTGGGACTATTCCTATTTTTCTAGGGCTTACAATCATTACCCTTGTATTGACCATGTTTTTCTCCCCTTGACGAAACAGCTCTCGAACAAAATAATTTCAACACCTTGATCTGATTATAATCCGATCTTAGTAACGATTTCTAATGTGACAGCTAGATGGGCTAAATCATATTGGAGACTGAATCTGAGTCTATGCTAGGTAATGAATCTTACTGTTTAAATGTTGTCGCTCATCTGAAAACTTAGTTTGATACCAATAAAGCTGAGGATAGCAATCCGGCCATAAACTGGGCGGCACATAAAGTTTCATTAAGAGGTTTGCTAATCCAGCATTTGTCCAGACTTAAAAAGGCCAGGGAGGAATTGATTCCTAGGGAATAAGAAGATTTGGCTGCCCAACACAAACATTCCCCTCACCCCGCCCTGCTTACTAAATTAGAACAGGCTTGCACGGTACTTACCACAAAAGCAGAGAAACAACTACATTGGATAAACCATAGTTTTTTTATGTGGAATGATAGGACTGGCTCCCTGCTACCTCGTTACTCTCATTTGGCTCTTCCAAAAATTTAATTAACAGGGGGTTCCTTTGTTCAGGACCCCCATAAAATTCTTCATGAATTTCATACTTTCTATACCACTCTATACAGCTCACCTCAGGGGAATATGTTGGAGGTTACTTGTATTTTCTTGACGTCTTTATTTCTTTCCCCCCCTAAGGAAGCCCATAAAGATTTTATTGACTGACCTACCACTTGTGAGGAAATTCAGAAGGGTATTCAGATGCTCACATAAGTCACCTGGCCCTGATGGTCTACCCAATAGTTATTACGAAACATTTTTGTAAAAGCCTATTCCACATATGTCTTTATATTTTAATTACTTGCAGGATGGCAGCATGGTTTCTGCTGACAAAAACAGGGCGTGTATAAGTGTTATCTCTAAACCGAATAAAGATGCTACTGATGTTCATAATTATCATTCTGTCCTGATTAATACCTGCGATTTGAACATTTTTACTAAACTTTTAGCCTTGTGTCTTAATACCTTCTTGGACCATTATATTCACAAGGATCAATCGGGTTTTATTCATGGGCGTCAGACGATGGACCAAATCTGGCACTCTATAGCTATACTTTCAGCAGTAGGCTTTAATAAAGATAATTCCTCTCCCTGAGAACTCCTGCTTCTTTCATTAGATCTACAAAAGGCCTTTGATAGCCTAAATTGAGATTAATTTTTTGCCACGTTGAAGGCCTTTGAATTTGGTCCCATGTTTATCTCTTTACTGAAAACCCCATCCGCTCAGGTCTCTATACTGGGTTACAAGTCGCCAGCATTTCCTATTCACCGTAGTACGAGTCAGGGCTGCCCACTTGCTCCTTTGCTGTTTGCCTTGGCAATTGAACCTTTGGCGATTGCCATTCATTCTCATTCTGGTATACATGGTTTAAAAGTGGTCACCAAGACAACAATTGTGCTTTATTTGCTGATGATGTGATTATGTATATTTCTAATCTTCTGGTTACACTGTCAAACATACTTTCATTGCCTCTATCCCTGAATTCCCAAAAAACGATGGCTCTTAACATTTCCTTGCCCTTTTTAACACTGAGAGACCTCCAAGATACTTATGCCTTCCAATGGGAAAAGAGTTCCCTTTCTTACTTAGGGATGCATTTAACATCCTCAATAGGGACCTTTATAGAGCAAATTATCCCCCTCTCTTTAAGCGTGTCCGTGAAGATCTTCAGCGTTGGGCGGATTACTCCTTGTCTTGGTTTGGTAGAATTAATTCTATAAAAGTTACATTTCTACCTAGGATCCTTTACTATTTCCAAACCCTGCCCATCAGGGGTGGACTGACAACTCATGAGGCCCCCGGGCAATAGGGGATCATGGGGCCCCTGTGTCCTTGCCCAAACTCAAAAAAGCCTATGAAAAAGGTACCAGGGGCATCTCATGGGGCCCCCTACTGACCCCGGGCCCTCGGGCAGTGCCCGAGTTTCCAAATGGTCAGTCCGCCCCTGCTGCCCATAGCGGTCCCAAGAGGAGAATTACTGTGACCACAAACTGAAGTTTTTAGATATATATGGGGGAATCGGTGGCCCCGAATGAATCAATCAATATTATTTGCTCCAAAGCCTAGAGGTGGTCTTACAGGCATATTACCAGGTGTCTTAAATCACTCATCTCTTACACTACGGCTAAAGGTCCCACACCTTTATGGGATTCTGTTGAAGCTCTTTTTTGCCATCCTATTGTAGTTGTGTCCTTGATGTTGATCCCTGGCTGTTTGCGACCTCCTGTATTATGCCCTACTCTGTCTCACTCTCTGAAGGTTTGGGATCGGATACAGCATTGTAAAGTACTAGCATCCTCATATACCCTGTTAGCCAAAGGTCTTTTGCAATCCAGAGTTTGTTCCAGGGCTAATACCTACCTCATTCCAGTAGTGGCTTAACAAAGGCTTTCTGAGGATTGGGGACTACCTTTTTTAAAGAAATATTTATTGGGTTTTAATCAATACAAAAACTGCAAAGAATATGCAAGCAGCATAAAAAATACAAATATACAAATATAAAAAATACAAATACAAAATACATATAACACAAAGAGTGAAAATGGTACAAAGAAAACCTTTTTTGGAGGAGCATGAGCCAAGCGATACATAATATACCAGTATGTTTAAACATATGATGACCCTTGGCATCTTGCAAAGAGATATATCTTGTACATAAAACATCAATGAAGAAGTATTATGCAAATAAACTGAGGAAGTTAACTACTAACATATAGTATAATGCGCTGTAAGAAGATAAGGGGGAGTAGGGGGTAGGGAAGGGAGGAGGAAGTAGGGAGAAAGGAAAGGGTAAAATTACTGTGAGTACAGAAAATAGAGTGAGAGGGGGAGGAGAGAAGAAAAGAGAGTAAGAGTGGTGCCATTTGCGGCAGTAAGGTTCCGAGGATCGAGAGCTGGAAAGATGTAAGTCTAGTTTCTCTTTACGAAGTAGACTGTTTAGATCTTGTTTAATGTCAGTTATAGTGGGAGGAATGATTGAAATCCATTTCTTTAGAATGATTCTTCTAGCTGCCATAAGGCTATCAACCATGGCTTATTTTGTTGGGAGAGCAATTAATTAAAACTTAAAGGCTTAGTAGCAATATGTTCTAGATTTCCTAAAATGAGGTTAAGAGGATTCTTGGAAGGATGAAGACCAATAACTGACTCTATAAAATTATCCACTTGATCCCAGAATGTAGAAATACGACAAGAACCTGTGCATAAGGAATAGCTTGATGAGGTTGCATAGTGGACATTGCTGGAGATTCAATGCCGACTTTGAAAAGATACAAGGCATTTAAGCATGGTGCATTATTTTAAGTTGTTGTTCGTGCCAAACTCGTTTGATATAAAGGTGCAGGTGGTATTGAAGCCCATTAGTATTTGTTCCACTGTTATGGTATTTTGATAAACTTTGACCCAGGAGGCTATCAATGAGGATTCTAGAGGCTTGCAAAAATGTAAAGTGAGTGGAGCGTAAATGTCCGAGATCTTGAACTGTCAACATAGCAGAATTAGTGACGTGCAGAATCTTTTGAATTTATCTGGGGCAATGTTTTTTACAAAGTTTGATACTTGCAGCACATAGATAAAGTGATGAGAAAGCAAGTCCTTTTGCATCATGATGTGTGTGAACAGTAGTAGCGAGCCCGTAGAAGCATCAAATGATTGCACAACGTCTACTAAGACACGGGTAGCCCATACAGCATACACAGTATATTGTTACGATTGAGGGAAAGAGGGATTTTTGTGAATCGGGAGGTAATGGGATATCCAAGTGGATAGGCCCAGTTTTCACCTGATTTCTCTCCAGGCTATAATCGTATCACGTATAAAGCAGATTTTGCTTTAGCTGAGATGGGAGAGAATTAATATTAAAATGAAGCAAAGCTGGTAGGCTATATGGGTGCACCATGTCTGTCTCCATGATGTAGCAAGAGGGCAATAGATTAGAGAGGGTAAAGAAGTTTGGAAAAACTAACCATTTTAAACAAATGAGATCTCCCAAGGAACGGAAGTGGCATATCCCTCCACATATCCAATTCCCCTATGATTTTGAAGTTAAGATGATAAAGAGAGGAGGGAAGCTTTCCTATTTTAATTACCAAATATGTAATATGATTCTTGGCTAGAGTGAAGGTCGTGTTTGTCATCCAGGGAAGGGGCCTTGTGTGATAGAGGGGAAGGATTTCACTCTTTGAAAAATGTATAGGTAGGCCCGAGCAGTGTTCGAAGTTTGTGAAAATGTCATAAATGTGTGGCATATCTAGGATTGGATTTGACGTAAAGACTAATATATCGTCTGTGAATAGTGCTATACGGAGATCCTGTTGGCCGATATCAACTCCGTGTAGATATGATTTTAATAGTAGGAAATGTGCAAGAGGTTCTAGAGCTAGGTTAAAAAGAAGAGGAGAGAGATGACAACCTTGTCTGATCCCCTTATAGAGATGGATAGAATTAGAGATACGCCCCTCTGATATAACATTAGCCGAGGGCGCAGAGTACATGGTCACAGTTGAGAAAAGGGGCCAGAGAAGCCAAACTTTTTGAGGGCCATCTGGAACCAGGTAAAATTAACATTGTAAAATGCCTTCTCGGCGTCTAAGGATATTATTGCTAAATCTTTGATCGGGTTGTGTTTGGCATGGTCCAAGATGTATAAGAGAGTGCATGAGAGAGGCCAGCCTATTCACAATTATTTTGGATCATATTTTGCAGTCCAAATTTAATAGAGAAATTGGTTGATAAGAGCCCAGGTCAGAGGGATCCTTACCCTTTTTTGCTATCAGTTTTATATGCACTTGGAAACCTGAGGGCAAATAGTCCCAGGGAGTACCTTAATGGGGATCAACCACGCTCCTTACAATATTTTGTAGATAAGCTTCAGCTGTCCTCTAGTGAAACATTCCGATATTATCAGCTTAGATCCTTCCTACATTCCAAGCTTGCCCTATTAGATGGACCCCTCACTCTCACCATGTTTGAACTGTCCTCTCAAGCAAGAGGCCTCTTACGGGAATGGATTTCTGTGATGTATGCTTCCCTCACTGACCTGACTACCAAACTTTCATATATGTTCCAATGGGAGCGGGACCTGAATTTTACTTGGGAATTGCCTGATTGGCAGGATGTAGCTTATGCCTTGTCCAAAATATACATCACAACCACATTGATAGAATCAGATATAAAACTCTACTGCACTGGTATTTGGTACCCACCCACATTGTAAAAATTCAACCCACTGTGTCCACTGTGAAGAGAGAGCAAGGGGGAGGGCTGAAGCACACTGTGTGTGTCTATAGAAGCACACAGCCCAGCCTTGGAGCATGCCCACATGTTCCCCCATAAAATAGAGTTAACTAAGATGTAACTAAACATGTATTTAATTTTAAGGTTAACTGAAAAGAGAAGATGAAAAGAAGATGCCTCTTTCGCTTTTGCCTCAGCCTTGCACTGAAGAGAAAAATCTTTATGCTACAAATAAATATGATGCATCCATAACACTGGATTCTGATGTTTTGGAGTTTCTAAATATGGAGCAGAAGCTGTTTGCTTTCATACTCTTTGCATTTGATTGAAACTTCCCATGGCTTTGTGAAAAGGGGACAATTTAGGCATTCCATTAGTCTGTCAATCAGTCTTCTAAGAATTAACAGAGTAGTACTGCCTGGACCTTGAAGAAGGGGACATACCCCAAAAGCTTGTCCTCAAAATTATTTGTTAGTGCAAATAAAAAAAGTATCACGTCAGTATTCAATTGTTTCTGTCGCAAGTGCACTAATACGGCTACAATCACCTTAAGCAAGAATTAACAGATAATTACTTGAAAAGGAGCTTGCAGATCCATTTGCTGGCTATATAAATAAGTATGAAAGTATGACATATTCCTAAAAAAATATCACTTTAATATGATCTTTTTTGGTCCTAAACATAATTATAAGCATATACAAAAACACTATACATTCCTTTTAAGATATCCCTGAAGTAGCATTATGTTTCAGGATGACAAATGAGAGGGAACTTGTATAAAATCATGTATTTAGATCTACATTCAACTAATTAAAAATTATTGATAATATTTTATATTAATATCATGAATTTGTTATATGGTTAGATAACAGTGATCCTTCCATTAGCTTTTTGTGTAAGTCCTCCTCCTTTTATATGTAACCCCATCAAATATGTAAACTCTTGCATTATACAGAATTTGATGAAACACAGCCTGCTTCATGGGATGCAGGTTTTCTGGCATGTCAAAAATAACTAAACACATCTGGTTCCACGCTTATGTACATTTGGCTTATCGATGAGTAGAACTCGATAAACACTGTGTTAATTATATGGGCAGATTAATTTCTGGCCCCACAGTGCCTCTACTTATGAGTAATAATCAAAGATCAGCTTGTTAACTGGGCAGCGTTAGGTAATTCTCTAACACCATGCTGAATTGATTTGCCGTCAGAACGTGTTTTCTTGCCGAGAGGCAATACAAGGCTTACATGAAGTAGGAACTGCTAAAGATATCCCAAAAGGAAATGAACTTTCATTCACTGCAGCACCAGCTTGTGTTTGAACTATTCATCCCATGCAAATATACACGCTTCAACAATAATACAAGTGTAATTTTATCACTGTTGGGGGGTACACTTGATGGATAGTTTGTTCTTAGAATGAAAAATGTAACTGAAGTCACAGCAGTAAACCGTTCTTTACCTCCAATTTGTTTTTCTTTAAATAAATTATTATTATTATTATGTGTGCGTTTGTAAATGTAATGTAGTCACACTGATGATCTGCATGTCCTATCCTTTCATAATATTTATTACAACCAATTGCTTGTTTATGTATTCTTGATGATGCCACCTTAAATCTTGGATTTGTGAAATATGCCTTAGACAAAGTTTTATGGTTTCATGAGCAAGTTTATAACAAGTGTAGGAATGATGCTGTAAATTTAGCATTTGAATTTGAGTCATTATTACTGTACTACCCCAGACCCTTTTTTAACATTTTGTTTAGTTTTGGGAAGAATTAAATTTCTTTCAGCTTTTTATTTATTTTCTTTTTTCTTTATTCACAATGGGGAGTTTTTTTTCCATCTGCACCAAAACTTAGGTATGCAGTTATCACAGGGACATAAATGCACAGAGAGCAATTAAGAATTATCAGCAGTTTAAACCCCTTAATCATTTTATTGAAATTCATTTTTGTTATTGTCCACTGACAGAACATATGGTGAAATCACCCTAAGGAGGGACACAGAAGATAATAACAACCTTACAGAAGCTCTATGCCTTCCCCTCGCTTTTTAAAATAAAATTAAAAAACATTTGGGTTTTAATGTTACAAATAGGCTAAATGGTTTAGATAAAACAACCCTTTTTAATTCATAAGCAAATATACAGGATATACTTTATACTGTAGTTGCATAGATAGGTTAAAAAAAATACACCAAGTTAAAAAAAATCTACAGTCTTCAAAACTTCAAATAAGCAATAGGAAGACAAGAAACTGCAATACATACTGGACAAATTAACTTTACCATCAGAAACATTCCATTTTGATTCTAAAAAGCTGATCCAATACTCCCTTGATCAACAGTCTATAATGTTATTTCTAATAAAACTTAATAGATGTTAGGGATGAGCTTTAAGTACAAAGTTTGAGAACTTTAAGTCAATCCCCATTGAAGTCAAGAAAAGACGTAACTTGTTAATTAATTCTGGCCAATTTTATGGCTAATTACCAAGCTATTGTCATACAAAAGGAATAGAAAGTTAAGTACCGGGGACATGTACCAATGTGAAAATTAAAATAATAAGTAAATAAAAAACATAGTATCTTTCCCTTCACAGAGTTCCAACAATCACTGACAATATGATTGCTGTAAGCCCACCACAATATAGAAAGGAAGCTGGAGTATCAATTCAAATTTTGGATCTTGTGGCTCTGGGGCTATATTAGAAGACTACACTTTTTGGCCACAAGTTACCAGTTTGTGAATTTTGCAAACCCTAGAAATTCATTACAAACCCATGGTAGCAGTGAACCAGAACACAATGGTTAGTAGCTTTATATCTTTTGTGTTTTAAGGAACAGATCTGCCTTGTAAAACAATTTGCTTAGTTAGTTACAACCAGTTAACTAGTCCACATTTTGACAGAACTGAACCTTTCTGAATGTGTCCTGAGTCTTAAATTGTGGTGACCTTGAGGTAAACTACTTTGCACTGAATTTTTAAATAGACTAATTACACATTATATGCCTGAATGAACTTGGTTGTCCTTCTGTGCACCCTTTCCAGTTTGGCAAACTGTTGCCTAAAAGTGAAATGAATATACAAGATTATGTCTTACTAATTGATTCATTACTAAATGATTATTTACTTCTCTCCTGAGTCTATGCCATTTTTGATAAGATAAAGAAGACTGGTAGTTTAGGAGGCGCAGATTGGTATTCAATGCTGTTATTTAGTCGGTGATCTACAAGGATGTCAACATCCTTTCCAATACTTGATCTACATACTCCCCTCCTCAGATTGCATGATGCATACATTTTCTTTAGCCCTAAATGTATATCTCTATATTTATCCACAGTAAACCTTATTTGCCATGTATCTGCTTGACTAAACAGTGCAACTAGGTCAGCTTATATTGTAGAGATATTTTGCAAAATATTTTATACCACTGCATAGATTTGAACCATCTACAAATACAGTAACAGGGCTATTTAAATACAATCTTACACTCTTAAGCCTAGTACACATGGGCTGAATGTTGGGCGGCATCGGCCGGTTCAATAGAAACTGCCCGACATTCACCGTGTGTAGGGCAGCCAGTCCAACAGAATAATGACTGAAAAAAGTTCCTCCTGAGCAGTCAGTTTTTTTTGTTCAGCCTGCAGGTTTAAGCAAAAAAAAACAAAGCAAAACTAAAAGTGTATACAAGGCTTTAGACTATTCACTGTACAAACCATAAATGTAGATTGAATCCAATTTTCTATCCATGTTCAGGCCTTATCTTACACTTAGATCATCTTAGGATCCATGTCAAACATATTAGAAAAGTGCAGATGGACTATATCCTTGGATGCCCCTCTCTCCATGAATCAGCTTACTTTCTCATAAAAAGAAAATAGATTTGTTTGACAACATCCGTCTTTTATAACTTCATGCTGGTTATTGCTTATGATATGATTTTCTAGCAGATATTCTGCCATGTAGCTCTTACCTCCTGTAAATAACATTAGTGTAAAAAGTTTATTTCCAAATAAGAAATGGTTCTTTATACAGTCTGGGCACTAACTGTTAAACTACTGTCAAATAAACAATACCTCGTTTAAAATTGCTGCCCACCTTTAGTGACAGGTGATCCAAAAATAGTGTATTCATTCAAGTATGTCCACTTAATGTATTGACCTTTATACATACGGATACTCAGAGCTTACATAGGACTTACTTTCCTTGCATCCAGGGCTGAACAGAGTATTGAAGGAGTAGAGAAATGTGTATTTATGGCTTGGGAGAGTGGCAAGGGCAAAGCATAGGTTTTTTTTAAGGTTTACATTTGGTAACTGTCAGCCACTGTTGATGTCAAAGTCTAGTTTGAGTTTTCTTTAAAAATAGATTTTTTAAAGGAAATTGATTTTAAAATGAAAAATGCAGGTTTTGCTGCAGTACTATTAAACCTAATATCTATTAAATCAGAGCTTGATAAAGTCCTTATAAAAAAAAATCTAAATCTGTGCAGATTTATTTTCATGTATATGTTAAACTAGGTTCTTTGACCCTCTCGCGAATGTGGGTCAAATAAAGCTTGATTCTGAAACCACTACTGGAAAAGATTTGCTAAAACTAGTGCGCACAGAATTTGATGGAGCTGTGCATAGTAACCAATATGCTTCTCACTTCAGCTTGTTCAATTAAGCTTTGCCAATAAAACCTGGAAGCTGATAGGTTACTATACATAGCTGCACCAGATTCTGTGTGAACCAGTTTTAGTAAATCTCCTCCCCACTGCGTCTTCTCTTTATTCCATATCCTCCCCAGAATGTTATGCACAAAAGGGCAAAATAAGAAACAATAAAGTGTAGTGTGCTAAAATCCACATCATTTCATAAATCAATAACTTATTTTGCTCACATTTATAAGTGAATGCATGCCATGCAACACCCAGTGCCATTTTTCTTGTTACTCCCAATGTGACCACATTCTGGAGAAATTATAGAATAAAGAAAAGATCAAGTAGTGGTTTTGGAATCAAGCTTTATTTGACCGACATTCACCAGGGATCAAAGAATCTAGTGAGAGTTTAATATATACAGGAAGATAAGCTCACAAGGATTTTTAATTTTTGATAAGGACTCTTTATTATGGTTTATTAGATACAGTATATTGGACATTTGCCTGGGATATTTGCCTAGCATTTCCAGCTACTATGGGTATTGACTCTGACTCTACCTGTGTGCTGAAAAAACTGAGGTTAATACATACTACCTCCCCAGCACTGCCCTCCACAGACTCACCAATGCAGGGATATAGTTTCAATCTTTCTATAGGTTGAATAATGTCAGGGTCATCTAACCCACTACCTGGAATGCACAGCTTTGTGGACCCAACCATAAAGGGAGTCATCAGCACAGTGGCCTGGACACATAAAATACTGATGCAGAAAACTTTTGTGACATTATCATTATAGTGACATACTCTGCATTACTGAGGACCACATGTGACAGGCATAAAGAAACCCTTTTGCAGAAAAGGAAAATATAAAAATAAAAAGGTTTTCCTGAGGCCTGCTCCAAGCAGATACCTAAAAATGGTAAGGAAAAAAGTTGAGGAAGTCTAAAAAATGTGTAAACTCATAGCAAACATATAGTGGGCTTTATTCAAATTTGACTGCAAAAGTGGAAATACACTTTATGGATATGTTTCTTGAGCACTTTTTTGAAGCACTTTTTTGAAAATGTAGATGTTTGCTAAAAGCAAAAGTACAGTATAGAGCTCTCTTAAATAAATCTTTTTACAACTCTTCCCATCCAAAACAAAAACAAACAAAAAATGCATATACAAGAATTGTATTATTACATTGACATACAAAGCTATTCATAATACTGCCCCAAGCTACCTCACCAACCTGATACCCAAATAGCACCCAACACGTACTCTTCGCTCGTCACAAGACCTCCTACTCTCTATTTCCCTGGTCTCCTCCTCCCATGCCCGACTCCAGGACTTCTAAGGGTCTTGCCCCATCCTCTGGAACTCACTACCCCAATCCATCAGATTGTCACCTACTCTCCTCACCTTTAGGCGCACCCTGAAAACCCATCTCTTCAGGGAAGCCTACCCCGCCCTCACCTAACTACCGATCTCCTCCACCCCTCCTACCACTCCATCCCCCACAGCCACTTTCTTCTGTATCACTATCCCCTCCCTCTTAGATTGTAAGCTCCAAGGAGCAGGGCCCTCGAACCCCTCGTGTATTGTATTGTTACTGTATTGTCTCATGTACCGTCTCCCACTATAATGTACAGCGCTGAGCAAACTTTTGGCACTATATAAATACTGTATAAAAATAATAGTAATATTACATTTGTCAGCTCTGGCAAAGGCCTAGTGTTTTGGTGCTGAGCTGTTGTAATGTCATAATTGAAAGTGATTTGTAGCAGTAAATAGTACCACAATGATGTAGTACAAGCTTGAACTGTACCAGTGAAAAACTGGTTCTTTGCAGCAAATTGCTAGCAACTATAGTGTTTACATTGCTACCTACAAATTGATGTTAATCACTGGCACTAGCAATTCGTAGTGGCAATTCATTGCTGCTACAAAATGTCCAGTGTAACATGGCCCTTAGTACCCTTAATGCTTCCACCCTGTTTCTCTCTTCTTAGACATAGGGGTTGATTTACCAAAACTGGAGAGTGCAAAATCTGGTGCAGCTGCTCATGATACCCAATCAGCTTCTAACGTCAACTTGTTCATTTAAGCTTTGAAAAAAAAAAAATAATAATAATAATAATGCAAGCTGATTGGTTTCTATGCCAGACTTATAACTCTCCAGTTTTAGTAAATCAGCCCCATAGTGTAAAGTTGTTATGTTTAGTTTTTAATTGAGTGTCTCCTATTTAAAAACATCATACATGATCTTCCTATCTTTTTGAGATATGCCTGTTGGATACCATGGAATAGAGTCACATCATTTCAAATATAGTGTAACATTAACCACTAGCCAACCAGCCACTGTAGAAATACGTCGGCAGGTCAGCACGGCTGGGCAAAACCACGTTTTAAAACGTGCGTTTGCAAAACAGGTAGGGGGCGCGCTCGAGGTGCGCCACCGCCCTACCTGTCCCGCCGATCACGGCCACGGATGTCAGTCGCTGGGTCACAGCCAGTTGTTACCGGCTGTGTCCCGCCGATTAGCAGCAATTACTGACAGGGAGCAGGGCTGCAGTAGCTCTGCTTTCTGTCAGCTCCTGAGCCGGAGAGAAGAGTTTATCTCTCCGGATCAGTGGTTTCTCGTACAGTACACACCCCCGCCCCCTAGTAAAACACTCCCCTCACACAGTTAACCATTTCAGTAAATAAAAAAGTTAACCCCTTCCTCCCCAGAGCCATTAGTACAGTGTCAGTGTTTTTTTTTTTGCACTGATCACTGTATTGGTGTCACTGGGGATGTCAGTGACCCCAGGTCAGTTCCCCCCCAGTGTCAGAATGTCCACAGCAGTCCCGCCATAAGTCGCTGATCACCGCCATAAGTCACTGATCGCCGCCATAAGTCGCTGATCGCCGCCATTATTAGTATAAAAAAAATTTAAAATCCCAGTATCTTTCCCGCCATTTGTAAACACTATAACTTTCACGTAAACCAATTAATTTACACGTATTGGGTGTTTTTGTTTAGCAAAGACATGTCGTAAAATGCATTTTGGCCTAAATTTATAACCAACTTTGAGTTTACTATATTTTTTTTATAGCTGAAAGTAAAAAATATTGTTTTTTTTTCAAAATTTTTGGTCTTTTTTTGTTTATAGCGTTAAAAATAAAAAGGCGCACAAGTGATCAAATACCACCGAAAGAAAGCTCTATTTGTGTGAAAAAAATAACGTAAATTTTGTTTGGGTGCAGCATTGCATGACCGCGCAATTATCAGTTGAATTAGTGCAGCGCCGAGTAGCAAAAAGAGGCCTGGACATTAAGGGGGGTAAATCCTCAGGAGGGCAGGTAGTTAGGCAAACAGATATGATAAGTGTGTATGTGTGTATTTTGCCTACTTATGCTAAAATCTTTGTCTTCGTCTTTGTTTTGCTAAGCGAACACTTGTTTCAGCAATGTGCACTGAATATCTGGTTTTGACACTCATGGGAACACACTTTTATTGAGAATGGAGTTTTGTAGTTTTGCATTTCCAAGTTCAGCAGGTCATTTAGCAGGTTGCCAACATATACTGTATAAGTGCAAAGCTGATCTTTCCATAATGTAATTCAGATATACATACTTAAAGTTTACACCAAGGCTTTGACTGCACTTGAATAATGTAAAACAGGTTTCATACTTGATTCGTGCACTGGTTAATGGCAAGGGATTTGTGAATATTCTGTGCTTTCTTAAAAGTGATGTGACTTTTTATAAGCAGCAGCATATCAGGGATTGCACTTTTAATGCATTCTTGAAATCTGGAAGTGAATATAAACAGGAGTGACAGCAAGCCAATAGCTGGCAAGAACTGTGTAGTTTAAAACAGCTTTGCATCTTGCAATAAAAAACTACTAGAATAATCATCAAAAATGTTAGTTGAAAGGCCGAACGTCAGTTCCCCCCAAGGCGGTGGAGACTCCAGCTTGGATGCATCTGTAGTGATGTTTTATTGATTAGTCTCTGGCCTTAAGGCACTTTAGCTAAAGCCCCTGGAAAAATCTTGCTTTCCTTCATTACCATTGGAAGCGATTGATCGGTGACTGCAATAAGAACTTGGCAGGCTTACTTGTGATGTTTTCATGATAACAAGGAGAGCATCTTGAATTGGATAGTGTAGAGAGGGAAATGACTTGTTGCGGTTGCATAACCAGAGTTGGCACTGCAAGTCTGTGCCAGGCTTCATGCAGTGCTAAATGCCAATGCTGCAAATAGGACATACAGGTGTTATACTGCAGGGCATTGGCAATTCCATGTTGTGACATAATGTATGCACACAACATCCTGCAGCACAGTCAGGATCTGGAGTCATACCGATAAACAAATGACAATAGGAAAAAAATGTAGATAAAAGTTTATTGAACTTTTTCATACCTAGAGACTGTACAAATTAACACATATCTGACCTATTTTTCCAAATATAATTTCTTCCCATAAAGAAATAGAAATCCTAAATACAGTTTGCAATGCTTTAGTATTTTTTTTTTTTTTTTAAAAGGAATCTGGAGGTTAGTTATGAGTTTCTTTGCAATATACAGTACATTGGGTTATGACTAACAAAGGTTTAACCCTCTTACTGCCTTAAATGGAAAAGTTGTCTCAGTACAGAACTGATTTCTTCAGGCTAGCTCAGATAACCTTGAGCTTATTGTGGAAGGGTCCCCTAGATTTTGCCAATTTGTGAATAGCTGTAATCAGCATACAAGCTGGAAATAACAGTTATTCATTAAAGAAAAAAAATGTTTGCTTCTTCCACCCCCCACTCAGCAGTGTGCTCTTCTTTCTACTGCCATTCGCTTGCAATCTAATTTCCTTCAACCCCCCAAAATCTGATTCTCTGGTCACTGACCCTTACCTCCTACTAGCCATTTTGGTTACTTACGTACTTGAGGTACGCAAGTATGCAAGTAACCGAGATGGCTAGTTTTAAAAGTCTGTATGTGGTGATGGCTAGACTTAGAAGTCTATATGTGGTTAAACCATGCAGCAGCTACATGTCTGATTTTAGACATAGGGGAAGGTGCCCCCAGCTCACTTTCCACTAAACGGTCGTCAGTTGCTTGCAGTGCACCTACTAATGGTGCTGATGCCTGCACTCTGCAGTAATATTATCCTATAATGTTAAAGTCTCTGCCCTTCTCAGAGTTCTCCTTAGCTCCTTGGGGTGTGCAAAGCAGCACTTCCTCATTTTTTGCACAGGCGAGAATTACTCTTTTTCCCCTGCCTCCCTGTGTTTGCACAGCCCTTCAGCATATCTGAAGCAGATTTAGAATCACTTAGGCAGATGTTCTTAAGGGATCTTCCAGGACCCAAAGGCTAGACAGAGTCCTTTGGCACATCTGCACGTGCACTATAATGGTTGGGGGAGGGACTACAGAGTGGGACTGAAGTTCCACTTTAATGATCAAGATTATCCAGTTGTTTGCTGATTTTGATCACAGCTGCAGAGACTGTCTGATTCTCAACTGACCAAAATACTTGACCGATAAGCATAACCCTAAAGAGTTGTAGTCTACTGCTATTATGTTCAAATTTAAGAAGACCATTTTGGATCTTATGGGTGCAGTGTTCATTGCTCTGCTGTTTCAAGTCCTTGGTCCTTTAAGACTCCTAAAGCTTCCCTTTGCACCTTCTTTTCCAACTGTATCTTTATTGAGACTGGAAGCATCCTGATATGTTTTTTTACTCCCCCTAAAAGCTTACAGAGTTTGTTTGTCCATTTTATGAGAATTTGGTTCAGAAATGGTCAGTTCCCATAGTCTCACCCTTCTGATACATACTGTTGGAGGATGCACCTGCCTTTATGGACCAAACTGATTAGCGGTTGGAAGCATTTTGTAAAGCTCTTCTCACAGGAGGACCCCACTCTGCACGTAGTTATGGCTGTGACTGTACTTTGTCAAACCATGTATGACTTGTCAAAATCTCTTAAAAACTATTTAACCACTACTGTAGTTGACAACCTGATTGTCAAATGTGCACAGAAGATAGCTGTTGTGTTTTTTTAAGAAATATTTGATCTGCATGGCCTTTGAATAACAACAACTTTTTGAATAGGTTCTTGATAAGTGTCTCAGAGCTACAGAGTGATTTATTTTCTCTGTCATCTCCTTCTTTTCTCAGTTTCATCCTTCTTATGTCTCTGAACAGATTAGCAAATCTTCATCAGCCACTCTCTGGTTTTCTGGAAGAAGGTATTATTGTCCCAGTTCCTGCTTCAGGAGTTTTACTTTAGCCTGTTCACTATTCTCAAGCCTAAACATTTGCCCTATATTGGATGTCTTATCCCTGAATGGCCCAAAGGTTTTGGATCTAATCTATCTCATCTGTCCTCATGTCCTTTCACTAAGGAGACTTTTTGGCTTCCCTGGACATCAAAATACTTTTTTATTTGTGCCCATCTTTCCAGCACATTGGTGATTTCTACTCTTTGCATAGGGACCTTATACTACAAGTTCGTTCAGTTGCTCTTTGGCTTCTCTTTTGCACCTTGGGTGTTCACCAGGGTGTTAGTCCAAGTCTAAGTCCTATTGTATTCTTGTGGTGGCCCCTATTGTGGGATACCTAGGCAGCCTTCTGTTGAGAGAACATGCAGCAAGGGCTCTGTTAGAGAAAAAAATATCTAACTGTCTAGACATAGAGGTTTGGATGGAACCTGAAACATCAGAAATTGGCACTGGAACCGATTCACCTCTTGGAGTATTTGGGTCAGGTTCTGGACACATCTCAGGCCAGATTGTTCATTCCTCAGGAGAAGCTTAAGGTTTTCCTGTCTTAAGCTGGAACTCTTCAACCCAGAATATAGAATAATATGGTGCAGCGCTACCCCAAATAATACCGTAATCCCACACTAGCTTATCTCAAAATAATCAAATGAAAAAAACAATAAATGATGTAACATGCCAATAAACAATGAATAAATAAAAATAGAATAAAATGCACAAAAACTATTTAAATCATCCAAAATAGCTCATAACAAACTTATAAGTGACTATTAATTGCCCATAGTGCAATTCAGTGAATAAATAAACCAATCACTCACAGATCATAAAGTGAACTGATCCACTAAGGGATCTATGGTGAAATGAAAAAGTGAATAGATAATGTAAACATAAAGAAACGCCAGTGAAAGAAATACAAAATAGTAAGTCAAAAAGTCCTAATAGGACTGCAATATTATGAATTATAATTATCAATAGTAAAAAATGTGAAACCCTGAATGTGGGATCAATTATCACGCTAATAATAATAGTGACCACAGAGGCTATAAATTAGCCAAATAAAAGTGAAAAAATTGTGAAAAAAATCTGTGAATCCCTAAATGCGGGATTAAATATATCACACAATAGTGACAAGTGCAGTGATTAGAAGACAAAAAATAATAATAAATAAATAAACAAACATTATTAACCGCTTCCATACAGGGCACTTTTACCCCTCCCTGCCCAGGCCATTTTCAGGTTTCAGCGCTCTCACACTTTGACAATTGCGCGGTCATACAACATTGTATCCAAACTAAAATGTTATCATTTTCTTCACACAACTAGAGCTTTCTTTTGGTGGTATTCAATCATCACTGGGGTTTTTATTTTTTGCTAAATTAACAAAAAAAGACCAAAAATAAAAAAACAAAACACGTTTTTCTTTGTTTCTGTTATAAAAGTTTGCAAATTAAATAATTGTTTAATATATTATATTATAAATTTAGGCCAAGATGTATTCTACTACATTTTATAGAGTTCACAAACTATGGCAAATATCTGAAAATTGATCAATCCTGAAGTACTGACGGCCAATCTAATTTCTTGAGGTCCAAGAATGTCAGAACAGTACATATATCCCCCAAATGACCCCTTTTTGCAAAGTAGACAGTCCGACGTATTTCATAAGAGGCATGGCGAGTTTTTTGAAGTTGTAATTTTTTTGTCATAATTTTTCAGAAAATGAAAAAATGTAAATAATTATTTCAACCATTTTTTACATACTGTCACCAGTGCGGTACAGCGTCATCATATAATTGGCATGGCGGTGATCAAAGACACTGACTGGTGACAGTACGAAAAAAAAAATGTATAACTTTCTAAATTTTTTTTTTAATTTTTTTATTAGTTTAACATTTTTATTAAATTGTTTTCTATTTAAGATTTTTTTTTCATATTTCACTATGACTAAAGTAGTATAATGTTATCATGGTAACATTGTACTACTTTGGGAAGTGATCAGTATTTTTTTTTTTATCTGAATGAAATCGATTCATTCAGGGTTTTTTTTTTTGTGCTTAGCTGTGATTTGGCCATGGCTAATCACATGACACAGTTGGGCTGTGATTGGCCCAGCTTGTGCATTTGATCGCTGTGACCATTCACAGCTAGACACACTTGTATACAATGGATGGCATGAAAGGAAGCCATCCATTGTATACAACTGTCATGTGACCTGCTGTGATTGGTCACAGCAGGTCACATGGTACTGGCAACGGGGCCTGTACACAGATCTGTCATCGGCCTTGTCCAAGGTACACAGCCGCTGACAGATCGTGCCACAGAGTGGCCCTGCGGGCAGGCGCACTGCGCATGCCTGAAAGGACGCCATATGGTGTCTACCCGGACGGACAAGCTGTTCGCCCGGCCGCCATCTGGCTATAGGCCGGGCGACAACTGGTTAAGGTGATATCCCAAAAAAAATTATATTAAAAAAAAACTCTTTTAAATAAAGTGTTGTATAAAATATAGTCCAGAAAAATAAAGTTCAAAGGTGCGTAAAATACCAAATAATCCAACGACTTCAGAAATTGCAGGTGATATAGTGAATATGCATGACAACCAATAGGAAAGAATGCCGCCTCACCTCCTTGAAGTAACCCAAAAGGGCCAAAACACCTGGTAGAAAACAAGAGTGACCGTCCACGGTCTGGTCCCCCCTTCAAGGATAATATCGGTCCGCAGCGGTGATATCTCCTTCACAGGTTAGTGGAAGAAGCAGCAGGATCCCCCTCAAGGATAATTTAGTATGATACAGCTAGCTCACATCAAAAGGTCAGGATAAAAACAGAAGGAGATCTCCCATAGTGTAAATCTGTTTAATGTTACTTAAAACATGTATAGCCAAATGCCCACACACGTTTTCAAAGAATAAAACAAGCTGAAAAAAACCTCATGCTATGGGTGTACTTGCATGGGCATTTTTGGGTGTTCAAGATGGCGTCCGCGCCGGAAATATGTCACCACGTTCCTACGTGTTACATCCCGTTAACACAAAATTTCCTCAGGATAACGTGATTGGTGACATACGGCTTTATATAGCGAGTCTATCTGCCAATCAAAGAAAGAAAGGCGGACCTCCAGCAGCCATGTTTTTGAGGTCCTGCATTGAGGACAAGCTATATAATGTTCCTACAACACTGAAAACCTCTGGCAGCCATACTAAAAGGGGTCCAATTATAAATATATATTTATATATATATATTACTGCACTCCTTTAGCTCCAATTAGCATTACATTTATATAAGTGGATAACTTATTAAAAACGGGGCATATGTAGCTGCACAGATGTACCTCATAACAATCTTTATTAGAAATAAATAACTAAAAAATATAAAAAACGTTTATCTTCAGTTATAAGTGCATAAAAGCATATTCTACTACTTTATACAGGGAATATAAGGATATTACTAATACTTTATATGGCTATGTGGAGACTTTTTATTAAAAATTATTAATTATTATAACCCCGTATTGTAAACAAAAATAGCAATATATATGCTAAAGAGACCATATACATCTGCCAATTATCTAAAAATACTAAAATTTGCACTATACGCTAAAGCACCAATGATCAAACTAAAAAGAGAGAGACGGGAGAAGGAACTACCTCATTATTCAATATGATATGTGGTTTGAATATAATACTAAACCCTATTCGGCAAACCAAATTACATATGAATGCGTTGTAAAGGTGTGTTATGAATGTGCATAAATAAACTCACACCCATACAAAAACAACCATGACATCAGTAAACATATTAATATTATAAAATGTAAAAATATTTATATGTAATAAAATAATAATAATATTATTCAACCCAGAAGGCCTTTGATTCTCTGCTTCTGTATGATAGTCTTGGGGCTGATGGTAGCCTCCTTTTGAGGCAATTCCCTTTCACTTCAAATTTGCAAACACAACATTTGTGGGAAAATAAGTCCTGTCTCTTAACAGGCCAATTTAGTTGGCAACAAGGACCGGGCTATCCCTGGCTTGGTGGTTCAGGAATTGACTTGTCAGGGAAGTCCTTTCTTCCTTCGTCAGATAGGGAAGGAGTTCTGAGCAACTTAACACTGCAAAGGATGGGGTCAATGGGTGAATCTCATCTTCCCATAAACATCTGGAGCTTCAGATTTGGTTGTCTCTTCAATGTCTCTTCAATGTTGAAACAACCTGTTGGAGGGCTACCTGATTCAGGTTCAATCAGACAATGCCAAGACAGTGGTGCACATCATCCATCAGAGAGAAATCAGAAGTTTCACTGCAGCAATAGTAGGATCTTTCATTGGGCAAAACTGCATGTTTCAGCCTTGTCAGCCATGTACCTTCTAGGAAAAGACAATTAGCAGGCAGATTTTCCACAACTGGTAGCGCCTGGACCACAGCGTGTGATTCCTACACTTGGAGTTATTTCAGGATCTGTGCCACAGGCAGTGAACACTAGATGTGGACCCCTGACCTATAGGTTCAACCACAAGCTGAACTGGTTTTTGTCTGTTGTCAATAAAGCATACAATTATATAACAATAATAAAGGGAAAACAATGCAGGTGTAAAACTTAACCTCTTCAATCAAGTTTCAGGAAACCTTGGTACTTTTCTAGAAAGTGTACCATTTACTATATCCAAGGAACAGATGACAAATACAAAATAATACAATGATCAGAAGCCCCCCTCAGTCGCTTCTGAAAAGTTCTTTACCTAAAATTTAGAAGGGATACAGACACTCCTTACACCCATCATATATCCAATCTATTTATACACGTGTGTATCTTTTAGGTATATGCATGCATCCAAGTACAGTATACTCTATACCCTAGGCCATTCCTTTCACCCATTCTCTAAGTAGTTTAAACATTCCTTGATATAACAATTTTCCAGTACACAATAAGATGTAAAGGAAACTGATTGGTTGATACACTTCCGATGTTCTTAGTAAACAATACCCAGGTTTTACTTTGAAATGCCTAAAGCTCACCATAGGACCAAATCAACATTCATTTTTGACTGCAGTTATGAAAAAATTCAAAGAAGCAGTTTGGAAAATGTTTCTTGACTGAACACATTTCTAACAATGTATGTGCTTTTTATTTGGAAAAGTCCATTTATTCAAAAATCAAATAATAAAAGCAAACAAAATTTTTGAACGACATTCAAATGTTCTTTGAGTCTTCCGGGAATTTTCATACACATTTTCATAAAACGTTTCAGAAGAATTTTTGCTCTGTGGCATCAGTACATCCTGTTCTATGCCTACCCTGAAACCTCTTCCTTCTCTGGTCTGTAGGAATGAGATGGTAGACATTATAATGATCCTCATTGCTTTGGATTGGCCCAGGTGGATGTGGTATACTGAAATGGAAAGACTTCAAACAGATGCACATTGGGCCCTGCCAGACTATGTACTGTCTCAAATGCTGATTTACCATTCTGCTTCGGAGTTACTAGCTTTATTGGCATGGCTGTTAAAGCTCAAGTTCTAAAGGGACAGGAAGATTTCAAAGTCTGTGATTCCTACAATGCTCAAGTCTAGGAAATCTACTACCCACAAGGTTTACCTTAGAACATGGAAGGCTTACTTCACTTATTGTAAATCTAGAGTCTTTCACCACAGGAGCTTCACTGTGGGATGAATCCTATCTTTCCTGCAGCTGGGTCTACCCTGATGCATGGCCCTCAGAACTATCAAGGGTCAAGTTTCTCCCTTTCCACTTTATTTCAGAGAAAATTTGCCTCTCACTTATTGATTTAGTTTTTTTTACAAGTGGTCTTAAATGTTACTCCCCATGTATTTCCTAGTTACACAGTGGGATCTAAGTCTGGTTCTCTCAGTGCTTCAGAAACTGCCATTTGAACTTACTAGAAATATTCCTTTCTCTACCTTTACTCACCAGAGATTTTTTCTTGCAGTTTTCTGTTGTTTACATTGGGCCTGTACCACCATTTCACAGGTGTTTACTTATTTCCTCCAACTGTGGTGACGTTTTGTGTTGTGTGCATCCTAGCTGGTAAAAATCTATGTTGTAGTAAATGGCTGGCCACCCCTGAGCACTAAGGTCCCATAGACTTGAACATGGCAATGCTCCTGCAGTATAGGTATACAGTGAATAGTACATTAATGTTCATAGGAACCAGAGATGCCAGAGTTAGTCAATGTTTGTATCACTCAGAGCAGCCTGCACTAACAAGGTTAGTTAGAACCATGTGACCCTAAACAGTAAGTATTTTTACTGAGAGGGGATTGTTGTTAGCCCTTCTGCCTTAACACACCAGGCTTCTCAGTTCAAATCCCAGAAAGGACAAGATCTGCATGGAGTGTGTACATCCCCCTGTGCTTGTTTGAGTTTCCTGTCTAGATGAGCTCTAGTATGTATGTGGGATGGGGATCTTAGATTGTAAGCTTCTTGAGGACAGGGACTAATGTGAATGTACAGAGCTGCTTAAATTGTCAGCATGATATAAATGCTTTTAATAAATAACTTTGGATGTTTGTTAAGGTTCAGTTTAAATATGAACACTACTTCCTGGATTTCTAAGCAAATAAAGCTATAACAGGTAGCCAATAGTCTTAATTAGCTAGAAAGGTGTAAACATCTTATTTTTTCAGCAAATTATCTTGCCATGCATGTGTTGTACTTCTGGTTTTATCTATGCTTTTGGAAAGCATTGTGTTCTAAATGGAGCAGTAATCAAATCATGTTAATGATGTCATCATCAGTTTCTAATACCAACTATGTCTTTATCTATTAACACTGAAGACCACTATTAACAACTGCTAATTCTGGCTGAAAACCAACATATAAAAGAATCCACTCATGTGTGACGGTTGTTCGGTTATCCTAGCTGTAGCATATTCATAAGGAAGATGTTTATCAAAATTGCAAATTTCATTTTGTAAAACAGAGTTTGAAGTTTCTATTTAAAACAACAAAAAATATTTCAGTAATATAAAACTTTAGAAATAAGTTACTATGTTGTCTGGAGACATGCATTGTGGGATTTTTTATATTGGAAGCACTTAGAAATTGGGTAGAAATAGAAAGAAATTTTGCTGACCACTTACACAGATTTTTCCCATCCCTGCCAGAATTAATCAACATCAAATGCATTAATGGAACACAGAAAGTGTTTAAAAGCTCCATTTACCAGTTGGCTGCCTCCATTACGGAATGTAATATCCAGGTGTCATAGAAAAGCCCTCCCTCCACATGTGTCTATCTTAATGAAAGTCTTGAATTAGTTGGGTGCTTGTTTCAGTCCTCATGTGTCTGCTGTAGACTCCTAAGCAGATTATGATCTGCATTGTTCAATCAGAGTTCATCTAGACTGTTCACAGCTCACTGGCAAGCTTTCCTGTAAATCAGGATTTCACTAGGTCTTAAATTAAGTTCTAAAACCATAATCTATAATATTAACACTTTCTTTTTATTCTACTCTATTTATGTGAGTAGTATTTAAAATAGGTTATACAGTAATCATATTAAGATCCGTTTAAAATTTCTCTCTGATACAAATATATTTTGATTATCTCACATCTCTCTTAATGGATATGTCTAACTAAAACTGACTTGTAGTTTCTGTTAATTATATAATATAAAGTCACACAAGTACCATTCTCTTTGGGACTCTGATAATTAAATTTGCCGATTATAATTATTCCCCTTATAAGGTTTTTAGGATTCTTAAAGATGAACTACAAGCAGATATAGAAAAAAATCCATAATACACTAAATAAGGCTATACAAATGTCTAACTTGTGTTTTTAAATGAAACTAATTTAAGTTCTTAAATTTTCTTTAACATTTATAATTATTTTTATCAGACTTCTGTAATCACATACAGTACTGGGGAAGGGACACCCAGAACTAGCAGCTAGTTAGGATTTGCTACATGCTCCTGTGCTAGCAAAAAATGTGCTGTATGAGTAGAAAGCATAGTTAGTCAAAGGATGGCCTCTCCAGTGTGTTGTTACCAGGGGCGGACTGACAACTCATGGGGCCCATGGGCAATAGGGGATCATGGGGCCCCTGTGTCCTTGCCCAAACTCAAAAAAGCCTATGAAAAAGGTACCAGGGGCATCTCATGGGGCCCCCTACTGACCCCGGGCCCTCGGACAGTGCCCGAGTTTCCAAATGGTCAGTCTGCCCCTGGTTGTTACTGTTTTGGCAGGCTGGGGATGTGTTTTGACCCAGTGAAACACTTGCAACTGGAGTTTTTCTCAATATCTGGGCAAAGTAAAAGTAGCAAGGAGCAAAGATGAGACAAACAAAGCAAAATGAACAAAATGAAAGGGTGAAAAGGTCTGCATTATTAAAAATACCATATTAAAAGATAAAACAGTACATACTCACAACAGCAAATAGTAAACAAGCATTACATATGATCCCAGGAACCAAAATGCACTTTTAAATGATGGAATTCATAAAGTCCAAACAAACAGCATGTTACCAGCTAACAAGTGTTGTTCAAAATATACTAGGTCTTTGCACCCTTTTGTTTTGTTTTTGCAGTTCCAAGATTCCCTGATCTTAAGAAGCCAGCATTGGCTTAAAGGAGAACTATACGCAAAACTTTTTTATCATTTTGGATAGAGTAAGGGAGGGTTATAACCCCTGTCAGTTTATTTTTGTCATCTGTGTCCCATTGTGGAGAATTATCTTCACTTTCTGTCCCATAGCCAAAACAGGAATTGAGAGACAATCCTCGAAAATTAAGGGAATTATTTAGGGACCCCTAGATCACCATAACCAGTGTTACAATTGGAAACTTCCCCCCCGTTACTCTTCAAGGGACAACCAAAACTTGGGTTTTTTTACTTTAATTTTCAATGAAAATGGTAAATAGGACAAATAGAGAGGGTGATTCACCCTGAGTGATGAACAGACTGCAATAACAACCTAATAGGTGTTCTAATCCATCTCCACTCTGTCCAAAACTAAAAAAAGTTTTGCCTTTAGTTATACTTTAATATTCCAGTCTGAGTTGAGAACTGATAGCCACGGCATCTGGTTTGATTTCTCTAGAATATCTTAGTGATATGGTGTCAGGATACTACATAGATGAAACAAGTTCTGATCCTGATTAAAAATCTTATGCAGTGATTGGCAAGGGTGACAACCAATTTGATGATGGAATGGAGGTCACGATAGGGGAAAATGATGAAATATGAGAGGAAAAAAATGAAGGAGGGTTTTACACCTCTCTGTCTTTCTTCTGCTATCCCTTTACCATATACAAAAAAATTATTTTTTGTCTGTTAGTTATTATTGCACAAGACAACCTCTAGCTGTTCCCGCCATCCAAGAAAAGATACAAAAAAAGCCTCTGAAACATTATGTTATTTTAATCTGTAGTTTTCTGTGATTGCTGCTTTTTGAATAAATGTGGCTAATTCTTCCAAATTGCAGATTCATGTTACAGTTCTGATTTTTTTGATCATGGTATATCTATTATTATTATTATACAGGATTTATATAGCGCCACACAGCAACAATACAGTTCAATACAAGAGGGATAGGAGGGCCCTGCTCCTTGGAGCTTACAATCTAGGAGGGAGGGGTTAGTGGTACAAAAGGTAATAACTGTGGGGGATAGGCTGGTAGGAAGAGTAGAAGATTCAATTATTAGCTGTGGGCAGGATAAGCTTCCGTGAAAAGATAGGTTTTCAGAGATCGCCTAAAAGTGAGCAGAGTAGGCGATAGTCTGATAAATTGGGGTAGAGAGTTCCAGAAGATGGGGAAAGCTCTGGAGAAGTCCTGGAGATGAGCATGGGAGGAGGAGACAAGGGAGCTAGAGAGCAGGAGTTCTTGTGAGGAGCGGAGAGTACGGTTTGGGTGATATTTGGAGATGGCAATTCAGCCATTTTTGAATATACCACCAGCGGCTACAGTGCACATCCACAACACTTTTGCACGTTTTAGATTGTGGATCACCTACGTTTATATACACTGATTTTGGAATTTGATTGGACATTTTTTTTATGTTTTTTTTTTTTTAATGTATTTTGATTCACCTGGTTGTTGCAAATATTTTCAATATTATATGTTGATGTGATTTTTTTGAAGCACTGTTCACTTCAGTTTGTATAATTTATCCCCCAGTGCTGGGATCACATTATCACCATTTATGTTTGATCAGTGACATTCTGATCACTTGTCTTGTTTGCACTGTTTTTTGATCCTTTTGAATTTAGGATTGGGGAATTTTGAATGCATGTTTTATAGCACCGGTATATCACAATTATTTTCACTATCTCACTTTCTGTTTATCACACTTTGATTGTAATAAGACACTAGTAGGAGATTTATATAGAATCTCTTGCACTTGAGGGTATTATTTTATTTGTGGAGGATTAGTTCTATTATATATAATTTTGAAGTTTAGATCACATAGATATATTTGTTTTTGCATGATTTTCACTGTTTTGAGTGGTACATCATTATTTTATTATTTATCAAAATGTATTCTGCTACATGTCTTTGTTAAAAAAAATCCCAATAAGTGTAAATTAATTGGTTTACGTGAAAGTTATAGCATTTACAAATGGTGATATAGATACTGGAATTTTTTTTTTAAACTAGTTAACACCCCCACCCAGAAATGCTGGATCACGTACATGCACTTGATCAGACACTACAGGGCTGCTATGCCACAGTAAATCTGCGGTAGGTGGTCTCTAAGTATTTAGAGGAGAAGTATGGACAAAGCTCTTTGAGCCATATCTTTCCTGTGGATCACAGGAGTGCTCTTAGTTTTGCACTCCTATGGTTCAGATTCAGCAGAAAGCGGGCTAAAGTCCACTGCCGGCTGACGTCACAGAGCCAATCTGGGCTCTGCAAGGATAAACCCAAATGCCTGATTGGCAACTGGCTCAGCCTCTTAGTGTGCTGCTGAAAGCCTGAGCCAGGTGTTCTCACCCCCCTCTCCAGCTTGGTGCTCCACTGAGCTCTGGAGGGGCAGAGCACAGAGAAATGACTGAGAATCACCGTTCTATGCTCAGAGCAGACCTGACAACTGAGTGATCAGCAGTCTTTCATCTCTCAGTTCTTGGTGTAGAGCCAGCAGGAGACAGACATAGCATTGGATCAATGCTGTAGCCATCTAGGTGAGTATGTAAGTTTTATAACATCTTGTTTTTTTTGTTATTGCTATTTTGCTAAACAACTATATGTTATTGTCTTTGGAACATTGTGTGTATTGTATTACCTGAACTACTCCTTTTTTACTTAAAGTGATATTAAAGGTAACTGAAAAAAAAATAACAAACAGGTTATACTTACCTGCTCTGTGCAGTGGTCTTGCACAGAGCAGCCCCAATCCTCCTCTTCTTGGGTCCCCCAGCAGCGCTTCTGGCCCCTCCCTCCTACCTAATGTGCCCAAGCAGGCTTGTTCCTGATGCAACAGGAAGGAGGGACAGCCACACACCTGTATTCATGTCCTGGTGTTTTGTGTGTCCTATGGATCAATAAATACACACTATATTCATCAATCCTCCAGTGTGCGGCTGACCCTTCTTCCTCTTGCATCATGTGTGGTGGCGAGGAAGAGACTGCACCTGTCATGGATTGATCTGGATTGTTTGCCTGAGTGGTATACCTCTGTTCTTTAGGCTCGCCCCTGAGACATTGCTCTACATGTCCATTCACACACAGAGTCACCTCCTGTCAGGAAACCCATGCACAAGGGCATGTTCACAGGAATGTCCGTTCTCAAAAAAATGACCCTACTCAAAGAAATGGGCTTGTGTACAGAATGGTCTATAGAACTATGCATAGAATTAGGACCCTGCACGCATCTACATGAACATGTGCACATACACATCCGCATGCATGTGCATGTGAGCATTAGTATGCTTTCTCTGGCACCCAGTGGTCTATTTAAGGTCCTTCTGGACTGGGGATCATTGCAGAGTGGTCATCAGCTCCTTTTGCTTGTGACCTGATCCTGTGTACTTCTGTATCCTGATCTGGCTTGCTGAATCCTGCTTGTTCCTGAACTCCTGTTGCTGGCCTTGGCTTGTGACCCGACCTTGCTTCTTTTCTGCTGTTCCAGTATCCTCTCTGCTCCCTTGATGCTGACCTTGGCCTGGCTCTGACTCTGCTTCTGGTTTCCGATTTGATACTCCTGCTGTCTAGTTGTTGCTGACCTCTGTCTGTCTTACCAAACATCCGAGATCCTATACCTGCCTGCCGCCAGCTGATCTTCTTCTGCTCCGCATCTGCTATCAAGATATGCCAAACCAGATGTCTTGCAGGCACCCATGCCACTCTGAGCCCTGTTATACCCTGTTACTATCCCCAGGGGAAAAAAGACAAAAGGTGTAAGGGCAGCCTTCTTGTCAGCTCAGCCTCGACCAGGCACATGGAACCACCTCTTCATTGTCTGTGATTGGCAGCAGAGGGAACCAATGGCTCCCGCTACTGTCTCAGCCAATGAGGAGGGAGAGTCCCTGGAGAGATAAAGCTCTTGTGCACATCTCTGGACTGCAGTGGGGCTCAAGTAAATATTGGGAGGGCTGGGGGAAGGAGCTTCACAAAAGTAAAAAGTCTTGAACCTTTATAACCACTTTAATATGTTACAGCACCACAGTAGATAGTGGGTCTATATAATTCAATATTAATAATACTATATGGACACACCTTATGCGCATGCATGCATAATTTGAGGTCAGGTATCAGAGTTAGGTGTTATTCTTAACCCTAAAGTACATGGATTAAAGATATGTTTTATTTGAAAAAAAAATACACCCAGTGTGCTTGATTTGACTTTAACCTCTTGTAAGTCCCTGTATCTTGCATTAAACACTAAACCTCAAACTAAATAATGAGTGGCAGGCAAAGCACAGTAGGGAAGTGTTAGATAATGCTGGACACCCTCCACCCAAGAAGCCAGGGAAGGTGTTTCAGACTTGCTGCAACTCCAATAAGAGATGTCCATGTTGTACTGGCAGTGATATGGACACCCAGATAAGAACTCTCTGGTGGTAGGTGACAGCAGAGTGAACAGAGGAATGAATCATCACTGTTCTGCTTCTGCCCATTCACTGTCCAGTTTCAGGCTGACAACAGAGCATTTACCAAGATGTTTTCTTAAAGCTTAAGGGTATTCTATTAATATTTTCCTTATAATTTTCCTGATGTGGCGTTTCCCCCACTCCTCCTCATCAACATGTGACTCTGATATCCTATTTCAACAGATGATACAAAACTTTGCAATCTGACTATGCAATCTGAATTTAATATTCCATTCTATAGCCTGACTTTGACCTTGATGCTGTTACTTGACCCAGAAGTTTTAACTCTGATAGCGCACTCTAATAGTTCACTCACTTGATTCTAATACCTGATTTTGACAGCTGATTCTGACATTCAGTTCTGTCTTTCAAAACTGTTGATTCTGCCTAATACATGACACTAATGCCCTGATTTACTAAGAATAGTGTCCAACAGCAGACACTGAACATTCAGCCAGACCCAATTAAATCAATTAGGACTTTTCAATGGTCAAAGAAACGTCTAGCAGGCAGACTGAAAAACGTCTAGCAGACAGACAAATTCTCTTTGTAAACATCTGCCCAGGTTGTGAGGAAGGTTTAGATATATAATTTTCTACAAAGAATAACTGGTTTTGGGAAAATATTACATACATCTGGAGAAGGAATATGGAGGTATGTCAATGAAGACTCACTGAAGTTTATAGGAGCAGGACAAGTGATTATGTTTAGAAGAATATTGAACAAAGGTTTGTGGGAAACTGACTTAAGTTTAGAATATGGCTAAGAAAAATCACTGAAGTTCAGAGGATGACTAACTGAAGTGTAGAAGTGGAAAAACCCAGATACTCCTGCGATTGGGGATGGACTCTATATAATTGGGACCACATAACGAAATTATTGGGATATTCACGCCTTCATGACGAACTGAAGTCTAGAGGACAACTTACTGGGTGTTTCAAGACTGGACAAATCTGGGGGGAAGGTATCAAATTTTGAAATAGATTGAGGACAGTTTGGAGAAGTTATAAACTGAGGTGCTGAGGTATGTACTAGCATGAACACTGCATTTGTTGTCTTCCTTAATAGTGTGCTAATTCTTAAAGGGCAAATCCAGCTGAAACTTTTTTTTTTTAGCTTAGGACAGAATAGGGCAGAGGTATAATATTTCTCAGGTTTTTAATGCTCGCAATTTCTTTTATTGGCTGTGTAGTCACAGAGAAATCAAGTAAGCAAAATCTGCTTAACGAAAGAGTACAATAATAAAACTTTTTTTTTATGAAGCAGAGTGGGGAAGGCTGCAAACCGTTGTTGGGTTTTTATGGTCACTTGTTTCGTCAGAGATCACCAAAAAATGTTGGTCACCAAAACAGGAAGTAAAGTGAAATCTCACCAAAAGGGACACAAACAGCAAAAGAAACCTGACAAAATGTATAACCTGTTCCCCACTCTATAAAAAAATCAATGCAATATTGTTGACTGAGTTAGACTTTGAGTGCATTACCTAAAAAAAACAGTTGGAATCCTTCATGTTCTGATCAGCTTTAACCTTAATATATTCTCTTTAGCTGCACTAAAGAATCAGCACGTACTATGCCAATGGGTGCTTCTTTTTTTTTTTTTAAGAACAATGGTCTAAAAGTGCCTGATCTGCCAACTTAACTTTGTGTATGGGCATTTATATTGTTATTAAATGCTATGTCAATCAAGTGAACTTTTTATTGTTTTACCATCCACATGAAAAGTGTGCATGCCAAAGCAAAACCTTTTTGTTTTTATTTATGGATAGAGAGGGGAAACCCAACCCAAGTCACTGTTTTACAGCTATCTGGAGCTTCGTTAGAGCAATTTGCCCTTTGTTTCGGTCCTGCTGTTTTGGAACAATCTACAACAGGGACAAAGACAGAAATACAAATCTGACAGGGATTCTTGTCTTCCCCTATGCTACTAAAGAAAGCATTTTTATGTTTGTCCATGTTCCTGTTAGACAGTTCCTCTCACTTCCTGTCTGCTAAAATGTCAGAAAAAAACAGGTAGTAATGATACATTTCAAAAAATGGTCACTGCCCCAATCTATAACTGGCCTTCACAGCAAGGAGCACATGGAAGGGAGACGCATGTCAAACAATAAAAGAGAAAAATTCCCAGCTTAACTTACCAACTAGTTCGTGAACACACCAAATTGTCCTATCTAACAGTTTGCATGAAAAACAGGGGTTTAGTCAGCACACATTTGCAAATACATGCATAAGCTGCAGAGCCTCTTTGCGGCACCCCAATATTCTTCAGTTCCTAACTCTAAATTTTGAGAGGCTCTATCAGGGGCGGACTGAGAACTCATGGGGCCCCCGGGCAATAGGGGATCATAGGGCCCCTGTGTCCTTGCCCAAACTCAAAAAAGCCTATGAAAAAGGTACCAGGGGCATCTCATGGGGTCCCCTACTGACCCCGGGCCCTTGGGCAGTGCCCGAGTTTCCAAATGGTCAGTCCGCCCCTGGGCTCTATAGTAGAAGCACATGTATAAATGGATAGACTGAGAGCAGGTGAGCCTGAGGGAGCCCACCACTCTTTAAAGGTACAGGGGTGCACTGGACACCCAGCATATAGCACAAATGCAGCCAGGGTGTCCAGTGCAGCCCCTCACCAGCATATCAACAGTACAAAAAATGGCAACTGCCCCAATCTATAACTGTCCTTCGCAGCAAGGAACACATGGAAGGGCGACGCATGTCAAGCAATAAAAGAGAAAAATTCCCATCTCAACTTACCGACCAGTTTGCAAACAAACCAAATTGTTCTGTCTAACAGTTTGCGTTAAAAACGGGTTTAGTTAGCACATATTTGCAAATACATGTGTAAGCTGCAGAGCCTCTTCACAGCACCCCAGTATTCTGAAGTTCCTAAATTTTGAGAGCCTCCATAGTAGAAGCACATGTATAAATGAATAGACTGAGGGCAGGTGAAAATTATGCATTTCTCAAATGGAATTAACAACTTGATAGGGTTTCTAAAAGTTTCCTTTTCCTTTTTGGCTGGACGTACAATTTAGTTCAAGAAGCTGAAAAAAGATATTATATAATTATACATATATAGTATTATGAAAAACCGTTTCTAGTAATAATTTGTAATATGTATTTACTCTCTGTCTATGTACTGTATGTGTGGGTGGGGCCAGGAGTAGTGCTACCCAGTAGAGGGGGATCACTCACAGAAAGACCAACTGTAGGTATAAGTTCTTGTATTTGAAGAAATTGTAAACACTTGCAGTATTACTGCCAATAACATTTGCAGTATTAGTCCAGGAATGAATGGCACATGTTGCAGCTTAAGTCACATGGTGAATCACAAGCTTGTAACAGCATGTCACACAACACTGGCACAGGAAAAGCAGCTGTGATTCTCACTGATACACAGTATGGTACTATTGCAGGCAGGGAATGCCTTTCAGATGTTTGGCTCGCAGAAATGCGCATGCTCATGGAATTCCCACCAGAATGGGCACAGTGCATGTAGGTGCCAAATGGGCTTTTTAAGGACGCTTCTGCCCATGCTTAGGTGCTGACTAGTTTTCAGCTTTCAGCTGATCACTGTGTGTCCAGCTATAACTTTGCTTGTTCCTTTGTTGCTGACCTGGCTTCTCTCTGACCTGAACTTGGATCCTGCTTCTGCCTTGTCACCACTTCCTTTCCTGACCTATGATTCTGTACCTCACTGCCCACCTGCTGCTGACCTACGCTATTCCTGTAACCACACTTCTGTACCTGGTTCTGTTCCCACATCCTGTCGGAGTACCTACCTGACTGTCTTCTGTACCAGCTCTGCTCACCACAATGCGTTCCTGTCTTACGTCTGATGGGAGCTCTGCAAAGCATTGCATCTGGAACCTGCAGCTCAGCTGGAGTGCCACTTTGACTTCAGATGCACAGCTGCTGTTCCTGCTCTGATGTTCTGCCAGCCTGCCTATGACCGCATTTCAGCAGCCTGCTGAAAGCGCTCCTATTAACACCTGCTGGCACTAGTGTTACTCCTGTCCCTTTGTACCCTCTTTTCCACCTTCAGCAGGACCTAGGCTGGAGATACAAGAGAGGCCAACCTCATCATTTCAGTCTCCAGTCAAGTATGTGACAGCCTACTTTACCCAGATGGAATCTGCTGGAGGGGTAGCTGACTGGCAAAACACAGCTAGAGCTAGTGGCTCTTCTAGACTGATAGGACGATGGCAGCAGCAGCTCCAGTGACCAAGATGTATCAGGGAAATTCAGCAAGGTTCCTATTCTGTCCCTCCTTATGCAGGAACCTGTCCCCAGGCTTCTCTCTCCCTAACCATTGGGGAACTTATCCCTAACCTCACCACATTCAAAAGTGTGCCAAACCTAGGTAGGGTCCCCCAACTAAGATAACCACCAGAAGTCATTGGGGAATGCATCGTCCAGTCAAATAGCTGCTCTTCCTCTAAGCCTCAGCTCCATCCGTATAGTGAGAAGGCACCACCTGCTGGATGGAGTGAAAACTACACCTGCATTTATCTATCTATCTATCTATCTATCTATCTATCTATCTATCTATCTATCTATCCACCCATCTATCTTCTATATATCCATACATTATGCACCGGGTAGTTCTTACACTAAATAACAATCATGTTGTGAGTATGGCTCATTTACAACTAAATGTTAGGTATATGGAAATTTGTACATCAACACTAGTGCTACAGTAAATTTAGAGGTGCACCTCTTAACATTTGTATGCAGCAACTTGCACCAGAGCCACAATCACACAATAATGTTACTCCAAGATATGTTTAAAGAACAGTAATAGCTATATGAGAAGTAACAAATTTACCTTGAGAAGAAGATATATTTTACATCCAATGGCAATCTAGTGGAATCTCCTAAACAGCAATCCAAAGTCCTCCCAGTTGTTGAATAACCTTCACTAGTGATTTACAGCAATGTACTCACAATGGAAGCACTCTATACAGACCTGTTAAACATCAGCACGATAGTTTCAGTGAAATATATATTTAAGCATTATTTTTAACGCTGCTTGCAATTTATGCTTTCATTTGCTACTTCCAGATCTTGATAGATGTTTTAAAAAATTGAAGCATTTATCGAGTTAAAATACAGATTCAGTTGAGGTTACCTCTTTGTGTACTTTCCTCTTTTTTCTTTTTTGTGCACCTCTTGAATGTTGTCCCCTTTTCTCAAAAAACCACAACCACACAAAAGCTATTCCACTGAAAACAAAGTAAAACATCAACATTGCATGCTGCTTCACAAAAGTTTTCTTGTCAGTGCTCACAGGCCATCTCTTTCATAGCATAGAATTACCCAAAAGCCTCCTGGGAGCAGACTAGACAAAGAAGAAACCTTACTTTCTCTGTCTTGCCATCAGCAAGGTCTGGGGAAATGAATGAACAGTCTGAAGGGAGTGTGGTTGGGGTCAGGCAGAGAACGGACCCAATAAAGAAACTCAACTTTGTTCACACGAGATTCCAATTAACTCAGCACCAGCCCATAATGCTTTGCAAGGAGCCTTTCAATATTAAACTTCAAAAGAGGCTTATTGGCCTGACCTTTCTTCTTCTAAATGGGGCCGTATGTAAGAACACTTGGCAGTATTTTATAGCACAGCATGTCCAGTTTTGCTGCATGCCCAGCCCCATTGCATTCTCATGGATAATGTCTAATTTTATTGTGTTGAACTGCTTCAAATGTGGACTGTGGAACAGCATTCCACAATCATATAAGGTAATATGATAAATTAGAAAGGTAGGCAGACTAAAATATGAAACAAAATTCTAATATACTATACTTTAAGGGTGTCCAGTTAGTAACAAAATACCTTCTAACATGTTAAAATATGAAATTATCAAACAAAATATATGAGACAAATGCTTCTGCTGTCATTTTAAATTTTTTTTGAATGTTAGATGGGTGATTAGCATGCCAATCATCAGACCTAGGATATTAAAGCTGAACTCCATGCAGATTATTAAACACACAAATTCAAGTAGGTGCTGTATGTGTTAATTTAAAAATCATTAAGGGCCTACGTACACTTTGCCATCGAGCTGTGTTGCAGTAATATGCAGGTTACTGCAACAAACATTGAGGCATCTTGTATGCGCTAGTGCATTGCAGTGCCATTCTTTTTGCTCTTCACTACACATGCTTTACATTGCACCAATGCATTGAAGTGCACTACCGTGTGTTGTGGTATGGCACATCAGAAAATATGCTGCATATACATTGTATTATGTATTATGGTGCATTGACAGACCATTTTATTAAATACGATGCTAAATGCAACACACATTTATGCAAATATAGCTCATTGTACATTAATCCAATGCACCAGAACCACAGCCTATGAATGGGCTCTAAGTATATGTTTAAAAGTGACTAATGTAAGTAACTAGGTTTAACTTGATATTGGCCTTTGTGAAAAGCAGCTAAAATAAAATAACACTCAAAAGCACAAACAGCATACTAGTGTACTAATTAAATACTGTTTATTATACACAAATTCATTTTTACACTTGCATTAAAAATTAAAGCAAAGTGGGCGGTCTGGATGATCAAGCCCATGGGACTTCTTTATTTGTGGCCAGTGATTGGCAGTCTGGCAGATGTTGCTTTTGGTATTATGGAGGGAGAGGTCCTATTTGTTTGGATATCCTGACCACCCCCTTTGCTTTTATTTTTAATGTGAGTACAACATTTCATCTGTGGAATAAATGGTTTTAATATTACATTATTTTAGGAAGCTGTATGTGCTTTTGATTAGTACACAGATTCACAGTGATGTTGGTACACTCCTTGGATAGTGATGGCTTGGGTTTAGGTTTGTCTTGTGGAAAGTTCCCACTACAGACCCTTGAAGGTTATCAGAGCTGAATATTAATAATTTTTCAAAGCCAATTTACAAGCTTTTGTTACAGAAGGTCATGGATAGTTTGGATCTCCTCTGTCTGCAAGTCCATTTAAGAGTCTAGAATAAATTGCGGGAGGAGGGGCTCCACTTAATTTAAAAAAAAAATATAGACCTGAGCCCTATTTAGAATAGGGGTTTGGTATGGTTTAAGGGGCCCCCCATGCAAAAAAAAGAAAATGTGTGCGGTTCTCCTAAAACTCCATACCAGTTTCTTATCCAGGCATGTAGCCTGGATTGCCAGTTGTGATAGGGGCATTGAGTGTGTGCCATCCTGAGAGTGCCATCCTGAGAGTGCACCCTCCTGAAATATGCCAGGCCACATTATCTGCAAACAAAAATGTTGTGGGCCCCCCTATTCTGTATAGGGTTCTGGTATGTGTTTTTAAGGGTCCCCACGAAAAACATGTGGGGCTCACTAAAACTTCATAGCAGTCCCTCATCCGGGCATGCAGTCTGGATGGCCAGGAAAGAGGATGCAGCAGGTGTGTGCCATCCTCCTGAAATATGCCAGTCCACATTTCCTGTAAATGAAAGAAAATAAAAACCCTAAAGATCTATAGACCCTTATCCAGGCATGCAACTTTGTTGACCTGGAAAGGGATGCAAATATCTGTTCCCCCTTTTAAACTATGCCTAGCCAAATGCCCCCCCCCCCCCCCCCGAAGACACGAAGACAAGATTCCTTGCCCCTGACCTGGTGTATGTATGGTTCTGTGAGGAGAAGAGGGCCCCTATTTTTCTGGTCATCCCCCCTACATGAATAAATAATGGATAGTTCAATGTCAATAAATCATCTAGTGATGTAGTTCCCATGGACCCAAAGACATGATGACCTATGTTACAACGATCTTGTCCTGTCACACTCCCATCAAGGACATTGGCTGGATGTTAAATGTCAACAAACCGGCTGGGTGTGCTGGTTGACATCATTAACCAAATATGACCATGACTATATTTGTTCAAAGACATCACCCAGGTTTGCCATAGTCTTGTTAACAATGTGAAACAAGCTAGTGGGCAGGAAGCTTCCATTTATAATGAAAGATTTGTGAGTGAAGCAGCTGGAGGTTCAAGCGGGTAAACTGTCCAAATCTGGCCATTTAGTTAGCCTGTTCAGTGAACTTCAAATAGTTAGAATTCAGTTTGACCCAAACACAAAGCTCATACCTATCCTTGGTGCGTTTGTTTTAGGGCAGCACAGTGGCTAATTGGTTAGTACCAACCGCATAAGGGTTGTCAGTTCGAATATCAACCATGGCACTACCTACACTGAGCTTGCATATTCTCCCTGTGCCTGCATGGGTTTCACCACATGCTCCAAAGGCATACAGGTAAGTTAATTGGATCCTGTGTACGAATAGCCCTAGTATGTATATGTGTGAATATGAGTTAGATACCTTAGATTGTAAGTTCTTGAGGGCAGGGACTGATGTGAATGTTCAATATATATGGAAAGGGTTGCGTAAAATGAAGGCACTATATTAGTACCTATAATAAATAGTATTTTAGCTACTTTTCCTATATTAGTCAGACTTTTCGATTTTGGTTTTGTTTGTAATATTTATACCAGTGTTTATGCATATATATTTGTTAATTCTTACTGTGCATCTAATTCTTGCAATAAAGCCAAGTAAACAATCCATTAGTATATATTAATGTGCCTTAACTAAAAAGGAATACTGTGTATAAAAACATTTTACAGTCACCGGAATACAATACAAGACATACAGAGTGCTGAAACTGTGAATACGTACAAATGCACACTATCTACTCTTTCCTAACAAATGCACTTGTCTATATGCAATATGGATACCCTTATTTAGTCATTTGTCTCTGTTATAGATGGTCAATGATATTTGCAGCAAACAGGACTCAAGGCACTTCAAGTGGTTGCAGGAAAATGAGTTATTGGTTATGGCAGTATCTCTCTCTCTTGTATTGTAGTATGGTCCCTTTGCTAAGTCCTTCTTTAAGCTTGTGTTGCTGGCCATTTATGGTGAAATATTTGGTAGTCATTCCCACATGGGGCAACTCTTTCTACTTCCTTCCAACATTAGTTTATTGGAGGGAAATCTTTCTGTCCATAAACTCTAGATGACAACAAAGTACCAATAATGTCCAATGACCATTAGGTCAAGTGTTGACAGTTCATCCATGTCAGCTTGCATCCAGTGTTTGGCAAGAGCTTTTCTCAACAACAGGAACAGTTTAAAAAGTGTACTTTCTCGGTTCACAGTACACACAGTATCTGTATTTCTTTTGCCTTACATGACACCACAACGGATCTTGTACAAACACTTTCCTTGATTGAACAGTAGCATTTCAAACAGATATTTCCACAAGAAACTGAACTTTATTGTCCCTGAAAAATCACATCACAATATACATGATGCAACATTCAATAACACTTAGCATTTATCTTTTTACAACTAGAAAGTCTTTTCCATGGCCCATGGTAAAAGCCTCTGTGTGCAAAATAGGTTTTATTTCTGTGATTTTGAGATCAGAGATCAGACTGGGTGAAGGAGTGATAACACAGGACACCAATAAATTGTACTCATGTGCTAACAAGAAATATGCTATGATCAGAAGAATGCAGAGTGACAGACCGATGAGCTCATTGGTCTATTGCTTCTCTTTTTACTGTCCAATCACAGAGTCAAGACCTACTGTACTTGTATTACTCAACAACAGTGAGGAACAGTGAGATCTCCAGACTATCTGTGGGCAGCACAGTGGCTAAATGGTTAGCACTTCCGCCTGGCAGCACTAGGGTCATTGGATCGAATCCCAGCCACTGCACCAACTGCCTGGAGTTTGCATGTTCTCCCTGTGCCTGCGTGGGTTTCTCCTGGGTACTTCGGTTTCCTCCCACACTCCAAAGACATGCTGGTAGGTTAATTGGATCCTGTCTAAATTGGCCCTAATATGTGTATGTATGAATGGGAGTTAGGGACCTTAGATTGTACACCCCTTGAGGGTTAGGGACTGGTGGGAATGTACAACATATATGTGTAAAGCGCTGCATAAATGACGGCACTATATAAGTACCTGAAATAAATAAATACATAAATAAATAAATCTGTGCTGTTTGGCACTGTACTTCTCAGGAACTAAAAGACTAAAAGACAATCCATTTGTAGGTAAAACATTTCCAATATTTTATTTTATGTGTATATAGTATACATGTGCACACCAGATATTTTAATTTCATTTCAGATGCACGCTCATTGAAGAATTTCATTTCGTCATATTCGTTATGTGGAACCAATTCGTCTTCGGAATTAATTTTGTATTTTTTACATTTGTTGGTCCGAGTGGATTATAAAAAAATTGCAGTTTTTCCAGAAGGTTGCTATATATTTGATACAGTATTGAATAGGATGAATTTGAATCAGAAGAGTTCGATATTTTCAGACACTAGACCAACCCAAGAGAAATGGTATAAGCTGATAGAACAATGTCAACTGGCATCATGTGCATCCAAAAAACATGCTTGAAACAAAATTCAGATCCATTCCTTATACAAATTCAAATGATCAAATTAATCAGAAAATGTATTTAATTTCCCCATGGGCCTGAACTACCAGGTGCTGGCTTATCTTTACTATGGAACTTATACTAACGTGTGGGAACACTTTGACTTGAGCACCAGTCTTCAGCCACAAAGGACTAAGCTGGCGATTTTATTCCTTATGTATCCCACAGCAAATGCATCAGCATGGCTGCCTGAGGTCCAATTTGGTAATGCACAGAAAGGGGTGACAAAGCTGCCCTGAATTAAAAAACCTATGAGAACATGCAGTGGCCCTAAGAAAGAATGCTGGTAGGATAAGCAGGTTTTAGGTAAAAACAAGGAGAAATCAAGAATATAAAAGGATTACATTTTTTGACATTAGAGGGTCATATGCAGCAATATATTTAAGTTCAGATTTATTGCTACGCAGTGTATTTGTTTGTGTGTGCAAGCGTGTGTTTTTCATACAAGTATAAGTCTTTTTGAGTATACAATGCGAAGACTCATATTGTAAGGCTGAAATATCTGCCCAAGACTTAGCTGGAAGTATTCTAGAATTATTCTTGAAACCAGTAAATCCTTTAATAATATAGTACAAATGCAAAGCCTTGTCTGCTGAATCCTGAATTAACACTATAATCTCTCTGACAATATCCTCTGCACAGACCTGTGTATTCACCTTATGCTATTAGAGTTGACTTAACATTTGGAGCTCTGTGCTAGAATAAGAAAATATTTGAACTCTTTAGAGACCTATTAAAGTATTAATAAAATTATATTTTATTTGTAAAATGGAGAAAAATGTAAAGCAAATATTAGCATAATATTGCTTCTCACAATCTGTCAGTTATATATATTTAAATCAGTTGCATTAATAGAAATAAGCAATTTGGTGAACAAAGTGCATACAGTACATGAAATAAATTGGGGGAATTGAATGTATTTTCTAAGCAAAGAGTCCTGATCTCAAAAAACTGCCAATGAAATGTATCATCTGGTGTTATCCCATTAAGAGGAAAAGACAGGATCAAATGCAGCTTGTCTGGTTTTGTTGATTCACTGCCAGCCTTATTGATGCCCCTCGCAATACCAAAATATCATTAAAGTTCCTCTGTTCGTGGCCCTAGGTCCTTTAGTAGCATCCTCCCAAAAGGATTTGGTCCTGTAATCCTATGCAATCAGTCATGGGTACTATAAAAGAGCTGAATAATATGGTCTCCATTCAATGTCCATTCATCACTAGCTTCCCCCACGTTCCCCTGATTCTCAGCAATGTCCATCCATCACCAGTTTTCCCCAAGCTCTCCTGGAGTTCAACATAGCAGACTCCTCTGAAGATGCCCCCAACAGGCAGCCATCTTCCTAATTTTCCAGCCCCTAACACAGTCCAGCTTAGATTCTTTGGGCCTTAGGGTAGGCCCCAGGCAAAGACCTTTGTCTACAGTAACATCCTCTCCAAGCAAAAGTCTAGAAGGGAAGGATATTTCTATAAAATTTTTCCAAATATTTATTTTCTATCCTTAGCTCACATTACTGTGTTTAAATCCTCAGTGATTGGCCAAGGCAGGTAAATATTTATAACTCAGTACATTGTTCCTTCTCACACTAACTACTTGAGTCAACTCAGCAGCAGCAGTCAGAAATAATTAATGTCTTGGGCTTAGAATAAACCATAAAATATAAACAGAACTCAAGCTGGCTACAGTTTAGTTGAAAACACACCAAATTTAGCTAGGGACACTTCAGCTCAAAGCACGGTCTCTACACATGGCTTAAAATAAAGTTTTTTATCCTTGTGTTCTAGCTTTATGATTTTAGCCCCTATGAGGGGGAACAAGCCACAAAAACATATATTAATCCACATATATCCATCATAAATCCAGCATTAAATAAAACATAAGAAGGTAGGACAACAACGATATTCAAAGTACAATAGCCAATAAGATGTTATGGCAATTTTATCTCTTACTATGTGTTACTGTCCTTTTTTTTTACCATTGTTGTCCCAGCTTCTTATTTGCTGAATAAGCACATATGTTTTATTCCTGGATTGGTGACATATATATATATATATATATATATATATATATATATATATATATTGTAACAGGGTTGGCTTGGCAGCGGGTGTGTGTGACCCCCTGGATGGGTGCACAACACAAAAACACAGGTACAGCACAACAGTGGAGGTGAAAAAACAAAAAGGTGCAGTTTATTTACAATATTTACAGGAAAACGTCAAAACAAAAAGAAACATCAAATCAAACCCTGGCCAACTTGGCTACTTATTGTACAATTAGCTTCCCTAGCTATCCACCAGGTACAGCCTGATACTATACCTAGTCCCTGTTAGTTGGAGACTTAGCCACACAAGCTTTTGCCTCACTGCACACAGATAATATGTTGCTCCCCAGTCAGTTCAGGCACAGATCTGGTTCCAGGGTGGAGCAACTCCCTAAGCAGCTTGGGAAGTTTTATCAAGGCCTTAATGAGCCCACTATCTTCAGCTGGGCTCATTACCTCAGTGCTAAAGGGCTCAGCACTTCCTTCTAGTGGAACAAATCCCCATAGAGTCTGAACCTTGGACAAATATATCGTCCATCCAGGACGCAACCAGGTGATTTCACCTGCCTACCGTCACATACCCCCCCCCCCCCTCTTGTTTCAACCTTGGGGTTGTAACACCAATAGCCAGGCAGGCATGAACTCGGGATAAAGCATCCACATTTCCCATCTGAACTCCAGGGTGATGCTTTACCGTGAAGGTAAATTCTTGTAGGGCCAGAAACCACCTATTTACCCTTCTATTGGTCTCTTTATTTTGAGCCATCCACATTAAGGGAGCGTGATCCGTGATCAGGTCAAAAATGTCTGCCTAGCAGATAGTACCGAAGGGAATCTAGGGCCCACTGTACCTCTAAACACTCCTTCTCAATCGTGGTGTAATTTTCCTCGTGAGATTTTAGCTTTCTGCTGAGGTAGATTACCGGGTGCTCCTCCCTCTTTCAAACCTGGAACAGCACTGCTCCTAAGCCAACACTGGATGCATCCGTCTGGACCACAAAGTCTTTTGAGAAGTCTGGTGAGTATAGCACTGGCTGGCTACATAAGGCCCTTTTTAAAGACTGGAAGGCTGCTCCACTTAACCATGACCGATTCCTTCCCTTTTGTCAGGTTGGTTAGGGGCACTGCCAGAGAAGCAAATTGGGGGATAAATCGCCAATAGTAGCCAGCAATTCCTAAAAAAGCCCGTACCTGCTTCTTGTTATTTGGGCGTGGCCAACTCTGTATCGCTTCAACTTTGTTGATCTGAGGTTTTATTACCACTCTCCCAATAGTGTACCCCAGGTACCTGGCCTCTTCCTGTCCCTCCAAGGGATTCCCTGTCCCTCCAGGCCTTCAACACATTAACGTGGTAGATCTGTTCTGTTCACCTCGCTCACTCTCTCAATTACCTGGTATGGGCCATGCCATTTGGCCAGGAATTCGCTTTCAACCGTTGGGTCTAGCACTAGCACTCCATCTCCTTTGGCAAACGACCTGGTCTGGGCCCTCCGATTGTACACCCTCTGCTGCGCTAACTGCTCTTGGGCCAAATGTTCCTTTACGATCGGCATTACCTGGGCAATTCTATCCTGCATTTGGGCGACGTGCTCAATCATAGTCCGGTGGGGAGAACTCTCACTTTCCCAAGTTTCCTTGGCAATATCTAACAGCCCTCTTGGGTGTCTCCCATAGAGCAACTCAAAAGGTGAAAACCCTGTAGAGGACTGGGGTACCTCCCGGATGGCGAACATCAAATAAGGAATTAAATAATCCCAACCCTTTCCATCCTTATCTACCACCTTCCTTAACATGTGTTTCAGGGTTTTGTTGAACCTTTCAACCAACCCGTCTGTTTGGGGATGATACACAGAGGTGCGCAATTGCTTTACCTTGAACAGTTTGCACAGCTCTTTCATCACCCGGAACATAAAGGGGGTTCCCTGATCAGTAAGCAGTTCCTTCAAAATACCCACTTGGCTGAAAACGAGAAATAGCTCCTTAGCTATCGTCTTGGCAGAGATATTTCGGAGCGGAATTGCCTCTGGATAGCGGGTGGCATAGTTGAGTATGACCAACATGTACTGATGCCCCCTAGCGGACTTCACCAGCGGACCTACCAAATCCATTGCAATCCTTTCAAAAGGGACCTCAATGATGGGAAGAGGTACGAAAGGACTACAGAAATGGGGCATAGGGGCCGACTTCTGACACACAGGGCAAGAAGAACAGTAATTCTTTATCTCCTTAATGACCCCAGGCCAATAGAACCACTGCAATACTCTTTCCCGTGTTTTCTCTGCCCCCAAATGACCCCCAAGGATGTGTCCATGAGCCAACTCCAACACCAACTTCCTGTAAGGGCTGGGCACCACCAGTTGCTCAATGGTTTCTTCCGCCCCTTGAGCAACTCGACAGAATAGGTCCCTTTCCACAAGGAAGTACGTATACGCACAAGTTTTCTCTGGGCTCACTAGTTCGCCATCTAGTTTTACTACATTTTCCCGTGCTTTTATCAGTGTGGGGTCTTTCAACTGTTCAGTGGCAAAATTTTCCCTATGAACCTCTAAATCCGAAAACTCAACAGCCGGCAGGTTTTTGTCTGAAGAGGCAGGCTCCTCCCCAGTTCCTTGGGTCTCCCCTGCTAGTACCAACAAGGGGAACGTGGGAGAGACCTCACCACACTCAGACGATTTCTGGGATTCACCTTCCTGGTTTGAAGGGCAGACAGTGGGGGGGGTCAGGACAATCCCAGAGTTCCCAGAATTTTGGAAAATCCCTCCCGACAATGGCATCATGTGGTAAGTGAGGCACCAATCCTACCTGATGAGACAGGTTACCTTTGGGGGTCTCAAAAAACACGGTTGCCACTGGATACTCCCTGGTGTCCCCATGCACACAAATAACAGCCACCTTTTTATACCCAGAGACCTCTGTAGTGACTATCTCCTCTCTTATCAAGGTCACCAGGCTACCTGAATCCAGCAACACAACAACATTATTTCTATTAACAGTCATTTTACACAAATGTTTCTCGGTGCCCCGGCTGGCAGTGCATACCACTGTCGCAAACAGCGACTGACGTCTGTCCCTCAGAAAGCCACACTGCATAGGCTCATCCACCACTGGGCAATTGGCTGCAATATGTCCCTCTTGCCGGCAGCGGTAACAAATAACCTTTTTCGCCGCCTCTTGCGGTCTTGATCTTCCTGGCCACTCTTGCCAGACATTGGGTAATACTCTCACCCTCTCACTCTCTCCACCCTCACCCCTTGGAATCATCTTACCCCCCGCTGGGGATGGTCTGTTCTTAGGGTGGAAAGTCCGTGAGTCTCTGGAAGAGGAGGTCAGGTTCTCTATAGCCAAGTATCTCTCCACTAGATCCACAAGCTTGTCTGCTGTCTCTGGGTCTCCATGGCTGACCCACTTTTGAATGGCATTAGGCAGAGACCTTAGGAACCGATCCATAACAACACGTTCCACAATTTTTGGGGCGGTCAAAGTCTCTGGCTGCAGCCACTTCCTGCTCAGGTGAATGAGATCATACATCTGTGACCTGGGAGGTTTCCCAAGCTGAAAAGTCCAATTATGCACACGCTGAGCACGGACAGCAAGGGTAACACCCAGTGGTGCCAAAATTTCCGCTTTCAGCACATCATAGTCTTTCGCTCGGTCCGGTTCCAGGTCATAATAAGCTTTTTGCGACTCCCCAGTTAATAGTGGGGCCATCAATCCAGCCCACTGTTCCTTAGGCCACTTTTCCCTTTCAGCGGTCTTTTCAAATGTGGTTAGAAAAACCTCAGGATCATTATCTCCAGTCATTTTTGGCAATAAACGGCCCACAAAAAATGATGGTGTTTTACCAGAATCATCACCAGCCTCAGTCTGCTGCCTCTGCTGGAGCTGCTTCAAGACAGCCTCAATTTGTTGCTGGTGTCTCTGGTCCTGCTGCACCAGCAATTCCCTATGGTGGGCATCCGCTTGTTCCAAGGCTTTCTGCTGGGCTGCAATGCTCTGCTGGAAACTTGCATTTGCCTGTTGTTGATTGGCATTTGCCTATTGTTGATTGGCATTCGCCAGAGCCAACTGTCTTATTATCTCCTCCATGCTGGCCTTTAGTTACCACGAACTCCACCATATGTAATGGGGTTGGCTTGGCAGCGGGTGTGTGTGACCCCCTGGATGGGTGCACAACACAAAAACACAGGTACAGCACAACAACAGTGGAGGTGAAAAAACAAAAAGGTGCAGTTTATTTACAATATTTACAGGAAAACGTGAAAACAAAAAGAAACATCAAATCAAACTCTGGCCAACTTGACTACTTACTGTACAATTAGTTTCCCTAGCTATCTACCAGGTACAGCCTGATAATATACCTAGTTGCTGGTAGTTGGAGGCTAGCCACACAGGCTTTTGTCTCACTGCACACAGATAATATGTTGCTCCCCAGTCAGTTCAGGCACAGATCTGGTTCCAGGTTGGAGCAACTCTCTAAGCAAGCTGGGAAGTTTTATCAAGGCCTTAATGAGCCCACTAACTTCAGCTGGGCTCATTACCTCAGTGCTGAAGGGCTCAGCACTTCCCCCTAGTGGAACAAATCCACATAGAGTCTAAACCATGGACAAATATATTGTCTATCCAGGACGCAACCAGGTGATTTCACCTGCCTACTGTCACTATATATATATATATATGGTCTTGTTCTTTTTATTACTGAGTTCATTTTTAAATGCAAACATTCTAAAATTACAAGTGAAAAATGTGCATTATGTGTGCGCTACAATGAATATACTATGCTAAATTACTTAATATGACAGTCACAAATTGCAAGGTATTGGGTATATTGTCTTTAAAACTAATTAATGCATGACTTTTGCTTGTGTATCAGGAATCTAGCCTTTTTTAAGAGGGGTAGGGGTATGTAATCATTCTGGTGTAGTGATGAAAATTATTTGGAAACTACAGTGTGTTTAAGGAGTTTCCCCAATGAGAACAAACTTTGTCACTTGGCAGCAAAAATAAAAACACATCCGCACCGCTGTGATTTTGTGAACAGTATTTCAGCAGCAGGAGTTGCTTATTCTTCCACTTGGAAGGTGAAATTCAATGGCATTTATCTCTACTGCACAGATTCTGCATTACAGTTGTCAATATGCAGCCATCCCTCATTTTACCTTGATTCTCATCCTGCAACAGCATTGGAAGACAGGCAGATCAGAAGCTCCTGTTTAATTTACTGCCACCCTTGCTTATCTGTAAGACCATTTCCTTGTGATATATGTAGGACATTAAATTACAAAAACTATCTGCAGAAAAAAATACCTTTATAAAATAGAATGAAAATAAAGTGTTGGCCATCATTATAACCTTCAAAAAGCTGATGGTTGTGTTTCTTCTCTGGAACAAAAAAAGTGAATAAATTGTATTTGTGTGTGCTCCTTAAGAATGTCTTTAAACATGCAAAACCTAGAATAGAATGCACAAAGACTATATACAGATCATGATGGGCAAATATATATGTCTGTACATATGACAGGTAATAATTATAAACTCATGAAAACATTAGTGATAGTTTGAACAGGGTTGCATGCATATATGTACGCAAATATTATTTCACAGAATAAAAAAAAAAAAAACTTTTAGCTGACATGTTAGTGGATGCCTGCCTAAGAAAATAACAAAATCTGTTACTCAGTTTTGTAGTCTAAATTGACTGAGCATTAAAAAGATTAAAGGATAAGTGTGCTTCCAGATAAATCACACGTATCCTGCTTGCCTAGCCCCCTGATGAAAACTATTCCACTCTCACCTGCCCTAGATGCACAATTATCCATCATCACGGTGCTAATATTTCCAACGCCGATTTTAACTCCCCCACCTTCTTAAAATACCCCAACAGTATTGAATGACATAAAGGAATGTATCATATTGGATATTAAAATGTCTATCATGTTTATAAAATTTATCATGATTGAATTAATGTTAGATATGCTAAAGAGATCAATATTTATCAATATTTAGTATTTACAATTTTCAGTCAGGAAATGGAGCTCCAGGCTTCTTTTCTAATATGTATTGGGCCAATTTTAGTCACTTTTCTGAAAACTGTTGTTTACAGAGCTCAGTAGCTGAAGGTTAGATTATATACACAACACAAAAACAGTCAGCCTCCAAGTAAATCATTATTGTTCTGCTTTGACTTGAGAAAATCATGATGCCCTGCAAAATCAGTGAAATGAGCGCACCCTGTATTACATGTGTATTCCTAAAATAAAGATCTTATGTACAGAGTAAATTATAGTGGTCATTTTTTAAATAATTTTATACAATATTATTATTATTATCAGGGTTTTTTTCAACAGGAACTTGGAGGAACGCAGTTCTGGCACCTCCTGCACTGAATGTTTGTAATGGCAAGGGGTGCTGGGATGCCTACCGATGCTGGCTATTTGGGGTTTATTGTCACTGTTGGGGTTCTATTGTTGTGGAGGGCTTTATTGTTGCTGGGGGGTCTTATATTGCTGGAAGGTCAATTGTTGTTAGGAGTAATCTACTGTTGAGGGATGGGTCTCCAGCTGATTGCTGGAGGGTCTATTGATGTTGGCTGCTGGGAGATCTGTTGTTGCTGGTGGGGGTCCATTGCTACTGGAGAGGTATTTCGCTGTTGAGGAAGTCTGTTGTAGCTGGGGATCTATTGCTTCCTGGGGGGGTCCCTTGTTACTTGGGGATCTATTGGGGGGATCTTATTGTTGCTGGCTTCAGGGGATCTATTTTACTGCTTTCAAGTTCCTTCTTAATGCAATGCTGTTTTTAATATAGTCTGGTTTATGGCAACTGACCTTCCTTCTATTGCATGCTATGGCAAGGATCAGAGGAGGATCTGGTGCATATGTAAACATACTTGATGGTAGTCTAATCTAAGGGTGATGCGATGCATCAAAATTACACGTAGAGAAGTCCTGAAGATAACATTGCTTCACATCCCCTGAAATGTAAGTGGCATGCCTTTTTCAAATATTTGGTGATACCATACATATCCACCTCTAGCCTCTGTTTGCCTTTCTAATAGCCAGTCATAAGAAGGTGAGCACACAAAGCTTGAACCAGCCTCTTAGGATGCACTAAGGAGATATTACCCTGTGTACAGTAAATAATATTAAAGGGAATGAATACTACATGTGCCATCAGAAATAATCCACAGGTCCCAAATAGAATATATATAGTATATAGTTTACATAGAGTTTAAAAAATCATATGCCGTGTTTTCCCTAATATATATATATATATATATATATATATATATATACAGTATTTGAGAGGGAAGTGTAAAGTACAGCTAAAAGATGATCATACTAGTCTCCAAATACATGATTTATCCTTGATGTAGGGTGACTGTTCTCTTCTTGCTGCATGTTACTCTGTGAACTATATACTGCCTGTCATACAACTAAACCCCCTCATCTTCCAAAAGGTTCAAAAGGGTGGTAAGGGACTCCCCAGCCATTAGAAGGATCTCAGTTACCAGTTCTTAAACCTAGGTTATAATAAAAGTAGAAACCATGTGAAAAGAAAAGGGGCATTGTATTGTTCAGTTGGCATGGCCCAAAAATGCAACATGGGAAAAACACCAATCCTTCAAATGGAATACTTAGGAGATACCTTTAAAATTATATTGAAGTCCAAATTTTTAAAATTAAAATAAAAAGACTATTTACTTATCTGCTCAGAGCAGTCCATTACTTCTTCTTTGGTGTTCACCCTGCCGTTGCTGTCCACTGCTTCTTTTTCCATATTCCAAATTGGGGCATTTATGCTGGTACGTTTCTGAGCCAGGCTGAGTGCCATGACCCAAACAGCATGGCTCAGCCACGCAAGCCACTCCCTTCCCACAGGAGCCAATGTACAAACAGTGTGGCACTAATTACAAACAAACTGTGGTTAAGTGAATAATGAGTAACACCTATACACTGTGTTCCAAATTATTATGCAAATTCTATTTAAGTGTCACAAAGATTAAATATTTTGTTTTTCAGTTTAACTCATGGATGGCATTATGTATCAGGGCTCTTTTGATCACTGAAAACAATCTCGGAGACCTGTGATAATTAGATTGGCCGGTGAGCCCAATTTAAGGAAAAACGACTAAAGGACGGTGTTCCACAATATTGAGCAGAGCACCATTTTCAAGCAATATGGGGAAGAAAAAGGATCTCTCTGCTGCCAAAAAGAGTGAAATAGTTCAATGCCTTGGACGAGGTATGAAAACATTAGATATTTCACAAAAACGTAAGCGTGCTCATCGCACTATTAAGAGATTTGTGGCTGATTCAGAGCACAGACGGGTTTGTGCAGATAAAGGCACATTGAGGAAGATTTCTGCCAGATCCATGCATCGGATCAAGAGAGCAACTGCTAAAATACCATTACATAGCAGCAAACAGATATTTGAAGCTGCTGGTGCCTCTGGAGTCCCACGGCCATCAATGTGTAGAGCCCTCCAGAGTCTTGCAACTGTGCATAAACCTTCTATTCGGCCACCACTAACCAATGCTCACAAGCTGAAAAGGCTGCATTGGGCAGAAAAATACATGAAGACTAATTTTTTAAACAGTCCTGTTCACTAATGAGTGCCGTGCAACCCTGGATGGTCCAGATGGATAGAGTAGTGGATGGTTGGTTGACGGCCACCCTGTTCCAACAAGGCTGCAACGTCAGCAAGGCTGTGGTGGAGTCATGTTTTGGGCCAGAATCATGGTAACAGAGCTGGTCAGCCCCTTTAGGTGTAAAGATGACCTCTGCAAAGTATGTGGAATTTATGACTGACCACTTTCTTCCCTGGTACAGAAGGAAGAACTATGCTTTCCGTAATAAAATCATCTTCATGCATGACAATGCACCATCTCATGCTGCAAATAATACCTCTGCATCAATGGCTGTTATGAGGATAAAAGGAGAGAAATTCATGGTGTGGCCTCCATCCTCCCCTGACCTCAATCCTATTGAGAACCTTTGGAGCATCCTCAAGCAAAAGATCTATGAGGGTGGGAGGCAGTTTACATCCAAACAGCAGCTCTGGGAGGCTATTCTGACATCTTGCAAACAAATTCAAGCAGAAACTGTCGAAAAACTCACAAGTTCAATGGATGCAAGACTGCTATCAAATAAGAGGTCCTATGTTACAATGTAGCGTGACCTGTTAAAATGTTTAAAAAGTTAAAATGTTGTTAAAAGTTTGATTGAAATAGCTTTTGATTTCAGTAAATATGCAGCAAACACAACAAATGACAATTTTCAGTTCTTTACAACCTATAAAGTGTTTTGAAACTTACTGTGCGTAATAATTTGGAACAGTGCATTGTAAGTTTTTTATGTTTAAAAAAAATACTGTTATCATTAGGAGGTTTGTTCACTAAAGTTTAAATTGTACTCTTAATAGTTGATAACATGAGAATTATGCTGACTGTCATTTACATCAACTATTTAGGTAAATGAGAAAAATATAATTTGCATAATATTTTGGAACATGGTGTAAAGCATCACACAATACACCATATTATAATGTGAGTATAAAGTGAGTCCAGAAAAAATAACAATTTTCCAAAAGGCACTCCAAAAAAGAGTAGTGCTGAGTTGCTCTTCTTAAAAATACCCAGTGACACCAAATCTATGCAAAAGGTCAGCAGCTTACCAGATGACAAACCCATGCTATAATGCAAATGGTCCACATACGACTTTAGGGCTGTTCCGACCACCTTCTTGCCAAAAGGATCATCTGGGCCGCACAGTGCTGGCCCATAGTGTAAAATCGTATGAAAATACTGTATTACTTAACCACTTGCCTTCTTGAGGATTTACCCCCCTTCCTGACCAGTAGTACTGCTTGGACCTTGAAGAAGGGGAAATACCCCGAAAGCTTATCCTCAAAATTGTATGTTAGTGCAAATAAAAAAAGTATCATGGACAGTATGCAATTGTTTCTGTTGCAAGTGCACTAATACAGCTACAATTACCTCTAGTATGTAAACAAATAAAGTAATTAAATGTAGGGTCATAAAGGACACTACATGGTACACAGTAGCTACTTTTCAAGGTTCCTCAAAGACCAGAGGCACTTCTGAGCACTTAGATCTCTTTTAGTCTATTTTCTTTTTTGTTTTTGCACTTTTCTACAGATAGTTTTATGACCCTTTGCTGACAGAGGTCTAAAGTCAAAGAACCTGGACTCACAAAAGCCCTCAAATGTTCTCCACAATGGCAATGCTACGGCCACACCCTATAGTATGCAGTTTAATTAGATCATGTAGAAATCAGCTGATACTTAGGAATAATTTTCATTGGTATTAAAAAAAATCTACTTTGAGTCAGTTATAAATCTAAAATAATTAACTGTTTGGGTCTGAAATAGTTTCAACTGCAATTTCATAAATATGATGACCTAATGAATAAAAATTAAAAGTGTCATCATTCCTTTGACCGCTTGCCTAACGGACACTTTTACCCCCTTCCTGCCCAGGCCAATTCTCAGCTTTCAGCACTGTTGCACTTTGAATGACAATTGCACGGTCATGCAACACTGTACGTATATGAAATGTTTATAATTTTTTCACACAAATAGAGATTTCTTTTTAGGGTATTTAATCACCACTGGGTGTTTTATTTTTTGCTAATCAAAGGGAAAAATCATACATTTGAAAAAAAAGGTTTTCTTAATTTATATTATAAAATTTTGCAAATGGGTAATTTTTCTCCTTCACTGATGTGCGGTGATGAGGCTCCACTGATGGGCACTGATAGGCAGCACTGATTAGCACCGATAAGTTGCACTGATTGGTACTGATGAGGCAGCACTGAAAGACAGCACTGATGGGCACTGATTGGCTGCACTGATGAGATGCACTAATGAGGCAGCACTGGTGGGCATTGATGAGGAGGGACTGATGAGGCTGCACTGATATGTGGCACTGATGAGCACTGATAGGTGGCACTGATAAGTGGCATCCATAGGTGTCACTGATTGGCGGCACTGGTGGGCACTGATTGGCAGCACTGATGGGCACTGACTGGCAGCACTGATGGGCACTGATTGGCAGCACTTACGGGCACTGACTGGCAGCACTGATGGGCACAGATTGGCAACGCTGATGGCCACTGATTGGCAGCACTGATGGATCATGATTGACATTAATCGTCAGCACTGATGGGCACTGTTGGGGCTGCACTGATAATCAGGGCACTGATAATCAGTGCCCTGATTATTAGTGATGGGCTGAACACCCCCCACGTTCGATTCACGGTCGAACATTCAAACCTAATGAATGTTCGACTGTGAACTTCGAACTCAATGCAAGTCTATATGACTTTTAAATTCAAAAGTGCCCATTTTTAAGGCAAGTCATTGGCCATAAAAGGGATATGGGGACTCAGGTACCGCCCTGAGGGACAAGAATCAGTGAAAAAAAAAGTACCGTTTTTAAAGGGGCAGTCGTTTTTCATTGCCTAAAGTAAAAAAAAAAGAAAAATTCCTTTAAATATTATGCTTGGGGAGGGGGGTCCCCTTAAACTAACAGCAAAGTTGCACCTCTGTACAATGTATAGAACCTGCTGCAGCAGAACTGACATTTTTTTTAAATTACATTTAGATCTTTAGGTCTGGTAGGAAGGTTAGGAGGGACCCCACAGTAATTTTTTCTTTTTTAAAGTGTGTGGAGTTTCCCCCTAAAAGCCATACTAGGCCCTTTAGGCCTGGTAGGACTTTTTAGGGGAACCCCACCTCCCAAAAAAGGAGAAAAAAGCATGGGCCCCTCCAAAATTCCTACCAGACCCTTAATCCGAGCACTGGCAAGGATGTAAAGAGGCGGACAAATGAGCACCCCCTCCCCGTGGCTTACCAGGCCATGTGCCCTCAGCATGCTGATGGGGACAAGAGCCACTTCCCCACAACCCTGGCCTGGTAATTGTGGGGGGTCTGCAGGCAGGGGGGCTCATTAGCATCAGGGTGCCCCATTAAAAGGGGCACCCTGATGCTGCCCCACCTTGTGAATAAGGGTAAGGGGTACTTGTAAAGTAAATTCAGTAAAAAATTAAGACGCCAGCTTCCTCCTGGGTGTAAAACTCCTTTATTGAACAAAAAAACAAAACAACAGTTTTTGAGAAGTCCTTTATTTTAAAAAAAGGCAAAAAAATGGTTCCATCATTGTAATCCATCATCAATCACAGCATCCAGTGTTGTCAAGACAATGCTGACTCGCCAAAATTAAAAAAAGCCAGACAACCCGTCCTCACCTGCAATCTGACATTTGTCAGGCAGATGTAAACAATTGGGCGGAAATAGTGGTGATGTCACCGCTAGCTCTGCCCAGTTGGGCCGTAGTTGGCCAAAGCATTGCTTTGGCCAATCACAATGCACTGCAAGAGAACAGTGCATTGTGGGGTGCAGCTGGCGAACAGCTCACTGAATGCCCTGACCATTCATGTGTTCGGCAAACACACGAACGGCTGATGTCCAAGTCAAACTTACGTTCGACTCGAACATCAATTCCATCCCTACTGATTAACACTGTAGATGTCTCCTTTCAGATTTGCCAGTTATCGACAGTACATGTACGCTGTGACAGTGTGTGTTTACATTGTGATCAGCTGTGATTGGACACAGCTGATCAAACGGTAAAGGGCTGATATGATTGGCTCTTTACTGTGACATGTGATCAGTTGTATCCATAGGACACAGCGGTCCCAGAAAATGCGTGTCGCAGCGGGTGTGCAGGGGGCACGGTTCTGGGAGGATGCCATATGATGTCCTCCCAGAACTAGATGACTGCGCTGTAGCCATCATTCAGCTATAGCGCAGTCAGCAAGTGGTTAAAAGGCTTGGGTGAGAGACTTTGGAGGGATAATAAAATACTTACAGCATGTTTCTTGTTTTTTTGGGGCCTTGTAAACCCCTGTTACAGATCAGAGTTACAGCTTATTAGAGTTGAGATTCAATATTTTGGTCTATTAGCCTTCTTAAAATGTAGGTATATTAGTAAATTGTCACTAAGTTCCCAAATTATCGACTATGACCATAGATCCAACAGAAAAGAAGTAACATTGTATTATCTATCTAAGAATAATACATATAATATTTTTCTTTTTTGTGTTAATTCTGCCACAAATCTACCAATCCCAGGTAACACGTCTTTTGCTTAACCTGTTTACAAAGGGGAAGGGAAAACTCACCAGAAGATGAATATTTTTAAAATTGAAGTTACCTACAGGCTTGAATTGTCTTTTGTAAATTCCATTGACAAATTTAGGCACACTCATGTCATGGGTGATTTAGCATTGACTGGAGAGATATTAGCAATGGTAAATGTATGATTTGGGCAGATATTGGGCAGAAGAAAAATGTATCAGCCACAAGAGTTGACCTTGGTATAATATAGTGTAAAGGGAAATTATATATGGCAAATTATTTAGCATCTCAGAGTGAGATGTGGGATCATTTACACAAGATTTATTTCTATAGGAAGGTATACAATCAGATCGCACATGTGTTTCCAGAGAAAAAGAAATCATACTCAATTTTAATGTAAAAGATGCAATATTTCAGGAACATAGAGCCTTTTGGTATTATATGAGCAATTTGAAAAGGTAGTCATAGTGGTAAATAAATCAAGTGCTCTGTAGACAGGGTGAACAGTCAGGAGAGTAAAATAAATTAGAAAAAGTAGAGCAAAACGTAGAACAGAGATAATCAATTAGAGGTTGAGCTATGAGATTCAGCATTCAATAATGTTGGGTCCTACTTAGGAAATTAAATTGGGCCTTTACCCCAAATTTAATCTTCTTTGTGTGTGACCTTAACTCCCTACTTTAGAAAAAGCTGAGCAATGTTAATAAAGATTGTATTATTTATTTAAAAAGATCCCAGCCTACCAGATCTTCAGCTTAGGCACTGATGAGCGATTCAGTATCTTCCATAACTTTCTAGTATGGTTTGCTAGGACGGTTCTAACAAATGTGTATATCCTTTAGAAGAAGACAGAAGTAACTATTTGGCTAGCTTATTTTGGGAAAGAAAAAGAATGGCACTAGCCTGACAGAAAACATTTTGCCCAATTGCTTCTTCCTAAGAATGGATGCCCAGGAAATGTACACTGTAGGTGGGGAGGGCCTATAGTTCTAAGTTCATTGCCCTAGCTGACCATAACCTGCAGGATTGTGCAAATGTTCTGTTGTGTCTGTAGGCAATATAAATTAGTTAACCCTAAGTGAATGATTCTTATATTTGTAAGTAGTCTCCAAAATGTTTTTGGGGTCACTAAAAATGCCCCCCCCCCAAAAAAAAAAAAATACATACAATGCCCCTATCTGAGCACACAGCCTGAACCAATGAGGCCGCATTCCCTCAACATGGGGGGAACCATGTTGATGAGGACAAGGTCCTCTTCCCCAACCACCCTGGCCTGATGGTTGTGAGATCTACAATTGGAGAGCTTAAAACATCTGAAAGTTCCCTTTAAAAATAAGTGGGCCCCAGATAGCACCCCCCATGTGAATGAGTAAGGTGTACATTATACTCTTACTGATTGACAAAACAAAGAATTCAGTAGTAAATATGATGTAAGATGTAAATTCACTATCAGTCCAGCATTGCAGAACCACATCAGTCGTGATGCGTGACAGCTACTGAACAGCTGAATGAAAACAAATACTGCCACTCACAGAACTTGTCACTAGACTCCGGTTGAATGTCTTCTTCTGTTCCCCGCTGCTGGAATATATTCAAAGGTCTGGGGTCTCCATGTGATATCACTGGCCATATATGAATGTGGTGATGATGATGATGTCATGAGAACTCTCCAAAGATGTTCACAGTGCAGAGGATTCCCTGCTGGTCAAATGTTTTTAGCCTATAGGGTTAGACTATTTTCTTTATTGCTGAATGTTGATTCTCTTAGGATCAAATGTTAGGGAATGTTAAGGCAACAAAGGATCTATTACACACATATTACAAACATTACAGGTATTATTATTTTTTTTAGAATTGTATTTATATTGAATTTTTTAACAAGTTTAATAAAGAAAAGAAGGCAGATCTAATTTACAGAACCAAATCTGTAAAAGTACATACAAAAAGATTTAAACAAAGTAAAAAACTTATGGAGCAAAAGCTCATCTTAGAACATAGCATGGCATGTACCTTAAAGAAAACTTGGTAAACAATATTGTGTTGTAACAACTATAGAAAGAAATGTGAGGGATCAATATAGAGAGTATCAGAAAAATAAAAATAAAGTTTACACATACATTTGGTAGAAAGTACCATGTACTGTACATAATGGATGTCTGTTGAGGCCTAATTGTAGTTAGGAAGGATAGCTTTGAACATACTTGTGACTAAATTATGTCCTTCACCTGTGTGGCACAACGCATGTTTCACTTATACACTTGCACTCTAATCACTATAGAGGATTCACAAGTGTGTTTTTTGTGGAGTGCATTCACTCAAAGTTTATTTATGTAAAAGGATAATGCACTATGTTTTTTCTTTTCTTTTTCTTTGAGGTGATTTTGATCGTGCAAGCCTGTGGGAGACTCTAATATTGAGATTACTGTGTGGAATCACATATACGACAACTACAAACACTAGGGTTATAGTTTTGGACTTTAGAATTTTGTACATATTTTGATTTTTGAATTTTTTTTTTGGATTTTGTATGTTTTGATTTATTATTTATATTGAGTGGCATTTTTTGATTATAAATTTGAAAACTTCAAGGGTGAAGGTGGATTTATGCTACTGGGATATATTTATTTATTTATTTAGTATATTGTCAGTGGTTTGGAGTGGTAATAATAAGACTGTGAATAAACTAGTGACCATTGCCTAAGTCAATCTTCCACCAGCTAGCGTGTGCGCTCACCTCTGGCTTCGACCCACAAGGGGTCGAAATAAACTCAGCAATGATATCTCTGTATAACCCCTTGAAAACTTGTCAGGGCAATCCTTTTTAGTAGAGATAGATATTATGAGTATTATTTGTTATGCTCACACAAATGTTGAGATATTTCAAAAGTTAGTTTTTTTTTCCTCTAAATAGACTCCAAATAGACATTTGTATGAAAAGAACCCTTTGGTAAGCATAACACACATTTACCAGTTTTCATGGCTGCTCAGGCTATTTCACCAAGTATAGTGCACCTTACCTGATGAAGTAGCCTGGGCAGCTATGAAACTCTTTGAATGATTATGAGTTTGCTAAAGCACTGTGTATCATAAAAATCCTGAATGCTGCAAACGAAAGGTGGTCAGGAATACGTAAATTGTGTACCTGTTCCTTGGTGTTCCCCAAACTGACAAAAATGGCCATATAAAGATAAAATAAAAACAGTAACCCCCCTCCCTCCAAAAAAAAACACCTCCAAAATATCACCCTCTGAAACAAAAGCCTACTTTTGAAAAGAGAAGCCTTGTAGCATAAAAAAGAAAAAAAAACTATAAACAGGATACAGCTAAAAGTGGACACCATCCTCTAATTACCCACAAAAAAAATTAAAAAAAGACCAAAAAAATGGAAACAAAAGGCCACAAAGGGGTCACTTGCCCAAAAACCATCCATTAAAAAGAATGCATAGTTTCCTAACTGACTGTAATCTCTCCATATGCAGTTAGTTAGCTTCCCCAATGATTTTCTTGCAACAGGTTCCAATATACTGACAGTATAGCTGCTCTATGCCTCCTATCGTTATACTGAGGGGCTGCCTTCACCAAAAGCCATGGTAGCAGTGAACCTTAACCTCATCCTTATAGGTTTCATTCATACCAGTCAACACAGATTAACTAGCTATTTTCCTGTGAGGACTGGTATTTGTTCTGTATTGGCAGCTGAGTATAGTGTTTTATGTTTTAATAACCAAATGCACTATTTTCCTGGGTTTATTTACATATTTTTTTTACTTTATTGAAAAGTCTTAAAGCACAACTGCAGTGATGTGAACGGGGCATAGAGAAAGCAATTGTTTGAAAAATGCCGGCCTTGGAATATAGCATGAATAAGCCCCAAGTCTTCCTGATACTGTATTTTGATAATTATATCAAACACGTTGAAAGAGTACACATATCTTTTTTTTTTTCAATAACCCTAAATAAGATCTTCTAAAAGATTGGTTATAATTTACAGAGACACTTGTAAGGCTGAAAACTTGTAACTTGTAATGCATCATTAACACAGACAGAAAGAGCTTTAACATGAATACAATTAGGTGACAGCCCCACCACCCCAGCAGAAAAAAGAAGCATCAAGCTTACCACACTGATTACAGGTGAAAGATTTCTCTTTTTTCTAATTTAATGAGATTTTCTGATGGTAATTTGCATAGGTCCATTACAAAATATTCTTTCAGTACAACTCATTAGTTGGATTTAATTGCTATTTTGTCTCATTTTAGCACAAGGTAGCTCTGACTTTCAGCAAGTTCTCATATTTTGAAACTTCAAAGGAGTATGAATATTTAAATCTCAACTAAGCTACCAGCACATCATGTCCTGTGTTCTATGTCTTTCTCCTGTGGAGTTCACATCCCAATCATATGCCATAATCACCTCAAATATGGCAAACGTTTTGCCCTTTCTTTAAATACAGAATAGGATAGCCTTAAGTCAGGAGATGTACAAATATAATAACATTTACCCCTGACTGGTAGCACAAATGTCTGTAGGCGAGGCCTCCCTGGTTACATCTGTTGAAAAGCAGACTCTTTAGACAGTTCACACCATAGGTTAGTAGAATACTTCCAAAGGATTCACAATTGGCTGATTGCAACTGATGTCATTAAAAAACATTTCATATGCTGTTTACATGCAGAAAAATGGCCTCAGGCAGTTATAGAAAAATGAATAATTCAGCAACTGTATTAGTTGAAAAATTTCTCTAATGGAGCTGAGTGAAGATTTCCAGCTGTGATACAGGATTATACATTCTAATACTGGATAGCTGCTCCCTTGGGACGCCTAGAAATAATTGGGAATAATGGGATTAACCTGTTCAGTGTAGTCTCTTTGCAGTCAGCAATTTCTGCTAGTGATACGCTAACTGTTTGAAGGAAACTGAAATACAACAAAATGTCATTCCTAATATTTGTTTGTTTTCCTATAAAGGGAGAATGTGTACAGGCCAGATGCAAAAAATACATTCCAAACGTGAAAAGATGTCAGTTATATAGAAACAGGGTTCACCTGAAAAGTGGCTCTGTTGATCAATGTAGCATTGATTGTATTTACCAGGCCACCCATTCTTTGCAAATCTAGTTGCTGATAAACTATATGGCTGAGCCTTCAAATATGTAGATCAGAGAGTTCCAAATTTTTAAATTACCCTTTTGAAAACATAAAGGTAGCCTATATTTCAGCATGTAACCCTATTTTAATAAAACAAATGCAGAACTCTTACATTTTCATTGTGCAGTCCTATGTTCATTTAAAAAACAAATTATGAATCCATGTTTACAGTATAACTATAGTTGTCTGAAAACAAAGGGGTTGATTTAGTAAAACTGTAGATTGTCAAATCTAGTGCAGCTGTGCATGGTAGCCATCAGCTTCTAACTTCAGCTTCTTCAATTAAGCTTTTACAAAAAAAAAAGAAACTGAAGCTGATCAGTTTCTATGCATAGTGGCTGTAAAAGGCGGAAGGGAAATGCATCTAAGGCATTATGAGGAAACTTGCTAGTCACATAAAGTGTGCCCATGGAGGGATGTAGAAAAGTAAATGTCAGAATTAAAACTTTTCCCTAGCCACCAATCACAATCCAAGCTGCTTTGGAAGTCTGAAAATAATTGGTAGCACAGGTAGCAGATAGAATGCAAGTGAATTACGATACATTTTAGAAAGTACACTTCTAGTCCACCCCGAATTACCTACATGGGAACTATCTGCAAGGCATTGCAGGAAACTGAATTTAAAGTAAACTAAGTGAACTTTCAGATTTTAGTAGAACAGATGTGTTAGCTTGATAGCATTGGTAGCTCAGTGATTGCTTTCAGTTGTTGCCCAGAATTGTTTTTATACTATACTAGTAAAACAACTCTCAAATTCTTTTAACATGCCTTCCCCAAAGGCTGGTTTTGGCAAGATAGAGTCCCCTCATAGAAATAAACAAAGACAAATTACACATTATGCAAAATCTAGAGAAGAGTCAATTATGCTGCTGATTTTGAGATCTAAAAATGCATCCAGAAGAGATCTAATAATAACCATTGGTCTGCATGCCACAATCCACCTTTTAAAATACTCCCTGATCTCCAAAAGGACATTGTACAAGCCAGTGTAGGACCTACTGTATATATTAGCTCTATATTTAATGGTGGTAGGTTGCTGCAACCCTCTACAATCACATATGAAAATATCAAAATGTAATGCTCCTAATTACAGACTGCATATTAACACTGGCTCTCTAATTTAATGTGACAACATTTAATCGATTACATTACAAATTTGTATTTTATTTTAATAATTCTGCACACCATAACATGCTGAGAGGTAAGAGCTCCATTGGAATCAGAATTTCAGACCGTAAATACTGCATGCTTGGCAGAACATCTCCACTAGGTATAAGGTTTTGCTTGGCAGAACATCTCCACTAGGTATAAGGTTTAGGTTTGACACTACCATGGGTTTGAGTTGAATCTTGTGGGTTCAAGACTTGCAGTCTCATTGAATTTATGTGCTGTTACCTAGGATAATAACAACTCATGGGGCCCCTGGGCAATAAGGGATCATGGGGCCCCTGTGTCCTTGCCCACACTCAAAAAAAGCGTATAAAAAGGTACCAGGGGCATTTCATGGGGCCCCCTACTGACCCCGGGCCCTCGGGCAGTGTCCAAGTGCTCGAATGGTCAGTCCGCCCCTGATATACACTAATATCCTGCACAGCCTTTGGATTTTGGTCAGCAAAATACAGTGAGGAACAGAAGTATTTGAACACCCTGCGATGTTGCAAGTTCTCCCACTTAGAAATCATGGAGGGGTCTGAAATTCACATTGTAGGTGCATTCCCACTCTAAGAGACAGAATTTAAAAACAAAAATTCAGGAAATCACATTGTATGATTTGTAAAGCATTTATTTGTCTTGCACTGCTGAACATAAGTGTTGGAACGCCTAAGAAACAGCAAGAATTCTGGCTCTCAAAGACCTGTTACTGTGCTTTTGAAAAGTCCACCTCTACTCCACTCATTAATCTAACTTAGTAGCACCTGTCTGAGCTCTTTAAAGACATCTGTCCACCCCACAGTCAGTCAGAGGCCAACTACTACCATGGGCAAGACCAAAGAGCTGTCAAAAGACACCAGACACACAATTGCGGACCTCCACAAGGCTGGAAAGGGCTACGGGGCAATTGCCAAGCAGCTTGGTGAAAATAGATCAACTGTTGGAGCAATTGTTAGAAAATGGAAGAGGCTAAAAACGACCATCAGTCTCCCTCGGACTGGTGCTCCATGCAAGATCTCACCTCGTGGAGTATCACTGATGATAAGAAAGGTGAGGAATCAGCCCAGAACTACAAGGGAGGAGCTGGTCAATGACATGAAGAGAGCTGGGACCACAGTTTCAAAGGTCACTGTCGGTAGAACACTACGCTGTCATGGTTTCAAATCATGCATTGCATGGAAGGTTCCCCTGCTCAAGTCATCACATGTCCAGGCCTGTCTGAAGTTTGCCAATGACCATCTGGATGATCCAGAGGAGGCATGGGAGAAAGTCATGTGGTCAGATGAGACCAAAGTAGAACTTTTTGGTCTAAACTTCACTCGTCATGTTTGGAGGAAAAAGAAGGATGAGTTGCATCCAAAGAACACTATCCCTACTGTGAAGCATGGGGGAGGTAACATCATGCTTTGGGGGTGCTTTTCTGCGAAAGGGACAGGACGACTGCACTGTATTAAGGAGAGGATGAATGGGGCCATTGATTGTGAGATTTTCAGAAACAACCTCCTTCCCTCAGTCAGAGCATTAAAGATGGGTCCTGGCTGGGTCTTCCAACATGACAACGACCCGAAGCACACAGCCAGGATAAACAAGGAGTGGCTTCCTAAGAAGCATATCAAGGTTCTGGAGTGGCCTAGCCAGTCTCCAGACCTAAATCCAACAGAACATCTTTGGAGGGAGCTGAAACTCCGTGTTGCTCAGTGACAGCCCCGAAACCTGACAGATGCAGAGGAGATCTGTGTGGAGGAGTGGGCCAAAATCCCTGTTGCAGTGTGTGCAAGCCTGGTCAAGAACTACAGGACACGTTTGACCTCTGTAATTGCAAACAAAGACTTCTGTACCAAATATTAACACTGATTTTCTGAGGTCTTGTCTTTTGACAGCTCTTTGGTCTTGCCCATGGTAGTAGTTGGCGTCTGACTGACTGTGGGGTGGACAGATGTCTTTAAATAGCTCAGACAGGTGCTACTAAGTTAGATTAATGAGTGGAGTAGAGGTGGACTTTTTAAAGGCACAGTAACAGGTCTTTGAGAGCCAGAATTCTTGCTGTTTCTTAGGTGTTCAAATACTTATGTTCAGCAGTGCAAGACAAATAAATTCTTTAACCACTAGTCTACAGGGCACTTATACCCCCTTCCTGCCCAGGCCAATTTCCAGCTTTCAGCGCTCTCACACTTTGAATTACAATTGCGCGGTCATGCAACACTGTACCCATATGACATTTTTATCATTTTTTTGAGACAGATAGAGCTTTCTTTTGGTGGTATTTAATCACCTCTGGGATTTTTATTTTTTCTTAAACAAACCAAAAACCACTGAAAAGTTTGAGAAAAAAAAGTTTTTTTCTAGTTTTTGTTATACAATTTTGTAAATAAGTGATTTTTCTCCTTCACTGATGTGCGTTATGAGGCTGCAGTGATGGGCACTGATAGGCTGCACTGTTGGACACTGATAGGTGTCACTGGTGGGCACTGATGAGGAGGCACTGGTAGGTTGCACTGATAGGCACTGAAAGGCAGCACTGATACATGACACTGATATATGGCACTAATAGGCGGCACTGATAGGCATCATTGACTGGCACTGATAGGCGGCACTGACTGACACTGTTAGGCAGCACTGACTGGCACTGTTAGGCGGCATTGACTGGCACTGATAGACACACTGATGCGCACTGATAGGCGACACTGGCTGGCACTGATAGGTGGCACTGATTGGCAGCACTGATAGGTGGCACTGATTGGCATTGATAGGTGGCACTGACTGGCACTGATGGGTGACATTGAAAGGCAGCTCAGATGGGCACTGATATGTGGCATTGATGTGGCACTGATGGGCACTGGCACGTGGCACAGATGAGCACTGACTGTTGGCACTGATGGAGACTGACAGGTGGCACTTCTGGGGCCACACTGATCATCAGGGCACTCAGATCATCAGTGCCCTGATGATCAGTGTACATGTCCCCTCCGCAGAAAGCTGATTACCGGCTCTCCTGACCTCTCGAGCTGTCACGATAACTGGCATTTCCCTGTTTACATGTGATCAGCTGTGATTGGACACAGATGATCACATGATCACATCTTTGGCTCTTTCTGTTGATCAGTGATCCGCTGTGTCCGAGGGACACAGCGAACTGGCAATCGCCGCGCTGCGTGCTCCCTGAGCCGCGCATGCGCGGTGAGAATGGAAGGACGTCATATGACGTCCTATCAGAACGAGAGAATCACCTTGCACCTGTCATTGGACTATATGGCGGGCGGAAGGTGGTTAAAAATCATACAATGTGATTTCCTGAATTTTTTTTTTTATTCTGTCTCTCAGAGTGGGAATGCACCTACAATGTGAATTTCAGACCCCTCCATGATTTCTAAGTGGGGGAACTTGCAAAATCACAGAGTGTTCAAATACTTCTGTTCCTCACTGTATCTGTTGTTCCTGCCAGTCCCTCTGCTTTCCTATTAAAAACTGTCCACACCAGGCAGATGGGCACAGTGAGATTAGTTCTTTAGCTGTGTTGGGAACTCAGCCTGTTCTCTTCCATTGATCAGACTTGTGCAGACACGCCCCCCCCCCCCCGCATAGCCATTCACTGGGAAGATTAGTGTGCTGCTTCCCCCCACCTCTCAATGCAGCTGAGAACAGAGGGTATGTGATCACTTATAAAAAGGGGGAAAAGGTATTTAGAGTTACAAATGTAACTTTCATTTCTATTTTAAACTGTATGAGTTGTTTTACAAGGTGAGGGTTTATATATACTTTAAGATGACAAACTGCATAGGGAGTGATTGGGAGGGATCCTTAAAAAAGTGCGCTTTTGTTTTTGGGGCAAACAAGAAAAATCCTACAACACAAATCAGGAGAGGGAAGACAGCAATTGTACTAAAAAAATGACTTCTTCAAATTTTCCATGTAAAATTTCAAATATTCAGACAGTGATTGCAATAATCTTACCCATATGGAAGAAAAATATATTTGGAATATATTTAAAAAATATTCTTCCCAAATATATTGCCATATATTTGAAATACCACAATTCTGGCCATATTCAATATATTTCAAAATATATTTCAATAAATAAATATATATATATATATATATATATATATATATATATATATATATATATATATATATACTGCATATTGAAATGTGTTTTTATTACGAAATATATGAAAAATACTTTTAAAAATACAAATTTCAAATATACTGTATGTCTTTAAAAATACAAATCTACATTTTTGGAATGCATTTACAAATATATGTAAAAATATATGTTAAAATTACTTTTTTATATGTTAAAATAATCTGAAGAATATATTTAAAAAAATATATTTTTTAAAATATATATATTTTTAAATATATATATTTTTAAATATATTTGGGAAGAATATTTTTAAATTATATTTCAAATGTATTTTTCTTCCATGTGGGTATGCACAAGACAAATATATAATTCTCATAAAAAAAATCAAATACACTTATTAACCACCTCCCGCCCGCCATATAGTACAAAGACGGGCGCAAGGCAGTTCTCTCGTTCTGGGAGGACGTCATATGACATCCTCCCATTCTAACCGTGCATGCGCGGACACAGAGGATCACCGATCAACAGAAAGAGCCGAAGATGTCGGCTCGGTCATGTGATCAGCTGTGTCCAATCACAGCTGATCACATGTAAATAGGGAAATGCCGGTTATCGGCATTTCTCTCCTCACGAGCTGTCACGCTGACAGCTCGTGAGGAGAGCCGGTAATCGGCATTCCTCGGAGGGGACATGTACACTGATCATCAGAGCACCGGTGATCACTGTGCCCTGATGATCTATGTAGCCCCAGCAGTGCCACCTGCCAGTGTCCATCAGTGCCAGCTGCCAGTGCTCATCCATGCCACCTGCCAGTGCCCATCAGTGCCACATTTCAGTGCCCAGCAGTGCCACATCAATTCCACATATCAGTGCCCATCTGAGCTGCCTTTCAGTGCACCCATCAGTGCCAGTCAGTGCCACCTATCAATGCCAGTCAGTGCCACCTATCAGTGCTGCCAATCAGTGCCACATATCAGTGCCAGTCAGTGCCCCCTATCGGTGCCAGTCAGTGCTGCCTATCAGTGTGCAATCAGTGTCGCCTATCAGTGCCCGTCAGTGCTGCCTATCAGTGCCGCCTAACAGTGCCAGTCAATGCCGCCTATCAGTGCCAGTCAGTGCCGCCTATCAGTGCCATATATGAGTGCTGCCTTTCAGTACCCATCAGTGAAATTGCAAAAGGGGGAACAAAAACACCTTAAGACCCTCTTCGCCCATCTGAGGGGACAGGTGTGCAAGACGGATCGCCACAGGGGGGGCATGACAGACAAATACCAAATATTAGCTGTTTTAAGACAAATTACATCAGTCCCTGAGAAAGCATAGAAAAACAAGGAAAACCATTACATATCCTCCGATAAAACAGGTGAGTGGGTAACGTAGCAGTCTTCGGCCCGACCAAAGCACACCTGTTTATGCGGTAGCTTTTGAGGACTCAGTTGATTCTGGAAGGGCAGGGAATTTCCCCTTGGGGAAGAGGAGGAAGACGGTGCAGAAAAAGGACATTGATCAATTGCTGCTTTGGGGATATTTTTGAGGTATTGCTCCGCTTCCAATGGCAAAGTAAAGGATAGCCTTTCTCCATCCGATGGCTGGATATGAAGAACAGCTGGATATGAAGAACAGCGGGATAAGCCAGAGTGAAATTAACCTGCCTGTGATAGAGAGTGGAGCAGATCACAGAGAAGTAAATAAATAAACTAAATAGTGATAATAAATAATTAATGTGACATATAGATCAATATGTATAAATCAAACCAATATTGTGCTAAATTATACCATGTGTACTTAATCAATAATATCAATACAATGAATTGTGCAAATATAATTCATAAAGTGCATGAATAAATTAAAAAGTCTGTTTTATATAAATTAGTGCAATGTGCAATGTGCAGGTGAACTCCTTAATCCCTCTTGCCAGGTGCCGTGTGATCTCAATATGCGCTCACCTTAATATTTGCCCAAATAAATTTAGGCAAATAAACTTTTTGTCCTTCCAGGACTGGTGGGATGATGCTCCTATATATGGTGTTCCAAATGGAAGTGAAGGCCTGCTCAGATCCTCTTTTTATCTCCTCTTACTCCATAGACATAGCCACTCATGGATAGACCTTTTGGAGCATATGTGAAAATATCCTATTTCCCCTCCTGGGGACACCTCCTCCTCACATCCACCTTTCCTCAGTATTGGATATATAAATCAAATGGAGAAAAGAAAGACCATGGTGCCTTATCCTTTTATGTAAGAGTGGTTTATTGCTGCCAGAAGCGGTGATATAGCAGTTTATGGCACTTATCTGGTACAGATATGCAAAGTAGTATTATAGTAGGAGCGCGGCATTATAAGTATATATAATTGATTATTAGACACACAACCAAGTGAGTTTGTGAAAGTGTCAGCACACCCAGTATAATATTTAGGTAGTTTATTATCACTAATAATATATTGAATACCTCAGTCATAGTAGCTCACAAGTATTCACTTTTAAATTGTAGATCTCACACTCATTTATCACTTGTTTGAAGACACTATGGAGGTTTTCACATTTTTGGAAAGTAGAGACCTTGATATGAATAATATATTTGTAGGAGAAAACCAGGATGATTTAAGCATTAATAATCTATTTAAAAAATTAGGTAATATTATGGATAAAAAAATTGGTATTTGGTGGGATATAGTCACTATGGAAAAATATATAAAAGAAAGGATGATCCCGAGGAAGCTTAGATGGGAATTGCCCATCAATGATGGACTCTTGGAGGAAGAAGACAAGGAAGAATGGTATAATTTTTTCAATGAAAAAGGAATGGAGGTTCTCCAGTTCCTATTAAAAAGAAAACAAAGAAAAATGAGGAAAATTGAAAAAGTGATAAAAGAGTACCAAAATAAGGTGGAGAATAGTAAAGATCACCCAGAATTTACAAAACTCTTAGCCCAATTAAATAAAAATGCCCAGAAAAAAGAAAAAAAGAAATTAAGAATAAGAAAAAGAAGAAATTTCAAAGAGTGAGCCAGGATTATCAACAAAAATCAGTTTTTAAATGGCAAACTAATCCCAATCTTAACGAGATTAGGTCCACAGAATCAACACCTGTTAAAATTAATGAGAAAGCACCACCCCCTAAAAAAACATTAGGGTTTAAGACACCAACAAAAGATAATAGATCATATCCCCAACACAAAGGAGGGAATCCTAATATTTGGAGACCGCAATATTACACACCTGGGTCATACAGACCCCCATTTAATCACCCCTATCAAGGAGGGAAACCATACTATAATGGATATAAAGGCTATAATCAGAGAGGCCCACACAGCTATCAAACACAAGATTATTATGGGAGACCAGGTCAAAATAGAGGCCCATATTATCCTAGACCACAAAGGCCACAATATCAAGTACAGTATCCAATGGGAAATAAACCTTATCAGGTACCTACAAATAATAGATTCTCACCCCTGGAAAGAGAAGAACCCAACTCACCCATCCCTAATCCTTTTTTAGGATGGGACATGAATCCACAAGGGGGAGGGAAGAAGAAACACAATATACACAAGAAAGAGAGGGAAGAGAGGAGGAAGAAGGGCACAACAAAAAAAGAAGAAGGAATTAAAGGGTGAGGGTATATTTAACCTAAGTGGATTACCCCTCACAGAAGAGGAAACTTACACGTTAAGCAAGGGTCTTAAATATGCTCCACAAAAAGGATTAAATAAATTTGATACGTATGTAAGTGTACATAAATTGATCAGGAAGCTCAACCTAAAAAAGTATTATGCAAGCAATCCAATAATACAGAATACTGGATTAACGGAACATACTATATCCAGTCAACTGAAGAATAAATCTGTTTTTAATCCCCAGATTACGGATAATAAATATATAGAAACTTTTAAACAAATGGTGTTGCAAGATCTGGAATCTTTACAGATCAAAAAACCAAAAATGACAATCATGCTGAAAAAAGGCCTAGATACTCTAAAAAAGAGGAATGACATTGTAATACGTCCGGCAGATAAGGGAGGAGGAATAGTGATACAATCAAAAACATATTATGAATCAATTATGACTGAAATGCTCAATGATAAAGAAACATATGAAGTACTAACAAATAACCCAATTAAGGAATGCAAGAAAGAATTGATTAAGCTAATATCATACGGGAAGAAGAAAGGAGTGATAAGTGAGAAAGAATCTGAGTATTTAATACCATCAGTGTGTAGACTACCAATAATATATTCAGTTCCAAAAATACACAAAAATAGTACTAATCCGCCAGGTAGACCCATAATTAATGGGATTGATTCACTTACAGCTAGACTGGGTGAATATGTAGACCATTTTCTACAGCCATTAGTAACCAACACTAAAGCTTTCTTAAGAGATACAAAGCATGTAATACAGGTAATGAATGATATCCATATAGATAATGATACCCTTTTAAGTTCAGCGGATGTAGCAGCATTATATACTAATATAGACTATCAGGGAGCTATAGAAGCAGCCAAATGGGCGCTTAATAAATATGGAAATATCCCTAATAGACATAAACAATTCATTATAAAATGCTTAAAATTCTGTTTAACCCATAACTACTTTTGGTATGGTAATACATATTATTCCCAAAGAAAAGGAGTTGCTATGGGCGCTAAATTCGCCCCTAGCATTGCCAACTTATATATGGCGAAATGGGAAGATGAGTTTGTATTTCAGAATATTAAAACAGAAATACTAATGTACAAAAGGTATATCGATGATTTACTGATTGTATGGAATGGTGATAAAAAAGATCTTATTGAATTTTATAATGGTCTAAATAGTAATGAAGCAAATATAAGCTTAAGTTATGATATACATGATACATTTATGAATTTTTTGGATATTCAAATTTTCAAAGAGGGAACACAACTATGCACAAAAAATTATTTTAAATCAGTAGATAGAAACGCATATATCCCCACAGATAGCTGCCATCACAAAGCGTGGATAACATATATACCTAGAGGCCAATTCATAAGATTGAAAAGGAACTGTACTAAAATGAAGGACTATACAGAACAAAGCAGTATGCTATCAGAAAGATTTATAAATAAAGGCTATAAAAAAGAGCAAATAGAAATGGAAAGGGAGAAAGTAGGGTCTATGGATCGCAATACCTTGATAGTAGACAAGCAGAAAGAGAATACCAAAAAGGAGGAACTGTCAGTAGTACTACACTATAACACATAGTATAAATCAGTACAAAATATAATAAAAAAACATTGGAAAATTTTGAAATTAGATAAACATTTGAAAAATAACATTCTGGAAATACCTCGCTTTATATACAAAAAAGCTCCTACTATTAGAGACAATGTTGTGAAAAATATATTAGAACCGCCGATTAAAAATCAGAATTTAAGTTTTTTTTAGGGAAAAGGATTTTACGCTTGTGACAGATGCTATAGTTGTAGTAGATTGACACATAATCCTAGAAGAAGATTTACATTTAGTAACCCCAATAGTGGAAAGGAATACAAAATTCGACAATTTATATCCTGTGACACTAAAGGGGTTATCTATGCTTTGAAATGCCCGTGTAATTTAATATACATTGGTCGCACTAAAAGGATGCTCAGAGAACGCATAAAGGAACATGTCTATAATATCAATAGGGGATACAAGTATCATCATTTATCACAGCATTTCAGGAGATATCACAATAAAGACGCTAGTAAATTAGAGTTCTGGGGTATCGAAAAACATGTACACCATTGGAGGGGTGATAACCGAGTAAGGGAAATCAGCAAAAAGGAATCGAAATGGATTTATGAGATGGGTTGCCTTGCTCCTAATGGGCTAAATAAGGAGTTTGATCTTACATGCTTTATTAGTAACAAATAAATGCCCAAAAAGAAATAAATATATATAAGAGACCTTAAGATTGATTAATAATTAATTGCTAATATTTTATATTTTAAAAAATAATTTTATTTTTGGTTTTTATATGCATACATATATGTTGGCAACTTTTTAAAATAAATATCCATTTTTAAAGATTTATTATCTAAATTAAAGATTAATTATTATTGTAACAAGGGGATAGTATATAAAATGATTCACTATAGGAAAGACCAAGATTATAAGGAAAGAGATATATTGGGCCCAAATCTGATGAAGTTTAGAATTAATGTAATAATTTTGTAATTATTTTTTATGTATATTTATATTTTTTATATTTACTTTTTTTTTTTTTATATTGTTTATATGTATTTTTAGACATATTTTTTAATGATTAAATAGCATATTAAAGATTGACAAATTATATAATTGATTTTGATATATTTAGATATATATAGAGTAGTATATTAGGCACGGATCTGTTGTACTATATATGGATACTCAATCTGACATATAGGAGATGGAATGCAGCTGATCCGACCAGCAACGTCTGACAGACAGAAAATTTACATACACCTGAGTAAATACTGGGGAAATTATACATAGGGAAAATCACTTAGAAAATGGCCGCGCGCATGCGGTCTTCAACAAAATGGCGGCGGCTGTGTATATATACTAACATAGGCGAGTTGTGATGTCCAATCATATTCCCCCTGATGAAGTCACGTGACTCTGTGACGCAACGCGTAGGGGAGGGGCTCTGACGTCACGACGTTGCATCGGAGAGGCTCGGCGATTCCAGCAGAGGCAGACAGAGAGGCAGAGAGCATTACAAGCTTTGCATATCTGTACCAGATAAGTGCCATAAACTGCTATATCACCGCTTCTGGCAGCAATAAACCACTCTTACATAAAAGGATAAGGCACCATGGTCTTTCTTTTCTCCATTTGATTTATATATCCAATACTAAGGAAAGGTAGATATGAGGAGGAGGTGTCCCCAGGAGGGGAAATAGGAGATTTTCACATATGCTCCAAAAGGTCTATCCATGAGTGGCTATGTCTATGGAGTAAGAGGAGATAAAAAGAGGATCTGAGCAGGCCTTCACTTCCATTTGGAACACCATATATAGGAGCATCATCCCACCAGTCCTGGAAGGACAAAATGTTTATTTGCCTAAATTTATTTGGGCAAATATTAAGGTGAGCGCATATTGAGACTATACGGCACCTGGCAAGAGGGATTAAGGAGTTCACCTGCACATTGCACATTGCACTAATTTATATAAAACAGACTTTTTAATTTATTCATGCACTTTATGAATTATATTTGCACAATTCATTGTATTGATATTATTGATTAAGTACACATGGTATAATTTAGCACAATATTGGTTTGATTTATACATATTGATCTATATGTCACATTAATTATTTATTATCACTATTTAGTTTATTTATTTATTTATTAAGATGAGTGACACATAATATGTGATTAAGAATTTATAGTAGGAGCGCGGCATTATAAGTATATATAATTGATTATTAGACACACAACCAAGTGAGTTTGTGAAAGTGTCAGCGCACCCAGTATAATATTTAGGTAGTTTATTATCACTAATAATATATTGAATACCTCAGTCATAGTAGCTCACAAGTATTCACTTTTAAATTGTAGATCACAGAGAAGGCCTTATGCTGTCACATAACCTCCATCAAGTAGTCCACGAACAGGAGCAATTGGTGTCCATCCACAGATAAGGCATGTGTGTGCCGGAATTTCTGAAGCATGGCCTGCTTGTCAGCGTAGTTCAGATAGAGACAATCACCGGCCTAGGTTTAGTGCAAGAGTCAGATGGCAGGCCAATATTCAACCACGCAGGGGTGTCACAGGCCTAGGTGTTCTGGAATGGAGGTAGCACATATGGTGATCAGCCTGGAGGGAGAATACGACTCAGGCAGGCCTATGATGCGCAAATTGTTCCACCGTGAGCGGTTTTCTAGATAGTCAACCTTATCCTGAAGATCTCTTTGGACCGTGGTGAGAAACAACCAAGGAGGAGATCCTATTTCCCATCTGCATAATGCGCTGAGCCTGAGCATGGAGATCTTTGTGTAGCTATTCTATCCCTTTAAGAACAGCACTGTCGACCGCCGCCATGAGAGTAGGTGCCAGGAGTGCCATGACTGCGTTGGGGATGCCAGCTTGTGAGGCAGGGTCTGGAGACTGAGGAGTAGGATGCTGAGGCTGCTGTGGGCTCTGCTGATCCCCTGTGTTAGTGGAGATGATTTCAGTGGGGGCCATTTTGGCTGCAGCGGCCACTGTGTTCCCCTGTAGCAGACAGAAGAGACTGAAGAGAAGCGGACTTGGGGCAGCTCCACAAAGCGGCCCATGAGTGCTGGCACTGGAAGTAGGCTTTCAAAGGGCATGTTTCCTCATAACACTTCCTCACTACCTATCACAGTTTCAGAGGCCCTAAAATGCCAGGATAGTACAAACACCCACCCCGAAATGACTCTTTTTTTGGAAAGTAGACACTCCAAGGAATTTGATAAGGAATAGTGAGTATTTTGCAAATATCATTTTTGTTGCAGGGTTTTGAAAAAAATAAAAAATACATTTTTGTTTTCTTTCTTCATTCATTTTCCAAAAACTTGTGGCAATAAATAAAATGCTCACCATTCCCCTTAGCAAAAATCTGTCTACTTTCCAAAAAGGCATCATTTGGGGTGTGCTTCTACTATCCTGGAATTTCAAGGTCAGCATTAGAAGCTTCTGCCACACATCACCCATTTTTCTAACCACTTGAAGAACAAGCCTTTCTGCTACTTTTTGTTTACAAGAAAAAACATTTTTTTTTGCTAGAAAAGTACTTTGAACCCCCACACATTATATTTTTTTAAAGCAATAGCTCTAGAGAATACAATAGTGGGTGTTGCAATTTTATATGCCACACAGTATTTGCGCGGCAATTTTTCAAATGCAAATTTTTTGGAAAAAATACACTTTTTAGAATCTTACAGCAACAAAAACACAATATATTACCCAACTGTTTGATAAAATATAAAATATGATGTTACACCGAATAAATAGATATCAAACATTACAATCTTTAAAATTGCACAAGCCCGTAAAATGGCGACAAACTACGTAAATTTTTAATATTGATAGGCAACATTTTCAAAGCCTTTACAGGTCACCACCGCCCCTTGAAGACGTCATTCATGATGAAACTGGGCTTGGCTTGCTGGATGCCAACGTCTGTGGAGAGGATTGAGTCACGAGCGCTGTAGTGAGTGTGCGGGGAACAGGAGACTGTTATACCATTTTCTGTTTTATGCTGTTATACTGGTGTCGGTGAAGACACCCTTTTTGTGAGTGTAAATCTTTATTAAATTGTTGGATACTTTTATAAAAAAACTGGCTGCACCATGATTTTTTCTTTCATTCCCAAACATAACCTCGGTGGAGAGATATAAAAAGAGAGAGTGATATAATGCTCCTGGAACCATTATATTGAGTGGTGGATACCTACCTTATGGATGATTGTGTAGCTATTGATCATCACACCTGAGAAGTTGATTTATTGCATCTGCTCCCAGAGCAAAAAGCGTTTTTTGCTGATCTAGAGATTGATCAGCATGGAGCTCTGGTGAGTTACCCAACTTTACTTTGGTGGTGGATTTTGGCACAATTTCTTTGAGAGCACTTGAATTTGAAAAGGATTTGTTTGGACATTTGAAGAAATTCAAAATTGGACAATTTTTATATTCACTGATTTAATTATTTAAATTACTTATGCACTAAAAAATAGTTTTGCACATAATTTTGATATTTTTTGATATTAATTGAGAATAGATATATATATATCTTTTGCACTAATGTTTCTACACTAAATTAGGAATAGTTTGTGGTTTTAGCGCATTCCTTTATTTAAGTTATAGCACTAAGACATTTATTTGGTTTCTTTGAGGTGGAATTGCTGCTTTAAAGTATTAAGGGTGTGGCGCTTTTATTACACTTGTGATAAATGCTAGCTGACCCTGGCTGGGAGGGCAGCTTACAGACCCTGATGTTATCCCATGTCGCTAGTGGAAGTAGTACAGTGATAAGTGAAAAATTCTATATATTGACACTGTACCAATAGCACTGGCTGGGTGACAGGGTGATCAAAGGGTTAATAGGGGCAATCAAAGAATTAATAGGGGAGATCACAGGTGTGCATGTAAAATGTAGTGCTTTTACTCAGTGCAGTGTTCTCTCTTCTCTCCCTGGACCGATGGGTAGGTGGCGCGCAGGCACGTTCAAAATCTGAAATAGAAAGCGACGTAAGGTTACAGTATTTTTGTTTTTGCTTTTAATAGTTTTTTTTTTTTTTAATATATACTTTTATCATAGTAACATTGTACTACTCTGGGGGGTGATCAGGGATTTTTTTTTTTACACTTTGCATTGCATGAACAAGATCATTGCTCTTCAATGCAAAGCTTGCTTTAAACTGTCATAAATGAGTTAAAGTGTTACTAAACCCACAACAGTAAAATCAGGCTGTATATGCAGTAAAGCATGCTTGTTATACTCACTGTGTAACCTAAGGGGTTAACTACTGAGAAAAGGTATTTAGAAATCTATATTTATAAAATAATTGCATTTCCATGCTGTGTACTATGGGAGACCAGATATAGTGAATGCAGGGTCCTGGGTTTAGTAACACTTTAAGTTCATGACAGTTCAATATAATAGTGATCTGTGATTGGCTAGAGCTGGTCACATGGTACAGTGTGCTGATATTGGCCCCGTGTATCATGTGAGAGCTGGGAGCCAATCACAGCTCACCAGGAAGAGAAGCAGAGCTGTTATTAATCAGATTGATTCATAACAGTCTTGCTAGCATTGTGATCATGAGTCCTTTTCACCAGGATATTCATTCAAGGGTGGGGAGCACTGCGCGCCCGTTCAGGAGCATGGTGGCCCCCTGTGTTAGTACAGCCAGAGCGATGTACCCGTACATTGCTTTGCCTGTAGCTGCCACCCGTTTGCAGTAAATTGTGGGCGGGGGGGGGGGGCAAGCAGTTAATACATAATTGCTACATGTACTGCTTGATATTTACAAAGGTTATAAACTTGTTGACTTTGCATGATGGTGCAAACCTAGGACCTTTATCTAGCAGGGAGATTTCATGTATTTTCAGCACAATGGAATTGAGATTTAGAATGTATATAGCTGCACTGGCTGTTGTCTCTTTTGCTGAGAGCTTTCTCCTCTTTTGCTCAGGTCTAGAAAATGAATGAACCTCCTTTGATTAGAGGGGTCTGAACAAACAATGTGACTTTCATAGTGATATTATCATCTACATTAACGGTGTAAATCTGTTATCAGTAGCAATTGAAGGTCTTTGTTTATATCCCTCTCAACTATATTTAAAAACCTCCTGCTGATCATTTAGATAGATACAATATTTTAACTACACACATAACATCACCAGAATATAAGCCATCCATCATATCTCTTCAAGGACTGACTAATTTACTTATTCTAAATATTCCATAAATGGCCAAAGTAATGGCTAACTGGAAACTTTGCCTCTCAATAGCTCTCCTGAAATGCAGCTGCCAATTTGTGAAACAAACACTTAAACAAGCAAAAGGTTATGGGCCTCCTTCTGCCCACTGATCACTTGCAATATCTAAATCATTTAGCCACATATTGCACCAACAAACGGCCAACTGTGCAACAGGAGAAAAAAATGCAGCCTACCTATCACAAATAGTGAAAGCTCAGAATTACAAAATTTAGTTTAGGCATTTTAGTTTTACTCCATATAAGAAGACATCCTGAAGTCTGGGCTCAAACCTAACCTACTATATGGGTCCCAGGTCATTTTGGCCAACCTGTCAATTGTCTGAAGCAAAACTCTGTGCCACAGTGTGTGTAATTAAATCATAAGCTTCCTACTCAGTGTAATAGTGTACACTACAAATGGAAATAAAGAAAATTGGGGTGCTGTGTGCAACAATTTCAGAGATTGGCAGTGCTTATAATATGATGCCTCAGTTAACCACTTCCTCTCCAGAGGATTTACCTCCTTCCTTACCAGGCCATTTTTTGCGATACGGCTCTGTGTTACTTTAACTGACAATTGCACGGTCATACAATGCTGTACATAAATGAAATTTATGTTCTTCTTTTCCCCACAAATAGACCTTTCTTTTGGTGGTATGTTACCTCTGCGGTTTTTATTTTTTGCGCTATAAACAAAAGAAGACCGACAATTTTGTAAAAAAAAAACCCAATATTTTTTACTTTTTGCTGTTAAACGTGTCCAATAAAAAATTTACCAAATCAAATTTCATCATAAATTTAGGCCAAAATGTATTCTGCTACATGTCTTTGCTAAAAAAAACATCCCAATACATGTAAAGTAATTGGTTTAAGTGAAAGTTATAGCATCTAAAAATGTAGGAATATATACTGGAATCAGTTTTTTTTCTTTTTAATACTAGTAATGGCAGCAATCTGCGCCTCATATCGGGACTGTGGTGGGCATTCTGACACTGGGTGGGAACTGACTAACTGCCACTGACATCCCCAGTGACATTAATACAGTGATCAGTGCTAATAAAAAGCACTGACACTGTACTAATGACACTGGGCAAGAAGGGGTTAACATCTGGGGCAATCAAAGGGTTAACTGTGTGCGGTGTGTGTGTTTTACTTTGTACGGTGTGTGTTGTTTTACTTGGGATGCATGCTGTTTTGTATTTCTCTGCTGTGCAGAGAAATACATAACAGCATGTCCATACTGAAATGGGAGAGACCTGTGTTGTTTATACACAGGTCCCTCCTCGGTCAGCTTTGCACGGCAATCACTGGATGCCAGCGGGGAATCTCTGGCCAGGACCCAGTGATTGACATGCCTAGCCGGCAATGGCTGCGCCGGTAGGGCGGCATGCACACTCGTGCGCACTCCCTACTCGGAGATGCAAATCACGTACTGTATATAACAATAACCAGGTTCAACTATTTTCATATAAATATGGGACAATCATACAACAAAACTACAAATACAAAACAAAGTACAATGAACAAATGTAAAATATATAAATCATGTTGTCTCTTGATAAATATGTCCATGCACTATGTGCAACAGTCCATCAAGACCAATTCATAAATCGTCATATTCTTCAATAATTTCTCCCCCAAAACATGCAAGTGCATCCAGTGAGACTCAATAGTTAAATCACACACCAGACCACCTAGACCCCTTTAGTTAAAAAGGAGATCAATGTGAGCTTGATTTCTTAGTCCTCAATCCACTGCATCCCAAGGGTATTGAATGTCTGTGTCTTTCTGTCACGCTCTACACTCAATCAGCATACACAGAAAACCCAAGGAGAAATGCACTAATATAGTGTAGTATCTCATTGTATATGAACAATTAAAACCATGTATAAATAATGCTCACATTCCTAGGTGCCAAAGCTCTGCACCAAAACAACCTGCCTGTGTGTCTATTGTGAGCGCCACAAGTTTGCTGAGACCTGGAGTCAACGTGAGCTCCAAATGTAGGAGGTTTTGTACCGGAAGTGATGTGACCTGATGTGTCAACTGGAAGTCCCACCTCTATACATTTTGTCAATGCGACATAATCAGGAAGCAGGCTGACTGCAGCACAGACCTTCCATTGTGCATAGCAAGGAACAGTTGAAGGAACTTTCAGGTCTTCCCTGTCTTGCATGGTGATAAAAAAGTGAGGCCTGTTGCCTTGGTGAAGGACATCAATGTTTGCAGTCTATTATCTTGTTTGACACTGTAAAAGTACCACACAAAATGTATCTACAGCTGCAATTCAGCTGTAAAATTAGTAATTTTTATAAATGTTTGCAACAGGGTAAAGCATTTTGCCTCAATGTTTACAATCTATTTTACTGCTCAGGTATTGTAATTTTATCATACTTAACCACTTGCCCTCCGGAAGATTTACACCCCTTCCTGACCAGGCCATTTTTTTTGCGATATGGCTCTGCATTATTTTAACTGACAATTGTGGGGTCATGAACGTTTTCCCACAAATAGATCTTTTCTTTTGGTAGGATTTGACCACCTCTGCTATATTTACTTTTTGCATTATAAACAAATAAAAAAATCCCAATAAGTGTATATTGATCAATTTGCGCAAATGTTATAGCATCTACAAACTATGGCACATATACTGGAATTTTTTTATTTTATTTTTTATACTAGTAATGGCAAATATTGATATTGACATAAATTGCTTTAATTTTCTTATGTAAGGGAAAAGACAATTAATAAGTTCTTACGGAAGTTTATGATGGATTGGAGTTATCCTATAATTTGTATTTAATAATTTAAGGAGATAGGGTATTTTATTAGTTATAGGGAATTAGAATGGACCTTAAATTAATAAAGGTGACAACACTATTTTGATCCACAAGATGGTGGTGATAAGTGCGGGAAACCATTGTAATGAGAGAGCCAGTTTTATTTAAACTAGAATATGTTTATACTGTCTATGAGGCGTCACTTCTGGTATGGGCGGTCTCGGAAATGCAGAGTATATGTGAGAGAAGTGAGCACGATGAAATCCTGCTTTTGAAGACATCATGTATTGATGATGAAATGCGTTAAGCGAAACTTCTAGTACGTCACTTCTGGTCTAGCATGGAATACACACTGAGGAGTTGGTGGCTTTCGCATGATCAAAGGGGAGATTGCCTGTATGTTTTTTAATTTTTATGGGCATAATCCTTTTATACGATACCTTATTAAAGTGGAGCTCCACCCAAAAGGGGAAGTTCCACTTTAATACTTTTGCCCCTGCTCCCCATTAAGGATTGGTACATTTGGGGAGCGGGGGAAGGGAGCAGGTAACTGAATTTGACAGCTACCCACTCCCACTTCCGCTGCGATCACCTAGGTGATCAGAAGCGGAAGTTGTCCTCCCCCCCCCCTCTCTCCTCATAGTCTTCTGGGACACGTGATGGGTCCCTGAAGACTACAGGGCCATTCACAAAGCGCAGCGCTTCTTGCGCATGCGCAGTGGGCACCCGGCTGTGAAGCCCCAAGCTGTCACAGCAGGGTGCCCACACTAAGGATGCAAGTGCCAGGGAGAGAAGACAGCCGGTGGTGAGGACACAGCCAGACTGAAGGACAGGTAAGTGGCTGTATTTTAAAAGTCAGCAGCTTCAGTTTTTGTAGCTGCTGACTTTTTTTTTTCAGCTGGAACTCTGCTTTAATAAAACATACTGTTTACACTATGAGATGATTCTTCTTCTATCTTTTTTGAAACACATGCCGTTTTCACCATTGGAACTCCATTGGGATAACTGAAGAGGGGGTAACAGCACAGAGAAGTACTGAGCAGGAGATTGTTACTGGTTCCTGGGAGACCATAAAGCGCATGTGACTTTACTTGTTGTATAACAAAGAGGATAATGGAATCTGAGTGAGGAAATTTTGCACACATTAGTGGTGGAACACTTGATCGTGGGACCGGTGGATAGAGTACTTCTATTGTATCATTTGAACTTCCTATAAAACCTATGGTGTTGGCATTGACGAAAGTTCACACTATTTGGGACTTTGAATTATAATTTGTTTTGAATGCAGATAATGGACATTGCACTTACAGTATATGTGTATACGAGGAACATGGTTTTTGGAGGTTTGCACATTGTATTATTTAGCAAGCAATAAATAATACTCAATACTTATTTATTGAGTATTATTTAGCAAGCACTATCAGGTGTATTTGATATTCAAGCCCAAATTAGACTGCAAACAGAGACACAGGGCATTTACTCCACAGCAAAGAGAAATTTGGCAGTTGATGTCCAGCTGAACAATGTATGGCACCTTTGTATTGCCAGAGCAGCGACATAGGCTGCAAACTGAGGCGTAAAGCAAGATTTACTTTTCAGAAAGTATTGCAGGTTTTGCAGCTGAGGTCCATCTGCTGAAACATCATGTGAGGCACCATTACTGTGCCAGAGCACTGAAAAAAAGGTGGAGCATTGAGGTGCAACACAGGATTTGCCATGAGGTTTGCAGATTGTATTGAGTAATATTTAGCAACCTATCAGGTGTATGTGATATTTGGATCTTTTAAGATAAGGGATAGCGTCTGCAATTACAAATGTATTAGTTATTTATATTATTTGGTAACATTAGGCACAGATGGTTATTTGTATATTCATTTGGGCTTGAAAGCCCAAACTTTTCTGTGGTTATTGTCTCAGACAATACACTCTAACGTTTATTTCAGGATAAATATGTCTTGTTTCTCCTTCTTATATTATAAGTAGAGATGAGCGAATCGAACCAGGCAAAGTGGAATTCGTTTCGAATATCGGGAAAAATTCGATTCGCATCGAATCCGAATTTTAGCCAACTTCGGGTGCACGAATCGAATTTTTCCCGATCAGCCTCAAAAGTGTCACTGCAGAGAGCTCCGCTATTTCTGACAGTTCTGACAGTTCATTTACAGCGGTTGAAACATTGTATCTATTTGTTTCCATTTAGGATACAGATGTTTTTATTCGGAAATAAATAGATACAATGTTTCAACCGCTGTAAATGTGAAGGAACTGTCAGAGAACTGTCAGAAATAGCGGAGCTCTCTGCAGATACACTTTTTGCTGTACTGGAATACTTCTTCTTTTCATTCTTCTTCTTCTTTTCATTCTTCTTCTTCTTCTTCTTCTTCTTTTCATTCTTCTTTTCATTCTTCTTCTTCTTTTCATTCTTCTTTTCATTCTTCTTCTTCTTCTTTTCATTCTTCTTTTCATTCTTCTTCTTCTTCTTTTCATTCTTCTTCTTCTTTTCATTCTTCTTTTCATTCTTCTTCTTTTCATTCTTCTTTTCATTCTTCTTCTTCTTCTTTTCATTCTTCTTCTTCTTCTTTTCATTCTTCTTCTTCTTCTTTTCATTCTTCTTTTCATTCTTCTTCTTCTTCTTTTCATTCTTCTTCTTCTTCTTTTCATTCTTCTTCTTCTTCTTCTTTTCATTCTTCTTCTTCTTCTTCTTTTCATTCTTCTTCTTCTTCTTTTCATTCTTCTTTTCATTCTTCTTCTTCTTCTTTTCATTCTTCTTCTTCTTCTTTTCATTCTTCTTTTCATTCTTCTTCTTCTTCTTTTCATTCTTCTTCTTCTTCTTTTCATTCTTCTTTTCATTCTTCTTCTGCTTCTTTTCATTCTTCTTCTTCTTCTTTTCATTCTTCTTCTTCTTCTTTTCATTCTTCATTTCATTCTTATTCTTCTTCTTTTCATTCTTCTTCTTCTTCTTTTCATTCTTCTTCTTCTTTTCATTCTTCTTTTCATTCTTATTCTTCTTTTCATTCTTCTTCTTCTTCTTTTCATTCTTCTTTTCATTCTTCTTCTTTTCATTCTTCTTCTTCTTCTTCTTTTCATTCTTCTTTTCATTCTTCTTCTTCTTCTTTTCATTCTTCTTCTTTTCATTCTTCTTTTCATTCTTCTTCTTCTTCTTTTCATTCTTCTTCTTCTTTTCATTCTTCTTTTCATTCTTCTTCTTCTTCTTTTCATTCTTCTTCTTCTTCTTTTTTTCATTCTTCTTCTTCTTTTCATTCTTATTTTCATTCTTCTTCTTCTTCTTTTCATTCTTCTTCTTCTTCTTTTCATTCTTCTTTTCATTCTTCTTCTTCTTCTTTTCATTCTTCTTCTTCTTCTTTTCATTCTTCTTTTCATTCTTCTTCTTCTTCTTTTCATTCTTCTTCTTCTTCTTTTCATTCTTCTTTTCATTCTTCTTCTTCTTTTCATTCTTCTTTTCATTCTTCTTCTTCTTCTTTTCATTCTTCTTCTTCTTCTTTTCATTCTTCTTTTCATTCTTCTTCTTCTTCTTTTCATTCTTCTTTTCATTCTTCTTCTTCTTCTTCTTTTCATTCTTCTTTTCATTCTGCTTCTTCTTCTTTTCATTCTTCTTCTTCTTCTTTTCATTCTTCTTTTCATTCTTCTTCTTCTTCTTTTCATTCTTCTTCTTCTTCTTTTCATTCTTCTTCTTCTTCTTTTCATTCTTCTTTTCATTCTTCTTCTTCTTCTTTTCATTCTTCTTCTTCTTCTTTTCATTCTTCTTCTTCTTCTTTTCATTCTTCTTTTCATTCTTCTTCTTCTTCTTTTCATTCTTCTTCTTCTTCTTTTCATTCTTCTTTTCATTCTTCTTCTTCTTCTTTTCATTCTTCTTTTCATTCTTCTTCTTTTCATTCTTCTTCTTCTTCTTTTCATTCTTCTTTTCATTCTTCTTCTTCTTCTTCTTTTCTTCTTCTTCTGGCAACTCCACCACGCAGCTCATTTTTGTTCCAGTATTACTGTGTTTTGCTCCTTCAAAATCCTGAAACTTTCTTTTGGCAGGTGTACAGACTCAGGTACTCAGTGCAGGAATGGTGGGAATCCCTCACAATGGACACAGCAGGTGTACATACAGACCCAGGAATTCAGCACAGGGATGGTGGGAACCCCTCATAATGGGCACAGCAGGTGTGCATACCCAGAACCTCAGCACAGGGATGGTGGGAACCCCTAGTAATGGGCGCAGCAGGTGTGCAGACCTGGGACCTCAGCACAGGGATGGTAGAAACCCCTCATAATGGGAACAGCAGGTGTACAGACCCAGGAATTTAGCACAGGGATGGTGGGAACTCCTCCTAATGGGCAGAGCAGGTGTACAGACCCAGGAACTCAGCACAGGGATGGTGGGAACTTCTCATAATGGGCGCAGCAGGTGTGCAGACCTGGAACCTCAGCACAGGGATGGTGGGAACCCCTCATAATGGGCACAGCAGGTGTGCATACCCAGAACCTCAGCACAGGGATGGTGGGAACCCCTAGTAATGGGCGCAGCAGGTGTGCAGACCTGGGACCTCAGCACAGGGATGGTAGAAACCCCTCATAATGGGAACAGCAGGTGTACAGACCCAGGAATTTAGCACAGGGATGGTGGGAACTCCTCCTAATGGGCAGAGCAGGTGTACAGACCCAGGAACTCAGCACAGGGATGGTGGGAACTTCTCATAATGGACGCAGCAGGTGTGCAGACCTGGAACCTCAGCACAGGGATGGTGGGAACCCCTCATAATGGGCACAGCAGGTGTGCATACCCAGAACCTCAGCACAGGGATGGTGGGAACCCCTCATAATGGGCACAGCAGGTGTTAGGGGGTTTAACTCTCCAGCATCCATTAGAGACTGATATAGTAATATAGTTCATTCTTCTTTTCATTCTTCTTTTCATTCTTCTCCTTCTTCTTCTTTTCATTCTTCTTCTTCTTTTCATTCTTCTTTTCATTCTTCTTCTTCTTTTCATTCTTCTTTTCATTCTTCTTCTTCTTCTTTTCATTCTTCTTCTTCTTTTCATTCTTCTTCTTCTTTTCATTCTTCTTTTCATTCTTCTTCTTCTTCTTTTCATTCTTCTCATTCTTCTTTTCATTCTTCTCATTCTTCTTCTCATTCTTCTTTTCATTCTTCTTCTCATTCTTCTTTTCATTCTTCTTCTTCTTCTTCTTTTCATTCTTCTTTTCATTCTTCTTCTTCTTCTTTTCATTCTTCTTCTTTTCATTCTTCTTCTTTTCATTCTTCTTTTCATTCTTCTTCTTCTTCTTTTCATTCTTCTTCTTCTTTTCATTCTTCTTTTCATTCTTCTTCTTCTTCTTTTCATTCTTCTTCTTCTTCTTTTTTTCATTCTTCTTCTTCTTTTCATTCTTCTTTTCATTCTTCTTCTTCTTCTTTTCATTCTTCTTCTTCTTCTTTTCATTCTTCTTTTCATTCTTCTTCTTCTTCTTCTTTTCATTCTTCTTCTTCTTCTTTTCATTCTTCTTTTCATTCTTCTTCTTCTTCTTCTTTTCATTCTTCTTCTTCTTCTTTTCATTCTTCTTTTCATTCTTCTTCTTCTTTTCATTCTTCTTTTCATTCTTCTTCTTCTTCTTTTCATTCTTCTTTTCATTCTTCTTCTTCTTCTTTTCATTCTTCTTCTTTTCATTCTTCTTTTCATTCTTCTTCTTCTTCTTTTCATTCTTCTTTTCATTCTTCTTCTTCTTCTTTTCATTCTTCTTCTTCTTCTTTTCATTCTTCTTTTCATTCTTCTTCTTCTTCTTTTCATTCTTCTTCTTCTTCTTTTCATTCTTCTTCTTCTTCTTTTCATTCTTCTTTTCATTCTTCTTCTTCTTCTTGTCATTCTTCTTTTCATTCTTCTTCTTCTTCTTTTCATTCTTCTTTTCATTCTTCTTCTTCTTCTTTTCATTCTTCTTCTTCTTCTTTTCATTCTTCTTTTCATTCTTCTTCTTTTCATTCTTCTTCTTCTTCTTTTCATTCTTCTTTTCATTCTTCTTCTTCTTCTTTTCTTCTTCTTCTTCTTCTGGCAACTCCACCACGCAGCTCATTTTTGTTCCAGTATTACTGTGTTTTGCTCCTTCAAAATCCTGAAACTTTCTTTTGGCAGGTGTACAGACTCAGGTACTCAGTGCAGGAATGGTGGGAATCCCTCACAATGGACACAGCAGGTGTACATACAGACCCAGGAATTCAGCACAGGGATGGTGGGAACCCCTCATAATGGGCACAGCAGGTGTGCATACCCAGAACCTCAGCACAGGGATGGTGGGAACCCCTAGTAATGGGCGCAGCAGGTGTGCAGACCTGGGACCTCAGCACAGGGATGGTAGAAACCCCTCATAATGGGAACAGCAGGTGTACAGACCCAGGAATTTAGCACAGGGATGGTGGGAACTCCTCCTAATGGGCAGAGCAGGTGTACAGACCCAGGAACTCAGCACAGGGATGGTGGGAACTTCTCATAATGGGCGCAGCAGGTGTGCAGACCTGGAACCTCAGCACAGGGATGGTGAGAACCCCTCATAATGGGCACAGCAGGTGTGCATACCCAGAACCTCAGCACAGGGATGGTGGGAACCCCTAGTAATGGGCGCAGCAGGTGTGCAGACCTGGGACCTCAGCACAGGGATGGTAGAAACCCCTCATAATGGGAACAGCAGGTGTACAGACCCAGGAATTTAGCACAGGGATGGTGGGAACTCCTCCTAATGGGCACAGCAGGTGTTAGGGGGTATAACTCTCCAGCATCCATTAGAGACTGATATAGTAATATAGTTCATTCTTCTTTTCATTCTTCTTTTCATTCTTCTCCTTCTTCTTCTTTTCATTCTTCTTCTTCTTTTCATTCTTCTTTTCATTCTTCTTCTTCTTTTCATTCTTCTTTTCATTCTTCTTCTTCTTCTTTTCATTCTTCTTCTTCTTTTCATTCTTCTTCTTCTTCTTTTCATTCTTCTTTTCATTCTTCTTCTTCTTCTTTTCATTCTTCTCATTCTTCTTTTCATTCTTCTCATTCTTCTTCTCATTCTTCTTTTCATTCTTCTTCTCATTCTTCTTTTCATTCTTCTTCTTCTTCTTTTCATTCTTCTTTTCATTCTTCTTCTTCTTCTTTTCATTCTTCTTCTTTTCATTCTTCTTCTTTTCATTCTTCTTTTCATTCTTCTTCTTCTTCTTTTCATTCTTCTTCTTCTTTTCATTCTTCTTCTTTTCATTCTTCTTCTTCTTCTTTTTTTCATTCTTCTTCTTCTTTTCATTCTTCTTTTCATTCTTCTTCTTCTTCTTTTCATTCTTCTTCTTCTTTTCATTCTTCTTTTCATTCTTCTTCTTCTTCTTTTCATTCTTCTTCTTTTCATTCTTCTTTTCATTCTTCTTCTTCTTCTTTTCATTCTTCTTCTTTTCATTCTTCTTTTCATTCTTCTTCTTCTTCTTTTCATTCTTCTTTTCATTCTTCTTCTTCTTCTTTTCATTCTTCTTTTCATTCTTCTTCTTCTTCTTTTCATTCTTCTTCTTCTTCTTTTCATTCTTCTTTTCATTCTTCTTCTTCTTCTTTTCATTCTTCTTCTTCTTCTTTTCATTCTTCTTTTCATTCTTCTTCTTCTTCTTTTCATTCTTCTTCTTCTTCTTTTCATTCTTCTTTTCATTCTTCTTCTTCTTCTTTTCATTCTTCTTTTCATTCTTCTTCTTTTCATTCTTCTTCTTCTTCTTTTCATTCTTCTTTTCATTCTTCTTCTTCTTCTTCTTTTCTTCTTCTTCTGGCAACTCCACCACGCAGCTCATTTTTGTTCCAGTATTACTGTGTTTTGCTCCTTCAAAATCCTGAAACTTTCTTTTGGCAGGTGTACAGACTCAGGTACTCAGTGCAGGAATGGTGGGAATCCCTCACAATGGACACAGCAGGTGTACATACAGACCCAGGAATTCAGCACAGGGATGGTGGGAACCCCTCATAATGGGCACAGCAGGTGTGCATACCCAGAACCTCAGCACAGGGATGGTGGGAACCCCTAGTAATGGGCGCAGCAGGTGTGCAGACCTGGGACCTCAGCACAGGGATGGTAGAAACCCCTCATAATGGGAACAGCAGGTGTACAGACCCAGGAATTTAGCACAGGGATGGTGGGAACTCCTCCTAATGGGCAGAGCAGGTGTACAGACCCAGGAACTCAGCACAGGGATGGTGGGAACTTCTCATAATGGGCGCAGCAGGTGTGCAGACCTGGAACCTCAGCACAGGGATGGTGGGAACCCCTCATAATGGGCACAGCAGGTGTGCATACCCAGAACCTCAGCACAGGGATGGTGGGAACCCCTAGTAATGGGCGCAGCAGGTGTGCAGACCTGGGACCTCAGCACAGGGATGGTAGAAACCCCTCATAATGGGAACAGCAGGTGTACAGACCCAGGAATTTAGCACAGGGATGGTGGGAACTCCTCCTAATGGGCAGAGCAGGTGTACAGACCCAGGAACTCAGCACAGGGATGGTGGGAACTTCTCATAATGGACGCAGCAGGTGTGCAGACCTGGAACCTCAGCACAGGGATGGTGGGAACCCCTCATAATGGGCACAGCAGGTGTGCATACCCAGAACCTCAGCACAGGGATGGTGGGAACCCCTCATAATGGGCACAGCAGGTGTTAGGGGGTTTAACTCTCCAGCATCCATTAGAGACTGATATAGTAATATAGTTCATTCTTCTTTTCATTCTTCTTTTCATTCTTCTCCTTCTTCTTCTTTTCATTCTTCTTCTTCTTTTCATTCTTCTTTTCATTCTTCTTCTTCTTTTCATTCTTCTTTTCATTCTTCTTCTTCTTCTTTTCATTCTTCTTCTTCTTTTCATTCTTCTTCTTCTTCTTTTCATTCTTCTTTTCATTCTTCTTCTTCTTCTTTTCATTCTTCTCATTCTTCTTTTCATTCTTCTCATTCTTCTTCTCATTCTTCTTTTCATTCTTCTTCTCATTCTTCTTTTCATTCTTCTTCTTCTTCTTCTTTTCATTCTTCTTTTCATTCTTCTTCTTCTTCTTTTCATTCTTCTTCTTTTCATTCTTCTTCTTTTCATTCTTCTTTTCATTCTTCTTCTTCTTCTTTTCATTCTTCTTCTTCTTTTCATTCTTCTTCTTCTTCTTTTCATTCTTCTTCTTCTTCTTTTTTTCATTCTTCTTCTTCTTTTCATTCTTCTTTTCATTCTTCTTCTTCTTCTTTTCATTCTTCTTCTTCTTCTTTTCATTCTTCTTTTCATTCTTCTTCTTCTTCTTTTCATTCTTCTTCTTCTTCTTCTTCTTTTCATTCTTCTTTTCATTCTTCTTCTTCTTCTTTTCATTCTTCTTCTTCTTCTTTTCATTCTTCTTTTCATTCTTCTTCTTCTTTTCATTCTTCTTTTCATTCTTCTTCTTCTTCTTTTCATTCTTCTTCTTCTTCTTTTCATTCTTCTTTTCATTCTTCTTCTTCTTCTTTTCATTCTTCTTCTTTTCATTCTTCTTCTTCTTCTTTTCATTCTTCTTTTCATTCTTCTTCTTCTTCTTTTCATTCTTCTTCTTCTTCTTTTCATTCTTCTTTTCATTCTTCTTCTTCTTCTTTTCATTCTTCTTCTTCTTCTTTTCATTCTTCTTTTCATTCTTCTTCTTCTTCTTTTCATTCTTCTTCTTCTTCTTTTCATTCTTCTTTTCATTCTTCTTCTTCTTCTTTTCATTCTTCTTCTTCTTCTTTTCATTCTTCTTTTCATTCTTCTTCTTCTTCTTTTCATTCTTCTTTTCATTCTTCTTCTTTTCATTCTTCTTCTTCTTCTTTTCATTCTTCTTTTCATTCTTCTTCTTCTTCTTCTTTTCTTCTTCTTCTGGCAACTCCACCACGCAGCTCATTTTTGTTCCAGTATTACTGTGTTTTGCTCCTTCAAAATCCTGAAACTTTCTTTTGGCAGGTGTACAGACTCAGGTACTCAGTGCAGGAATGGTGGGAATCCCTCACAATGGACACAGCAGGTGTACATACAGACCCAGGAATTCAGCACAGGGATGGTGGGAACCCCTCATAATGGGCACAGCAGGTGTGCATACCCAGAACCTCAGCACAGGGATGGTGGGAACCCCTAGTAATGGGCGCAGCAGGTGTGCAGACCTGGGACCTCAGCACAGGGATGGTAGAAACCCCTCATAATGGGAACAGCAGGTGTACAGACCCAGGAATTTAGCACAGGGATGGTGGGAACTCCTCCTAATGGGCAGAGCAGGTGTACAGACCCAGGAACTCAGCACAGGGATGGTGGGAACTTCTCATAATGGGCGCAGCAGGTGTGCAGACCTGGAACCTCAGCACAGGGATGGTGGGAACCCCTCATAATGGGCACAGCAGGTGTGCATACCCAGAACCTCAGCACAGGGATGGTGGGAACCCCTAGTAATGGGCGCAGCAGGTGTGCAGACCTGGGACCTCAGCACAGGGATGGTAGAAACCCCTCATAATGGGAACAGCAGGTGTACAGACCCAGGAATTTAGCACAGGGATGGTGGGAACTCCTCCTAATGGGCAGAGCAGGTGTACAGACCCAGGAACTCAGCACAGGGATGGTGGGAACTTCTCATAATGGACGCAGCAGGTGTGCAGACCTGGAACCTCAGCACAGGGATGGTGGGAACCCCTCATAATGGGCACAGCAGGTGTGCATACCCAGAACCTCAGCACAGGGATGGTGGGAACCCCTCATAATGGGCACAGCAGGTGTTAGGGGGTTTAACTCTCCAGCATCCATTAGAGACTGATATAGTAATATAGTTCATTCTTCTTTTCATTCTTCTTTTCATTCTTCTCCTTCTTCTTCTTTTCATTCTTCTTCTTCTTTTCATTCTTCTTTTCATTCTTCTTCTTCTTTTCATTCTTCTTTTCATTCTTCTTCTTCTTCTTTTCATTCTTCTTCTTCTTTTCATTCTTCTTCTTCTTCTTTTCATTCTTCTTTTCATTCTTCTTCTTCTTCTTTTCATTCTTCTCATTCTTCTTTTCATTCTTCTCATTCTTCTTCTCATTCTTCTTTTCATTCTTCTTCTCATTCTTCTTTTCATTCTTCTTCTTCTTTTCATTCTTCTTTTCATTCTTCTCATTCTTCTTTTCATTCTTCTTCTTCTTCTTTTCATTCTTCTTCTTCTTTTCATTCTTCTTTTCATTCTTCTTCTTCTTTTCATTCTTCTCATTCTTCTTTTCATTCTTCTTCTTCTTTTCATTCTTCTTCTTCTTTTCATTCTTCTTTTCATTCTTCTTCTTTTCATTCTTCTTCTTCTTCTTTTCATTCTTCTTTTCATTCTTCTTCTTCTTCTTTTTAGTCTTCTTTTCATTCTTCTTCTTCTTCTTTTCATTCTTCTTCTTCTTCTTCTTCTTCTTCTTCGTCGTGCCCCGTGACTGCCCAAATGAGTGAAGTGTGCGGTGATTCTAAGATCGACGGCACTCATCTGCATGTCATACTGACTGACAGTATTATTTCTCTTCCCCAGCAGACTCCAAGGGCATTTAAATTAAAGGTACAGTGTTCTGCACTAATATAAAGGCTCTCTGAAGCCTAGAAACCCTTTAAATAAGTTAAATTTGTGGCGAATAAATTCGCATCAAATCAAATTTCTCCCGCAAATTCGGCGAATGAGCCGAATCGAATTTTTGAATAATTCGCTCATCTCTAATTATAAGCTTCTTACATACTGTCCAGCAACTGTACAGTTTTTGTGACTAAAAGATTTCACTCTGAGGGAAATTTACTAAAACTGGAGAAGACAGAATCTGGAGCAACTCTGCATAGTATCCAATCAGATTATAGCATCAGCTTGTTCAGTTAAGCGTTGAAAATGAAAGCTATAAGCTGATTGGTTGTGTGAGATTATCGTATTAAATTTCAAACTTGCAACTTTGTGCAAAAAAAAAATCTATTTTTTTTTGCTTTCCAAAAACGTGGCAAATGAATCAAGTCTTCAAAAGGCTCACCATGCCTCTTGGTATGTGGTTGTAAACCTCAGTCATGGAACCTGAACAGACCACAGCTATTGTGGTGTTTATTTCTCTCTCCAAAGCTTTAAGTGTTCTTTCTCTCTGGTGTTTTATTCCTCTGTTAGCAGCATCAGCAGAGTCACTTCGGAGATGTTTCCCTGACACATGAGATAAATTTGTGTAGGAGGTGGAGGGGGGGGGGGGAGAGCTCAGCAGACAGCTTGTCTATTCAGAACATAGCTCCTGTGTGCTGTGTGGAGGGGGTGTCCCTTTCCTCCAATCAGCTCTAACTGCAGCTCCCTGCCCCCTCCTCTGTGACACTGAGAAATGCAGGAGGATATTATCTAAAATCAGCACTTTTAAAGGAATGTGTAAAAGAGAAGACTGCAAAAAACAATGTAGGAGGATTTGTTTCACCTCTGTGTATCATCTGAGGCTATTTACTTTACTGGATATGTGAGAGGGTTAACAACCACTTTAAAAAATACCTTGGGGTGTTTACTCTCCAAAATGGTGCCCCAACGCCTCCATAAATGTAATAGGTAGTCAGCAAATTTGATGTATAATTTATGACCCTTGAAAGCCTGAAGGTGCTCCTTGGATTTTGAGCCTCTCTATGTGGTTACGCTGGCTGTGAAAAAGCCTCACACATATGTGGTATTGTATAGCAGAATGTATTTTGGGGTGTAATTGTAAGTATGCCTATGCAGTCAGGAATAACTTGTTCAAATGATAACTTTGTGAAAAATGTGTGTATGGAGGAATTGGATCAGATTTTTTTGTTCAACCTGCTGGTTGAATGAAAAAAACTGATCCATCTATGGGGTGCCTAATTGATCTATAAGAGGATAAGAATTGGGAGGGGTAATCAAGCTCCCTGAGATAGCACAGGATGTGTGTACAAGACACAGTACAGCTCTAAATGCGTGACAAGATTAATAGGTATATTTTTTGCACTTATTAACAAATATTCCAAAACAATTATAATAGTATATTTAATAGAGCAAAAGGCAGCAAATTAGAGAAAATCATTTTTAGGGGTTTCATACACTTTAAGGGGTGCTACATAGTGCTTAAAATTACCCTGTCTCCACACAAAAAATAAAGTATGAGCACCCTACATCCTACTTTCTTAGTGGGCAGTTAGTCATTTACAGTACTTGCTGTTTTGAAGAGCTCTGAGTGCCACTGCTATCCTTTACTTTTGGGTTGGTAGATAGTCTGTCCCTTGCTGGGTGCTTTGGCTACTTCCACTAATTTCTACATCACAATTGTGTCCTGTAGTGAGGTACTGACAAGTGCAACCACAGCATTTGATGGGTCTCCCGGTTTCTGATCGTTAGTAGGAGACCCAGGGCTCTTGGTGCAAAATTGGTGTCTGTGCTGCAAGCATGCTGTGCACCAAGGTGTGAACACAAACACACATATGTGGAAACTCACAGACAAAGACCCACTTTTGTGAGGTTGCATACAGCAGATGCATACTTTCATCAGGAAAGGTGCTATAAATGCAATTTCAACTTGAATGAATACAAACCTAAGTAACATTCCAAACAGTTTCTGGTAATAAATTATTTTAGATTTCTTTTCACTTCCTGTCCTGGGTATAGGGTGTCATAGAAAGAGGAAAGCAATGAGAAATACATCTAATGTGAACAAAAAGGGCAGAAAAAAACATTTTTGTCGTACATTGGGAAATCTTTGAATCTCTGTCAGGTAATTATTGCTACAAGAATCTTCCTTGTCTTAGTAATAAGAATCCATGTTTCTTGTCCTAGTGTCACAGGGACATAAAAGTTAAAAATATGAACTGTGCAAGTCATGCTGAACAAGAGTAACCTCTGTAATAAGTAAGGTTATCCACCAAGTGTCTTATTTTTCTGTTCATAATCTTTGTCATCAGGACTCCGATAAATATAGAAAATCATTGCTAATGCATTCAATTGCTAAAGCACCCCACTGGTCAATCAAGCGGAGACCATAACACTAACATAAAAAATGCTAAATATGCAAAGCCAGCACTGTGTCCATATTACTGCTATGCATTCATTTAAATACAGAGAAAAATATCCATTGTATATTTGCCTGTATATGTGGGAAAGCAAGGGAAATTGTTGATATTCTATGTGCCTCATAATTACAAAGCAGTTTATACTCTAGCAATTCTAAACCAGAGGGAATCATCTGACTTTCCTAGAATTCTTCAATCTAAATGCTTCATTCCCTTTGTATTTTCTTGAACCATGACCCCAAAATTGACAGTTTTGGCATAATTGGACTGCTTTTCCAACTGAATAGGGCGTCAATCCTACATGGATATTGTTATAGACATTAGAGGGGGGAACATTTTATTGATTCTGGCTACTTTTCTTCATAAAGAAAGATGAGGGAGGGAAAAAAATCATAAAAGCATTGGCTCAGGAGAAGTGGGGGGAAGGCACAAGCAAAATAAAAAGCTATCATAGCTTGGTCATTGTACAGATAGTACAAGCTTTTGTGTTCAAGATTCAGTAAATTGCTTGCATTTTCTGTACATGGTAGTACAGAGCCTAACAATTGATAAAACTGTCATCATTCATTTTCTTTTTTTTCTGCATTACTGCCCGTGGTTTCTTTTTTCCTCATCTTCTAGAATTAACTCTTAACTACCTGTTTCTCTAAGGACTAAAATTAACCTTCTGAATATTGTCAAGGTTTTGACATTTTCAGCATTGCCTTTCCTCCCAGATCAAAGATCCAAACTTCCTAGCTAAGTGATCATCATGTACAACATGCATGGTCAGTGCTATGAATGTCAGTTTCACTAACAAGGAATCCAGCCACTTCAATAGGGTCACTATTAACTATAGGAAGGAAAACCCTTTCTCCAGTGCACTGATACAATAATATACTATGCTTCCATTTTCAGTTTAATTGAAAACCCTGCACCCTATTTATATTCTACATATTTTATATTTTACAAATTGCACATAGCAATTGCCAACTCAAAGCTCCACATCACATATCAAACACATATATAAATTCTACAGTAGTCAGTGGGATTGATTTACTAAAACTGGAGAGTTCAAAATCTGGTACAATTGTGCATGGTAGTCAATCACTTTCTAACTTCATCTTGTTCAGGTAAGCTTTGACAAAAAAAAACTGGAAGCTAAGTGGTCTTTATGCAGAGCTGCAGCAGATTTTGTACTCTCCAGTTTCAGTAAATAAACTCCCATGTGGTGTCAATACATTAACATCTGGGGATATCAAAGGGTTAACTGTGTGCTGTTTTATGGTATGCTGTTTGTGTGCTTTACAGTGTCTGCACATTGCTTTGTATTGCTCTGCTATATAAAAATTGTATATAAGAGTGTACAAATAGTAATATGAAATTATTAAACACAAGTGATATCATAGGAAGTGACTCGCTACAATGAGATCAAATAAATATGTGCGACTGTGAAAGTCAATAAACAGACAAAAGAAGTGTTCATATACTGGTAAAGGTCTGACAAACACCGGCCAAAAAATCGTGCTGCATACAGATCCTGTTGCACAAGTGGTATCAAAGAATTTCATGTGACTTTAATCCATGTGACTTTAATCCATGCAGGGAATATGATAAAAATGTGCACTCACCAGATACGCATAGTAAAAGTGCAATATGTTGAATCATATAATGACCGTAAGATCTGCAGCAAGCCCCTTTTAGGTGGACCAGACAAGCAGCATAGGAAGAGACTCCCTCCTCTGGATCTGAGACTGCTCTGCAACTGTTCTCCGGATAGAGTCCTGGAAATTGTTTAGCTTAATTCATCATAGTGGTAGCAGACCTTTTTCTTGGCCCACGCCCACTCCATCTTCAGCACCGCCTGCTCAGCCTCGCCTGGCCCCTCCCACCTATGCCTGCACTGTGTCTGTGTATGTCTATGCTCATCCCCGGCCGAGCAGGAAATTTCCATTGATCACCGAATAACGGGTTGCGTTGGGTGTGAATAGTCAGTGCCGGGGGAATCTGGTGTGTTTCAAGTTCTGCGAGGTTCCTATGTGAGCGGCATCTCCATGGCATACAGTCAGCGGGGCAGCAAGAATAAGGTCTGCTACTACTATGATGAATTGAGCTAAACGATTTCTAGGACTCTATCCGGAGAACAGTTCCAGAGTAGTCTCAGATCCAGGGGAGTGAGTCTCTTCCTATGCTGCTTGTCTGGTCCACCTAAAGCGGACTTCCTGCAGAACTTATGGTCATTATATGATTCAACATATTGCGCTTTTACTGTGTGCATCTGGTGAGTGTGCATTTTTATCATATTCCCTGCACGGATTAAAGTCACATGGATTAAAGACACATAAAATTCGTTGATACCACCTGTGCAACAGGATCTGTTCAAGATCAGGAAAGGAGACATCAGTCACCCCAGTGGAGATATGGACCTGGCATCAGAGTTCCCAGGGCTGCTGCAGACTGTTCTTTCAACGTACTCCAGGGCTGTGTCTACGGATCAGTACCTGGAGCTCAGGCAGCGGATTTGGGAGGTGCTTTGGAGAGGAGCCCTCCAGGCTGCTGCTATGGACAAAGACAAGTGCTATCCAACTGCAGGGGAAAGGGCCAGGGACCATCGGAAGTTACGGATGCCATTCCTGGGACAGCGACCCCAGGAGCGATGGGTGACTGAGTTGGAGAGGATGGTCCAGCAAGAGATACAACTGGACAACAGATATCAGGCTTTGCAATGGTACGCAGAGCAGGAATATTTAGGGGTGTCAAAAGAGTGCTTTCCTGAGGGACATGACTTTGGTGAGCCTGGATTGCTGTGGGAGAGCCTTACAGATCATTTTGTGTTTGGCGATGAAGGAGAACCTACCTTGGAGGAGTTGTGAGAAGGCAGAGAGGCTATGTTCAGTCTCACAGGGGTCTCAGAGATTGAACCAGATGTGGAATACCTGCTAAAGAAAGAACTGCATCTGGAAAGGGCATACAGGCAACTGCTAAAACATGTTCGACAGCATGCCCAAGAATCGGGAGTGGAAATTCCAGAGACTGGGGATTTGATAGACTTCTCTGCTGAGGAGGAACCAGCAGAAAAGCTGGCAACAGAGCCAAACATTACTAAACTCTGCCCAGCACTGGTAACATCTTCTGAGTTCCATGGACAGGAGATGGTGAACCCCTATCCCCAGACACCAGTTCCAGAGTCTGGGGATTTGATTGACTTGTCTGCTGAGGAGGAACCAGCCAGCACGCCCCCCGCAGAAGAGCTGGCACCAGGGCATGGCATGGTTGACATCTGCCCACAACAATCAGCACCACAGGAGCTACAGGAAGAGGATGCAATCGGCAACTCACAATGGCAGCTTGAGCTGATGTCCGTGGATGGGACTTCGGTCTCCACTGACACAACCCCAGAAAAGGGTCTGGCATTGGGACAAGAGGATGTCAGCCTTACTTTGCAAACACTGGGGGAGGTCCATCAAGTCAAATTGGAGGAGACTACAGTCGCCACCTGGATACCCCCGGGATGCTGGGCAGTCGGCTCAGAACACCAACAGCATGACGGAGTCGGCCCAGCCACTCTGTCTTCTCCCCAGTGGCTGAGAGGACTTCAGGGAGAAGGACCAGTCCGTAATTCTCCCCAGTGGCGGGTATGTTCTACGGGAGAGGCAGAGGTTGGCTGGGTGAGTAATGCTTTGTGGGGGACAATTTGTTTGGGGAACTGTGTGGGTGCTGGCATTAGAGGACTGGGAGTACAGACTAACTTCGGAGTCCATCCGTCTGGGATTTACTCCTGCATTAGTCTCCTGCCAAAAGGGGAGATATATGATGGGAGTGACTTTTGGGGGTGGGGGGACCCCTGTATCCACTCATCATGTTCCTCTTATGTGTAGGCATCCTCTGCCTGTTAGGGGTGCAGGGTGATTTGTCCTAATATTGTGTGTCTTGGTTTGGTGGGGTGTGGGGGTTGTTCATTGTTTAATGCCATGTGGTTGTCCCATTGTTCTATTGTGTGTCTGGCTTGGGAGCAAACTATTATGGGTTGTATGTGTTTGTGTATTGGCTTGGTGGGGTGTGTCTGCTGATGTCTCTGGTTGCTAGATTTGGTTTGCCATGCCCTGTGTCCATATGCAGGGAGGTGGGTTGTTCCCTTGAATGTATATATCTTGTGTTTGTGTTAAAAAAAAGCAGTTGACTTCCTGTCTTAAGAAGAGTCTGGTCCTGTCTTATTTCCTGTATGGTCAGGGTGGTGTCTGGGAATCTGTGTTCGGACAGGGAAGTGAGAGTATAAAGGAAATACCCAAGTGCAGTCTGGGTTCGGTTCCGTGACAATAATGTGTACTTACCTCTATCCAAAGCACCTAGTGTGTTTTCTGTATTATTACATTACATTACATTACATTGAGTTTATATAGCGCCAAAGGGTTTGCTCAGCGCTGTACAATAGAGGGGGGGACAATACATGAAACATTACAGCAGCTACGAACAGCACACGAGGGGTAAGAGGGCCCTACTCTTTCGAGCTTACAATCTGGGAGGGAGGGGGTAGTGGTACAGGAGGAAGTGGCTGTGGGGGATGGAGTGGTAGGAGGAATGAAGGAGAGCAGCAGTTAGGTGAGGGTGGGGTAGGCTTCCCTGAAGAGGTGGGTTTTCAGGGAGCGCCTGAAGGTGAGGAGGGAAGGTGACAGTCTGATGGATTGGGGTAGTGAGTTCCAGAGGATGGGGGAGGACCTGGAGAAGTCTTGCAGACGTGCGTGTGAGGAGGAGACCAGGGAGCAAGATAGAAGGAGGTCCTGTGAAGAGCGAAGGGTACGGGTAGGGTGGTACTTGGGAATCAGGTCGGTGAGGTAGTTAGGGGCAGTGTTGTGAATGGCTTTGTAGGTCAGAGTGAGTAGTTTGAAATTGATGCGTTGGGCGATAGGGAGCCAGTGGAGGGAGAGGCAGAGGGGGGTGGCAGAGGTGGAGCGGCTGGTGAGGTGGATGAGTCTGGCAGCTGAGTTCAGGATGGTCTGAAGCGGGGAGAGTTTGCACTGGGGTAGGCCGGTGAGGAGGGAGTTGCAGTAGTCAAGGCGTGAGATAATCAGGGAGTGCACAAGTAGTTTAGCGGTGTCTGGGGTAAGGAAGGTGCGTATTTTGGCGATATTGCGGAGGTGGAGCCTGCATGTGTTTGTCAGTGATTTGACATGAGGTTGGAAGGAGAGGTTAGAGTCCAGAATGACCCCAAGGACTTTGGCTTGCGGGGCGGGATTGATGGTGGTGATGTTAGTAGTGATGGATAGGATGGGGGGGGGGGGGCGCGGGCAGGAGGGAAGACGAGAAGCTCGGTTTTGGAGAGGTTGAGTTTGAGGAAATGGAGCGACATCCAGTCAGAGATGTCGTTTAGGAGGTGAGTGATGCGGGCGGAGAAAGTGGAGGTGAGGTGAGGGGTGGAGAGGTAAATTTGAGTGTCATCAGCATAGAGATGGTAGTTGAAGCCGTGGGAGTGTATGAGTTTGCCAAGGGAGGAGGTGTATATGGAGAAGAGAAGGGGTCCAAGGACAGAGCCCTGGGGGACCCCAACAGAGAGGGGGAGGGAAGGGGAGGTGGCACCATTGTAGGAAACGCTGAAGGAGCGTCGGGATAGGTAAGAGGAGAACCAGGAGAGAGCGGTGTCTCTGACGCCAAGGGAGAATAGTTTATTAAGGAGGAGGGGGTGGTCAACTGTGTCGAAGGCCGCGGAGAGGTCCAGGAGGAGGAGGACAGAGTAGTCGCCTTTGGCTTTGGCGGTAAGTAGGTCGTTGGTGATTTTGAGGAGGGCGGTTTCGGTGGAGTGTAGGGGACGGAAGCCGGACTGTAGTGGATCAAGGAGGTTGTTGTCAGTTAGGTGGGCGCTTAGGCGGTTGTAGACTAAGCGCTGCAGGAGTTTGGAAGTGAGTGGCAGCAGGGAGATGGGTCTGAGGTTGTTTGGGTCAGAGGGGTCCAGGGAGGGCTTTTTGAGTATGGGGGTGATGTGCGCATGCTTTAGGGGGGAGGGGAATACGCCGGTAGAGAGGGAGAGATTGAAGATGTGGGTGAGGGAGCAGATGAGGGAAGAGGGGGGTGACTGGAGGAGTCGAGAGGGGATAGGGTCTAGGGGGCAGGTAGTGAGGCGGGCTTCAGAGAAGACCCTGGTGACTTCCTCAGTGGTAGCGGGGCTGAAGGAGTGCAGAGCTGGTGGGGTTACGGTAAGCGGGGTCTTGGGTGTGGAGGGGGGCAGTGCGGTTGCGAGGTCAGAGGAGGGAAGAGATGAGGGGGAGATAGGGGGGGGGAGGCTAGGTGGGGAGGTAGATTGCGAGTTGACTATGTCCTGACGGATAGCATCAATTTTATTGTGGAAATGAGTGGCAATCTCGTGGGCGGTGAGTGAGGTACTGAGTGGAGGAGGGGGGGGAGAGAGCAGGGAGTTGAAGGTGGAGAAGAGTCAACGAGGGCAGGAGGAGAGGGTGTTAATCAGGTTTACGAAGTAAGCCTGCTTGGCGGCGTGGAGGGAGGAGGTGTAAGTGAGGAAGGCAGATTTGTAGAGGGAGAATGAACGGGGGGACCTGGTTTTGCGCCATAGTCTCTCCAGCGCACGACTGCGACGTTTGAGGCATTTAGTGTGGTCGTTCTGCCATGGTTGGAGCGGTCTGGGTTTGATGTAGCGTGTGGTTAGGGGTGCCAGAGAGTCTAGGGTAGCTGATAGTGAGTCGTTGTACGTGTTAGTGGCTAGGTCAGGACAAGACAGTGGAAGGATTCTGTCGTGTAGGCGGTCGGCAGCTGAGTGGAGGGGGGCCGGGTTCAGGTTGCGAAGGTTGCGGCTGGTGATGGTTTGGCGCTCTGGGGGGGGGGAGTTAGGGGAAGGGGAGATGGAGAACGTGAGGAGGTGGTGGTCGGAGAGAGGGAAGGGGGTGTTAGAGAACTGGTTGAGGGTACAGAGGTGGGAGAAGACAAGGTCCAGGGTGTTCCCAATGATGTGGGTGGAGGATTGAGTGTGCTGTGTGAGCGCGAAGGAGGAGGTTAGGTGGAGGAATTGGGAAGTAGCCGGGCTGTTGTCATTGATGGGGATATTGAAGTCCCCGAGGATGATGGTTGGTAGCTCAGAGGAGAGGAAGAAGGGAAGCCAGGCAGCGAAGTCATCCAGGAAGCGGGGTATGGATCCGGGAGGCCTGTAGATCACTGCGATCCTTAGGGGGGTGGGTGAGAAGAGCCAGATGCAGTGAGCCTCGAAGGAGGAGAAAGTTAGGGAGGGAGGATTAGGGAGGACCTGGAAGGTGCTCAGCGGTGATAGGAGCAGGCCGACCCCACCACCTTTGTGACCGCTCAGTCTTGGTGAATGGGACCAGACGAGACCTCCATAGGAGAGTGCCGCAGGGGAGGTGGAGTCAGTGGCCTGTACCCAGGTTTCGGTGATGGCTAGGAGGTTAAGGGAGCGGGAGATAAAGAGGTCATGGATGGCAGTAAGTTTGTTGCAGACCGAGCGGGCGTTCAGGAGTGCAACCGAGAGAGGGGGGATGGATGCGGGGAGAAGGGGCACAGATATGAGGTTGAGGGGGTTACGGCAGCTGGCGGGAGCAGGGGGGTCCCTAGAGGAGGGGTGAGGTGGCGAGGGGCCAGGGTTCGGGGAGATGTCCCCAGCAGATAGAAGGAGAAGGGTGAGGAAGGTGGCATGGGAATGGGAAGTGTAGGAGCGTGTGGGTCTGATAGTGGTGGCACGTGGGTCGACGGGGGAGTGGAGTAGCAGGAGGAGGTGGTGAGTGCCGTAGTGGGGAGAGGGGAGTAGTGAAGGGGCAATGTAGAGCTGTTTTGGGGGGGTAGGCGGGTAGAGGGAGGCGATTTTTGGGATGGTGGAGAGGAAAATGAGGAGGAGGAGTGCAGGAGGCATGTTGGGGTGGGTGCGGTGACAGTTGGGTCAGGGGAGGTGAAGGGATACAGGTCAGGGCAAGGTGTGTGGGGAATCTGTGTTACCATGGGAGAGTCATTTGAGTCCTTCTGTAGGGGTAGAGTGAGGGTGGAGGGCGGCAGCTGGTTGGCAGCAGTCTGTGGGTGCAGTAAGCTGGCGACCATGGGTGCTGTGGCATGTCTTCAGTGGGTACGGTGGTTCGGCTAGTGGAGGGGTCGTAGGGTGCGATGGCTGGGGGTGATGGTAGGCACGGCGACTTGTGATGCTGGCGGCTCGGTGACTGGGGTTGTTGAGGCCAGGCGTCGGGTGCTGAGGGCTCGGCGTCGTGAGGCGCTGAAGGTGTTGAAGGATCGTCATCAGAGTCGAGCGGGGCGTTGCGGTAGCGATCGTCGGTCCTGCGTGGTTTGTGCTCAACCGTGATCTGTTGCGGCCGGTAGGAGAGACCGCAGCTTCAAGGGTCGTGGTGGGCCATTAGTCGCCGGGGCGTCGCCAGAGGGAATAGCGTGCCGGAAATCAGGGTGCTGGGCGAGCGTTCCCTGGTGTGGTGGCTGGCTGGTAATCCCAGGTGGGGTGGTGGGCAGGGGATCCCCGGTGGGATGGTGGCCGTGCTATCCCTGGTGGGGTAGTAGCGATCCCTGGAGGGATAGTGGCTTAGGGTCCCTGGTGGTTTGGGGTTTCAGGTGGATGGTGGGATCCCTGAGTGAGTGAGTCCCTGGAGGCTGGCGGTGTGATGGTGGTTGGGCTCCCTGGTGGGTAGTGGGCGCCCCTGGTGAAGTACCTGGTGTCCTGGAGCGTCGGTGGATCCCTCCTGGGTTAGCAGGACCGTTGGTGGTGGTGGTAGCTTCCCGGAGCAGCGGAGGCGTCCCGCCGCGGCCGCAATTCCCGCCGCGATTCCAGCCACGGCTGGCAGGAAACACCGCGGCTTCGGGTGCCGCGGTAGGCCTCAGGCTGCTGCGAACCGCCGGAGCTCCGCTGGAGGGACGGAGTGACTGTGGGTGTTGGTGGGGACCTCAGCAGCAGACACAGGGGCCCGGATGGGCCCTGATGGCAGCGGTAGGGGCGCAGGGGTGATCCCCTGATCGGCGGGGACCGAGGAGCGGAGTGGCAGTAGTCCGGGCTGATGTCCGGCGATCCTGGTCGGCCGCGCCAGAAATCGAGGCCGCGGCTTCAGGTGCCGGGTAGGCCGCAAGTCCCGGAGCTCCGGGAGAAAGGTCCAGTGGCCTTCCCTGGCTGGCGAACAGGGACCGGAGGGTCGTGGGGCCCCCGTCAGGGTCCGCTGCCGCCCAGATGGCAGCGGATTGGGGCCGGGGGAGCAGGAGCTCGCCGAGACACGTCCGTCTCGCCGGACGTCCGGATGTTTATGTGTATCCTCTGTATCCTCTTTCATCCCTCTGCTATCTCCATAAGTCACTTCTGTCAGTGTATGCTGATACCAGGCAACTCCGGAAGATGTCCCAACCCCCCCCCCCCAGCACACAGTAGGTGATTTACAACCTCAGCTGTGCATGTTTCCCTATGAGATTGTGCAGAGGGGGTGTGTCCATCCTTCCAAGTCTCAGATTATACTCAGTTCCCTGTTCTATGCTGTGCAGTGTGTGACATCACATCCCCACCCCCTGCCTACTGGAGCTGAGAAATGCTGTGTAAATTCTGTACTTTGAATTGCTGTAGGTGCTACAGATAAACAGGTACAATGTATGTAGAAGGATTTGTTTCATCTCTGTGTATCAACTGAGGCTTGTCATTTCACTGGGCATATGTGAGGTTTTACAACTGCTTTAACTCTATTACAGTCTCTATTTGAAAATATTCAGAGAAAATTTAGCGGTACAGCATTATGAAGAAGTTAGAAGAAGAATCCCACAAGTGCTTTTCTCGTTCTCCAAAAACAATTTAGAAAAAAATCCTTGTTTTGTGATATTAAGTGCTCCCCCTCAGGTATGCACCCTCACCAGATTATATTGACTGAACAGTGTTTTGGGCTGCAGAGAAATGTGGAGGAAGACAAGTGACGAGTGTTTTATCACACCACTCAGCTCCTTTTTTTTAAACAGAACTTTATATGCAGAGTACAAAGCAGCATTTCATTCATGCCACTGCACAGCAGTACAGTGTGCTTTTCTTGCTGTGCAATGTTATGCTGGATCATGCATTATAAAAACATGTTGCACAATATCACACTGCTCTAGAATGCAGGGTAACACTACATTCTGGTGTAAACATGACACACAGAAATATATTATAGAGAAAAAAGCAGTACAGTATCACTGCCATGGAAGCATTAATGCCTTAAACCAACAGTAACAGGAAAAAAGACACAAAGAAACAAAACACTCATATTTGTTATTAACTTTGCTTGCGTTAGATGAACCCTGGTATTTTAAGAGTTAAGGAAGCACTTTAAAGGCACAACAAGTGAGGTATGCAGTACTAAAGCCACTAAAACAGTTTTGCTAAGGACTTTTAAGGGACTTACTATTATGATCACAGCCTCTGGAACCTGAACCCAGCAGCTCGGGAAATGTAGGAAGTTGTCTTGCATTACCTCACAGCCACTGGAAGGCACCTGCCCCAAAAACACACTTTTACCCAGCAGCACAGGGTACACTGTTGACATGGCACTTTGGTGGTGGATGAAGCTTGCAGGGAAGACCAGGAAAATTGCAGCAACAACCACAGTGACAAGACGGTAAGTCAGTAGACGTGGGGAGGTGATCTTGCAGCCATTATTCTCTATGAACCCATACTTATTTAGGCAAGTAAGGGTTTACAAGAATAAAGGGTTGAGGTTGCAAAGTGCCAGTCCTGGGGGTTGTGGCACCCTAGGCCAAAGCCTAGGTGGCCTTATCTGAAATCTAGCACTAGAAAAGCACTAAGTAGAACCTGTATATGTTTTGATCAAAAAATGGCTGTCTCAATCCACTGTAACAATATAGTTACAAATTATACATATAAACAACATTAACAAAATGTTAAAGATTATATGTATCCTAACCCTTTCACATGCATAAATAAAAAACTTAGCAGTGGAGAACATTGTTTGCTTCTTACCTGTTTACTTTCTGGTGACATTATTGATCTTATCTGTAAAAAGCCTTATGCCCCATGTAAATGGGACACTTCTGAACCATGAAATCTGACTACTGGAAAACATAGATTAAAAAACGTCTCTTTAGCCGCATTTGCATACTGCCGTTTAGAAGCGTTTTTTTAAGATAACCTCAGGAGACCTTCCAAAATGCCCAGAAAGCATTGAAAAACAGTAAAAAATTAACTATGTCAGACATTTTGAGAGAAGTAGAGAGAGCAGAAGCAGAGAGAGCAGTATTGTTGAAATTAGCTGTCTTTTTTTTGTGGTGTTTGGATGTGTTCCAGCTCATTTCTTTGCAGAAATTATTGCAGCAGTGTCTAACATATTTTTTTTCATGCAGAACCTCAAAGTATTGTGTGCCAGGTCCATTTGGGTACCGAGAAAACACTTTGCATGCATTTTTCATGAAGAAAAAAGGCTCTGGACAGCATCTGGAAATGGAGGAGTTAAAAAACATTTCAAACGCAAACGTCTATAAATGCGGCTAGCCGCGTTTAGCCGTATTTACATGCGTTTACAAGCATTTTGCGTTTGAAACGCTGATAAAATTTACTGCTGAACACAAGTTTTCTGCGTTAAAAAAAACGACTGTAAAAACTCAACTGTCTGTAAACGACGATGTGTACATGGACACATAGGAAAACATTAGGGTGAGTTCAGGGGCTGCTGAAAAAAAACGCTGAACAGCTCCTAAACGTGAGTGTATCAGCTGCAGTGTACATGAGCCCTTATGCAAAAGACATAGAGTACCTCCTAGATAACAGTCTGTATGAACAATACTGCAACTTGCTGACTTGACAAGATACACAGTCAGTCACAAATATACTGTATACAACACTATGCAGGCTTCTTGTGGCAGCACAGTTACTCTTTGACAAAATTATATCTTGGTTCTTGGCCATAGCTCTTGGCTTTGTTTTATAAAACAGTGTTTCCCCTTACAAAATATTTTTGTTTTTAACTTGTAATTCATGCTCATTTTCTTAATAGTAATATAATGAAACATCATGTAACTTGTTACAATGCAAATCATTTACTTTTGGGATAATGCATATTCTTATATTTACCTGGTGTCTATGCTTTTTGTGTAACATCTCTCACAACACAGGTCCTGGCCTAGCCTCATCCAGACTATTCCTCTTGTCTTGAACAAGTGCACACAATATAATTTGTGTGCAGAAGACATTGCAACTCCCTATCAACAGTAGGTGTATAGTTATTTTTACAGGGTGTGGACTGACTGTGTAAGAATGAGAACCTAATGATCTCTCTCTGGATTACAGCGGACACTACTGGCTTGCCAACCATGGTATAGCATGGTCAAGTAAAACCATATTTGCATTGCTGACAGATGTGTCATGTTTCCTCAGGATATGATTCAAGATGGCTCTATTCAATCCTTCCTCGTTTCAGCAGTTGAGCTTGAAGTGGAGGCACAGAAGGTGAAGAAAACTGCCGCACTCTTCTATACTGTATATCTTCTACTGCATGATAACTCTGCCCTCCAAAACAATGCCTCTTGTGCAGAGCTGACACTCAACTTCTTGACATTGACGAAGCAGATGAACCTATGATGTTCCCAAATTTTGGGAACCATCTTTGCAAAACTAATGACATATAGGTGGGGCATGGCTGAGCAGCAGATGTAGCTGGGCGCTTCCTCCATCCTCTCTGCTGAAGATCCATGCATTTATCCTGTTGGCCACTGCTTACCTGGTCTGATTGCTTCTTATCCTGCTTAGAAGGCTTAGAAGACAGGGGTATATTTCTAGCTGCTTCATTTGACATGGCCAAGATGGTACCCTACCCCTGTGTTCCTCTAAGGATAAGTATAAGGAGGCAGCTCTGAAATTTTTCTTGTGGGCCTCAATTAAGGATTATCCTGATCCTCTCAGAAGACCAGAGGACTCCTCCAGAACTCAATTAGTAGCGGATGACACTGTGCCTCTGGAGGATGCAGCCACTACATTGCTTGACTGGGATACCGTGAGTACTCTGGCAAAAATCTTTGCCATACCCTCCCAGCCCACTGGTGAACAGGAGGAAGAGGAGCCTACCCTCCAAGACATCCTTTCCATTGTTGCCTCTTACAAGTCCTCCATCACAGCTCTCACTGCTGAAATTGTGGGAGTGAATGCTGAAATCAGTTTTATCCGGCAGGACCTGCAAAAGCTACAGGAGAGAACCTTAGCCCTGGAAGGGCGTGTTAGTACTATTGAAGACAATATGGCACCAGTGCAGAGAGATTTTAAATATACCGTGCACCTCAATGCCCAACACTATGCTCGCCTTGATGATTTGGAAAAGAGGTGTGATAACATCCGCACCATCGGCATACCTGAACGTGAGGTTGAGACACCTGTAGCCTTTATTGTTAAATGTGAGTGGCATGTTAGTCATTGATAACTCAAACGTTCCCTTGTTCACGGAATTTTCTGCTGAACTACAGGAACAACATGTAAAGTTCACTGATGTCAGGCTTAATTTGCAATATGGTATGCATTTCCCCACCCGGCTTTGGGTGGTTGCCAAAGGACAGGTCCATTTCTTCAACAGGTCCTCATCTGCAACACAATGGCTGGATAAAGAGGAATAATCACTTCAGTCTGCCATGTCTCCATGACAGCTGGCTATTTGACCGCCAGGCTCTCCCACTTTCCTGTTTTGATTGCCCCTGTGGCCTGCAGTACCTCTGGACTTAGGCGGAACTTCAATGATACAGATAAATGCTACTGTCTCATCTCCACCTTAAACTGTCTCCCTGCAACGCATTGACTTTCTGCAATTATTCTATATCTTTTTGTATGTTTGTGGTGATTGATTCTCACCTCCTTTTGCCTTTCTTTGATCAGAGAATCAATCATCTTTTATGACTTTGGCCTGTGTCTGCGGCTGGTCTGGTTTTGACCAACCTCCCCCCAAATTCATGCAATCCTTATCAGTTCCTAATTGGGGCGGAGAAGAGTTGCTCATTTGATCATTTCCCTATAAATTTAGGTCAGCTTATGGGGGAGGTCACAGATGGGGACCACAGTCACAGACAGGAGTGCATTTTCTGCTGGAGTGTGAAGCAGCAGTTGAACACAGCAGTTTAACTAAAGCAAGATAACTCAAGCAGCAGGAAGATACAACAAAGAACTCTACTGCATGCTGGATGGACTGCAAGCAAACACCCTGGAAAACATCTCCTAAAAGTCTGATTCCCACTCCATCTACCTTTTAATATGCCCCCTCTACTCCTCCTTTTCATATTACTGTCCTCTGTTCTCAAAATCTCATTTCTTTACCCCTCTGCTCCACCTCCACACCAGGACAGGAAGGCATGTGCACTCATATACATCCTGCACCCACCTTACTTTCCTCACCCTCCTTCTTCTCCTAACCTCTGGGGATATCTCCCCAAACCCTGGTCGTCCAGTATCTCACCCCAACACCAGACACCCTCCTTCCTCCAGGAATAGCCACAATCCACTCAATTTAATCTCAATCCCTATGCTCCTAAAAACCACCATCCCTTTTTCATGTGCACTCTGGAAAGCCTGCTCTGTCTGTCATAAGCTCACCTCTGTCCATGAACGTTTTGTCTCCCACTCCCTAAACCTACTAGCAGTTAAAGAAACCTGGCTTCAAGCATCAGATTGTGCTCCTCCCACAGCACTTTCCAATGGAGGCCTTCTCTGAACCCACTCACCAAGACCCAGTGGACGGAAAGGAGGTGGAGTTGGTTTGCTTCTATCCCCACTGAGCACCTTTCACGTCCTCCATAACCCTCCCTCTCTATCCTTCTCTTCTTTCGAGACTCACTGCATTCATTTATTTTCTCCTATTTCTCTGAGGATTGCAGTGATCTACCAACCTCCTGGACCGCTTTCTTGCTGACTTCTCTGCCTGGCTACCCTACTTTCTCTCCTCTGAATTACCCGCTATCATTCTTGGAGATTTTAAAATCCCCATTAATGTTAACAACCCAGCTGCATCCCAACTCTTCCACCTAACCTCATCTTTTGCCTTAACACAATGGACACAGTCCTCCACTCACTGATGGGAATACATTAGACTTTGTTTTATTCCATCTTTGCACCCCCTACAACCTCACAAACACCCCCTTTCCCCTCTCTGATCACAATCTCATCACCTTCACAGTCTTCTCGTCTTCAAACACCTATCCCTCCAATCAGCAAACAATTACCCGCAGAAATTTTCACAAATTAAACCCTTCTCTTTTCCACTCTGCAACTGACTGCCTCTATGACAGAATCTCTTTGTCCTGGCCTGGCCACTTCTGACTACAACAGTTCACTTTCATCCATACTAGACTCACTTGTTCCTCTAACTACACGACGTATCAGGCTCCGACCATTACACCCATGGCAGACTGACAACACCAGAAATCTTAAGAGACATAGCCATGTACTGGAGCGATTGTGGCATAAAACCAAATCTCACCAAGCATTCACCCTATATAAATTTGCTTTCTTAACATACAATTCCTCCCTCCATGCTGCCAACCAAGTCTACTTTGTCACTTTTATTAAATACCTTGTCACCCAGTCCGCACTGTCTCTTCTCTACTTTTAACTCTCTACTTTCTCCACCTCCATTGCCACCCAGTACCTCACTTACTGCTTACGAGATTAGAAATAATTTCAAAAACAAGATTGATGCAATTCGTAATGGCATTTCCACTGCACAGACATCTATTCCACTTAACATACCTTATACTAAACCCCCTTCAACACTTTCCTCTTTTGACCTTGCTGCTACTGAAGAGGTCACTAAAGTTTTCTCAGAAGCCCGTCTCACCACCTGCCCCTGGATCCTGTCCCCTCACAACAACTACGGTCATCCTCTTCTATCCTATGCTCCCTCACTCACATATTAAATCTCTCCCTCTCTAACGGTGCCTTCCCCACCCCTCTAAAGCATACACACATCACTCCCATACTTAAAAAACCCTCGCTGGACCCTACCAACCTGAACAACTTAAGACCCATCTCCCTGCTCCCATTTACCTCTAAACTCTTAGAACTCTTAGTCTACAATCACCTGAGCTCCTACCTCACTGACAACAACCTTCTTGACCCTTTACAGTCTGGCTTTCTCTCACTCCACTCCACTGAAACTGCCCTACTAAAACTCACTAATGATGTACTAATTGCTAAAACCAATGGCCACTACTCCGTACTCTTACTATTTGACCTCTCTGTGGCTTTTGATGCTGTTGACTATTGCCTCCTCCTCAAAAAACTCCACTCTCTTAGCCTCCAAGACTCTGCTCTCTCCTGGTTCTCCTCCTACCTATCACAGTGCTCCTTCAGCACTATAACTCTGTCTCCTCCTCTCCACCTCCTTTTTCTGTAGGGATCCCTAACCTTGGACCCCGTCTCTTTTCCATCTACACCTCCTTCCTTGGTCACTTGATAAACTCCCATGGCTTTTAGTACCATCTCTATGCTGATGACACACAAATCTATCTTTCTACTCCTCACCTCACCCCTTCAGTCTCCTCCTGCATTACTATCATACTAAGGGACATAACAGCATGGATGTCACTCCACTTTCCTCAAACTAAATCTTTCTAAAACTGAGCTCATACTATTCCCTCCAGCCTGTACCCCCTCCCCTGACTTCTCCATCAAGATCAATAATACAACCATCAGTCCCTCCTCTCATGCTAGGGTACTAGGTGTAATCCTAGACTCCCATCTGTCCTTTCATCCCCAAATCCAATTGCTGTCCAAATCTTGTAGATTTCACCTCTGTAACATCTCCAAGATATGCCTGTTCTTAAGCTCTGAAACTATTAAGCAACTTATTCACTCTCTGGTTATCTTTCACCTTAACTATTGTAACTCCCTCCTCATTGGCCTACCTAATCGCAGGCTATCCCCTCTTCAGTCTATCATGAATGCTGCTGCCAGACTCAACCACCTTACTAACCATTCCATATCTGCCAATCCCTCCACTGGCTTCCCAGTGTCCAACAAATGAAATTCAAAATATTGAATTTACGATACCATCCTCCACAGTTATTACCTTTTGTACCACCAGCCCCTTCCTCTTAGATTGCAAGCTCCAAAGAGCAGGGCCCTCCTAACTCTCGTGTATTGAACTGTATTGTTGCTGTATTGTCTCCCCTTATATTGTAATGTTTTGAGCAAACTGTTGGCGCAATATAAATACTGTATAATAATAATAATAATAATGATACAAATGTTGAAAGGTCCTTTCACTTTTATTACCTCACAGCTACAAATAACCTGCTGCTGTGAAACTTTATGATATTTCCACTGTTTCCCCCATGGAAGTCCTATGTGGACTCTTTGGTACAGTGTTTACAAGTTTGGAGACCACATTGGTCCTACTTACAGTATATTCTCTTCCTTTTACTGTTTTTTGGATCCTCCTTTTTACGATAGCATCTCAAGTCTTCAGTGTTATGTTACAAAGAAATTTGATTTCTCTGCTGCAGATGTTGCCCTGTCTTGGTCTTCTCTGTGATGGAAGTCCTCTGAATCATTCACAACACTGCTCCTATGCCAGCTCTTTGGGACTTTGTGGACTGCCTCTATGACTATCTGCCGTATTCATCTCCTTCTGTTTTATCAATGACTGGCACTACAAAAGTATTGTCTTGGAATGTTAGCGGTCTTAACAATCCAGTGAAATGCTTGGCGGTTCTCAGGACTGTTAAACAGTTGAATGCTGCTGTTATTTGTCTTCAGGAGACTCATTTACCATCCAATCCGCCACCTAGCTTCTCCTCCCGTATGTTTAGTTACTAGTACTACTCTACCCATTCCTCTTACTCATGGGCTGTAAACATTCTTATACGTCAACTAACTCAATTCTCATGTAATTTATTGACCATTGATCCAGATGGCCGCTATATCTTTCTTTTATGTACAATCTCTTGTATGACATGCATATTTGCAGAGGTATACATTCCTCCACCTTTCTCAGTCGAAATACTCAAAACACTAGCAGGCTTTATGGCCTGTTACCCTGGCACACTATTGTTGGCATCTGGTGATTTCAATAATTACTTAGACCCTGAATGGGACAAATTACCCCCCCCCCCCCCAATGTACCTCCTCAATTGGAGGACCTACCCCTTTTGCTTATCTTTTGACAGAACTTGGACTAATAGATGTGTGGATGATACGTCACCCAGGAATTAAAATGTTTTCCGGCTATTCTGCCACCTATGGGGGATTATCTAGGATTGATTTGGGATTGGGCAATGATTCGCTTCTTCCATTTCTAAACTTCTCCCAAAACAAAGTTAGACATATTTCAGACCATTATACATTTTGGGTGGAGGTGTCTATTTCATCATCCCTTAGACATGTTGGATCCCTTTTGGCTATCTTTTTCTGGATCTGATCATAGAACCAATACTTACCTTTTTCCTCCTAAATTTAGGCACTGCAGAACTAGGCATTGTATGGGATGCAGCTAAAGCATTCTTACAGGGACAATTTATTAAACTTATCTCCCATATCAAAATAGAGACTAAAGACTGGGAAACATTTGTTATCAAGGAGACTCGGAAGGCAGATGAGGTGTATGTTGCAAATCCCTCAGATTATACTAAAAGAACCTGCTTTGCAGTTCAATCCATGTCTAAACAATTGGAATTTCAATTGCAAGAGAATAAATGCTTCTTTTTATAATAGGAGCACTTTGAGGAGGGTGAAACTACAAGGCATATGTTAGCAATGTTGATACGTATTCAACAGACCTTGTCCTACAGTATGTTCCTGCAGTAAAGGATACTCAGGGTTCTATACACTACTCTATCTCAAATATCCTTCAAGTGTTTCACACTTTTCACATAGATTTGTATTCAATTAAGGTAAAGATGACTAAGGTGGACATTAGTGGTTTCCTAGATGTCTATTCATTGCTCTGCTTGTCGGCTGTGCATAAGCTCAATACTCCTTTAACTGAGGAAGAACTCCTCTTGGCTTTGCAACATTCCCCCGGTGAGAAATCTCCTGGGGCACATGGTCTACTCTCCGAGGTCTACAGGCAATATGCTGAACACTTGCTACCTGTTCTGTTAAATGTTTATAATAAAGGGACTCTGGTCACATCCATGAATTAAGTGATTATTGTCTTACTACTGAAACCTGGGAAGGATGCTTTATTGCCTGATTCATACCAGCTTATCCCACTCCTAACATCTGATGTTAACATTTTGTCTAGGGTATTGGCTACTAGATTAGCAAAAGTAGTGATAAATTGATTCATAGGGGCTAGTTTGGGTTAATCCCTTCTTGCTCTATTGCTCAGAACTTTAGAAGTCTATTTCTGAATATGCAATTACCTATTGACAACCCTGGGAATAGGACAATTTATTCCTTAGACACTGCCACAGCCTTTGACAGTGTTGAAAGGCCCTATCTCTGGGAGGCCTTGGATCGCTTTGGCCTGAGCAGTACCTTTATTAAGTGGGTTTGTGCTTTCTATGTGGCTCCTACTGCTAGGATCCAGGTGAATGGGGAACATTCTGAATCTTTTGTTTTACACAGAAGCACAGGGCAGGGGTGCCCATTCTCACCCCTGCTGTTTGCCCTTGCTTTGGAGCTCCTGGCTGCATGTATTTATACCTCTTATTGATGATTTTGGTACCCTATATGGCTTCTCCATCAATTGAGACAAATCAGTCCTCATGCCGTTGGACCCCTTGTCTTCCTTCCTGCCTGAGTGTGCTAGATCAGTGCAGATAGTATCCTCTTTTCACTACTTAAGCATTCAAGTTACCTCTGATCCTCATCAATATATAGCTTTAAAATTTCTCCCACTGCTGCATAAATTCAGTAAGAAATGCGCGGCTTGGTTCAAACTCCCATTATCAGTGGTTGGGTGGGTTAATCCTATAACGGTGTGGGCCCCCCAATTGTTGTATATATTTCAAAACTCCCCAATCTGGAAACCTCGCAAGTGGTTCCTTTGAATAGATTCCCAGTTTAGAGACTTGATACGGCGTAAAAAAAAATGGCCAGGATTAGCTTATCTGCTTTGCAACTTGGAAAGAAACAGGGGGGTTTAGCTGTCCCTCATTCTAGGTTATATTATATCATCTCTCAATTGCAGCAGTTGGAGGGGTAAGGACATACTGACCCATTAGATTCCATCCAGGCTCTTCTGTTGGGATTCTAGCTGTTTAGCTCATACGCATCTAGAAGCACATTTTACCGAACTAGAATCCGCCAACTCGACAATCACTTTATTAAAAACATTGTGGAATTATGTTAAAACCTCTCAAGGGATACATGGATTTTTACCTTCTACTCCAATCTAGCATAATTCCAGTTATAAAGAGCTGTTAAAACTGCAAGGTTTCCAGAAATAGGCAAAGATGGGGATTAGGTATATGTCTCAATTACATAATGGAGCTGTGTTTAAATCCTTTTAAAATTACAAGAAGAGTTTGACCTTCCCATGGGTCAGTTTTTTAGATATCTAAAGCTGAGACATGCACATCACTCACAATCCTGATTCTCCAGGTTACTACTAACTGAGCACCCCCCCCCCCCCCCCCTTTACAGCAAATTCTCTGATGGAGAAGGATAAAAAAGGGCATGATTTCACAGCCTTATTCAATCCTACTCAATTCACTTCAGAATACTTTTGAGCTGTCTTGCAGGAGAGGTTGGGAGAAGGATTTAGGTAATATTGATTGGGATGTCTGGGAGTTCTGTTTGACCTCTGCACCATTAGTCTCAGTTACGGAATCTCAAAAACTAGCCCATCTATTTCTGCTGCATAGGGCATTATAGAACTCCGGTCCAGTTATTTTGATGGGGACACAGGCCTAGCCTACTGTGTCCACATGGTTTGGAGATGCCCCAAGCTTTTCTGTTATTGGAAGGATATTATAGATACTATTTCACATGTTCATATGTTTCATGAGACTCCATTGTCTGTTTTTTGGTTGCACTGGAGGAGGAATCTCTCAGCCCATATGCACATATAGCAGTTATATGTTTGCTATACATTGCCCACAAACTAATTGCCTACTTTTGGATTATCCCTCACATTCCAATGAGTGATACAGGTAAATAATATGCTTATGCTTATACAAGAAAAATGAACATATCACCATAGAAATGTTTCCCGTAAATATGTTCTCGACCTAGCATCACATCGCTGGTAATGGACAGGCTTCTTCAAGGCTAGCATATTATTAAGGATTTTGTGCCTCCTTATGTATGCTCTATTTGAGGATGCTCTATTTTTCCATATTTTGTTTGGTATATTTTTCCTTTTCTCTCTCATTTTTATTCTGTGCTTAAGCTTTTTCTTGTTTGCACAATTTAAGGATTAGACTGATTCTTCCTCTATTGGACTATTTTGTATTCCAATTACAACCATTTTATAATTCCTTGCTCATGTGACAGGATATTGCAATTATTGAACTGTTTGTATCTGCAAAATTGTCCTTAGCTTGTAAACAGTGCCTTTATTGGAATATGCATAATTGCTGAGATGTAATTTGTGATCTTTTTTCCACAATAAACCTTTTTTCTGATTTAAAAAAGACATTTATGTCTTCTCTACTGCTCTGGTTGAGAGCATCATTATTCATGTATGCCTCATCAAACAGGCCCTACTGGCCCTAAAGTGTATTTTACTGCCATAATAAAATTTAAAAAAAAACATATTTAATATACCACTCTAATACATGTTCTCCCATGTTTGATATCTGGAACCTGCAAGTAGAGAAAAATCCTTTCTTATCCTGGTAGAAATGTATTTTGTTGCTAATGTCCTGTTGTGGGTTGACAATACACTGTCTGTTTTAATGGAATGGTATAAGCCCTGCCTAGTTGTCTCTTTTTCTAAATGACATAAAACATATCCAGTGATTCTACCGGAAATTTAGTGAGCTATTAACAACCTGTGTTCTTTGCTACTGCTACGTTATAACCCTAAGACAGAAAGTATATTAGGACTACAGAACGACTTCCCCCCACCTCATCTACTTAACATAGAGGGGAACACATCCTCTCTATGTTATATTGGTGGGGGGAGGGGAAGCTGTTCTGTAGTCCTAACATACTGTACTTCCCATCTTATAGGTTATAACACTGCTCCCCAATATTAAATATGACATTGAGTAAGAGTTGTCTCACTGCAACAGGTAGTGTTTTACTGGCAGGATAACCAAGTGAAATTAATTGGAAAAAGAACTGAACAAAGAAAACGAATGCAGTCACTGCAACTAAGGGCTAATAAACTGCAATATATAATAATTTTGTTTCTGGAGTTAGAAGATTGATTGACATATCATAGGTGTAAATTCTAAATTCATAAGATTCTTGTGCAAAGCTGGGGCCTGACCTATTCCTATTCACTGTGTCCTTTCTTCATTGACCAGAAATAATGCTTACATTTATGAGGGCCTTGCCAGCTGAGTTGACTTCTGTAGAAGAACTGTATAGAGATGAAACACAAATAGCCCACAGAACTGAAACATCTTTCAACTTGAAACCTTTGCTTGGCCATGATAAAACAACCCAAAGCAGGGAATGCAGCAATAGCTACCTGAACTGGTTGTGGAAACCTTATATAGCTATAGTTTCTCTTCTGCTGGTGTGCACTGCAAGTGTACGTTTTATCTACAGCTGGAGTTCCTCTTTAAGGATAGAACTTCTTCTTTGTGAGATTGTAAATACTTTTCCATTGTATGTTAAAATACTAGAATAATAGTAAAGACAGTTTATGACTCTAGAGCCAAACGTAAAAGAAAATGTGATAAAACAAATGGTAATTTTTTTTTAAAGAATATGTCAACCCAAGATTTCATAGTTTTGATATGTTCCTGTTGTACCATGAAAAAGTATCTTGTTCTCTTTGTATTGCTCCCTTTGTGAGAAATCCCTGGTGTTCTGCCAGTCCCACTACTTTCCTATTAAAAACTGACCACACCAGGCAGGAGAGCACAGCATGCTCAGTTTTCAAGCTGTGCTGGGAACTCCGGGTGGTCTCCTCCAATGATCAGGCTTGTGCTGACACACCCTCCCTGCATATTCATTTACTGGTAAGATCAGTTTGCTGGTGTGTCTCTTTCCAAGCTCTCTAAGGACCCTTATGCAACTGAGAACAGAGCGTATGTAATCACAAAAAGGGGAAATAGGTACAGTGAAGGAAATAAGTATTTAATCTCCTGCTGCTTTTGAATGTTTGCCCACTCACAAAGAAATGGTCAGTCTAAAAATCAAATGGTAGGTGTATTGTAACACTGAGAGACAGAATAGCAACAAAACATTCAAAAGAAATGCATGTCTAACAAATTATGCACTGATTTGCATGTTCATGAGGGAAATAAGTTTTTGATCCCCTTCACAAAACATGGCTTAGTACTTGGTGGCAAATCACAGAGGTCAGACGTTTCTTGTAGTTGGCCACCAGGTTTGCACACATCTCAGGAGGGATTTTGGCCCAGTCCTCTTGGCAGATCCTCCCCAAGTCATTAAGGTTTGGTGGCTGACATTTGGCAGCTCGAACTTTCAGCTCCATCCACAGATTTTCAATCGGATTGAGGTCTGGAGACTGACTAGGCCACTCCAGGACCTTAATGTGCTTCTTCTTGAGCCACTCCTTTGTTGCCTTGGCCATGTGTTTTGGGTCATTGTCATGCTGAAACACACATCCACAACCCATTTTCAATGCCCAGAAATCCTGCTGAATGATAGGGGATCAAATACTTATTTCCCTCATGAACATGCAAATCAGTGAATAATGTGTTAGACATGCATTTCTTTTGAATTTTTTGTTGCTATTCTGTCTCTCAGTGTTACAATACACCTACCATTCGATTTTTAGACTGATCATTTCTTTGTGAGTGGGCAAACATTCAAAATCACAAGGGGATCAAATACTTATTTCCTTCACTGTATATATAATGTTTTTTTATGTGTATACACAAATGTTTTACCTTTCATTTCTATTTTAAACTGTATGGGTTGTTTTACAAGATTACAGTTTACATATACTTCAAATCAATTATCGAAATGAGGAATCCCTGAAAGGAAAAAATTATAATCCATTGCTTTGGTCATTTTTAACTATACAGATATGCTAGGCTATAGATGTACACATATATGAACCCACACAACCCACATCTGTTTGTATAGATGCAGATAAAATGTAAACACGTTGAAGTATATAACATACATTAGACTGAACAAAATGAGTTTAAAGGTTTAGCCCTTGAACACGGAGTAACATCCCTTAAGCTCTTTGCAAAGAGTCTTGCTTTGAAGCTTTTTACATTAATATTCCATTGGATTTGTTTTCCAGCTTCCTAGCTGAAAACATTATAAAGTATACATAAAAGCAGTGTGTTTCATGTTACATTTTGAGCCTTGCTAGGCCTGGTATTCACAGAGGTCTCTAGTGAGAGGAAGTTGGTATAGTTTGTTCCTTCTTCTTGCATTGTGCTGCAGAGTTAAACTGTTACTGGTAAAATGAGAATTATGAGAAGCAAAGTAAAATCTTATAGCAGCTTGTTAAAACTTTCACTAGGTGTAACTATTAAATCTTTAACTGAAAAATTGGTTATTTAATACAGTATTAGTTATGTTCATATCACTCTCATTTTGTAAAGGTAGAATTCTCTTCCATAAAAGAAAATCACTGAGCATTTTGGGTGAGTGCATATTTGAGGTATTGATGTAAGTTACAGAAAGTAATTTTTTTGGGATGACTTTCACATTTTACACGCAGATTTCTCTGGATGGCACATACAAGTACACTTTTTGGCACATACAGTTGTGTGTACTCTCTGTCAGCCACCATCCTAAGTGAACTCCCTATTCGGTTGAATTACTAGAAGGCAAATAGGCTGTTCACTTTGAAAGGGAAGTCTAACAAATGGATTTGCTGTAAAGCTTTGTGAATACAGTGTTTTCCCTTTGCAAAGAATACCCAATCAGGTGCAAAGATAACAGATAACATTGTGCTTGATTGGATAATGGCAGTCAACAGAGTTTCATCTGATTCATTAAGCTCTAGGGAAAATCCCCTTGCAAAGTGCAACTTTCCTTTCAAAGTGAACAGCACAGTGGACAAAATGGTTAGCACTGCCACTTAGCAGTACTAGAGTCATCGAATCCCAACTACGGCACCACCTGCCTGGAGTTTGCACATTCTCCCTGTGCCTGCGTGGGTTTCCTCCAGTTACCCTGGTTTCCTCCCACACTCCAAAGACATGCTGGTAGGTTAATTGGATCCTGTCTAAATTGGCCCTAGTATGTTCATGTATGAATGTGAGTTAGGGAACTTAGATAGTACGCCCCTTGAGGGGTAGGGGCTGTTGTGAATGTACAATATTCATGTAAAGTGCTGCATAAATTGACAGAGCTATATAAGTACCTGTAATAAATAATAAGTGAACAGCCTATTTGCCTTTAGTAAATCAACTCCTATGCATTGTATGCCATGCTCAGTATCATTCATCACCAAATAGGAGGGCAGAGATAGGAAGAAAGGGAGGAGATTTCCCCATAAAAAAAGTGTTTTATTCCAAGGTTACAGGTTTGGGGGAATTCTGGCTCAGCCCCTTACATTTATCAATCTCTCTATCTAAATATCTATCAAACACCCATCACTGTATCTATATATGTAGATAGATAGATAGACAGACAGACAATAAATATTTAAACTGTGCTACAGGAACTCTTTGTGCCTGTTGCATTTTGACATTTTCCAACTAAGAAGGAAGCTAACAAAATATCTTATTTGAAGTGTAAAGAATTTGATCCTATTCATACAATGAGGTTGATTTACTAAAACTGAAGAGTGCAAAATCTGGTGCAGCTCTGCATAGAAAATCAGCTTCCAAGTTTTATTGCCAATGGTTAATTGAACAAGCTGAAGTTAGAAGTTGATTGGTTACCATGCACAGTTGCACTCTCTAGTTTTAGTAAATCATCCGCAATGTATCCTAGTGCACTGGGCTACTAACACATTGCAATAGGTAAAAAAATGTACATAACCCCATTTTAACATTGTAGTGCACCACGGTGCATGATATGTGGATTATTGTGGTGTGGTGTGTTGTGTTTTGTTCTCAATTCACAATGGATGTTACCACAAAGAACCACATATAGAGCAGGTGCATTATGACAACTCACGTGTTTTACCACACGTTGCACAATGCATACATGAGAATAAGGCCTTAATGTAGGAGAAAGAAACACCAAGTCCTGGCTATGCTTGTTAATTACAGTTGCAAGAAAAAGTATGTGAACCCCTTGGGATTACGTGGAGTTTTGCATGAATTGGCCATAAAATGTGCTCTGAACATCATCTAAGTCACATCAAAAGAAGAACACAGTCTGCTGAACATAATACTACACAAACATTAGATGTTGCCATGGTTTAATTGCACATAACATGTAAACATTCACAGTGCAGGGAGGAAAAAGTATGTGAGGCCCTAGCTTAATGACTTCTCCCAGAGCTAATTGGAGCCAGGAGTGAGCCAACGTTGACAATCAGTGTGATGATATTGGATGTGTTGCTGACAGCTGTCCTGCCCTTAAAAAACACACACCTGTTTTGGGTTTACTGGTTTCAAGAAGCACTGTCTGATGTGAACCATGCCTCGCAGAAAAGAGCTCTCAGAAGACCTACCATCAAGAATTGTTGACTTGCATGAAGCTGGAAAGGGTTACAAAAGTATCTCCAAAAGCCTTGATGTTCATGTGTCCACGGTAAGACAGACTGTCTACAAATGGAGAAAGTTAAGCACTGTTGCTACTCTCCCTAGGCGTAGTCGTCCTGTAAAAATGACTGCAAAAGCACAGCGCAGAATGCTGCATGAGGTAAAGAAGAATCCCAGAGTGTCAGCTAAAGACCTACAGAAATCTCTGGCACAGGCTAACATTTTTGTTGACACATCTACAATAAGGAAAACATTAAACAAGAATGGAGTACATGGGAGGACACCATGGAGGAAGCCATTGCTGTCCAAAAAGAATATTGCAGCACGTTTGAAGTTTGCAAAAGAGCACCTGGATGTTCCACAGCACTACTGGCAAAATATACTGCGGACAGATGAAACCAAGATTGAGTTGTTTGGGAAGAACACACAACACTATGTGTGGAGAAAAAAAGGCACAGCACACCAACATCAAAACCTCATCCCCGCTGTGAAACATGGCGGAGGGAGCATCATGGTTTGGGGCTGCTTTGCTGCCTCAGGACCTGGACGGATTGTTGTCATTGATGGGAAAATGAATTCCAGAGTTTATCAAGACATTTTGCAGGAAAACGTACGACCATCTGTCCGCCAACTGAAGCTCCGCAGAGGATGGGTGATGCAACAGGACAATGACCCAAAGCATACAAGTAATTCAACAAAACAATGGCTGCAACAGCACAGAATACGCCTTCTGGAGTGGCCCAGTCAGAGTCCTGACCTCAACCCGATTGAAATGCTGTGGCATGACCTTAAGAGAGCGATTCACACCAGACATCCCAAGAATATTGCTACACTGAAACCGTTTTGTGAAGAGGAGTGGTCCAAAATGACTCCAGATCGTTGTGCAGGTCTGATCTGCAACTACAGGAAACGTTTGGTTGAGGTTATTGCTGCCAAAGGAGGGTCAACCAGTTATTAAGTCCAAAGGTTCACATACTTTTTCCTCCCTGCACTGTGAATGTTTACATGTTATGTGCAATTAAACCATGGCAACATCTAATGTTTGTGTAGTATTATGTTCAGCAGACTGTGTTCTTCTACTGTTGTGACTTAGATGACGTTCAGAGCACATTTTATGCCCAATTCATGCAAAACTCCACATAATCCCAAGGGGTTCACATACTTTTTCTTGCAACTGTAAAAAGTTGTCCAGTTATGTGTTTGGTAAGGCAAGACTTCACTAGCATTGTTGTAATCAGCTAATTTCTGTTTAGGATATGCAATTAAAGTGATACTTTACTCAGAATATTAAGTTGTGCTAGAATACTTCAGGCTGGCCCCCTTTGCAGGTATAGCTATGAAAGATAAGTGCCTATACTGTTTAAAATCCAGTAATATACTGTCTCACCCTGTTCTGCACATGCTGGACCAAAGGGGTGGCATATAAAGGAACCAATCCCCTCCATTTTCCTTCTTCAGCCACTGAAAGCCCACTTTTCCTCCCACAGGCATTCAACGGCTTCAGGAGATGTAATGCAAGGCTGGACACAAACACTAGGAGCAAGTCACACACACTGCACAGGTAAGATCAACCAGCACAAACCATAGTTTCTAAGCTTGTGAGGGACACACTATCAAGTGTAAAGCTGCCCTGGCACATAATGCAGCATTCACTCAGCACCCCAAGAAATAACAGAATCTAACTGCAGTGTTCTTGCACTGTCAAAACCTCCACTTTTATTGCAACACAACATACAGGAGGATATATCTTATAGTCATCACAATCTGCATAATAACACACACTAATAGTAATGTGAGTATCACAGCATGACATAAACACATCTTTTGACAGCGTCCCAGCATAGAATTAATACATTATCAAAGCTACAGGAAGAAGGGAAGGAAAAGATGTCATGAAAACCACAGTGCACAGGAGATTGTGGAGAAGCCTGGAGCACGATCGACCTGTGAGTCCATGCAGCTTCGGCAAATGTCCCAGCGTCAGTGCGTCCCCCACAAGACAGCCTCTGATCTCATCATCTCCAGGCCTCTCCTAAATATCCTTGTTCAGTGCTTCTGGCCACAATCCCGGAATGGGCGGCGTCTCACCCGCTCCGAGATGCGGTTTCAGCTAACACTGAAAGGATCTGTGAGGTAATAGAGTCACACCCAGTGACTTAATCACTATTATGCCATCTAGCAGACCTAATAAACACATGATCAGACTCTTACTTACATACAGCCATCTAAGTTTTCTGTAAGTTCAAGATGCTTAAACCTTTTGGCAATAAGCCCACCAGCCGGGGGGGGGCTAGATAAAGTAATACACATTCCTAACTGCACAAACAAGTCTTATCTCCTAATTAAAGCTATAACTTATGACTCCCTTAGCAAGGCAAGTTTCCCTTAGCCTAGAAAATGACGTCAATGTCATTCCCCGTGCTTCTGGCATATGGGCAGCGATGCCTTACTGTGATAATCCCAGAGGAAACAAAGGGCCCAAGGCCAGCACGTTTCATAGGCATTACAGGAGGTAAATGAAGAGGATTGATTCCTCTATATGTCGCCTCTTCTATTGAGGTCCTGTTGCCAGGTCTGTATGTAGTGTAATCTCATCATGCCCGCACCTCAGGAACTCATGTACAGCCTCCCTGCTCTGCATTCATCCACCACCCAAACTCCATAGTGCTCAGCATTGTGCGAGGGAGCCCTGGAGGGGCGGGGGCAGGAAGCAAGACATGAATGTCCAGTAGAGGGGAAGAGGAGCATTCTTGTGGCTGCCCGGGACAGTAACATCATGGCAGGAGCATGCATGCGTCAGCCTGGAATGTTGTAACCCCGCCCCATGTCTCTGAGCCTGCCCTGCCCTCCTGTCCATGAGTCATATAACATCAGTAGGAGGAGAAAAGATGATTTATCACCAGTGGAGGGGATTAAAGATTGGTAATCCCGCCCCCACCATTGAACCCACCCAACCTCCTGTCTCTGAGCCTTACAACAATCAGTGGGAGGGGAAAACAGGGCTTATCATGGGGGGATAGATTGGTAACCCTGCCCCCCCTGTCACTGAATCCACCCGCCCTCCTTTCCCTGAGCCTTACACAAATCAGTGGGAAAACTAGTAAATCAGAATATACTGTACTGAAGTCAGCCCAGGAAAAGATGGATTCTGATGGGTTTAATGGGCTACAGCGGTTAAGAATTAATTAAGTAAAATCACTTTTTAAGGCAGTGAGCCTGTAAATTATTCTCATGTGGTATTCAAAAATACTGTATGTTTTGGAAGGAGGGACATACAACTCGCGGGTGGGGATTCCAGATGAGGTGTAACAAAAATATTTTAGGGTTCCAAGATGATCAAATCTGACATTAATTATTTTGGGTTATACTATTATTAAGTGGTTGTAAAGCTATATTTTTTATTAAAATAATAAACATGCTATACTTACCTTCTTTGTGCAACGTCATTGCACAGAGCTGCCCCAAACCTTCACTTCTGGAGTCCCCTGGCTCTGTCCACTCCTTCACTTCTGTGTCTTCCTTCATAGCACACAGCTTGCTATGAGGGCAGACATGCAGGCTTGCTCCCGAACTGGGCTATGCTTGTCTATTGACACACACAGCATGGCTCAGCTCTGCCCCCATCCCCCAGTCTCTGCTCACTGGATTTGACTGACAGCAGCAGGAGCCAATGGCTCTCGCTGCTGTCTCTGAGCCTGTAAGTGAAGAGAGAGAGAGCAGTATTGCTAGATTGAGTTAGGACTCGATAGGTAAGTATTTATGGGGGGCTTGGGGCAGCTGATCATGGAAGGTTTTTTACCTTAATGCAGGGAATGCATTAAAGTAAAAAAAAATAATGTCTTTAGAACCACATTTTGTATTCTTTCCAAAGAGGAAGTTAAAACAAACTCCTAGAAAAAAATAATAAACATATTGAAAATAAAACTAACTCCTAGAGATATGAGACATAATTGCTTAGGTCTGGGGAACATTGGAGGACTAGTATGGACATATGCAGAGATGAGCATGTATTAATTATAATCACTACATGTCCTTATAGGTTGGTAGTGTTTCAGCAGTACATTTAACCTTCAAAGTCAACTACTCTGGATGTCTAGGAAGTGTCAGTTTAGTAATCACTCAGGTTAAGCAGTAGCACAGCAAATTTCCAAAATGACTTCTGCAAGCAACATGGCAAGCTAATCTATTTTTCCTGAATTATTTAGCAATGAGAGATATGCAAAACTATCTGCCCGTAGGCTGATTCACATGTTTTACGTATTAGGCATCAGATTTGATCTCCAAAATTATTTTACAGTCAGAGATGTCAATTGCACACCTTTTAGTATGTTTTTGAAAAAAAAGCCAACCAATAAACCTAACAGAAAATTCTGTGCCACTCAGCAAAGCCTATTTTGTTAACAGTTGTAGACAAATGCATTGAATTAAGCCAGCAGCAAAAGCTAAATGGCACAAATACTGTAGATATTTGTATTTTATTTTATTAGGTATGTTTTCGTTAACCAAAAAATGTTTGCTTGTTTGTTTATTGCCAGCACATAAAACTATCCCAAAAGGACTAAAAAAATGAAAATGGGTATATACAATATTATACTGTAAACCAGCAATGAATCATTGATTTGATTTTACTTTTTGTCTTTTTTTTTTAATCTTGATATAAGTTTTAGACCTGTTCACACCAGAATGCAGTGTGGAAAATCAGTCTCCCAGGCACATTTCCCAAACTGCATTCAAAATACATTGTAGTTACGATGTTCAATTGGTGTCAGTGTTAAGTTAATGATGCCCCAAATGCAGGTCACAAATGGAGTGGGTTTGCCTGCACCGAATTGCATGGCATAGAAGTACCATGTGATCAAGTAGCAGTGACGTGGTAAAGTAGTGCATGGCTGCTTTTTTTTTTACTTTGGCGTGGGGTTCCCCTCAAAATCAATACCAGACCTTAAGGGCCTAGTATGGATTAGGGGGGTGGGTTCTTTTGTTTACATGTCTGTTTTTTTCTGCTGACAAATCACTCATAGAAGCTTGAAAATCGTTTCTAGCCTACAATAGTGTGCATTGAAACATAGGATAACACTATCCAGTTTCTAAGAGCAGAACAAAATGCTGCTAAAGGCTTAAAAATCAGTTAAGCAGGTATATACCTCTAAACTGCACTCTAAACAATTTGGGTTCCTGAACTTTATATCCATTGCTTTTTTTTTTTTGCTATATTTTTTTCCCCAACAGTGGAGTTACTCTTTAAGCTTAAACCAGTTACAATCTCTTATGTCCAGCTGTTTACTGGATCCACGAGTTGTAACAAATGAAATGTGTGGTTAATTGGATCATTGTTTCTATAGTATGTGTTGTATCTAAAATATTTATTTTCAAAAAACATTTTAGGGCATGATATTCAGTTCTGATTTTTTAAAACACGTTTTACAGTACAAAATACTTGGTTATATTATTTACCCTATTTGCTCCTATTGTTTCTTCACTCTACAGCTTACTACTTTGCAGTACTGCTCTAATCATAATCATCTCTAATTGTAAAACCTGTGGTCGAATTACATACAGTCAGGTCCATAAATATTGGGACATCGACACAATTCTAACATTTTTGGCTCTATACACCACCACAATGGATTTGAAATGAAACGAACAAGATGTGCTTTAACTGCAGACTGTCAGCTTTAATTTGAGGGTATTTACATCCAAATCAGGTGAATGGTGTAGGAATTACAACAGTTTGCATATGTGCCTCCCACTTGTTAAGGGACCAAAAGTAATGGGACAATTGGCTTCTCAGCTGTTCCATGGCCAGGTGTGTGTTATTCCCTCATTATCCCAATTACAATGAGCAGATAAAAGGTCCAGAGTTAATTTCAAGTGTGCTATTTGCATTTGGAATCTGTTGCTGTCAACTCTCAAGAAGAGATCCAAAGAGCTGTCATTATCAGTGAAACAAACCCATCAGAGAGATAGCAAAAACATTAGGCGTGGCCAAAACAACTGTTTGGAACATTCTTAAAAAGAAGGAACGCACCGTTGAGCTCAGCAACACCAAAAGACCCAGAAGACCACGGAAAACAACTGTGGTGGATGACCAAAGAATTATTTCCCTGGTGAAGAAAATACCCTTCACAACAGTTGGCCAGATCAAGAACACTCTCCAGGAGGTAGGTGTATGCGTGTCAAAGTCAACAATTAAGAGAAGACTTCACCAGAGTGAATACAGAGGGTTCACCACAAGATGTAAACCATTAATGAGCCTCAAAAACAGGAAGGCCACATTAGAGTTTGCCAAACGACATCTAAAAAAGCCTTCACAGTTCTGGAACAACATCCTATGGACAGATGAGACCAAGATCAACTTGTACCAGAGTGATGGGAACAGAAGAGTATGGAGAAGGAAAGGAACTGTTCATGATCCTAAGCATACCACCTCATCAGTGAAGCATGGTGGTGGTAGTGTCATGGTGTGGGCATGTATGGCTGCCAATGGAACTGGTTCTCTTGTATTTATTGATGATGTGACTGCTGACAAAAGCAGCAGGATGAATTCTGAAGTGTTTCGGGCAATATTATCTGCTCATATTCAGCCAAATGCTTCACAACTCATTGGACGCCGCTTCGCAGTGCAGATGGACAATGACCCAAAGCATACTGCAAAAGCAACCAAAGAGTTTTTTAAGGGAAAGAAGTGGAATGTTATGCAATGTCCAAGTCAATCACCTGACCTGAATCTGATTGAGCATGCATTTCACTTGCTGAAGACAAAACTGAAGGGAAAATGCCCCATGAACAAGCAGGAACTGAAGACAGTTGCAGTAGAGGCCTGGCAGAGCATCACCAGGGATGAAATCCAGCGTGTGGTGATGTCTATGCGTTCCAAACTTCAGGTTGTAATTGACTGAACTGTATTTGCAACCAAGTATTAAAAAGTGAAAGTTTGATTAATGATTATTAGTCTGTCCCATTACTTTTGGTCCCTTAACAAGTGGGAGGCACATATGCAAACTGTTGTAATTCCTACAAGTTCACCTGATTTGGATGTAAATACCCTCAAATTAAAGCTGACAGTCTGCAGTTAAAGCACATCTGGTTTGTTTCATTTCAAATCCATTGTGGTGGTGTATAGAGCCAAAAATGTTAGAATTGTGTCGATGTCCCAATATTTATGGACCTGACTCTAAGTGTGCTTTTCAATCTCCTCTTCTTCCAATATAATAGAAAATACTTTCCAAAGCAGTTTTTGGTCTGCAAAAGCTGATAAAAATATTACTTTTTTACGTTACAGTTTCTAACTAATTTTTTAAGGAAATTATACTGAAAATGTATAAATATAAAAGTAAAATAGATATCCCTTTCGCCAAGTTTACCTGATTTCCAGCTGGAGGTTTTGGAAATGTGTTCCAGAAAACACGTCATTTTAATGTTGCCTTCGTAGTAAATATTTCCTAATTATAGCATATGCATATTATATTGACTTATAGTGTAACTCTACTTTTGTGGGGGGAAAAAGCAAATAAATAAAAAATAATATAGCTTATACAATTGCTAAACAAGTCATATTATAATTGAATGTTTTTTAACAGTTTCATTGACACACTATAGCCCAAAGATGGCTACAGCGCCATTCTCTTGTTCTGGGATGGCGTCTATAGATGTCCTCCCAGAACGCTCATTGCGTGCGCCCCCTGGAGTGCGCTTTGGGTGCGATCAGTGACTGCTGTGTCCTTTGGACACAACCAATCACAGATCGTGGTAAAGGGCCAACCACAGTGGCCCCTTTACCATGTGATCACCTGTATCCAGTCACAACTGATCACAAGTAAACAAATTGCCAGTTATCGTCTTTTTCTTTCCTCTGCACTGTAACAGAGTGAGGAAAGGAAAGCCAATAACCGGCAATCCTGACAGTGATATGTTTACACTGATAATCAGGTCACTGATCATCGATGCCCTGATTATCAGTGCAGCCTCAACTGTGTCCAGCAGTGCACCTCATCAGTGTCAATCAATGCCCACCAATGCAGCCTATTAGTGATTATCAGTGCCACCTATCAGTGTTGCTTATCAGTGTCCATCAGTGCGGATTATACATGCCCATCAGTGCTGCCTCATCAGTGCCAATCAGTACCCACCAGTGCCACCTCATCAGTGCCCATAAGTGCAAATCAGTGCAGGCTCATTATTGCCCATCAGTGCAGCTGCACCAGAGTTGCCTCATCAGTGCTCATCAGTGCAGCCTATCAGTGCCCATCAGTGAAGCCTATCAGTGCCCATCAGTGCAGCCTCATCAGCACACATCAGTGAAGAAGAAAACTTACTTATTTGAAAAATGTTACAACAGAAACTAAGAAACTAAGATCTTGGAGAAGACTCAGGGAGCAGTGCTGATCCTGAAGGGCAAGCATCTGAATTGATAATGGCCTTCTCCTAATGAGAATCTTAGGTAGTTCTGGTGGTGCCTGTTGATTGGAATATGTAGATACTGTATGCATCTGCCAAATCGATTGATATCAGCCACTCTCCTGGCTTTATCACTGATATACAATAATTATATGTATTGATTCCATCTTGAATTGTTTGAGATAGATAAAAAGGTTCATAGATCTCAGGTCCTGGACTGGCCTAAGATCCCCAAAGTATTGGGCACTAAGAAGATTAGACACCTTTCCCTCGTTGTTATGGAGGCAGTGGTGAAATTGCATCCTTCTGACATAATTTGGCTGCATATTACATTAAGCACTTTCTCTTCTTCCAATCCATTCTGTCTGGACAAAGATGTTCAGTGGTTTCTCCTAGAATATTATCTAGTAACCATTCTTTACTATCTTCTGGACCCATTGGTCCATAATATTCTCTGTCCATACCCTCCAAAAGGCTGCGAGCCTTGCGCCCACTTGGAAGGGTGGGACGGTTACACCGTCAAAAATACTTCTTGTTTTTCTTAGCTGTCTGGGCTGCTTTTGATTTTACACCCCTTATACCCCTTAAAAAGGAGCTTTGTATTCCTCTCCATTGGGCTCTAGCATATGATCTGTCTTCTCATGCCCTTCTAAATATGGCTTGCCCCGAATGAAAGATCTGCTGCCTCAAATTGTTCTTTTGAGGTAAAAGAACTGATATTCCTCCAGTGACCCGCTTAATGGCTTCCTGCAGCCTGGATTGCCTGGTGAGTGGGGTATATGTTTTGAATGCGGCTTAAAAGTTGAGCATTGGCGGGATTTTTTTTTCTGTGAATGTCTCTGTTTAGGGCTTCTGCTTCTAAAAAAGATTTGACATCCATTTAATCTAGTGTGCAGCACTCTTTTCCTCCTTCTAGTCCCACATAGCCCCCTCCTAACTTTATGATGACCTTCCTGCGTTTTGTGGCTGAGGCGAGCTCATGGCTAAGCAATAGAAAAAAGGAAAGATTTAGAGAAAGAGCTCCTTTACTTTCTATTATTTATTTTCCTTTTTTTTTGTTACTGGCCCTTTAAGACATTTCTCCATTTTACCTGGCAGTAAGGCAGAGATTTGCTCAGAGTGCAAGCAGGGCTGAAGCTTAGCAACCAACTGGAAAGGAAACACATTAGGGCCATGAATGAGGGAGTAAAAATTGAGCCACTCACCTAGCATTAATATACAGGCACACTGAGTGCAGTGGTCTGTATTTACTGTAGCATTCAGCACCGCCACCAAAGCGGCTTCCGACTGTAAGCTGTAGGGGTTGCTAGACAATGCCCTCTGTTCAACACCAGTATTTCACCCCAGTGCTCTCATCATTTACTAATGAAAAACAAAGGGAGAGTGGCTGGCGTAGCTCCTAGGATAGTCAGAGATAGCGGATACACAGACACGTAAAGGAGAAACTTGCTAGCAACCAGCACAGCCACACTATATATGCTCTTTAGGGAAACTCTTCCAGAGGGCCCAGGCACTCAGGGCATCCAGTTCTTAAGAGGATTTACCTCTATCCATCTGGACTTTCCTACCCCAGGAGAGGCTGAACCTGGGGGGGAGGGATTCGACAGGGGTTGCTCTCTTTCACATCCTTGGTGACCTGGAGTCAACCAAAAAAAAAGAGGCTGGCCAGGAAAAGTTAGTACAGAGCTTTTAAATGAATACAGCAAACTATCCCTAATTGTTCCCTTTGCTGATAATTAATTTGCCTAACATAGACATTGAGAGGAGAGGCTTTTTCATTTAAAACATATTACCTTCAATTTTTTTTAAACCGCAGACCCTGAGCATGCATATAGTCAGTTAAGTAAGAATCCTCCAGATGTATACTTGTTCTAGGTCAGTAATATTGAAGCTATTGGATTAGCATTACAACCAAGGCAGCTAGCATTTTCAGAAAGAGAAGTACTCAATAGCAGCCTACATTTTTCTATCAGTCTTAGTTTTATTTAGGGCCCATTCAGATTATACCACATGCATATTAACATACATGTGCTATGTAAAAGGGGCTGCCAATGCACTACAAAATATATTTCAATAAATATGCACCATTTTTCACAACACATGCTACAGCATACATTTACGTCTGTGTGTTGAGATGTGTTAAAAAGCATGCGTATTGTGGTGCACTGCCTAGCTGCACCATGCTCTGCACTTAATTTTGTGCGTTGCCATCTGAATGGATTGACCCTAAAGATTTTATTGAAACACAAAATAAAGAAATAGCAGAAATGGAGTTGTTTACCATAGTAATCCATTTGGGTATATTATTTTCCCCAAAAAAAGAAAATGAAGTCCCACGACTCTGCAAAATGCACCCGCTGCCACTCCTGGACTGAAGGGGGAATATTTATTGCAAATGTATACAGTAACCCAATAATTTAAAGTAGTAATTTTTACAGCAACAAGGTAAAACAATAAGAAATTTAGATATACAGTTGATAACAAACAAATGGAATAGAGAATAGTCCCTAAACCCTATGCAAGGGGTAATCCTGCCTAAAGGGAATAGTACCACGATAATAGTTTGGCAGTTCTTATTAAACCCGTTCCCTGCTGGCCAACATATTGGGGCCCAAATCTGATGTTGAAGTACCCAGGGAAACGTTCCTCCAAACATTAGAAAAGGAGCCTGCCCCGTGACTCACATAGGCAATGCTGTTCCTTATAATAGGGTGTAGTGGGGTTTGCCAGTGGCCTCAGTGTCTTCTGGCAACAGTGTTCTCAGTGTTCTTGGTGACTCAGGGATCTGTAGTTCTTTTGCTTAGTCCACAAATCAGGCTTAGGCTGTATGGAACTACCTCTCCCACAGTCCTCAGTTCCTCCCAGCACTCACAGCAGTTTAAGTAGTCAACATCCTCTTCCTCTGTGTGGTGGATGGACTTAAAGGAAAAGTTCATCCTTTGACAGAAAATAATAAATACACATTTATTTTCAGGTGAAATAAGTGCACATTTATTATTTTGTATTACAGGAGCCTGTAAAGCATTGCACCAGCAATCAGCAGATCGCTGGCGCCATACAGGTCTACTGCAGACCTGTCAGTATATCTGCTTGCCTGTACGGGATGGGAGAGGGGGATCAGCAGCTGCAGAATTGGGAACATGTTACATGTTCCACCCTAAAAACAGGTGGAATATGTAGCATGTTCCCAAAGGCAAACGCATCCTTTAATAGGCTACACAAGGCGCTGTAATAACAGTCTCCAATTACAGCTGTTCCTGTCCCTCTTTAACCACTTGACAATGAGGCTATAGCTGAATGACGGCTACAGCGTCCAGTTCTGGGAGGGCTCCCCCAGCAGCGTGCATCCAGTGCCGTTTATGATCGCTGTGTTCTATGGACACAGCTGATCACATGACAAGGTAAAAGGTCAATCACAGCGGCTTTTTACCACATCCAATGACACAGCTGATCACAAAGTAAATAGTTTCCTCACGCTGTCACTGATTATCAGTGCAGATGCCGATAACCGGCAAGTGTCACAGAGGACATCTGCACTGATAATCAGCACACTGATTATCAATGCCCTGATTATCAGTGTATCCCCAAAAGTGCCCAGCAGTGCCACCCATCAGTGCTGCCAGTCAGTTCTGTCAGTCAGTGCCACTAGTCAGTGTCGTCAGTCAGTGCCCATCAGTGCCGCCTATCAGTGCCTATCAGTGCAGCATCATCAGTGCCTCCTCATCAATTCCTACTAGTGCTGCCTCATCAGTGCAGCCTATCAGTGCCCAACAGTGCTGCCTATCAGTGCCACCTCATCAGTGCCCATCAGTGCTGCCTATCAGTGCAGGCTCAACGCACATCAGTGAAGGAGAAAATGTACCTGTTTGCAAAATTGTATAATAGAAACTTTTTTTTTTCAAATTTTTTGATATTTTTTAATTTATAGTGCAAAAAATAAAAACCCAGTAATGGTTAAATACCACCAAAAAAAAGCTATATTTGTGTGAATAAAATGATAAAATGGGTACAGTGTTTCATGACAGTGCAATTGTTATTCAAATTGCGACAGCGCTGAAAGCTGAAAATTGGCCTGGGCAGGAAGGCGGTAAAAGTGCCTGGTAGGCAAGTGGTTAAACATGAGCTGAGACAGCAACAGAAACAATGAAATTGACAGCCAGGTCCATGCAGCTGCTCCTTTCTGCCAGCGCTGCAGACTGGGGACATATAAATAAATAGATGTTTTTTAAATGCAATTTGCTAAAATAGAGTATTAATATTTGAAAATATCTAGTTTTTCATATCAGTATGGCCAATGAACAGATGGTAAATATTATATGAAACATTGTTATCAGCTAATGTAAAGGGTAAAAAATCTCCATATAACAGTCTAGGTATGAAATTGCAAATTTACAATTTATATATTACAATATTTTTTTTTCCAGCAATTGCATTTAAATAACTAGTTCATGTATAGGGGCATTTTTGGAAGTTAACGGTACAGTGCTTCCAGGCAGCAAAGTGTAATTGTAGCTTGTGCATAGTTGTACATGCCTGCTGATTGATTGAAAGATAAACCAATGAAAAGAATGTACAAGGTACTGCCAAATATTATTACAGCCTGCTTGTGTAAGATGTCATATTTCCTGCAGTTTGACACAGCTAGTAATAGAATTGTCTCTCAGATGCCTGGAGAGAGCAGTTTAGAACAATCATCAGGGCTTTCTTATTGTCAACATTTCAAATGAGGGAGCATGTAAACTCTTCAATTAAATCTTAAAAGTTTTATCAAAAGCTGCTGATTTAGGTGGATGTAAGGTGCAACTCTGAAATTATTCTGTCAAGTTATTACTTTGTGTGTTTTTTTAGAACTGTGCAGCAGCTCAAAAACTGTAAAGAGTAAATGGATGAAAGAGCATTGTGCAAAGCAAATATCGCAATGACGTTTATCTTAAAGCATTCTTCGCCCTGTTTGAAAAAAAATTCAAAGTCAGCAGCTACAAATACTGTAGCTGCTGAATTTTAATAAAAGGGCACTCACCTATTAAGGGATCCAGTGCCATCCTCCCAAATTGGTTCTTCGCCGGTCTTCGGGTCCTTGGCGCAAGCATGTACTGTAGGCAGCTGGCTGTGATTCCTTGTGGCTTTACAGCCAGCTTCCCACTGCGCATGCTCAAGCAGCGCTGTGTTTTGTGTATGGTCCTGCAGCCTTCTGGGACTTGTGATGTGTTCCAGAAGGTTGTGAGCAGGGAGGGTGGAGGAGAATTTCCAGTGGATCTTCCACTGAGATCCAACCTGAAGTGGAAGCTGGTACCTGTTAAAATCAGGTACCCACTCCCCCAAAAAAGTGCCAAAAATAGAAAAGGAGGGGGGAAAAGTGCATAAAGCAGAATTTCCCCTTTAGGGTGAAGTTCCTCTTTAAGGTTATTTTTACGGGAATGCTGTGAGTTAAAAACTTGGGCAAAACAGCAAAAGTGTTAATTAACGTTGTGCATCTAATTCCTACAAACACAAATTGGTCTATGTATAAGGAATTCCCTTTGTGAATGTCTCAGCATTTGAGCAAAAGTCACAACTCATAACAGAAATGTTTGTAATATGTGTGAAATGTCTGTCTGTATGTGTTGCCTTTTGCATGGTGAATGTAACAAAAAAATTAAATCCTAAGGAAAAAAAAGCCTTAAAAACAGTTGACCATAGGAGTTAAAGAACTTTCAACCAATAGAGAAATGAAAGAATATAAAATCTCTGCAGTCTGTACAATGTTTATGAGCAGGGGCGGACTGACCATTTGGGAACTCGGGCACTGCCCGAGGGCCCGGGGTCAGTAGGGGGCCCCATGAGATGCCCCTGATACCTTTCATAGGCTTTTTTGGGTGTGGTTTGAGTGTGGGCGAGGACACAGTGGCCCCATGATTCCCTATTGCCCGGGGGCCCCATGAATTTTCAGCCCACCCCTGTTTATGAGTTGCAGATTTGTTCACTGTTTGGGAGGTCCACCAAACAGCTGAACAAATGCATGTGTAATGGAGCCGAAAATACGAATACAGCAGGAACTGAAACATTTACATAATTATAAGTTATGTCCCTTGTGCTGATTCTTCTGGTTTTAGTTTTAGCTAAACTTAGGCTTCAAAGGACTACTATAGAGAACAATGTTGTTATTTGACAGATGCATTCATTTTTTGTTTTCCCACATGTGTGCACAGACCATGATGACCAACAAAAATGAGATGGAAGGAGTGGGACAATCTACCATGCAGCCGGACCTAAATGTGGTCAGAGAGAGATTGAGATAAAATATTATGATGTTTTTAGCACACGTTTAAAATACATTTTAGGCCTGAAGATTACTTAAAACCACAGTGGCCAGGGAAGGAGACACCTGAAAACCGGAAGTGACATTATGCATGCAGCTTCTGGTTTCTATGTAACCAGGGAAGATCAGAAAACTGACTTTAATTGGTATCCCTCCAATCCATCCCACAACACTTGGGCATGTGTGTAAATCCCCCCATTGCCACCAATGCATGACATACATTGGTGGCAGTAAAAGAGTTAAGATATGCCCCTTGTGACAAACACATTGGAGACAGGTGGGTGTTGTCGCACAAGGCTACCAGATTGAAAAAAAAAAAAAAAAAACAAGAACACCCTACTGACTACTGCCACTTTTAACCATACGCATAAAACAACATTCCCATTTGTAGACACATCCATACCATAAAAATCAAACCCTCATTTTTAACACTCACTCAAATAATTGATCACAGGCTTTTCAAACAGGAGGCAGGTATAATGACAAAATAACTTGGGCACCATGAGAATGAGAAATGTGGCCCAATTGTTGTAATAGTGGGTGGGAGCTAAAGGAGTATGGTAAATAAAACCTAAATCTACAGTATATTGCTATGGTTCAGAAGAGTGTTAAGCATAGAGTGCAGGGGTCAGGATTAAGTGTTGCAGAGAAGTCATGGGTCAGGATTAAGTAATGCACATAATTCAGTGGTCAGGATTAAGTAATGCCCAGAGTGCTGGGGTCAGTATTAGGTAACACACAGAGTGCAGGATTCAGGATTAAATAACGCACAAAGTTCAGGGATCAAGTCAGGAGAAGTATCTCACACACTGCGTCCAGTGTTCCAGTCATCACCAGCATTGTCTTTGGGAGCTAGGCAGCATAGTGTAAACATCACAGTGTGTAGGCTCCAACTCAAGTCACACAACACAACGGTCAATTAAAATGTCCAAAATGGTACTGCTGGGGTCACCAGCACATGCAAGGCAACATGGATCACTGTACATGGGCAGGTCACTCTAGTGGTGCCATTTTAGATTGACGCTTTTGCAGTGTGATTTGAGTTTGAGGCTGCACACTGCAATGTTTACGATCATGGCTCTGGTTCGAGACATAACTATGGTAAGAATAAAGAGAGGTGAGGGGGTGATACAGCTAGTAGGATATTTTTAACTTTAATGCAGGGAATGCATTAACCACTTCAAGTCTGGACACTTTCACCCTCTTCCAGTCCAGGCCAATTTTCAGCTTTCAGTGCTATCACACTTTGAATGACAATTGCATGGTCATACAACACTGTACCCATATCACATTTTTAGCATCTTTTTGAGACAGATAAAACCTTATTTTGGTGGGTTTTTTATTTTTTTGCTATATAAATGAAAAAGTCCAACAATTTTGAAAAAAAGTGTTTTTCTTATAAAATTTTGCAAATAAATAATCTTTCTTCATAAATATAGGCCAAATTGTATTCATTTATCTTTTTAGTAAAAAAAAACATATTAGTTTATTATAATGTTTCAAAATTTTTGTTTAGATTATTTTATATATTATTATTTATGGGTTTTTTTTTAACATACTGTCACCCTAGCAGTACAGTATAGTGACACTGTACTACTTGTGGGGGGTGATTTTCTTCTTACTTTTACACCCATAAAGTCTGTAAATGCACTCATTTCTCCTTCTCTCTGACTGCATTCCTGCAGCTATTGAGAAATACTGTAAGAGCTGTGATTGGTCACAGCTTGTCACATGGTACAAGGCTGTTGTGAATAGCCTTGTACCCTGTGACCTCTGTGATCATTCACAGATTTCACAAGTAGTAAGCAATGATGTCAGGAAGTGACATCTTGTTTACTACTATTCATGTGATCACGGATTGGACAATCCGTGATCACATGAATCGGGACATCACACAGAGGTTTCTTTCACTTTCACTCTCAGTGATAATATTCACTGGGACAAATAGAGAGAGAGTAAATCTCTCTAATGGGCACACAGAGAGAAATAACAACCTGACAGGTTTTCAAATTCCTCTCCCGCCTATTCAAAATTAATAAAGAAGATCTATAGTCACAGCATATGCTTTCATTTTTATAATATCAGCATTGTAATAGCAATACAAATGCAACCTGGACTGTAGCTAATAACTGATGCACAACATCTTCCTTTCTTGCTGCTGTATTATCCATCTGCAGAGTGGATAGGGTTAAACTGAATATTCATTATTGCAGAAATGCAGCAGCCATCTTTAATGCTCATCTATGGAGTGTCTCCAGTGCAGGGGGCAGCCACCTTGGCTGAGTCTGGTATGCTCTGTCCTGTAGGAAAGGATTGGTTTTGTCTCCAATCCTTTCCTACAGGACAGAGCATTTCCTGGAGCATGTCCCTGCTGCCTGGTAGATATGGACATCCAAGGATAACCTGACAACAGCTGATTATATGTTGGAATACTAAGAGGACTCATTGCATGAGATGCAGATTCTGCCAGCTCTGTAGTGTCATCTCTTCAGAAAGAAAATGGAATAAAAAGAATACAAGGATAAGGTATCTGAATGGCGTATATGGTGGAAACATATCTGAGGTGCTAGGGTGGAAGGATCCATACAATGCTATGGGACCAAAGTAAACCCTGAGGACATCTGCAGGAGGATTTATTTTATCGTGCAATTTTCTGGGGATTGAGATCAAAGCAAAAATTATTTTGAATATTGGGATATTGGATATATATATTTTGGACGTTTTGTTTTTGATTTTTATATTTTGGACTTTAATTTGAAGTTATGATTATAATTTAATGAAGGGTTTTTTATAAATTTTTCACTGAGCATATTTATGTTTATATTTGTGCACCTCTAAGGGTAGAGGTGAAGTGTGCTTAAAAATAATTGGGTAGAAATAGTGATTTATATTTATTTTATATTTGTACTGTTGCTAGGTAAATTCAGTTTAGTCATGCTAGCTACTGTTAGTCAGAATACTGCAGGTGTTTAACCACTTGAGCTCCAGAGGATTTACACCCCTTAATGACCAGGCCTTTTTTTGCTGTTTGGCGCTGCACTAATTCAAATGATAATTGCGCGGTCATGCAATGCTGTACCCAAACGAAATTTACGTCTTTTTTTTCACACAAATAGAGCTTTCTTTTGGTGGTAATTGATCACCTGTGCGCTTTTTATTTTTTGCGCTATAATAAAAAAAACACAAAAATTTTGAAAAAAAACAATATTTTCTACTTTCAGCTATAAAAAATATATCGTAAACTCAAAGTTAGTCATAAATTTAAGCCAAAATGTATTCTGCTACATGTTTTTGGTGAAAAAAAATCCTGTGCATTAGCGGGAAAACTGGCGCTATCTAGGAGGGGCGCTAACACTATCGGAAGTCACCAGTGACACTAATACAGTGATCAGTAAAAATCTGTTCACTGTAATCAATGACACTGGTGACAGGGCAGTGAAGGGGTTAACTGGGGGGGGAGGGGGGGGTGATCAAGGGGTTAAATGGGATTTCTGGTGCACTAGCGGGCAAACTGGCGCTATCTGGGAGGGGCGCTAACACTATCGGAAGTCGCCAGCGACACTGATACAGTGATCAGTAAAAATCTGTTCACTGATCAATGACACTGGTGACAGGGCAGTGAAGGGGTCAACTCAGGGGGGGGCGATCAAGGGGTTAGACAGGATTATTGGTGTATTAGCGGGCAATCTGGCGCTATCTGGGAGGGGCGCTAACACTATCGGAAGTCGCCAGTGACACTGATACAGTGATCAGTAAAATTCGGTTCACTGATCAGTGACATTGGTGACAGGGTAGTGAAGGGGTTAACTGGGGGGGGGAAGATTAAGGGGTTAAATGGGATTACTGGTGTACTAGCGGGCAATCTGGCGCTATCTGGGAGGGGCGCTAACACTATCAGAAGTTGCCAGCGAAACTGATACAGTGATCAGTAGAAATTGGTTCACTGATCAGTGACACTGGTGACAGGACAGTGAAGGGGTTAACTGGGGGGGGCGATCAAGGGGTTAAACGGGATTACTGGTGTACTGGCGGGCAAACTGGTGCTATCTGGGAGGGGCGCTAACACTATCAGAAGTTGCCAGCGACACTGATACAGTGATCAGTAAAAATCTGTTCACTGATCAGTGACACTGGTGACAGGGCAGTAAAGGGGTTAACTGGGGGGGGCGATCAAGGGGTTAAACGGGATTACTGGTGTACTGGCGGGCAAACTGGCGCTATCTGGGAGGGGGGCTAGCACTAACGGAAGTCGCCAGCGACACTGATACAGTGATCAGTAAAAATCGATTCACTGATCAGTGACACTGGTGACAGGGCAGTGAAGGGGTTAACTGGGGGGGGGGCGATCAGGGGGTTAAATGTGACCTAGAGTGTTCTAACTGTCGGTGTGTAGTGTTTTACTCACTGTTTGGATGTCTTCTTCTCTGTCTGGAACGGAATGTGTCCAGGCAGAGAAGAATGACATCATATCCTGCCCTGTGTAAATGTCAACACAGGACAGGGTAGGACAGGGACCGATCATGTGATTTCAGCCAGAAATCACTGGCTGAAATCTAATGATTGATCCCTCCTGGATCGAATCGTGTCACCCGCGGGTCGGCGGGAGCGCGCGCGCACGCCCCCTACCCGCGAATGTGTCGGGAGCACGGAGCATGTTTTAAAACATGCTTTTGCTCTCCACTGCTGCCCTGCACACGTATATACACAGTGGCAGGGCGGCAAGTGGTTAACCATATCTCACAGAGTAACACTTTAGTCTTATTGATTGTTTGTATATACACATAAGGTGTGCAGAGAAATCACAAAATAATTCAGTTGCTTCTCTGCTACAAGTAGTCTGAGGATTTGAATTTGGAACTGAGAAACAAGAGTGCTGACCTCCTCCACCAGTCAAGCCATCATGATGGACTCCATGAAGAAAAGAAAGGCAGGTTTGGGCTGTGTATAGTTATGGACCTTGCTGGTGTTACCCGGACAGACAAACAGATATAGTGAGTGGTACTGGCATTGTTACATTACCAGAAAACATTGTTGTGGACATGATCCATGATATGGACATGATGTTGGGATATAGGAACTAAGAAGCTTCCCTATAATGGGTACCTCCAAATCAAGCTTGAATTTTGTCGCCCCAATGGTAGCATGACCAGAGACTTCTAACACATTAATCACTGTCTGTCCCTGTCCTCCAGGGGCTGGATTTGGAATTGATCCCAGAAGTAGTTTTGAGAAAGGCTCTACGGAGACCCCATGGGAAAGTTCCTGTCGGTGTACACAACATTACTGATTTTCTAGGAAAGCTTTAGGTGTGAATGATGATATGACAAGTGAATGCAGCTACAGCCCTCACACTACATGACTTGGTGGTGGAGCTACACAAGAGTTGTCATAGGATCAGTTCTTTGCAAAAAACTACCCTATGATGCCTAAATGGAAGGGCCCAGGCCAAAGCACAACTTCCAAATTGGAGGAAAATGTTCTCCAAAAGCAAGTTTGATGTGGGATGAGCAAAGGGTGCTGAGCATCACATTCATCTGCAAGAGGACAAACCATTCCCAGAAAGTTCTTGGTTCAGCGTGTTGGAACTGAGAAGCAAGTATCATCAAATCCCCATGCACCCTGACAATTAGATGAAAAACTGGTGAGGTTCTTAGAGTTCAATCAAATGCCACATGGTCTAACACAGCCTTTCTTAACCAGGGTGCCCAGGCAACGTGGGGTGCTTTGAGGTTTCTTCATGGGTGCCTTTTAGTTACACAAAGCCACCAGTTTTCACCATGCACCATTACAGCCCTCTAGCCGCAGGCATCCTGACAACCAATGACATTGTCAGTTGATAAGGAAAATGTCAGCTGCCTGCACAGCATCGTAAGTTAACTCTCCCCTGCCCCTCTCCATCAGTGCTTGGGTCACATTAGCTCAATGATGGAGAACAACTGAGGGAGAGGAGAAACACTGGAATACTAGTCAGTACCAGTATGCAAAAGTGTATTTGCTTTGAAAGAATAAATCACCTCTAATGTTGGGTGTCCTACATGTGTGGATGTTGCTGCATTATATAAAACTATTAGAATAGTTTTTCACATTTTAGAATGGGGTGCCTCTGGACTGTCCAAAATTTTAAAGGGTGCCTCGGGACTGTCCATAACTTTAGAGGGTGCCTTGACTGAAAAAAGGTTGAGCAACACTGGTCTAACAGGAGCCCTTGGAACTTTCCAGTGTTTAATGGCATGAACTGTTGGAGATATGAACCTTACTGAAGTGTTGGTGTACCTAGATGACATAATCGTCTTTGGACAGACTTTAGAAAAGCATAAGGAGTTTTTTGAGAAAATTTTGAAGCAACTCAACTCTTCAGTCACCTCCCTTTGGCATGCTGACTCAGCTGGGGGAGTGGCCAGTGACCACAAGAAGTTGGAAGCCATCACTACCTGGTCCAATTCTGGAGTGCTGTTCTTGCTCAACCCCATCACTGAGCTTCTGCATACTGAAGAAGAGTGTGAGAAAGTCACGAGAGTCCATACAGGGAGAATGGTCTGACTAGAGTGAACAGGCCTTTCTTCAGTTGAAATGGAGTTTGGCCAATGCACCAGTATGTGGTATAGTGCTGAATTAGCTACATGCTGAACATGGACATATTGGACCTGACAGAACGTTCAAGTTAGTTAGAGATTGTTTCTACTGCCCATGTAGGCAGACTGAAGTTGAAAACTTCTGTCACTTCTTTCTTTGATGCATCCAGAGGAAGACTCTGCCTTCCAGGACTGCCCCAATGGGCCATCTGCAATGTCACGGTTGCATGGATTTGAGAATGATGTGACTGTATATTCCCTTTATAGACTAATGTTTGGTAGAGAAGCTTGTCTGCCAGTGGATTTGGCATCTCAATAGTCAGAACGTCAGCTATAACTCACAGAGGCTCTGTGGATAGGCCTTGGAAGAACCTAAAGATGATCTATGAGAACGTTTTAGAAGTTTCTGATGCCAGAGGTCAGTCGAACAAGACTAGTTATGATCAGAGAGTTCGAGCACATGACTTACAGCTGGGAGACAAGGTATTGCTAAGAAATCTGCGACCTCTTGAAAAGCATAAGTTAGTTGACTGGTGGAGTTATCAGCAATATATCATCTGCAAGCAACTGTCTGGTCTTCCTGTATATCAAATACACCCTGATAGGAGGACAGGGTCTCTGAAGACCTGGCAGTGAATCCATTTACTGCCCCTGAGTAAAGCCATCAAGGTACCTGCAAGAATTGAGATGCCATCACTCATACTCAGACAAGTTCCTGTTACTAGGTCTCAACCACTGTCTCCTGCTGTGGCAAAACAAGAAGATGACAATGATAATGACTTAGATGTGGACTGGTTGTGGCCTTCTGAACCTATGGATGCCACTCCATCCACTTCTGCTGGGGGGGGGGGGTAGATCCACTGCACTTAGGCCTGAAGCCCTGGAGTTTATGCCACACATTCAAAAGGAAGAGGAACTGAAGGGCTCAGAAGAGGGGGCTTCTTGAAAGAGGTAACAGAACCGTCTTCAGCACCTTCTTCAATGTTTACCCCAGTGTCTATTGAGCAGGAGAGAGAAACCCCCATCTTAGAGTTGCCAAAGAAGCTTGAACAAGAACATTCTATACTAGGGCTGGCTAAACCCAGGAAACAGATGTTAAAGAGAATGGTGCAACCCCCACAAAGGCTTTGTATGAGTCATGGGGCAACAGTTCAGAAGAGATGAGTGCATCGGTCCTCCTCATCACAGATGAGGGCCCCTTGATACAACCCCCAACAACATGGTAGTTTCCATTACTGATGTGTTTGTTAGTTTATGACATAAAATTAGTGTAGTTTCTAGTTAACTTGTTTATTAACTTGCACTTATTTCCTTGCTTCCTTTCACCTCTTTGATGGGGGAGGTATGTAACCTGGACTGTAAATGATAACTGCTGTGGAAATTCTTCCTTTGTTTCTGCTGTATTGTCCTTCTGCAGTGTGAACAGGGTTAAACTGAATATTAATTTAATGCAAAATGGTAACCACTTTGCAATGCAGATATTTATGGTGTCTTCAGTGCAGGGGCAGCCATCTTGGTTGTATATGATTTAATCCTGGGGTTTATTGGCTGATGCGACCAAGTAAGGAGACTTTCAGTGATTACCAAAATAAATGCATAAATAAATCCACTTGATTTTTTTTTTTTTTTGCCACCAATGCTCTTGGAAGCTTGAAATTGTAACTAATACAGAAAAATAAATTATCACAAAATTAGCAAATGCTTTCATTAATTTGCCTACCATTCGTAAAAAGCTGCTTTTGATTAGTTACCATTGCATTTTGTCTTACTTTATTTCACATGGAATGCACACAATTGCTGTAAAATAACTAGCCTCATCAAAGCCCAGATATTTAAGGCAAGCAATCTTATTTACTAAGACAATCCAAAGAGCAACAATATTGTGCAAAGTGCAATTACCCATAGCAGCCAGATTTCTCATTATTGTAGTCAGATCAATGAACACTCTTCCAGACTCACAGATGCTCTCAGTATTCCTGATTTAGTCAAATGATGTGATGAAGTGATTTATTCTGTAGGGTACCTGCATCCAGATGGAAAACAAAAATCTTATTCATCAGCATGATACAGAAAACAAATTTTAACTTGTTTAAAAGGGACTAAGCTGAAATTTTTTTAGCTCACCAACCTGTAGAAACCAAAATATTACATCTAGAGATGTGCACAACAGAACAATTAGTTTTGTTTACAATCTGTTCGATAAGTTAATCATTTTGTTTTGTCATATGCCTTATCTTAGAATGATTTTTAGAATTAATTTTGTATATACAGATTTGTTCCATATACTCTTTATTTTCATATCGATTCGAAATTGGAATTTTGGAAGATGGCTATATTCGTTCTGTTTTATTCTATTCTAATCTATTACATTTTTTTCTAGTCTATTCTATTATTTTCTATTATGTTTTATTCTATTCTTTGCTTTTATCTTCTATTCTATTGTATTCTGTTTTTTTCTATTCTATTCCTTTATTTTCTATTCTATTCTATTCAATTCTTTTATATATTCCTTTTTATATACCTTACAGTATTTATTGCAATATGTTTTCATTTTGAATTCAGATTCATTTTCGAATTTCAATACATTTTCAAATTCGATTTTGAGTTCATTTTTTAATTCAAATTCAATTTTCAAATGATAATTCGATTTGTTATAATTTATTTTAGATTTGTTATATAGTGATTTTATATTTGTTATAGTGATTTTTAAATTCGGATACATCCGAATTTCTGAATAACAAAAAATCTATCAGAATTTCGATTTGTAGCTAAATGAGTTGCACATGTCTAATATATCTCTCAGCTTCTCTTGAGGTAAAGAATATTCTATTTACCATGAACAAGGGACAGTCACCAAAAACCTGTCTCTTGACACCCACTTTTCTCTTTTTCCTACGGCATGATCCCTGAAGGATAGAACTTGATTTTACCACTATTTGATGGTTTTATCTTCTTCTAATATAGACACATTAACATTTTTGGATAGCTACAATACTTTCTGTGAAAGAAAACTACCCTTCTTTGCTCAAAAAGTTCTCTTGGGTGGGTATTAAATGGGTGCCATCATTCCTGCTACAGGTTATGATTATTTATATACAAATATTGGGTCTATCCTGGCAGCCAAGTAAAGGTCCATAATAGCAATCCAAATAACAAACAGGGACTTTATTACAATGATTTTAAAAAATAATATATACTGTAACGGAACCGGTACCCGACCGCACTTGGGAATATTCTGTTATACCGCAGCTTCCCCTGTCCAAACACCATCCACGGACCACACCCTTGAAATCCCTCAGGAAATAGACAGCACCCAGCTCTTCTTAAAACAGGAAGCCAACTCCCTTTATTTTACACAAAAAACACAGGATATACACAGAGGGCGAGGAAACATAACCAGGGACAGGAAACACATCATCAGCCCGCCCCATCAGTGGGAAGGGCTACAGTATAGACAGGAAACACCTCATCACCCCTCCCCATCCAACCAAGACACAGAACAATGGGATAGCACATGGCAAGCAAACAATGGACAGCCAGGTGGACCAGAACAAAGGAATGGCCACATGGCAGTAGACAATGGGCAACCACAGGGCAGGGACAAAGGAACACACACTATACACAATACTGGGACATTCACATTTACACCCTGTACCCCTTAACAGGCACAGGGTGGGTTAAACATAATGAGGGGAACATGAGCTGACCAAGCGGTCCCCCCACCCCCAAAAGTCACTCCCGTCACATATACATACACAGATAAAATCATATAGGCCACATATTGCTGCTGGCTAGTAGAAGTGAATGGTGTCTTCAACTCTCAAGCCCTCCAAGTACTTTACCATATTGGCTTAATACAACATGTATTGTAGTAAAACTATGTTTTATCTCCACATTTTGTGAAATTCATTCACTTTCTCAGGAGAATATGGTTGAAGGTAATCTACAGTGTATAATTAAATACTAGTACCATCATATTTCTTTAAATCAGATCACAAATATTACCAATGATTACTTACATTACTTGTTGCATAGACAATAGGCCTATAATAAAAAGAACTTCCTTAACGTGGTAGTAAAGTAGTTACTAGTCTATGTATGAATGTGGGTTACAGACCTTAGATTGGAAGCTCCTTGAGGGTTAGGAACTGATGTGAATGTACAGTATAGATGTGTAAAGCACTGCATAAATTTACCGTGCCACATAAGTACCTGTAATAAATAAATAAAAACCTAATAAATAAATAAAAAACAGAAACTTTCCCCCTGCAAGTTAATGTCATAGTGTGCTAGTATGCATTGCTTGTGCACATGGAAGCCACGATCACAGCACAGCGCTCTGAAGGGATGGCAGATAATTACTGGGGCATTTTTTACCTTAATGCAGAGAATTCGCTAAGGTTAAAAGTGTGTTGCCTTTGGAAGCACTTTAATTGCAACAAACCAGCATACAGCCATAAAGGACACAATATTTTAAGAGAGCATCAAAGAGGATACAAGTAAAGATATTCAATTTTATTTTCAGTCAATCTCCTAGATCAGGGGTCCTCAAACTTTTTAAACAGAGGGCCAATTCACAGACCTTCACACTGTTGGGGGACCTCAGTATAGTTTGCAAAAAATATGAACAAATTCCTATGCACACCGCACATATCTTATTTGTAGTGCATAAAAAAAACAGGAAAAAAACAATACAATATTTAAATTGCACTGTAACATACTTGACACCATCATGCACTATACTCTGTAACGCACTTTACACCGCAATGCACTGTACCAGGGACAAACTGATAACTCATGGGGCCCCCTGGCAGTAAGAGATAATGGGGCCCCCCTGTGCCCCCGCCTACACTCAAGCCACACACACACAACACCCTACCTACATATTGCAGGTCAGCGCCATAGAAGGGTCATTTAAATATTTACTGCAGCAAAGACTGCATAAATGTTCCTGGCTTCTTTCTGTAGAAGCCACTGGGCACTTCCAGGTTTAAAGATGGCTGCCATGCGGGGGAAGTGAAAGAGAGAGGGGAGTGAGAGGGTGAAAAAGAGGAGGAGTGTGAGAGAGAGAGAGAGAGAGAGAGAGAGAGGCGGAGTGAGAGAGGAGGGGTGTGTTTTAAATTGCGCTAAAAATTGGGCATGGCTTAAAAGGGGTGTGGTTAAATAGTGTCTGAGATGACTTACATAGTGCAGAATGAGGTAATGTTAAATAGGGAATGTACAGTGTGGAGTGTATGACAGTGGGTAGTATGTGTATGATGGTGTCAGTAGTTTTTCATTTTTATTAGTATTATTTTTTTTTACAATTTTATGATTTTTTTACAAATTAAAGTTTTATTATTTTTATTATTTTTTTTCAAAATGCTTTTGGGTGGCCGGTGTATGGTGTCAGTAGAGCAATGGTGTTGGTGTCAGAATTGTTTAATTTTTATTATCTAATTTTTTTATTATTTTTAACAATTTATTTCTGTATTATTCTTTTCACAATGATTTTGTGGGGGCAGTGAACAGTGTCAGTAGGGAGTGAACAGGGAGCACTAGTATATGTTGGGTTGTCATTAGATTGGGATGAATAAACAGAACCTGTACCCCCTTATATCAGAAGGAAGGGAATGGATGGAGGGGAGGAAGGAAGAAAGAAAAGGGAGGGAGGGAATGAATGGAGGAAGGCAAGGGAGGGAAGGGAAGGAAGGAGGGGTGGGAGGAAAGAATGAAGGGAGGGAATGGAGGAAGGAAGTTAACCTCCCTAGCGGTCTGATTATGTCCATATTTCTGTGCTCAAAGCGGTACATTTTTTTACATGGAAATATGTATTTTTTCTATTGTAGGCCTGTAATTTTTAGGAATAACTCACTGAAATCTGTCCGAACAAGAGTCTAGTAAACATCCCGGGTAGAATAAAACTTGAAACACAAAATCATAAATTATAATTTAATAAATAATCATAAAAAATAATAATATAATAATAATACATTTAATTCAATAATACAATCAAACCAAAATCACTGAAATTTGAAATAGAGTGCCAAGTTCGCACATCACTGAGCAAAGTCGCAAAATCGTTTTCAGTGTCTGATGACGAATGTCCCCACGAATCATTATCACTCAATTCTGAAGTGGTTCTGATTTGCTATCACTGTTCTCTAGCTGGTCTAAAACCGCTTTTGACCTAAAGGGACACTTTTTGAACGCCATGGACGTTTCTCAGTTTCTAGGCAGAAAGAACAGTAAAAATGCAGGCAGGGCACAGGACAAAGCACTAGGGACAAAATGTATGTGAAATGGTTTGGTACAGTAATGTTTTACTATGTTATTTTATTGATTTTAGTGAATGTCACTTTTTGTCATTTTCAAATTTCCCACCGTTCCATCCCCCGTACATCCTGACGCTCGCAGGGGACAGAACCCAGATGACAGATGCCAGCATCCGCCGGATTACATTGCCGGGGACACTGCAGGAGGGACATCACGGGAGCGCAGGACAAGGTAAGTGATCGAGGGATCGCGGAGCAGCGCCGCATGGTAAGCCCGAGTGTAGCTCGGGGTTACCACTTGTGGTACTGAAACTTTACCCCGAGCTACACTCAGGAATACCACCAGGGAGGTTAAAAAAGAAAAGGAAGGGATGAAGGAAGGGATGAAGGAAGGGAATAGATGGAGAGAGGAAGGAAGGAATGAAGGAAGGGAATAGATGGAGAGACGAAGAAAGTGGAGGGAGGGAAGGGAGGGAGGAAGGAAGGAAGAAAGTAGGGAAAAAGTAGGGAGGGAAGGAAGGAGGGAGGGGACGGAGGAAATAAAGGGAATGAAGGAAAGAAAATGGATGTACGAAGTAATGAAGGTAAAGGAGGGAAGGAAGAAAGGAAGGAAATAAATAGATGGATGGAGGAAAGAAAGAAAGAAGGGTAGGGAGGGAGAGAGGAAGGAAGGAAGGAAGGAAGGAATGAAGGAAATTAAATTAAATGAGGGGAGGGAGGAAAGGATGAAGGAAGGGGATGGAGGAAGGAAGAAAAAGGAGGGAGGGAATGGATGGAGGAAGGAAGGAAATGGATGGAGGAAGGAATGAAGGAAAGGGAGGGAAGGAAGGACAGAAGAGAGGAAGGAAGGAAATGAAAGGAGGGGAGGGAGGAAGGTAGGAAATGAAAGGAGGGAGGAAAGAATGAAGGGAGGGGAGGGAGGAAGGAAGGAAGGAATGAAGGAAGGGAGAAAGGAAGGAAGGATGGAAGGAAGGATTGAAGGAAGGAGAGGGAGGGGGGAAGGAAGGACGGAAAAAGGAGGGAGGAAATGGAGGAAGGAAGGAAGGAAGGAAGAAAAAGGAGGGAGGAAATGGAGGAAGGAAGGAAGGAAGGAAGGAAAAAATGAAGGGAGGAGATGGAGGCAGAAAGAAAAGGGAGGGAGCGAATGGATGAAGGAAGGAAAGAAATTGATGGAGGAAAGAATGAAGGAAGGGGAGGAAAAGAAGGAAGGGAGGGAGGGAGGGAATGGATGAAGGAAGGAAGGAGGGTGAGGGAAGGAGGAAGGGCGAAGTGAAGGAAGGGGAGGGAAGGAAAGAAGGAAGGGAGGGGAGGGAGGGAAGAAATAATGAAGGGAGGGAATGGAGGAAGGAAGGAAAGGCAGGGAGGGAGGGAATGGATGGAGGAAGGAAGGAATGGATGGAGGAAAGGATGAAGGAAGGGGAGGGACAGAAGGAAGGAAGGAGGGGAGGGAGGGAGGAAGGAAGGAGGAAAAGGGAATGGATAGAGAAAGGAAGAAAGAGAAGGGAAGGAAGAAAAGGGAGGGAGGGAATGAATGGAGGAAGGAAAGAAATGGATGGAGGAAAGAATGAATTAAAGGGAGGGAAGGAAGGAGGGGAGGGAGGAAGGAAGGAAGGAAATGAAAGGAGGGGAGGGAGGGAGGAAGAAAGGAAGGAAATGAAAGGAGGGGAGGGAGGGAGGGAGGAAGAAAGGAAGGAAATGAAAGGAGGGGAGGGAAGAAAGAATGAAGGAAGGGAGGAAGGGAGAAAGGCAGGGGAGGGATGGGGGAAAAGAAGGAATGATTGAAGGACGAGGAAGGAGGGAGGAAAAAAATGAAGGAAGGGGATAGAGGAAGGAATGAAGGTAAGGAAGAAAAGGGAGGGAATCGAGGAAGGAAGGAAGACAATGGATGGAGGAAGGAATTATTGGGGACCTTTTTGTCTTTCATTTTATTTAGTGGTTGATTTAACCATTAATTAGTGACAATTTGACAATTTTAGTGGTTGTCACTTTTACCTACTGTCCCATTTCAGAGCATGCTAATCTTTATTTTATGTTGGTAGGACCTTTATTTTTAGCCCAACCACTTTTTTTTGCAAAAGTGCTACCTCCAAAAGTATATCTGAGATGCAAACACTCCAATGTGTCTCACTTGGCAAAGAAATTATTCATAGAATGTTTGCATCTCATATGGATCAGTCTGTTTGATGGATGCATGCATGTAATACAGTGAGCAATTCACTTTCTTCTTTTGGAGTTTCTGTATAGTCGATCCTAGTACCCTACAACTGTAAAGAACCTACTCCAGTTAGAGTGGGGGGAGTAGAGCTTTGAGTGGAGCATCTATTCCTGGTTCATTCCTACTTTTTTAACCGCTTAAGAACCACCTTATAGCAGATATACGGCTATAGGGCGGCACCTGTGCGCCCGGTGATTACCAAGCATCTCAAACGAAGAGGAAGATTGTTTTATTTACAAACAATCTTCCTCCCTGTCAGCTCCAGCACACTGCTCAGTACAGCCATCCTGATCAGTGTACTTACAGTGAATAACACCCCCCCTCGCCTCCTAGTAAAACACACACAGTTAACCCTTTGAGCGCCCCTCACATTAACCCCTTCCTGCCCAGTGCCATTAGTACAGTGTCAGTGCTTTTTTTTTAGCACTGCTCACTGTATTGGTGTCACTGGAGATCTCAGTGACACCAAGTTAGTTCCCCCCAGTGTCAGAATGTCTGCCACAGTCCTGCAGTCCCACTAAAAGCCGCCATTACAAGTAGAAAAGAAAAAAATCCCATTATCTATACCGCCATTTGTAAATGCTATAACTTTCACGTAAACCAATTAATTTACACGTATTGGAAATTTTTTTAGCAAAGACATGTCACAGAATACATTCTGGCCTAAATTTATGACGAAATTTGATTTTTTAAATTTTTTACTGGACATGTTTAATAGCAAAAAGTCCAAAATATTGTCTTTTTCTCAATATTGTCAGTATTTTTTTGCTTATAGCACAAAAAATAAAAGTGCACAGGCAATCAAATACCACCAAATAAAATCTCATTTTGTGGGAAAAAAGGACGTATATTTAATTTTGGTGCAGTGTTGCATGACCTCGCAATTGTCAGTCAAAGTAACGCAGCACCGTAATGCAAAAAATGGCCTGGTCGTGAAGGGGGGGGGGGGGGAGTAAATCCTCAGGAGGGCAAGTATTTAAAGAAAAGCTTTTCCTAAAAAAAAGTTTTTCTGCTTAAGCAGTGATGTTTTGGGCTTTTAATTTATTTTGGGGGTATAGTGTTTTTTTTGTTGATAACATTCTTTCTGGATTTTGTTTCAAGACTTTCTTTTTTGAAAAGTGGATTTTTGTTTTAGGGGTGGTATTTTGGGGTTTGCACTCCACTACATCATTTGAAAGAAAAGTGTGCAGCTAAACCGCTTCGCATTATATCACTCACATTCCTTTAGTGTTGTGACATCAGAGGGGCTCTGACATCATGAAGCTTAAAGGAAAAGACACAGCAAGCATAAGGAGTGTGGAAAACACACAGAAGATCATATAATATTGTAAAACTTAAAAAAAATAGGTTGCGCTTAAATACATACAAAAGTGTAACAAAAAAATAAATAAAACAATAAAAAACAATATTTTAATTCAAAATAAAATCCAACAAAAACGATAAAAGTCCAAAAGTTCAAATAATAATGTCCAAAATAATTCATCACCAAGTAAATCCACCACCAAAAATGGTTAAATAGAACTCACCAGAGTAATATACTGATTGTTGAAAAACCAGCATATAGTACTTTTTATTCTGGGAGAAATGAATAATATGGTGACAACAACACAGAACAAGAAATGAGGGATGAACTCCAACAGATGATGTGCTGCAAAGTTGAAAATCCACTCCAAAGGTGATTTAGTATCCAAACTAAGAGATGATCAGACCGTCACTCAAAAGAAAAAAGCCAACAATCATGGTGCAGTATGCTTTAAAAAGCATAAAACTTTTATGAAGAAATGCACTTACAAGCAAGGTGTCCAGACTGACACCAGTATAGACAGCATGTGTAATGAATACAGGAGACTCAGACCCAGCCAAACATGCACATGCTACATGCAGACAAACCAGGAGTATTCTGAACCTCACATCCAAAGGCACCACCCTAAGCTTTTCGTCATCGACGTCCTCACGGAGGGGATATATATAATAAACAATATAATATTGTACCAAAAAGCTATTTTATCATGTATACCATGTGAGTGCACTATAATTTGTTTAAATAAATACATTTTAACCACTTCCTGTCCGGACACTTTTACCCCCTTCCTGTCCAGGGCAATTTTCAGCTTTCAGCGCTATCACACTCTGAATGACAACTGCGCGGTCATGCAATACTGTACCCATATGAATTTTTTACCATTTTTTTGAGACAGATAAAGCTTTATTTTGGTGGTATTTATTCACCGCTGGGATTTTTATTTTTTTTACTATGTAAATGAAAAGTCCAAAAATTTTGAAAAAAAGTGTTTTTTTTTATAAAATTTTGCAAATAAATAATATTTCATCCTAAATCTTGGCCAAAATTTATTCCGTTATTTTTTTAGTAAAAAAAAAAATCCAAATTAGTTTATAACCAAACATTATAATTTTTAAACATTTTTTTTTACATTTTTATTTTATTTTTTTTTATATTATTTTTTATTTTTATTTTTTATTTTTACATACTGTCACCCTAGCAGTACAGTGTCACCATGGTGACACTGTACTACTTGTGGGGGGTGATGAAGATTTTTTTTTTTTTTTTTTACACTGATTGCTTTTACACCCATATAGGATGTAAAAGCAATCATTTCTCTTTCTCTCTGTCTACATTCTTGCAGTCATTGAGAAATACTGAGTGAGCTGTGATTGGTCACAGCTTGTCACATGGTACAAGGCTGTTGTGAATAGCCTTGTACCATGTGACCTCTGTGATCATTCACAGATTTCACACGTAGTAAGCAATGATGTCACAAGTGACATCTTGCTCACTACTTTGCATGTGATCACTGATTCGCCAATCAGTGATCACATGACCGGGACCTCGTACAGAGGTCCCGTCCGACGATCGGTGTTTCACTGTGTCCGGAGGACACAGCGGACACCGGATCGCGGTGGTGCGCGCTCCTAGGGAGCGCGCACAGCTAGAAAAGGCGGGTGCCGTTTAGGAACGGCAACCCGACCTTGGACTGCCACCGCCCTGCCGTTTATAAACAGCAGGCGGATGGCAAGAGGTTAAAGAAGATAAGGCACTATATTATATTATTTGATTACATGACATCTACATTCATGGAGTAATAATCCAAAAAAGAGTGAAGAGACCCCCTAGAGGAGAGAGGGATAACTCCATCCATCCATCCAACTCCAGGAGAAAAGGTCCTTAGGAATCGACGAGACCCCCTGCTGGAAAAAGAGAAATACTCCATCCATCCATCTGGGATAGGAATACATAAATCCATTCATTTCCAAGTCCATTTAAAGGGACACAAGCTGTTTTTGACCTCACTTAATGGTTTGGTCATATAAATCAGGCGAGTGCACACTGGTGAAGGAGCACATAAGTAAAAGTATTTGTGGACTTTTTTATGTTTCACTAGAGGAAGACACCTTAATAAGCACGGATTGTGTTTAAAATAAGCACTCCTTTTCAGAAGGACTGCAAACCAAAGTTGGACTCACATACAGTATGTTATGTATAATTAATTGAAAATTATTTTGAATTTTATATTGTTTATGGATATAGTCCGTATATTTCACAGTCATTAGTGGAGCGCGACACGTTTGCATTTGTTTTTGATCACAGTGTGAGAGATTGCTGTACTAACATTGCTTAGTTAGTATGGCTATATTTCCTTTTTTTTGTTTTGTTCAGCCCACTGGGTTGAATGAAAAAAAACTGAATGCTTGTACAAGACATCAGACTTCAATTGGATTTGCCGCTAAGTCTGAGTTCACCGAATGTCAAACATGATTAATTGAAACCTTGGGGAATCTAATTCAGGCAAATTCACCTATCCCTATTAGAGATGCGCATGACAGAAAAATTTGTCTCATTTCATTTCGGATTTGTTCATTAAGTGTAAAAATTTTGGTATGTCATATTCATTATGTTGAAATGATTTGTTTTTGGAATTCATTTCATATATATTCAGATTTGATTCATATATATATATGTTCTTACCAAATCAATTTGAATTTCAAAAGAAGGCTATATTTATTCTATTCTATCTATTCTAATATATTCCTTTATGTTTTATTTTTTTTATTGCATTCTTTTTAATCCTATTCTCTTTTAGTCTAATCTATTCTGTTTTGTTCTATTCTATTCTATAAAGCAGCTTAAGTAGGAATCATCTTATTTCACTTTTATACCTTACTGTATTTATTGCAACATTTTTTCATTTTTAATTCAAATTCATTTTCAAATTAATTTTTTAATTTGGATAATTTGTTTAGTTATAATTTATTTCAGATTAGAAATTTGTTTGCTAATTATTGTGATTTAGAAATTTGGATACATGCAAATCTCTGCATAACAAAAATTTGTCCAAATTTTGATTGCTAACAAAATGAATCACACATGTCTAATCTCTATTGATCACTTTCCCTGATATGAGTATGGTATTGAAAGGTGGAGAGATAAGAGAAAGAACAGGGAGGGGAAGTGAGAGGTCATGTATAATGTGATCTCCCGAAAACATGTTCTCTGGCTTTTAGCTCTGTTTAGGGCAGTGGTTCTCAACCTTCCTAATGCCGCGACCCTTTAATACAGTTCCTCATGTTGTGGTGACCCCCAACCCTATAATTATTTACCCAGTAATTATAATTCACGAAGTGTCGTTTTACCTCCAATACTGCTGCTTTCTACACAGTAGCTGCTTTCAACACAGTAGCTGCTTTCTACAAAGTAGCTGCTTTCAACAGAGTAGCTGCTTTCTACACAGTAGCTGCTTTCAACACAGTAGCTGCTTTCTACAAAGTAGCTGCTTTCAACACAGTAGCTGCTTTCAACACAGTAGCTGCTTTCTACACAGTAGCTGCTTTCAACAGAGTAGCTGCTTTCAACACAGCAGCTGCTTTCAACACAGCAGCTGCTTTCTACACAGTATAATATATGTGTTTTCCGATGGTCTTAGGTGACCCCTGTGAAAGGGTCGTTCGACCCCCAAAGGGGTCGCGACCCACAGGTTGAAAACCACTGGTTTAGGGTTTCTGTTTGAAAGCCAGAGGACAAGTCACTGGACTGCAAAAGTGTTCATCAGTGACCCCCACAGCTCATTGAAACTACAAGTCCGTCTGCTATTGTAATAGATGGGACTTGTAATTATTCATGCAGAGTAATCAGTAAATGAATGATGCTGCTGAGTAGGTAGAGCCACGCACAGCCAAACTGTTTTTGAAAAGTGACAGAAGGATGGGGAGAGAGGAGGCAGAGCTGGAATATGTAACAAGCCCCAAAGGTGAACTTATTCTTTAAAGCTTTTTAACCTGTAGGGCAGGAGGAGCAAATACTAACATATAATCCTTTCATGATATGCACAACTTCATATCTTCAAGCATCAAATTTATGTGCTGCTGTTGACATTTGGGTGCATTACTTTTCAAAGCCACAAATAAAGTTTGTGCTGGAAGACTCCCTTTTGCCAGACGCTGTAGTCACAAATTTAAATGGGGAGCCGGTAACTTTACAATGCCCACCATGCAACACTGCGGGTCCCACTGTGATCAATGTGAGAATGGTGAAGAAATCCACTTAGGGAAACCAGCCTAACATATACAATTAGGACTGGTCTGTATGGCAAATGCACCCCCCCCCCGTCCCTCAACCTACTCTTTTTCTGCTTGACGTAGACATCATGTGTGCTCTAGCACCAAGCTCTAGCTTTATCCTAGCTAGGGTTACCCAGGATCACTGAAGCCAAAAGGGTCTTCCTTCAGTGGTGATTTGGAGGAGAGATATATAAAGGTTCCTCTCACAAAGATACTATAAAAAAAAAACACACTGCTTCAATTTGGACCTGGAGTAGCAAGTAGGCACACTGTAGCCATCCAGTGTATTATTGTGATCCTCACAGGACCACTCCAAGCTCTTTTAGAAGGCTCCCTTAGTCATTCCATGTTTTCACTCCACTGTGACGATCCCAATAAGACATTTTTTGGACACAACTTCCACACTTGTTCTAAATGTATCTAGGTGCTATTTAGGGCTAATTTCAAATCTTATATACCCCCTTTTTGGAAATTCCTACACATATCCACACTATGAATATACTGTGAGCACATTTATATCATCTTTAAGCTTCTGTTCTTGGACAAGATAAAATGTGTTTTTTTTTCATTTATTTAATCTGAAAATTTATTATATGTGGGTGTTGCACAACTAATAACCCTACGATCCACTAAATCTTTCCCTACAAATGAGTTTATAGATGTTTATCAATCAATAAAAACAAGTGTAATTACTTGGAAACTTCCCGGAGACGATTCTAAACTCCTTACCTGTCTTCTATCCAACTTTGATTACAGCTACCACGACACGACCAAATTGATCAGCAAAATCAGCGTCTTCGGGGATACAAAGAAAAAAAAAAGGCAGCTGAGCCAATCAGTGCCCAGCTGAGACGCAAAGCAATAATACATAATTGCAGGACTCGCCGAGCTGTGCTAGATAAAAGATCGTTCATAATTGTCAAGCAAATTGCGTCTTGTATCGAGCTTAAAAAAATGAATCATGAGAAGCATTTTCTTATTGATCACCAGAGTAGAAAGAAGTATTATCCTTCTTGTAGAGAGAAAGGTGCTGTAATTATTTTCTTGTTCATTTTGCTTCTAAAAATAAAATAGATCTTGTATTAGTTTGAACAGACTAAAATGTTGCTTTTATTCATTGACAGAGGAAGAGAGAAAATTTAACCACAGTACTGTGCTTGAAAGTTTAGCAGATGAAAAAAAGTAAATTTGATAGTCATCTAAAACTTAAACAAACACCCATAAAATATGCAAAACAAACAACTGAAAGTTAAAAGACAAACTTCCATTTCCACAAACATTTTTTCAGTTCCTGTGTTGTATGTGTGTGTGTACACAAGAAAAAGAAACACTAGAAAGCTTAAAACAGGTTTTATCTCTCATTCTGTTATCTAACATCTAAGTGAAGAAAACAGATTTTCTACATGCTTTAGTAAGTTAAAGGATAAGTTCACCTTTTGACCAAAAATAATAAATGCACATGTTTTGCTGGTAAAAAATGTGCATTTATTATTTTTGGTTGCAGGAGCCTGTAAAGCATTGCACCAGCACTCAGCAGATCGCTGGTGCCATGCAGGTCTTCTGCAGACCTGTCAGTATATATGCTTGCCCAGAATGTATGGGCAAGCAGATATACTGACAGGAAGATTCAATGAACTAACTAAGTGTAATTGTTGTACGCAATAGGCATATAGAAGCTGTAGGCGACAGCCATCTTGTTAAGGTCTCAGCCATTTTATTCATGAGCCCTGTCATGTTTCACATGACTGTCATATGCCTTTAAGTGTTCTCCATATTTTGTCTCTGCTCCTCCTTTTCCTTTTGTTTAGTTAGTTCTGTATAGATAGCCCACCCCTTTTCCCAGTAAGGCATTGCAGCTTCTAGCCTCATGTCATGAAGCAGGTCACATTATGATCTTTTGACCTATCAGATGTTCATTGTTGTAAGATTCTCTCAGTTCATGGAATAAACTTCACAATATCTACAAGATGTCTTATCGATTGAGTCACTGACTGTGGTATCCAACTGAGATTGGAGTTATCGCTATCTCATCACAACTGTAAATTACAGAGATCACACTTTCATTGCTTAGATTGGAGAGACAGAACAAGCCCAGGGATTTTACCCCTCCCTCCTTCTGCAAACTATGGAATTTTAGCTTTAACTTTTAACACACTTCAAAAGAGTCTGTTATCCGTCTTTGTCAGAGCTGTAAACTGGCAATTGAGGCCTGAAGGATGCCTGTTTCTACAGACCATAAAAAAACTCTACAGATTAACCACTTGCCTTCCAGAGGATTTACCCCCATTCCTGGCCAGGCCATTTTTTGTGATACGGAACTGCGTTACTTTAACTGACAATTGCGCTGTCATGCAACGCTGCACATAAATTAAATTTGTGTCCTTTTTTTCCCCACAAATTGAGGTTTCTTTTGGTGGTATTTGATCACCTCTGCGTTTTTTTATGTTTTGCACTATGAAAAAAAAAATTTTTTTGAAAAAAAAAAAAACAATTTTTGACTTTTTGATATAAAACATCCAATAAAAAAGTAAAATAATCTAATTTCTTCACAAATTTAGGCCAAAATGTATTCTGCTACATGTCTTTGCTAAAAAAAATCCCAGTACATGTAAATTAATTGGTTTACATGAAAGTTAAAGTGTCTGCAAAAGGCAGGATATATATAATGACATTTTTTTATGCTAGTAATGGTGGCAATCAGCGTCTTATAGCGGGACTACGGTGGGCATTCTGACTCCGGGGGGAACTGACTAACTTCCACTGACATCCCCAGTGACACTAATACAGTGATCAGTGCTAATAAAAAGCACTGAACTGTACTAATGACACTGGGCAGGAAGGGGTTAACATCTGGAGTGATCAAAGGGTTCACTGTGTGCTGTGCGTGCTTTACTGTATGCTGTATTTTACTAGGGAGACATGCTGTTTTGTATCTCTCTGCTATGCATGTATATGCTGACAGGGGAGAGACATGTGTTGTTTACACTCAGTTCTCTCCCCTGTCAGTTTCCCCAACAATCGCCGAGTGCCAGCTGGGAATCGCAAGCCAGGACTGACATCCCTAGCCGCCAATAGCAGCTCCGGTAGGGCGGCACTTGCAAGTGCCTCCTACCCGGTGATGAAAATCACATATATATATATATATATACTGTATATATATATGTGATTTTGCGCAGCCCTGCTGCCCTGTAGCATTGCTCCTGCTATAGGGCAGTGGGCAAGTGGTTAACACTTCTCTCTAACCTATCATAAAACAATGACTAAATCTGTCAGTTCTGTCATGCATGATGTGTAGGGCAATTAAAGTCCTAGATATGCACAGTGTGCAATAAAACGTCTACCCAGAAAGCAGCCAGGCGTGGGCGACCTCTCAGACCTCTACCCATTTCACAACTTAACAAAATCCACACACTTCATAAAATCCAACAGGACCAAGACACATTAATATCAAGAGCACCATATCCCTTCAAAATAGAAATCATGAAGAATTATGTGTTAATGGGATTTTAAAGGTGCCACATTACTAAAAAACAAATTGCATAAAATCTAATATTAATTAGCAACAAAATCAAAGTGTTAAAACCATATACTCATTAAAACCATTAAAAAGCTTCCATGCACATGATGGTGTGCCAGACTAAGCACTTGATCTCTACATGTTTCGCCATCATCTTGGCTTCCTCAGGAGATAACTTAAGTGCGACACAGTATTAGATCACTATAAGATAGAAAAGACAAACTATAAATTCTAAGAACATAAGGTACAGTATTGCATGATATACCGAACAGTTATTATTCACCAATTACAAAGCATATTACTGTGCAAAACAACTCTCAATAAACTACAATTATAATCCAATGGACATAGTGGAGGGCTGAAGCCACAGAGCAACCCCAAAGTTAAAAATATATGAATAATTACCTATCAAAGGATTCACAATGTATTCAGTAGGTTTCAATAACCCCAAAAAAAGGTGGTTTTAGTAAGCCATAGTAGAGACATATGGGTCCTGGGCGACTTCACACAGATATTCTTTCTGGGTATAAATATAGATATAATTAATTATAGAATAATTGTAAGAATAATGATATAGCATACTTGAAGAATGAATTATAAACACCTACCCAGTATGTAAGTAAGTTCTGCCCAGGATCAATGGCTCATAATTGGTCATTCAATGGTGTCTCCTTGGGTATCCTCTCAACATCTAGAAATGAATATATAAAAGAGAACAGTATCAAGGCTAACAATTCTGTAATCAAGAGGATATTCCATGCATCATTAGAGCTGGTCTTTACATACCAAACTTGTAGGAGTACAAGATGTCTGCCAGCAGGCCAAGTGCAAATGTAAAATGGCTGCCATCAGTGACCCTCCGGTGGGATGCAGAAGCGCAATGGTGTCATCATGCACGCACAATGTCACCATTGCGGGATGACATCACTTGCATGTGCAGCAAACCCTCGTGGTAGTGTTGGAGGAACTGCACTCTGCCGCTAAATCCTTTAGGCAAGGCAGGACCCCGGGCTGCGACGGTCTCCCAGCGGAGCTATATGTAGCGCTGTGGGATCTCGTGGGCCCGGACCTGCTCGAGCTGTACGAGGAGATGGTGGTGGAGGGCAAGATGCCTCCTTCGTTGAGGGAGGGGATGATCACGATCCTGTACAAGCGTAAGGGGGAGAGATGTGATTTGAAAAATTGGCGTCCCATCTCTCTCCTGAACGTGGACTACAAGATCCTCGCCAAAGTCATGGCGAACAGGCTGAAGGCTGTCATCGGACAGATCATCAACCCGGATCAGACTTGTGGCATTCCTGGCCGCAGGATTGCGGACAGCCTAGCGCTTGTCCGGGACACGGTCCAATACATCAAGGACCGCCGTGTGCACGCGGCCCTGGTCAGTCTTGATCAGGAAAAGGCCTTTGACCGTGTCTCCCATGGCTTTATGTGCAGAGCCCTGCGCAGGTTTGGTCTCGGGGAAATGTTTTGTTCATATGTTGACATCATGTATAATGACATTTGTAGTTCCGTGCAGGTGAACGGCTGGAAGACTGACCCCTTCCCGGTCCTCTCCGGGGTCAGACAAGGCTGCCCTCTCTCACCTCTGCTTTTTGTTTGCTGTATAGAGCTCTTCGCCGAATGCATCAGACGGAATCCAGAGATCGGGGGAATCACCGCACCGGGACCAGACAGACGGGAAGTGAAGTGCTCGCTCTACATGGACGACGTGACGGTGTTCTGTGCCAACCAGCGCTCCATCGACCTGCTCGTCCAGACCTGCGAGGACTTCGGCCAAGCTTCGGGGGCAAAGGTCAACTGCGGGAAGTCGGAAGTCATGCTCTTCGGAAAGTGGTTCCTGCCTTCTTCTGCATCCATGCCCTTTGGCATCAAGACAGACTTCATGAAGATTTTGGGAGTTTGGTTTGGTGCCGAGGGCGCAGCCCTGAAGTCTTGGGAGGAGAGACTGGCCAAGATGCGCCAAAAGTTTGGACTCTGGAGCCTCAGAGACCTCACCATCGAAGGGAAGACACTGGTACTCCGCAGCGAGATTCTCCCTGTGTTGCAGTACCTCGCCCAGGCCTGGCCCCCTCGGGTCAACACCTGCAAGGCCATCACCAGGGCGGTGTTTCACTTCATCTGGGGCTCCAAGATGGACAGAGTGAAGCGGGCAGTCATGTTCAAGGAACCCCTCAAGGGCGGTAAGGGCGTGCCGACATCGCCACCCAGCTGAGGGTGTTCTTTGCTTGCAACTGCGTCCGCAGAACTTTGCCCAGACGGATTATGGACTCTGGCGGGAACGCAATGTCTCGCTTCTTCCTGTTGCCTCTCTGGAGGTCCCTGGGGTGGGACACTTGGGATAGTTCCATCCCCTACAACTGGGACACTCCTTGGTACTACTTGGATACCTTCAAGTTCATCAGGGAGCAAGGGCTGCAGGGAGTCAAGCCTGACTTGTGGAAGCCAAAGACTATCTACAAGCTCATCCGAGCCAGCGACAATTTGGAGTCGGTTCCAGGCCTGCCTTCAGACACCTGCAAGGTGGTCTGGAGGAATGTTTCTTCCAACATTCTTACCAACAGGCACAAAGACCTGGCATGGATGGCAATCCAAGGGGGGTTGCCTCTCAGGACATTTATGCATGCCAGGAACCTGAGCAGATACAGACACTGCCCCTTCTGCATCATCCAAGAGGAAACGTCTTACCACGTTTTCTGGGAGTGCTCATTTGCTCAGGCCCTGTTGGGGGCCCTGGAACCTGAACTCAAGGACTTTGTACCACAGACAGCCATCACTCACTTTGGGGTGTTGAATGGACTGTTCTGTGGAACCTTTTCTCTGGAGGACATTGACGGCGCCTGGCGGGTGCTGTGTTGTTTTAAGGACGCTTTATGGTGCGCCAGAAAGCGCCTCATCCACCAGCGGGAGAGGATGTCCATTGAGGACTGCCGCAGACTGATCCTCAGTCTGCTCAGAGACTATTCCTTGATGGACTTTAAGGAGGAAGAGGACGTCTGAAGATTTCCCCCTTCCCCCTACTCCCCCTTGCGTGTCTTTGTCTTTCAATAAAGCTTCGGGCCTGTGTTTCCCCCTTCCTTCCCCCCCCCCCCCCCACACACCCGATGCCTATTGTAAACTATGATTTTCGGTTTTTTGGTTTTTTTGCTTTTGTTTATTGCATGACTTAGTACTGTGTATCAGGATGCTATGGTTTTTGGGGTAAGCGGCGTCATGCATGACGTGGCGGTCTGGGGATTCATCCTCTGCACATCACGTCAGGCATCATACCGCTGAGCGAATGTATTTATTTCTGAATGTATTTATTGTATGCTTGAACTGTATTGCTATGTGATGCGCTGCATCGCAGTACAGGGTGAGATGTACCCCGATTACACGTATCATGTTGTTTTTGATGCTTCTGTAATAAAAGTATCTTTTCAATCAAAAAAACCCTCGTGGTAGTAAACAACCTCAAGGCAAGACAAGCTGGTGAGGACTAGCAAGAGGACCTCTGGTGGGGGAGAATGGAATGACACCAAACCACATAAAACTGTGTAAATCACCCAAAGGGGACACAGTATGTGTACCTGATGTACATCCTATGGGGAATGCATGGAAAGCACTAGGCTGCGGGCAACGCAATTAAGGCACCATTCGGTGGACCAGCCCAATTATTCCACTGGCAGCCAGCATGACTCCCTGGGAGTCCCTATGGCTACTTAAGTAAAAAACAACAAAGAAACAACAACAAAAGCTATTAAAAAACTTCTGAAATGTCCTAAACTATTATAAAACCCTCCAATAAATCCGTACAACAACATATTTACCTTGATGTCCCCCCCCCCCATGTGATTCACTCACTCAAGTGACATTGATTGTACTTGATGATTGGCCTAGCACCATTACGTTGGGGCAGGAAGGAAGTCCTAGAAAGAAAATAACCTTCAACTAGAATGTTTCTGAGCTTGCGCAGGGCTAACTTTCCTTACTTCTAACAGCTGAACAAAGAGGTGGGTGAATAAAGGAAAGGTAAAAATGTGCTGTGCAAATATCAGGATTGGATGGCTAGAAACAAAAATTATTTTGCAGGTAAAGCAGCTTGCAGATACAGTAAGCATTTCACCTGTGTATTTAGCTGTTTGTCTAAAGTTTTTTTTAAAAATCTTTGGCCAGGCCATAGCCTGGCCTGGCCATATCATTTACATATTCTTAACAAGCATTAAATGAACTTCAAAGCAAGTCCTCACTTAACTCTGTAGCTTCAGACATTGTGGATCAAATCTTTAAAGTTTTCATAAGAAGCACTGAAAGCCAAACTGATCCAGCGTCCTCCCCACCTTTGATACCCCCTATCATGCACATTTATTATTACAGGTTCTCCTCCTGTGGTGGTAAATTGGCTGCAAATGTTGCAGAAACAGATGCCACATAGTAATGAGGTGTGCATCTCTCTACAGCACTCCTCTGTGAGTCCAGGGTGGCCTAATGCAAGACCCCAATAGATGGCTCCTTGACATTCTGGGCTCACAGGAAGTGGGTTGAATAATGAATGTAAATACTTTATTGTTCATAGCCTAGTAAAGAGTTCAATATAACATGAGTTGCATGTAACCCACTGCAGTCAGGACCTAGAAAGTACCACACAGGGTCAATGAGAGCGTATTTCTTGAAGCCTGCATTGCATAATTTCCTTCTCCCTGTATGACATTCATCTTACAAAGCTGGTTTAAATCTAATTGCTAATTGATGGTTGTGAAGAATTTCTAATTACTGTTTATTTTCTTTTTTTTTTTTAGATTAGGCATTCCATATTTGATGGACATAAAGGAGCTTGTGATTGATGTGTTTGAGAATTTCTCCTTCACATCACAAGCAAGGGTTTTTTAGATCATCAACTTACTAACAAATGGGACAATGAAACCCAGATTTACTGAGCATGTAAGCCATGCTTCCTTTAGTCATTTTAGTTTTTAATTCTCAGTTTTGACTGTAGTGTATCTTTAGCAGACCTCCCTGTTTAGCAGCATGCAATATTCTATAGCTATTAAAGCCACATCTATTGACCTGTGTCTAAGACAGTTCATATAACAGAAACTAGCAGAAACAATGAACTTAAATCTGTTGGTTAGCAGCCCTCGTCTGTTCATCTATCACTATGCAGCATAAGCAGAAAGAGCAAACAACATGAGCGAATGATCATGTACAGGAAAACCTGAATCTTGCATGAGAAAAGGAGTTGGCCTCCTGTATGCAAACCAAAATATTTTTTTTTTGTTTCAGATACAGTAATGGTTCCTTTGTTGGGATGTTTTTGTCCTGTCTTCCATTCATGCAGACAGGACCATCCAAATTTCTGTGTCCACAACTATAACCTTAACATAGGAGGGGTGGGTCAACCAGATGATGAAGCTGTACTTAGTTTCCCGTAAAGCCAAATGCTGTTACAAAAAAGTGTCTGTATATTTATTTCAATTGGCACTGTACTTTACAAAGCAACTGGATGAAATGGACCCTTCCTAAAATTCCAGGAAGAGATCATCACGGCCCTTTAGTATCCAGAAGGTGCTGTGGCTCAATCCCCAACCTAGATGCAGCAAGCCGGCTGGATGAGAGGCATTTTTTTATAGCACTCCTGGTACCCCAACCCAAAAATCACCCCCAAAAAAGATGTATCTATAGCAAACACAGAAATGACACCCATTTTTTTTGTTCCTCCTGTCCTGGCCAACCTGGTCTCTGCCTCAAGGACTGCTTCCATCACTACCGCACACCAGTGGAATATTAGTATAGAGTACAGCACAGTCCAGGGAACATATTTACACAGGGTCTTGAAAGATGCTAGGTAGTCAGGAAACTGGCGATCGCATTTTGAGAGACCCTAACATCTGGAGTTTACAGTTAAAAAAAAGTTAAAAAAAGTAAAAAAAAAAATATAAAGAGTTAAAAGAAAAATAACATAAAAAAAGAAAAAAAAACAAAAATAGTTGTCATTTTACTGTTACTGTTTTATTGTTACTGTTTTATTGTTACTGTTTTACTGTTAACCATTGTTGTTCTCTTTGCAATAATGCCATTCATTTGCAGCACCAATCTGTTTAATCTGACAGTAACAGTGTGTGCTCTCAGAATATACATCAGTGTGTTCAGCAGTGCTGGATGAGAGTTGAAGAGAAATATGCCCACGCATGGGGGGCTGGGGTGGTCAGTGCGTAGATCGCTCCTATGGTTTGGCATATATTTTTTAACCTCCCTGATTATGTCAGGAATTTTGTACCAAAAGCGGTACCATTTTTTTTGCATGGAAATATGTATTTTTTTTATTGTAGGCCTGTAATTTAGGAATAACTCCCTGAAATCTGTCCGAACAAGAATCCAGTAAACATTCCGGATATGATAAAACTTGAAACACAAAATCATAAATTATAATTTAATAAATACTCATAAAAAATAATAACATAATAATAATAAATTTAATTCAATAATATAATCAAACCAAAAACACTGAAATTTGAAATATAGCGCCAAGTTCGCACATCACTGAGCAAAATCGCAAAATCGTTTTCAGTGTCTGATGACGAATTTCCCCCATGAATCATTATCACTCAATTCTGCAAGTAGTTCTGATTTACTATCGCTGTTCTCTAGCCGGTCTAAAACCGATTTTGAACTAAAGGGATGCTTTTTGGACGCTGTGGACTTTTCTAAGTTTCCAGGCAGAAAGAACAGTCGAAATGCAGGCAGGGCACAGGACAAAGCAGTAGGGACAAAATGTATGTGAAATGCTTTGATACAGGAATGTTTTGCTATGAAATAATCGTTTTAAAAAAAATGTCATTTTTTTAAAATTTTCAAATTTGCCGCCGGTTCCGGCGCCCGTACGTCCCGACTTCACAGGGACCGGAACACGGAAGCCAGATGCCGGCATCGGCCGGAGGAGATTGCCGGGGATGCTGCAGGGGACGCATCGCAGGAGCGAAGGACAAGGTAAGCGCTGTAGGGAATCCCTGTGCAACGCCACATGGTAAGCCCGAGTGTAGCTCGAGGTTACTGCTTTTGGTACTGAAACTTTACCCCGAGCTACACTCGGGAATACCGCCAGGGAGGTTAGAAAAGGTTTGGCAGAGATTTCTTCATCCACATTGATTGATATGAATAGAGGAATCTTGTAGGTTCTTTTTTAGCTCACAGGCTGATCAAAAAAAAAAGAACATTTCATGTATGCCGAGCATTAGAAGTGGGCGGATGCAGCATGCTTTATTCTAATGGTGGGCATACCACACACTTTTTCTGGCAGAGATTTCTTCTTTTTTTTTTCATTCAACCCACAGGCTACATTAAAAAGAAAAGAGCATAACATACCGTATTTTTCGCTCCATAAGACTCACTTTTTTCCCCCAAAAAAAGGGGGGAAAATGTCAGTGCGTCTTATGGAGCGAATATAAAGAGGCCGGTCTGGTATTTCTGCCGCCACCATGTCAGAATACCGGGCCGGCCGCTCAGCTGTTCTCTCCTGCAGGGCCTTACCTGTTCCTCGCTCCAGCGCTGCACAGTCTTCCCGCGCTGGCTTCTGTGACAGCCGGGTGCCCACTGCGCATGTGCTGCGCTTTGTGAATGATCCAGTGTCTTCTGGGACACATGACAGGTCCCAGAAGGCCCCGGGCCATTCACAAAGCGCAGCGCTTCTCGCGCATGCGCAGTGGGCACCCGGCTATCACAGAAGCCGGCCCGGGAAGAAGAGCGAAGGACAACTCCGCGGAAGTGGGAGCGGGTACCTGTCAAATTCAGGTACCCCCTCCCTCCCTAAAGGTCAGCAGTCTCTGGTCATTCCCTGCACTGTCTGCAGTCTCTGGTCATTCCCTGCACTGTCTGCAGTCTCTGGTCATTCCCTGCACTGTCTGCAGTCTCTGGTCATTCCCTGCACTGTCAGCAGTCTCTGGTCATTCCCTGCACTGTCTGCAGTCTCTGGTCATTCCCTGCACTGTCTGCAGTCTCTGGTCATTCCCTGCACTGTCTGCAGTCTCTGGTCATTCCCTGCACTGTCTGCAGTCTCTGGTCATTCCCTGCACTGTCTGCAGTCTCTGGTCATTCCCTGCACTGTCAGCAGTCTCTGGTCATCTCCTGCACTGTGTCCGTAGTCTCTGGTCATCTCCTGTACTTTGTCCGCAGTCTCTGGTCATCTCCTGTACTTTGTCCGCAGTCTCTGGTCATCTCCTGCACTGTGTCCGCAGTCTCTGGTCATCTCCTGCACTGTGTCCACAGTCTCTGGTCATCTCCTGCACTGTGTCCGCAGTCTCTGGTCATCTCCTGCACTGTGTCCGCAGTCTCTGGTCATCTCCTGCACTGTGTCCGCAGTCTCTGGTCATCTCCTGTACTGTGTCCGCAGTCTCTGGTCATTCCCTGCACTGTCTGCAGTCTCTGGTCATTCCCTGCACTGTCAGCAGTCTCTGGTCATCTCCTGCACTGTGTCCGCAGTCTCTGGTCATCTCCTGTACTTTGTCCGCAGTCTCTGGTCATCTCCTGCACTGTGTCCGCAGTCTCTGGTCATCTCCTGCACTGTGTCCGCAGTCTCTGGTCATCTCCTGCACTGTGTCCGCAGTCTCTGGTCATCTCCTGCACTGTGTCCGCAGTCTCTGGTCATCTCCTGCACTGTGTCCGCAGTCTCTGGTCATCTCCTGTACTGTGTCCGCAGTCTCTGGTCATCTCCTGTACTGTGTCCGCAGTCTCTGGTCATCTCCTGTATTGTGTCCGCAGTCTCTGGTCATCTCCTGTATTGTGTCCGCAGTCTCTGGTCATCTCCTGTATTGTGTCCGCAGTCTCTGGTCATCCCCTGTACTGTGTCTGCAGTCCATTGGTTCAGAATATTTTTTTCTTGTTTTTCGCCTTAAAAACCTAGGTGCGTCTTATGGTCAGGTGCGTCTTATGGAGCAAAAAATATGCCCAACAAGGACCATCTACGTACTTGACATCACTGGACTTTGAGTGGTTAGCTGGGGGCATCACCCTGGTATCGTTTTTTTCAACTGGCGGTCATCTTTCATGCAAAAGAAATCCTAGCAGCTAATTGCTTTTACAAGCAGTTAGAGGAGATGCCCCCCTCCCTCCTGCTGCCTTCCATGGCTTTCTCAGGCAGTCCTGTCCCATCGGGGAACCTGAGAATGCAGACAGCATTTCCGCCAGCTGACCATAGAGCTGCCTGATACCCGGAATGGCTCCAATCATCTCTATAGTCTAATAAACCGGAAGCTACAAGCATTTCATCAGTTTTGCCAGATCACCAATCTTGGTGAGATCAGATGATTCAAGGGCAGAGGAGATATCTAGAGTCTAATACTCCTCAGATGTTTCATAAAAGAGTACCTGTCACTGCCTATTGCTATCATAGGGGAAATTTACATTCCCTGTGATAACAAAAAAAGTTCTAAAAAAAAAAAAAAGAAAGGGACAGTGTAAAAAAAAACATGCATGTGAGGTATCGCCGTGAACATCAGAATGAGGGCACTAATTCTAGCACTAGGCCTCCTGTGTGACTCTAAAGTGGTAGCCTGTAACGGCTTATAAAGCGTAGCCTATGGATATTAAAAATGTATGTAGTTTGTTGCCGTTGCACAGGACATGCACAGTTTTAAAGCATATCATGTATATGCATATCATATTTAGTATCTATTTACATAATCTTTTATACTTTATCAAACAATTGGCCAATATGTTGTGTTTTTGTGCATTAATATTCAAAAAAGTGTTTTGTTTTTTTTTAAATTTGCTTTAGGAAAATTTCTGTGCAAGTACTGTGTGACATAAAAAAATGCAACACCCACCATTTTATACTCAAGGGTGTCCTATGTTTGGGGGTTCAAAGTAAAGAAAAGGTTTGTTCTTCAAGTGGTTAAAAGACTGAGTGATGTGGGGCATAAGCTTCTAAGGCTGGGCATAAAATGACATAAGAGACATGTTGAGTCAAAAAAAAAGAATTTATTTTTTACCACAAGTTTTTGGAAAATGACAATTTTTATTTTACACAAAGTTGTCACTTAAATGATATATTGTTCACACATGCCATGGGTATATGTGGAATTACTCCCCAAAATACATTCTGCTACTTCTATCAAGTATGGGGATACCACATGCAAGAGACTTTTTGACAGTCTAGCCGCATACAGGACCCGAAGCACCTTCAGGCTTTTAAAGGGCTTTATTTCCTCATTACACTACCTATCACAGTTGGTAAGGCCCAGAACAGTATAACCCCCCCTCCCCCCAAATTTCTCCTTTTTGGAAAGTAGACACTCCAATTTGAATTTGACAAGAGGCATGGTGAGTATTGTTACTACAAGTTTGTGGAGTATTTTAGTTTTTTATTTTTCAAAACCTTGTGATAAAAAGAATGAGATCTGCAAAATACTCACCATGCATCCTATTAAATTCCTTGGGGTGTCTACTTTCCAAAAAGGGTTTATTTGGGGGGTTTTGTGCTATCCTGGCATTTCAGGGGCTCCGAAAATGTGATAGGTAATGAGAAAGTGAAAGGAGGAAGTTATGCACCTTCAGGCTTTCAAAGGGGTCAATGGATGTGGCAAGGCTCCCAAAAATTCTCACATATGTGGTATCCCATACTCGACAGTAGCAGAATGTATTTTGGGGTGTAATTCCACACATACCCATGGCATGTATGAGCAATATATCATTGAAGTTACAACTATGTGTAAAAAAAAAATTTTTTTTTTGTCATTTTCCAAAAACTTGTGGTAAAAAATAAAGTACTCAATTGACTGAACATGCCTCTCAGAAAATAGTCTGGGGTGTCTACTTTCCAAAAAGGGTTAATTTGTGGGGGGACTGTGCTATCCTGGAATTCCAGAGTCTCTGAAACTGTGATAGGTTGTGAGGGAGTGAAACGAGGAGTTTACTCACCATCAGGCTTTCAGGCTTGTGTATGCGGCTATGCTCCCAAAAAGTCTCATACATGTAGTGCCCCCATACTCCAGAAAAGTAGAATATATTTTAGGGTGTAATTCCAAATATACCTATTGCATGTGTGAGCAATATACCATTTAAATGACAACTTTGTGTAAAAAAAAAGTTTTTCTTCATTTTCCAAAAGCTTGTGGGAAAACAAAATATTCCATGGACTCAACATGCCTCTCAGCAAATAGCTTAGGGTGTCTGCTTTCCAGAAAGGGGTAATTTTGGGGTGTTTGTGCTGTCCTGGCATTTTTTAGCACCTCAAGAAATGTGATAGGCAGTCAGAAAGTAAAAGCTGTGTAAATTCCGGTATCTACCATAAATTTGTAGACGCTATAACTTTCACACTAACCAATTAATATACAGTTATTGATTTTCTTTTTTACCAAAGACATGTAGCAAAATACATTTTGCCCTAAATGTATGACGAAATTTGAGTTTGTTGGATATTTTTTATAACAGAAATTAGAAAATATATTCAAATCAAAAATGAGGGGTTTAATTGAAACCTAATTTTGTATTTAATTATTTATATAAGTATAAGTGTGGGAGTGCAGCACCGATTTTGTTATAATTTTGATCCAATTCTATCCAGGTGTATAGCCAGGTGTCAGAGGCAACCCATTCCTAGAATAATAGTGTATTCAGGGTAGCGCAGGTGGTTCTCCATTGTTTTTTTTAGAAAATATATTTGTTTTTCACAATTTTTGGTCTTTGTTTGTTTATAGCACAAAAATTAAAAAACCCAGAGGTGATCAAATACCACCAAAAGAAATCTCTATTTGTGGGAAAAAAAATTACATAAATGTTATTTATGTACAGCATTGCATGACCGCACAATTGTCTGTTAAACAAGTGCAGCGCCATATAGCAAAAAATGGCGTAAATTCCTATATACACCATAGTTTGTAGACCCTTTCACATAAACCAATTAATATACACTTATTGGGATTTTTTTTACGAAAGACTTGCAGCAAAATACATTTTGCTCTGAATTTATGATGAAATTTGAGTTTATTATTTTGAAAATATCTGGGGTTTTTTTTCAACATTTTCATTATTAAATTATTTATAGCGCAAAAAATAAAAAACCCAGAGATGATCAAATACCACCAAAAAAAAGCTATATAATGTGAAAAAAGGACATAAATGTTGTCTAGGTAAAGCCTTGCATGAACGCACAATTACCAGTTGAAATAGCGCAGTGCCAAATAGCAAAACATGGCCTGGTCAGGAATGGGGGTAAATCTTCCCGAGGGTAAGTGGTTAATATATACTCAAACATTATAATTACAGATACATTCCCAAACACAACTACATACTTAAATAGGAAGGATTCCTGAGTTAAGAACTAAACATATAGGAATGGGAGGGAATTTGAAGTAGTATCAATGAAACCTCTATATGTGCTCTTTATAAAGTAATGTTATAAAAAAGAGGGGTTTTTTTTGCATGCATATTGCAAACATCAAAAAGTGGTTGAACATGCCCTGTAAGTCATTGTTATTTATGTTATAAATGATACTTATAACAAATAAAAAAGAAAGATAAAAAAGTGCAAATTGTATTCCATTATTTGTGCCATTTATTATGACATTAAAATTAAGTTTCTGTGTCAAATTATAGTAAGGTTGTTTACAAATAAAAAAAATGTTTTTTTTATTTCAAAATGTTTGCCTTTTTTGTATGTGGCACCACTACAATGATAGAAAAAATCAACAACAAAAAAAAACAAACAACCAAGCAAACAAGATTTACATACAGTAAACGGTAAAAAAATAGACAAATAAATTAGCAAATAGTATAGGGATTGGAACACCTCTTAGTTTTTACTGCGGTCTGTGTTCCTGTTAGGGAGATTCGCCCTCTCTATTTGTCCTGTTTATTATCATTGAAAGTGAAATTAAAAGAAAATCCCAAATTTTGGGTTAAAACCAGAAAAGTAATACTGAGGGGAAAACTTTCAATAGGTGATCCTGGTGATATCTTGGAGGTTTTCTTCCACATCCTGTTTTACCTATGGGAGAGGGAGAAATCACTGCAATGGGACACAGAAGAAAAAAAAACTGGCAGAGGTTATAACCTTCCCTTTCTCTATCCTAGTTCTACTTTAAAGGGAGAAGGCCACTAGGGTTAACTGAGGGTTAACAATAGGAACCGTTGCTTTAGCTCATGTTTTGTGTGCCAATATATATTTATTTTAAAAATATTATGCAAAAAAACTCCAGGCAGTGTTTACCTATGAGCTGCTGCAGTAGGTCCTGAGATGAAAGGCGGACTGATTATAATGGCCAAAGTAAGAGAGGAGGATGAAGGCATAAAAGTTACACCTTAGGAATTTAGCTGAAGATGCTTTAGTGGTACCTTGTTTGACCAAGATCCAATACTGGTTAATTTACCAGAGGTTTGACAAAGGACTAAATAAATATAAGAATAAAGTAGAAGAATATTAAATTAATGTTTTTTTAATCTGAATTGAAGTGGTCTTTTTTTATCATAACTAACAAAAAAGCTATCTGATATGGGATGCTATGACTCTGCATGCATTCTGGTTTTTGCTCAATAATAGTAATACAGAAATGTATGTGGTAGCTGACATTAGATATAACAGCCTCTTTTGGGATCTCTCCTTTATTTTGTTGCCTTGCTTTTGTGACCTATTGAATTTAATTTTCTATTTTTAACCTTTTAGTTCTTTTTGTTTGTTTTTGAACACAGTGTTCAGCTCTGTTCATACTTCGTTCAAACAAAGGTAGCAACACAAAGCTTCCTTGTCACTAGCAAACACTAAAATAACAATGTTGCCTAGGGAAGAAGGCTGCATTGAAATCTGGATCACAGTAATCTTGTTTTTGGATGATTCTGTTTTTATTTGACTTGCTTCAGTCTGCAATGGTGAAAGAATTTCATGAACGTTATAGAATAAAATGAATTGTATACTGATATGATGAACTGTTGATTTAAAGATCATATTATACCCTACCTATGTATTAAATCTTAAAAATACCTATGATACAAATCTTAAAAGAGCTTTCTAGAAAATACATATCACACAGTAGTATGATGGTTTTGTGAAACTAATTTGCCTATGTCTACATTTTGGTTGTAACTGTCTTGCTATGCTCTATAATGCTGCTCTTTTCCAATTTTAGGCTTACAGCAAAGCCTAAAAGATTATAATCACAGACCTTCTTTGTAGACTGTGACTAGCACTCAACAACCAATTTTCTGGCATACCCATGTACTATTGACAGTCTGTGATGAGTAAGTTGATTTAACAACCTCAAGTCCAGACACTTTCATCCCCTTCCAGTTCAGACTATTTTTTTTAGCTTTCAGCACTGTCGTACTTTGAATGACAATTACTCAGGCATGCAACACTATACCTAAATGAAATATCTATAATTTTTTGAGACAAGTAGAGATTTATTTTGGTTGTATTTGATCAAAACTGTTTTTTTTTTTTATTATTTTCTGCTATATAAGCAAAAAGAAATACTATTTCTTCATACATTTAGATCAAAATACTTTCCATTTGGTTAACATAACCCAAATCAGTGCAATAGTTAGTAGGAGGCATGGTGAGTTTTAAATTTTTTTTTTGTTTTGTCACAATTTTTTGAAAATGAAGGAATAAAATAAAATTTGTTTTGTCATTTTATTTCTCACACACAGCATTGGCATACTTACAATTATACCTCAAAACACAATCTGCTATGCCTCCTGAGTATGGGGATACCACATGCAAAACTTTTTCACAACCTAGATGCATAAAGGGGCTCAAAATCCAAGGAGTACATTCAGGCTTTCTAAGGACATAAATTAGACATCTAATTTTTGGAGGTCCTGGAGCACCATAACAATGGTAAAAAAAAAATACAAAATGACCCCATTTTGGAAAATAAAGGTATTTTCTGAAAGGCATAGTGAGTCTTTTGAAAATTTCATTTTTTTTTGTCACAAGTTCTTGGAAAATTCAGGAAAGAAAATGAAAATGTATTTTTCTTTACACAAATCTGTCAATTAACATGATATTTCTAACATACATCATAGGCATACTTAGAAACACACCCCAAAACACATTCTGCTACTCCTCCCACGTGTGGTAATACCACATGCGTCAGACTTTTTACACACCAAGCCACACAGAGGGTTCCAAAAGCCAAGGAGCACCTTTGGGCTTTGTAGGGGCATAAATTAATTTTCTTGACTACCTATCACACCAACACCAGGACTGTGGAAAAACCCATAAAATTAGTGCAGAGTGCAGCTGTCCACAGGGGACGGCTGGGACTGGTGTCTTATAGGAACATAGTCACTGGGATGTGCAGATGGGTCAGCTTAGGTGCAGGCAGAAACATGGTCAGAAAGCAGACAAAGGATTGGTCCAGGCCACTAGAAGAAATGTGGTCAATAAACAGGCCTGGATTGGTACAAGCAGAAGGCAGAGGCAACACTGCACTAGTATTCTGGAGATCAGGAAAACTGGAACTGGTGTGGCAGTGATCAGTGGCACTGTAACTTATGTAGAGGTGATTAGTGATGATATGACTGGTGTGGGGTTGATCAGGGACACTTTAACTGCAGTGGTGGTGATCAGGGAAAATATGAGTGATGTGGGTGGTGAGCAAAGACACTGGGACTGGTGTGGCAGTGATCAGGGAGACTGTAACTGATGAAGCAGTGATCAGGGACAATATGACTGGTGTGATGGTAATCAGGGACAATATGACTGGAATTGCAATGATCAGGGACAATATGTCCAGTGTGGCTGTGATAATGGAAATGGGTGTGACAATGGGTGTTGCAGCAGTGATAAGTGACACTGTGAATGGGCGGCAGTGATAAGAGACAATACAAGTGGTATGACAGTGATTAGGGACACAGGGACTGGTGTGGTGGTGATCACAAACATGTAACTGGTGTTGTGGTGATTAGGGAGAGGATGGCAGTAATTAGGACTGGTGACAGTAAATGAAAAAAAAGAAAAAAATATGTTTGTTTGTTTTTTACAAACAGTCGCCCTGCCAGTACAGAGTCAGCATAGTGACTGTTTAAGCAATCATTTCTCACCGACTTTCACTTTCATTCCTGCAGCCTCTGAGAAATACTATGATAGCTGTGATTCACTACAACTATTGCATGGTACAGGGCTGCTCTGAATGGGCCTGTACTACTGTATGTGACCGGTCACAGAGCTCACACAGTAGTAGTAATGTCAGGATAGTTTACTACTTTCCATGTGATCGCTGATTGGCTACAGCAATGACATGGTAGCAGAACCACCAACAGCAGCCTGGTAAAGTGATCAGTGCCCACCTGACACAGCAGGCACAGATTGCACCACTGCTCTCTCTTAGGGAGCGTGGGGTGTATGGGTACATCCACCTGCATAGACGATGCTCCCATTTATGTACTATGGTCATATGGGAAGTGGTTAAAGAGGATTTCCAGACAAACATCACAATGCACAGATTAAGGGCTATGTGAACATTATGCACTAAATAAATAATGCAACAAAATGATTAATAATAAAATGTACATTTATTATGTTTTTATTTTTGGTATTGAAGACTGCAAAGCATTGCAACAGTGATCAGTGGATTGTGGGTGCAATTTTCTAACTCATGCAAACTATTCCTATAGCTGCAGCTCTATGCCAAGTTATGGTCCCTCAGTTATGAGGGATGGAAGATGTATCACCCCACTTAAGCTCCATTGTGAAGTACAAGTCCCTCTGTTACATTGGAATGAGAATGATATGGCTCTGCAGGCATAGCCATGTACAGCTATGCCAAATTGGAAAATAATGGCAGAAGTCAGCTGGGAGAAGAACCCCATGTGCCAAATTGGAAAATAATGGCAGAAGTCAGCTGGGAGAAGAACCCCATGTGCCAAATTGGAAAATAATGGCAGAAGTCAGCTGGGAGAAGAACCCCATGTGCCAAATTGGAAAATAATGGCAGAAGTCAGCTGGGAGAAGAACCCCATGTGCCAAATTGGAAAATAATGGCAGGAGTCAGCTGGGAGAAGAACCCCATGATTCAGGTAAAAGGGGAAATTAACTGACATCTAAATTGTATAACTCTTGAAAACAAGAAGAATCTACACCAAAATGTGATAAAATTGCAATTCTATGGATTAATTGCAAATAACATACCTGCTGAGAATTCATTGTAAACTTCTGTAGCTGAGAAAGGCTTGGTTCACACTACTGCAACGCGATTTTGATGCGATTTTCAGTGCTGTTATGTAGTGCACCTTTGATGCAATTTTGCAAGTGGTTAGCATATTCTATGGAGCCAAGTCACACTGTAAGTCACACCAAAGTAGCACAGGAACCTTTTCCAAAGTTGCTGTTCACAGATGATCTCCATCCAATCTGATAGAGCTTGTTGCATTGATGTGAACTGACACCATTGAAAATAATGTGCTTTCCCTTGCAATGCAATTCTGTGTGACTCAAGTCACATCAGAAATTGCACCGGTAGAACCCAGCATTAAGACTAATGATATACTATACATACATATATATGCACATATATCAGCATTCTGTGACTGAAGTACTCCTTTAAAGCATAAAAAAGATCACTAAAATCCCATATAAGCTTTAAAGAATTATTATTTGTGGGCTAACATTGGCAATGTTTGAGAAAAGCTTTAATCCTTTCTCCTACTGATGCAACTCCAGCGATACTACTTTTTGCAAGAGAATAACAAGCAGAAAGTTTCAGTTGAATGTGAGTTGTTGAATTCCCTGAGGCAAAGACAGCCTCACTAGTTTCAGACTCAGAAGTTTCCATTCCATTCTCTTTCTGATGCTGGGCTGGTGATGTGTTATCAAATAAATGCCCTAGAATTACTGCTCTCACTCCTGCATGCTTGGCGATATGTAACATGCATAGCACAGTCTGTGTTTACATTGGTGTGTGCCCCAACATGCGGGTTTAAGTTCAAATGTGCATGTACATGGGGGCAAATTATTTTTGGAGATATGTTTAAGTGCTTTGGTATACCTTGAATTTTTTTGTACTTTTTTACTTCCTGTTCCTCACTGAAACCAATGTTGCACAAATCATGCACTATTAGCTTTTTCCTAGGTCACAATAGCTAGAAAAGATGACAGTCAAAACCAGAAGTGGTGTAACACATGTTGATTCTGTCTTCTAACTGGATAGAGGAGATTATCAAATGAACATTCACCAGTCTGCTTCCCCTCTACCTGGTGACACCCCTTATGTGGGTCCCAGGCCCAGAGGTGGGAGACATAGCAGGGGGGTTGCTTGGGGGGATACATGTTCCAGGGGTCTGTGGAAATGATCTGGAGGCATTCTTGTCTGTTACAGCAGTGTGTGCAACCACCCCCTCATTTCCATTTGACGTATATCAATGGAAATGAAAGGGTTAATACATTTCGCAATATCTGATGATGAGTGGTGGCTATCAAACAGGCGTTTTACCACCTAGAACAGATGCCCCATGTAATGGGTGCAGTTGATTGCATTCGTGTACCAACTGCAACTCCTCATTTGAAGTGTAAAGAAATTGCAAACACTTTGGGGTAGTTTTATCAAATTTCACCCGTGAAATGATCCTAGTGAAGAAAATAGGTGAATTTCTTAATGGGAATTGCCAGGAATTTCTTGGCACGATTTATCCTATATATTATATTGTACTATATGACATTCCCTGGGTGAATCTTGATAGTATGAATCTTGTCGGGAATAGAAATCTTTTTGGGAATGTTTTGGGAGAATCCTGTTAAATAACAAGAATGACCTTTAGTTCACTCTCCGCCATGCTTTCCATGGTACTGAAACTGTGCTTATACACAGCACTAAGAAAGTTAACTGTCCTTGATTGCATTGCATGCACACTGGCATCCCAAAAGTAAGGGAGTGGTGAGCGTACAACCCCCCTGCTGATACCAGCCCAAATGTGCTAAAGCATTCAAGGGGATGCTCTGAGACAAGTTTCCCCAAAAAACAGGAGTTTCTACCCACAAGCACTGGTGCCTAGATGATGTGCACTGGGCATTTAAGCATTAACTATTGAAAGCAAGTAGATGCCCCCACCCCCGGCAAACTGATTAAAGGGTTCCTTTGGACTAACTTTAAACAAGGGCCATGATATCACAGGAAATTCAAACCCCAAAATTAAATGATCAAATAAAACTGCCCAGTGCTGGAAGTCTGACATTTATCAGCCATTCAACTAGATATAAATGAATGTGCAGGGAAATATAAAAAGTTAAAATGATATCAACAAGCATCTTTCTTTTCAGTATAGTGAACATGTTATCACTTTCTGGGTTCTGATTCACAATCCTTTATCATTACCATATCTACATCAGCAGTGAATCATGTGTATCAGATTTAAAAGATGGCTCCTTAAAAAAAAACCAAACACATCATTGTAAGTTGCATTTGGGTTTTACAATATATTTATGTATGCAGTGCCTTGAAAAAGTATTCATACCCCTTGAAATTGTCCACATTTTGTCATGTTACAACCAAAACATAAATGTATTTTATTGGGATTTTATGTGAGAGAACAACACAAAGTGGCACATAATTGTGAAGTGGAAGGAAAATGATAAATGGTTTTCAACATTTTTACAAATAAATATCTAAAAAGTGCCAGATAGCAAAGATAACGTGCCACAAATTTGTGGCAGTGTTGAATTGTAAGTCTTGTTAATTTGCTGCACATTTTCACTGGCAAATTGTATGCTTGCAGAGCACTTGAAGCACAAGTTCTAGTTGACACTTTTCCAGTTTGTAGCACAATTGAGTGGCAAGTTTCTAGCAAAGAGCAAAGTTGCAGTGGTGAGTCTACAGCATGAGCCCCGTAATTCTCATAACTGAACCAGAGTTTGCAGCAGACTTGTAGAATGTTTGCAAAGAAAGTTGAACTGGAGTCATGCAATGCGGAATTGCTGCAATTTTGCAACAAACTTGTGAAGCCTGGCAAGTCGAGAAATACCTTAGCAAGTCATTTCAAACTTTCAGCACAATTTATTGCTATCTGGGATGTGGCTTGCATTTGTATTCTGCCCCCCTGAGTCAATACATTGTACAACCACCTTTCTCTGCAATTACAACTGCAAGTCTTTTTGGGGATGTCTTTACCAGCTTTGCACATCTAGAGAGTGAAATGTTTGCCCATTCTTCTGTGCAAAATAGCTCAAGCTCTGTCAGATTTGATGGAGAGCGTCTGTGAACAGCAATTTTCAAGTCTTGCCACAGATTTTCAATTGGATTTAGGACTGGACTTTGACTGGGCTAAGCAGCAGATTGCACACCCAGTGCCTTTTGAACGCAGTGCAGTAAACTTGCACAGAATGAGGGTTTCCCACCACGTTCTGGTTTGAATGAGACTTTAAAACTTATACACACTAGCCACTTCTGATTCCAACACAGACATGATAAAGATTATGAATCAGAATCCAGAAAGTGACAACATGCTGACTGCACTAAATAGAATGATGTTTGTTCAAGTAAATCTAACGTTGTATCTCTTCCTGTACTTCCTGCCTTTATATTTAGTTAAATAGCTGTGTATATCAATTGTACAGAAAAAAATAAATGTGATATAGATGATGAAAAGTGAGCTGTGTCCTTCCTTTAGAGGCTCTCTTCATAAATCACCTAAATACAGAAAGAGAATAAAGACAACATGTACGAACACAGTGCATAGCAGATTCTTATTAAAAGTGAGACATGAAATATAAACCACTAACAAGCAGCGCTGAAGCAGTCATATTTGTAATAATCCTTTCAGCTCTGAATAACCACCCTTAGCTCTCTCACTCATGACCAGTGATGGGCCTCTGTGGAAGATTATTCAGTTAAAGCAGAATGCTTAGATCAGGGGTGGGCAAACTTTTTGACTTGAGGGCCGCAATGGGTTCATATATTGGACCCGGGGGCCGGACCAAGAGTAGATGAATGATGTGTATGTGTCATCCATAGTAAGTATAGTAATATTCCCCCATAGTAAGCATAGTAATTAATCCCCCATATAGTAATTCATCCCCCACATAGTAATTCATCCCCCACATAGTAATTCATCCCCCATATAGTAATTCATCCCCCATATAGTAATTCATCCCCCATATAGTAATTCATCCCCCACATAGTAATTCATCCCCCATAGTAATTCATCCCCCATATAGTAATTCATCCCCCATAGTAATTCATCCCCCATATAGTAATTAATCCCCCATATTAATTCATCCCCCATATAGTAATTCATCCCCCATAGTAATTCATCCCCCATATAGTAATTCATCCCCCATATAGTAATTCATCCCCCCTATAGTAATTCATCCCCCATATTAATTCATTTCCCATATTAAGTCCCCAAGTCCCCCCTGTGTCAATTCACTTACCTTTACTCCGCGCGTTCCTCTCGCCGTATTCCCACGCCGTTCCGGTGTAGCATGAAAATCTGTCTCCTATGAGGATCTGTCCCCCTTGACGTATCTGCGCATGTGCCAGTTTCAGGCATTAGCAGCCGATCGGCGATCTCCGACACATGCGCAGATACGTCGAGGGGGACAGATCCTCATTAGAGACAGATTTTCATGCTACACCGGTCTTCAGGGCGGACTGTGAGAGGAGCCTAGCGGGAGCCTAGCTCCGCGGGCCGGATTAAGAGGTCCGCCGGGCCGTATACGGCCCGCGGGCCGTAGTTTGCCCATTGCTGGCTTAGATGCTAAGCTGAAACATACTTCTTTATTGTTCTTCTGCTACACCTTCTTAGTGAATTGATATTGACATGTTTCATGGTCCCTGACTTTTATTTAAAGCATTGACCATAGTAAAGGTTTAAGGTCTTTACATTGAAAAGGGGCAGAGATCCTTACGTGTATTAGTGTGGACTCAACAAGGATGCTTAGCAGAGGTGTTATGAAAGACTACTATCCTGACATCTGTGTGTCCCGCTTTAAAAGTGAAGTTTGGCTTTTTTCCCTCTAATTATACTTAACTAGGTGGATGCAGCATCGGTCCAATGCTGCATCTGTCCCCTGCCAGCTCTAAGTGTGAGAACTCAGCAATCACATGACAGCTGGTCGCTGACTTTGCACCGCCGCTATGAGCAAAGGGTTGTTACTGTCAGTCGCTGCTGTATGCTCTGCCCCCTCCTAGTCTCACTGGAGTGCTTGACTGTGGAGGGGAGGGAGCAGCTGGCCCAGGCTCTCAGCAGACCACTCAGAGGCTGAGCCAGTGCAGCTCCAAACTCTGGGGTGGATCCCGACTTTAAAATCAGGATCCTTTCCCAGACTGGACCAGTCGAAAGACATCACAGGACTGCATAGGAGTGCAGAATGAGTGCAGAACTAACTGCACTGCTGTGATCCACGAAGTACAGTCAAAAAGGCTTTGGCTGTATGTCTCCTTTAAATTAACTTTTCTAAACTAATTCCGTAACAGACCAGTGATGTCACAGTGGATGGGGATTCTTGATCCATCACCCCTATTGGCATTCACCTGTAGTCACAGAGGGGGTAAGGAGCCTACTGTACTTTGGAGCATACGATTTAAGTGTACGTGTGTGTCTGTGTATGGACATTGAGTGAATTGGTAGTTTGGATTCCTGAAACTGGTCTCATTTGCCATATGATTTGACTTAAAAAATTGTGGCTGCTCATAAAATTTCATGTCAAGAGGGAAACTGAACAGGAGCAGAATAGGTTAAGGCATGATTTACTCAGTTTTCTTTCAATTTTTTAGAAAATGTATTTGTTAATCAAATAGAAATTTAGCTCTTAAAAAGTTGAAATAGACTCATCATTAAACGTCAAACTTAAAAAAAAAATCAACTATTATAATATTATAATTCCCAAGTCCCCCAAGAATCATAACCACCCCAATTTATATCTAGCTTTTGAAGTAAGATGCACATGAAAGGGCATTGTGTGAACCTGTCTGGTATACTGGCAGCGAGAGAAAAAGATCAACAGGTGAAACACTGTGAAGCACTACTAAGCAGGAAACAGATCCTACTTATATAATGAGAAAATATTATTATTATTATTATTTTATTATACAGGATTCATATAACGCCAACAGCTTGCTCAGCACTTTACAATATAAAGGGAGACAATACAGCAACAATACAGTTCAATACAAGAGGGATAGGAGGGCCCTGCTCCTTGGAGCTTACATTCTAGGAGGGAGGGGCTAGTGGTACAAAAGGTAGTAACTGTTGGGGATGGACTGGTTGGAAGAGTAGAAGATTCCATTATTAGCTGTGGGCAGGATAGGCTTCCCTGAAGAGATAGGTTTTCAGAGATCACCTAAAAGTGAGCAGAGTAGGCAATAGTCTGATAAATTGGGGTAGAGAGTAAATAAATTGGGGTAGAGAATATATCTTCTCCAATGTACACATGCAATGGACATTATATAATTTACAAGTGTTACAAAGAAACAAAAAATTAAGATAATACGTGAATATTAAGTAAAATGCCAAATGACTAAACTCCAAACTTTATGGTTACAATGTCTAAGAGGATGATCACTCTGCCACAAAGTCACATGAATAGGACTCATAACTCATTCAATCATGCAGGAAATCACCAGAAGGTTTTATAATGTTTTAAGAATTTTTTTATACATGATAAGGATGCTGGATAAGTCTACAGGTGAAACTTGAAAAATTAGAATATCGTGCAAAAGTTCATTTATTTCAGTAATGCAACTTAAAAGGTGAAACTAATATATGAGATTGACTCATTACATGCAAAGCAAGATAGTTCAAGCCGTGATTTGTCATAATTGTGATGATTATGGCTTACAGCTCATGAAAACCCCAAATCCACAATCTCAGAAAATTAGAATATTACATGCAATCAATAATACAAAGATTGTACATAGAACAATATCGGACCTCTGAAAAGTATAAGCATGCTTATGTACTCAGTACTTGGTTTGGGCCCCTTTTTCAGCAATTAGTGCCTCAATGCAGCGTGGCATGGAAGCTATCAGCCTGTGGCACTGCTGAGGCGTTATGGAAGACCAGGATGCTTCAATAGCGGCCTTCAGCTCTTCTGCATTGTTCGGTCTCATGTCTCTCATCTTTCTCTTGGTAATGCCAGGTCAGACGAGTTTGCTGACCAATCAAGCACAGTAATCCCATTGTCATTGAACCAGGTTTTGGTGCTTTTGGTAGTGTGGGCAGGTGCCAAGTCCTGCTGGAAAATGAAGTCAGCATACCCATAAAGCTCGTCTGCAGAAGGAAGCATGAAGTGCTCCAAAATCTCCTGGTAGACGGCTGCGTTGACCCTGGACTTAATGAAGCACAGTGGACCAACACCAGCAGATGACACGGCTCCCCAAATCAACACAGACTATGGAAACTTCACAGTGGACTTCAAGCATCTTGCAGTGTGTGCCTCTCCATTCTTCCTCCATACTCTGGGTCCTTGGTTTCCAAATGAGATGCAAAAGTTGCTCTCATCAGAAAAGAGGACTTTGGACCACTGAGCAACGAGGTCTGTTTATCTTTAGCCCAGCTAAGACACTTCTGACGTTGTTTGTTGTTCAGGAGCGGCTTGACAAGAGGAATACAACATTTGAAGCCCATGTCCAGGATCCATCTGTGTGTGGTGGCTCTTGATGCACTGACTCCAGCCTCAGTCCACTCCTTGTGAAAGTCCCCAACACTTTTGAATTGCCTTTTCCTGACAATCCTCTCCAGGCTGCGATAATCCCTGCTGCTTGTGCATCTTTTTCTTCCACACTTTTCCCTTACACATAACTTTCTATTAATGTGCTTTGATACAGCACTTTGGGAACATCCAACTTCTTTTGCAATTACCTTTTGAGGCTTTCCCTCCTTATGGAGGGTGTCAGTGATGGTTTTCTGCACAACTGTCAGGTCAGCAGTCTTTCCCATAATTGTGATGCCTATTGAACCAGACTGAGATACCATTTAAAGGCTCAGAAACCCTTTGCAGGTGTTATGGCTTAATTAGCTGATTAGAGTGGGACACTTTGAGCCGAGAATATTACACCTTTTCACAATATTCAAATTTTCTGAGATTGTGGATTTGGGGTTTTCATGAGCTGTAAGCCATAATCATCACAATTATGACAAATCATGGCTTGAACTATCTTGCTTTGCATGTAATGAGTCTATCTCATATATTAGTTTCACCTTTTAAGTTGTATTACTGAAATAAATGAACTTTTGCACGATATTCAAATTTTTCGAGTTTCACCTGTAGAAGGTGGGCAAAAATAGCAGTTTTATGGTAAACTGCACCAAATGGTGTTGTTGATAAACAAAGCCACGTCAATGGCAGCTTCCAGTTTTCAGCTGCTGCAGAGAGAGTCATACAGGAGATCGGTTCCAGTAATTGGCACGGTGGGCGGGAAATTTACTGGAACCGATCCCCTGTATGGCTCTCTCTGCAGCAGCTGAAAAACAGCAGGAGGGAGAGGAGAAGGAACCAGCTTTTAGCTGCTGCAGAAGGAATCACACATGGGATCGGTTAAGGTAATTGCCCTGCTCACCATCCTGCTCACCCTCCCTACCACATCCGATTCACCCAGCTGTCTGGGCCCCCCTGCTGGCCTGGGCCCCATACAGGAGGACTGGCAATACCCCCTTATCCACAGCCATGACTGGAACCGCTGGTTATTAGTCACAGTCAGGTTTAATTTCTAGCTGAAACAATAGGCTCCTAAATTTCTGATTGATCATCACACCGCTCCATTGGAGCATGCATTAGATCCAAGGTGCAGTGAAGTCACAAGTGATGTCACTTGCTGTCAGTAAAGAGATTATAATGGAGCTCTCACAGCTCCTTCAAATGTCTACTGATAGCAGTAGATTACTGCTATAGTGATCTATAGCTGGCTGATTGCATCCAGCAATCAGGGGCGGACTGACCATTTGGAAACTCGGGCATTGCCCGAGGGCCCGGGGTCAGTAGGGGGCCCCATGAGATGCCCCTGGTACCTTTTTCATAGGCTTTTTTGAGTTTGGGCAAGGACACAGGGGCTCCATGATCCCCTATTGCCCGGGGGCCCCATGAGTTGCCAGTCCGCCCCTGCCAGCAATAGATCACTATTAGAGGTGATCTGCTGAGTAGCTACATTTGGGGTCTGGAAAAGGTCTGGAAGTGAAAAAAAAAGATGTATTCACTAAGCAAGCATCTTTTTATCCCTGTGTGAATTTCAGTGCAGCTCTCCTTAAGAAAAACAAATGTGTTTTTGAGCTCTATCATTGCCCTGCATTTCATAAAAGTGACAATATTGTAAAAGTTTAATGAAATCAATATGCCAAAAGTGCCAACCTGTAAGCATGCTAGAAACAAAAATGAAAAGCGACAACATGAAGAGCGACACTACAATGTGTCATTGAAATATATCAAGGCAGCTACCCCTTAAAGTGCAACCTATACATATATTCTGTGAAAAAACAATGAAAGTAAGGCACTGACACTTTAAATGTTTGTTCAAAATTAAATGTGACTACTGTATATATAAAAATATATATATATATATATATAAAAATTATGTATCCTAAAATAATTATTCAAATTTTTACACTGTTTAATTGGGCAACTATCTGCCAAATGAGGTTTTAATGTTGAAAAATGTAAGGTTATGCACTTGGGGGCTAAGAATATGCATGCATCATACATACTGGGGGAATCAATGGTGTAGAAGGATCTGGGAGTCACAAGCTTAATAATGGCATGCAATGCCAAGCTGTGGTTTCTAAAGTGAGTAAAATCCTCTCTTGTATTAAAAGAGATATAGACTCCATAGAGAGAGATATCATTTTACCCCTGTACAAATCATTAGTTATACCTCATCTGGAATATGCAGTTCAGTTTTTGGCACCAATTCACAAAAAGAACACTGGGGAACTGTAGAAAGTACAGAGAAGGGCAACCAAACTGATAAGAGGCATGGAGGAGCTCAGCTATGAGGAAAGATTAGAGGAACTGAATGTATTCTCTCTTGAGAAGAGGAGATTAAGGGGGATATGATCAACATGTATAAATACATCAGTGGTTCATATAGTGAACTCAGTGTAGAGTTATTCATCCTGAGGTCATCACAGAGGACAAGGGGGCACTCTTTATGTCTGGAGGAAAAGAAATTTAATCTCCAAACACGGAAAGGTTTCTTCTCAGTGAGAGCTGTGAGAATGTGGAATAGACTCCCTCAAGAGTTGGTTCTGGCCAGCTCACTGGATTGCTTTAAAAAAGGCCTGGATTCTTTCTTGGATACACAGAATATAACTGGATACTAACATTTATAGGTAAAGTTGATCCAGGGAATATCCGATTGCCTCTTTGGGGATCAGGAGGGATTTTTTTTCTCTTGCAGGTGCAAATTGGATCATGCTTTGCTGGGTTGTTTTGCCTTCCTCTGGATCAACTGTGGGTGTAGGATTATAACTTTTTTTTTTTTTTAAATGGTTGAACTGGATGGACTTTTGTCTTTTTTCAACCAGACTAACTATGTAACCAAAATGAGAAAGTCCCCAATAATCATTATCTTGTGGAAAGATGATTAACAAAAGTGACCATATCTTCTTCAGAACCAACTGGATGTGCTCCACCCATGATCAGCTGAAATGCCAACACATCAATTTAAAGTGGCCACCAAAACAGCCAACAGGCAATACGGATGAAGTCCTGTGTCTAGGAAATTATCTCTTCTCCATAGGATACCAAGAATGCTCCACTCATGAATATCATAAATGGAAGATCCTGGGATTTATGCTATGAGAACAAGGAGCTGATCTGGCTTTGAGAAACTGATGACTCTCTTCATATGCCTCAGCTGCCAATCATCATAGCTGGTACACACCTCTTCTCATAGTGCCTGGCCTGCTTCTGAAGAAGATTTGGTCACTTTTGTTACTCTTCTTTCCACAAGATAATGGTGATTGGGACTTTCTCGAATAGGTGTGGACATTCAAACAATTTTTTGGGGAGAAATTATTTTTGAATGTATCATAATGTGGAATTATTCATGTTTTAATATTTAATTTAAAGGATAAGTTCACCCTTTGGACAAAAGTAATAAAAGCACATTTTTTTCAGGTAAAAAAATGTGCATTTATTATTTTTGTCTACAGGAGCCTGTAAAGCATTGCAACAGTGATCAGTAGATCAATGATGCCATATGGGTCTCTTGCAGACCTGTCAGAATATATATACTGACAAGAAGCTTCAATTAACTACCACGGTGCTCCACAGCATTGTGGTAGTTAATTGAAAACTAAAAGCCCACAGCCGCTAAGGTTCCATTGCAGTTCATTCATTAATTCACGGAAGTCCATGAATGAATGATGTGACCATGTGGGCGGAGCGCCACACGGCCGCACTGTTTTCAAATTTGACAAATATTATGGGGAATGTCTTTAAAAAATTGCTACCAAATGGAAGTTCCATCTGCCACAAAAAATGTATAATACCTTAGGTTAGACTACAAAACCTAAAATTCATAATATATGCAACGAGACAAAAAAAAAACATTCTTAGACATAAAGGGATTTAGGGAGATAGATGCACAGGGACTCTATCCAAAACATGTTCCTTTTATAAATTTTGGATAGAGTAAGAACGGGTAAAAACTCCTCTCAGGTTGTGTTTTGCCATCTTTGTCCTGTTGGAGAAATTCCACTTCACTAACTCTCCAATAGACACATCAGGAAGAAGGGAAGAAATTCACTCTTAGACAGTTGTCACCACAATAAGTGTCCCCACTGGAAGACTTTCCATGTAGTCCATATTCTAAAGAAAAAAAAATGGACACCAGGATAAAAAGAGAGTGAGATGATCCCAAGGAGGAACACAGGTAGAGGAAAAATAAATTACAGGATTGTTAACCTATTCACTACTCTATCCAAAACATGAAAAAAAACCTCTTTTCAACTTGGTTAAAGCTGACCTTGAAGCAAAAAAATTATACATATGAAATACGTATATGGAAGCTTTAATCCTGAGATTAACAAAGACCCAGCACACAGCACAGTCAAGTGGGTGCAGGGGCGGACTGACAACTCATGGGGCCCCCGGGCAATAGGGGATCATGGGGCCCCTGTGTCCTTGCCCAAACTCAAAAAAGACTATGAAAAAGGTACCAGGGGCATCTCATGGGGCCCCCTACTGACCCGGGGCCCTTGGGCAGTGCCCAAGTTTCCAAATGGTCAGTCCGCCCCTGAGTGGGTGACACCAAGTTTTCAGTGATGCAATAAGCTCATATCAAATTCAGATACCTACACTAAATACATTAAGAAAAATAAATTAAATTATATATTACTTAATACATTGGTGCATTCATTTGTAGCTTTTACATCTGCCTGGAGTCCAACTTTAAAGAGAGCCTGGTTCTCTAAAGTAACAATTAGTATTGTTTTATGAGAGAATTGGAATAGCCTAGAAGAGTCTTGACATTTTTGTCTATTTCATTAGTCAGCTCACAATAACATATGGCCCCTCAGATACAATCCTTCCACATAGCACACTAGTTTGTGCATGTTTTGCTGTTAATGCCTGGAACACTCTGTGATTTTATGATACTTTATTAAATGCCCTGACATTTGGGAAATCTATCATGGAAATGCTTGACTTAGAACAAATATCACCAGCTGCCTATTTCTATGGTTGCCTGTTTAGTAGGAACACAGTAGCAAATAATTTGAGGTTAAGGACACTCATAGCAAGACTTTTCTTATGTACATAATAAGATCCACAAAGGAATTCTGAAAGTAGAAAATCTTATGGATATTGCCATGTATTGCATCATGGGGCCACCTGTTGGATGATCCGAACATTTTTTACTAAAAAGTGCTACATTTTGAATGGCTTTAAAAAGGCCAGGAAAATATGGGCAGAAATTTTGTAAATATGATTATCTACACTAACTCACTATATTGCACTGGATGAGGATAAGTAGGTTGTAAAGGTGGGTTACTAACACAGGGGGAGAGTTACTAAAGCTGGTTCACTCAGAATTTGGTGCACTTGTGCATGATAGACAATCAGCTTCTAACTTCAGATTGTTGAATTAAGCTTTGACAATAAAACCTGAAAGCTGATTGGTTTCCATGAAGAAGTGCATGAAATTCTGAAAGAACCAGCTTTAGTAAATAAACCCCATAGAATTTGTTATAATATCATTCTTATGTTACTCATTGTTCCTTTTTCATATATGTATGTACAGGATGTGAAATGTACATGGTAATAAAAAGCTAATATTATAAAATAAAATACTCAAAGATTGACTAGCCCTTTATCATTTCAGATTTATTCTGTAAATCCAACAAATTACGAATACTATCTAGGGAATAGTGATAAGTGAATTGGTCTGGGATCAAATTGCAGGCTGTTTCCCAGACCCAAATTGAAATCCACAAACCTTGAGCATAAAACCCAAACCACACTGCCCTTAATGAGATCCAAATCTTGTTATTTTTTTCTAACCTTTTTAAAGGCCATTTTTCAAGCCTTTGGGAAAAAAAGCACATGGATAGCTGGACACTACCTTAGGGGTCTTGTATCAACACAAACTTTTTTTGTAAATACCATGTAGAGGGGGGAAGGTTTTTAATAAGGCTTGAAGGGCAACATAAAAAATTTACAATTCCTTTGACCCTTTTGCTACTAGGCCCTGAGCGTTTGCCATACCATTTTAAACGATTTTCACTTTTTTAATACTTTATAAAATTGTGCTACTGAGTTTGTTGGTCCTGCAATATTTGCACAAATGTTTATCAAAGCAATATATTTGATAAAATACACTAAAATCTTTATTAGCATACACAAAAACAACATACATTACAACACTTCTGCTAAATCTAAAACTATGTTACGTTAAATAAGAAAATACTGTACATTTAAATTGTGCCTATTTGCTAAATAGTGAAAGTCAAATATATACAATACTCTAACTAAGCAACTTACGCTAAAAATCTGGTTGGTTTCACACCTATGCATTTTTACAATGCTCACAGTGCAGCTTGTTAGCTGCATTGCTAAGTATTGTGATAGGCATATATTTATTGCAACATAGCTCATTACAAAGTTTAGCATTGCATTACAATTCACTGCCAAACATAGCATTGAACAAATGTACTTTAAAAAAGGTTTAAAATTAAACTAAAAAAAAAAAAGCAAACACTGTGATGTGTTGTAGCTATAGAAATCAGTGCATGTGGACATCGTACACCAGTGTATGTTATGTGCAGGGGAGGACTGACCATTTGGAAACTCAAGCACTGCCAGAGGGCCCGGGGTCAGTAGGGGGCCCCATGAGATGCCCCTGGTACCTTTTTCATAGGCTTTTTTGAGTTTGGGCAAGGACACAGGGGCCCCATGATTCCCTATTGCCTGGGGGCCCCATTAGTTGTCAGTCCGCCCCTGGTTATGTGCACCATAATGCTCACCTGCTGGTATGAATGGGCCCGAAGCGTGTTTTACTATAATGTGTGTTTTGCACATGTGTACATTATGTGTATAATTTGCGAGTGTGTGTAGAGGGGTGTTCAAGTCTAGGTTTCCATCTTTCAACTGAAATAACATACGTATGTGCATGTGTATTTGTATGCCCATAAATATACAGTATGTGCTAGGGCAAAATAATAATTTGAATGGTCTGCCCATTGCACAGAAATCACACCAAAAAGATACATGTACCTTTTTTCTAAAAAGCTTTGCTTTTTACCATGTGTTGGAGTGTGATGAAATGCACTTGTGTTAGCAAGGTGTGTTGGGGTGCCATTAACAATATATGGCACCACAACACACCAACAGGAAAACGTTTTCTCACATTGCCTGTCCTGAATGAACACAGGGTGATCAACAATATTCACCCTGTGTTCATTCAGGACAGGCAATTGTTAAAATGTCATCAAAAAGGATACAGTCAACTACTATTCTTCAATGGGAAAATGCATTACCTTACTCTTTATTTTTATTATATTTATGGCTCAGTGAATGTAGACTAAATCTGAAATTCACTCCAATATTCATCCATTTTTTTTTACCCTAAAATGAAAATTAGCTGCTACTGTACAGCCAACATTTATCCTGGCAAGATTCAAACTAACATAAGTTGCCCAGTAAATGTATAATAATAACTAGGGAGACTCTTGCTAGAAAATGCTGGTTGAATCCTTTCAAATGTTATTTCTCCAGAATCCAGACCAGACATACACTCTTTAGACACATGCTCAAGCAGCAATGGCTTCCCCAGGAGGCCCTGGCAGAGTGCAAGCTCTCACTGAGTCTAGGTAAACCAATCTGTTTATAATAGATACCTTCACTGGTTTTTCTGCCCTGAGATATCAGACAGACTTTCTCTGCTAGACCTAGCTTCCCTGGCAGCCTTTTGATATAATAAACTTTACATACTGCTGCAGGATCATGTGGATATACAGTATATTGTGACAGACTTATGCCTTGCCACTGTGTAAAGATGCACATTGGAACATGGATAGAACATGGTATAGCATGCAAAGGGTCTATAAAAAGGTGTGGGACCAATGTTCAGTTAGCTGTTGCCCCACAAAAGGGAATCAGGCTAGCCATCCAGTGCTCCCTCCCCAGAAGAGCCATACTGCATGAAACAGGACTATGCTGTCTGCAAAGTTTATTAAGAAACACTGATATATGTATGACTAGGAGCACTAGTAACCCTTGGAAAAGCTTTCTTCCCTAGGATCAGATGGGCATATTTCACTGGGAGATGGCTTAATGGTCCCAGAAAGTTGGAAGTGTGTCTTAGCATGCAGGGAGGTACCACCTGGAAAGTTGGCCAATACTGTACTTTGCATGTTGACAGTAGTAAAAAAGTGGTGTGACTAGCTCTCTGTTTGAAATAATAAAGGATATAATGCTACTGGGCAAGAGTTTAATGTACAAAACCTCTGGCAGTAGTCACAGATAGGCCTGCTGAGGGTGGCCATGTGTATGTTGCAGTTACTGCTGTTTTGCTCTGTGTCTTATGGGTAGAAAGACAAGCACATGGAAAAAGAAGATGACAGTTTTTATTGCAACCCCAGTGCTCCTAAATAAAGAAGGTGAGTGATAATACTTTCTTAAGGGAGATGAACCCACTGTGTATTTTGAGAGAGACGTTAGTCTTCTGTATAGTTGGAAGGCAAGGGTTAAAGGTTAATTGGAAAATGTTAGGCTAAGCATGAAAAACCTTCTGCGTGTCTATATAACTGAGCCATTAAAGCAGGGTTCTGATGTAAATGTGGTAAGGGTGACCACTAAACAAAAAGGACAATGTGCAGTTTTCCCTAGCAATTTTGAAACAGAAATGTTCAGAAAAACTTCTGAAGTGCCCATGGTGCTAGAGCTAGAAGTTTCTCAGGTCCACTGTGGTACTCTCCAGGTGGGTTCCCTTACAGATTAAATAGAATATGCAGTTGTTAAATGAAGACACCCAAACTCCCAAATCTTAGGTTGTGTTACTGTAGTTTGCTATGACTAAAGAGCAATTGATTAAAAGGAGTTGGGATTCCTTGTGATATCAGTCGTTCCTAGGGACACCTTCCAGAGAAACCAGTGACAGTGGAATCTGTCATATATAAATGGGGTGCAAATATTGCTACCACCAAATATGGAGGTGAATAGGTGGCAGATTGGACGTTCATCTGAATGCCCAAACAGCCAAAGCTTGGTCCAAATCTAGGTTCAGAATAAACCATCAGCTCATCCCTAGCCCCTACCATCATTGGTTGCTAACACGCTAGTGGCCACTCAGCACCATTGGTTGCATTTGACAGCTCCCTGGACCACAGCTGAATGTAAACAAGGGAAGGAGTATTCCAGATAATATCATTGACCAAACATGAGCAATTGCATTGAGCAGAAGTTGGAAGCTGACATGTCAGTGTTTTTTTTTGGGGATTGGTGGGCATAGTTCATCATTATTGATGCAGATCTATATCACTGGATGACTGGATTGACTCATTTGTGAATGAGTAATTTGGGCCAAGGATGTGGTAATTAAGATATTATACTCACCAAAGTGCCTCTCAAGGTATCCTCCCAATGTTGAGAGTGTGTGGCCTAGGAGAGGATGCACACCTGCTGCCCCCTCCCCCTTTTTTCTGGATGCACCCCTGCTGCCCCCCCCTTTCCTGGTCATCCAGGCTTCATGCTCATAAAAGGGTCTGGTGAGCATTTGTGGGGTGTATTGTTTTTTTGTTTGTTTTTGGTGGGGGGCCCCTGTCAGCCCTTGAAATAAAAACCAGATTTTCATTGAGGATAATGGTCCAATATGTATTTTTAGAAGGAACCACATGACATTTTGTTCAAAACTGTAATTGATTCTTACGGTGCAAATATCATTTTTTCTGTAGTATAGCATGCAGATGTAAAAAGATAAGAGCAGCAAGGGCACATGATCAGTATCCATAATAAACATTTAATTAAAAAATAGTATTACTAACATCCTTATGTAGCCTATATCCAGCTTGTATTGCTGAGATCAGATGTAACAGCAGCCAGGCGCTGGACCATTGATGTGTAAAGGGCCTTGATAAGCACCAGACCCGCAATGTGAAGATGAAAACCAATGGCGTGTACAGCTGCATCTCGTGCACCTCACTGACAGAGTGATGTCATAGGGGAGGGGAATAGGCAGCAACATATTTCCAGGGCAACAACCTCTTTCTCAAGCCTGCCTGAGAAGGTCTAGTGCTGGCCCTTTATAGGCACAGAGTACCAAAGTGAAAGGAGTGAGGTGCACAGGGATTGGGATTGCGCCTCCCTTGCTTTCACCTCATTTGAGATCCATCCTTCAACGGTGCTTCTGACCTTCTCCTAACCTTCAGTAAACCTCCATCTAAGCTGTTTCAAACATTTCAGTTGACTTGAATGGGGAGAAAACCATTTCAGACAAGAAAAAAAGCCCATGTACAGAATACCTTAGAAACGTATTGTAAAAAGGGGATTATACGCTATACTTCTGTATTAATTATGTTTGCCTTCCTGGAGTAAAATTTTACAGACATCGTATGTGACAGCACAAATTATTTTACAGTCTTCACCTGCAGAGGATTCCCAATTTCATTTTTCCATTTTCCTATATAAGAGCTAATGAGCTAATAACATATTGTTTAACTGCTAAAGAATATGCGGTAGATGTAGGAAATAATCAGCTGCAAGACTGATTAGCTGGTTATATTCCATCATGTCTATCTGCCGTGTGAGCACAGAACATTGAAATCTGTCAAAGAAAATGTGTAATATAATAATACATTTTGAATAAGCTCTGTTTATACATTACAACAGTTGCCTGAAATATTTCTTAGTAGTTGCTAACATTTCTCAACTAAGATTTAGTAATCTTTTAATTTTATATATTTATGTATTGAAATATTACTTACGTACAGAATGTGTAATTCATATATTATTTATATCATAAGTTAGTTTAAGTGGTTGTAAACCTCAGATATGAAATATGAACAAAGCATATCCCCCTATAGTGTGTACTTGTCTCGATTAAGAGCACTAAGTGTCATTTCTGCCTGCTGCTTCATTCCTCTGCTATCAGCATGAATCACTTCTGCCAAGTTTTCCCGACACTAAGATTAAAATGGTGATGGAGAGGGACCTCCAGCAGATTGACAGCCTCAGCTCTGTTCCCGTGTGCTGTGTGGAGGGGGGAGTGTCTCTTCCCTCCAATCATCACTGAGAGCTCTCCGCTCAGCAATGTGTATTTCACCTTGCCTCCCTTTGTTTTCTGAACTCTCACACAAACCTTAAAAATTCAGCACTGTGAAGAAATGTAAAAAGAGATGTCCGTAGATAAACAGGTGCCACTTATGTAGGAGTATTTGTTTCATCTCTGTGCACCTGCACCTGCCTAAGAACCTCGGACCTCAAAGCACATTGCCTTACTTGGCTGCAATTCCTTGGCCATGTCAGAAAAGGGGTGATAGCATTGCCATCACTGCCCAAATATGGCAGCTATAGCCTGTAACACTGACCATAGTACTCTATATAGCTCAGAGGAAGGATTCCCCTATCCACAACTATCTTTTTTGTTCAACCCACTTGTTGAATAAAAAAAATACATTACATATGGGCTGCCTAAAAGAAGAGAGGATTAACAAGTGCACTTATGAAAACAATCAATAAGACAATAACGTTACTCTAAGATATATGGTTAAACACCTGCAGTATTCTAACTAGCAGTAATTAACAGAACTGAAATGCATCTACCTAACAATAGTATATAAAGACTCTTAACTTGCTATAACAGTCACACTGGTCAGTGGTTGATAGAAAAAAACTTGGCAGGCAAAGTAGGGGCCCTCGAAAAAAGCCCAACAGTCCCCAGCAGACAATAGATTAAATTGTATGATTTTAGTTTCTTACCAGACCCAGGGAACCCTCTTCGGATTCAGTAAAAGTCAAGTTCAAGTCAGACAGGGGTAGAAGTTGCTATGGTCTCCCTCTTTCAATCCTGCTGAGACTTCTCATTTTTCCTTCCTTTCAAGTGGTTGGAGTACTCTCTTGTACAGTTTTTGTAATCCAAAGGGGCACTGGATTGTTCCAAAATAAGAGAGAGTTAAGGCAACCCCATTGGGGCCGACTTATTTCATGGAACTAGGAAACAAGAAAAGTCAGTGACAACAGATCTCTCACCTCTCCAAACTCCAGGCGTTTACATTGATTTGATAAAGGATCTTTCTTTGCAAGCTAGTACCCAGTAGTAGTACCCAGGGGCCCCTTCCTGATGGTCATCAGTCTGCTGATGGTCAAAGTCACTTGCCTCATCCAGCAAGTGAAACACTAATTCCCAGTGCAGCCTCTCAGTATCCTGGTCCCCCTCACACATATCATTGCACAGAGTATGATGGCGACAGCAGTCTTTGATCAGAGCTCTTCTCCTGGGCAGCCAAGCATCGGCTAGTTTAAGCAAACTCTGGCTACATGCCACTGTTACCCCTTTACTGCGACCTTGTGGTGCTCTCTTGCTGCTGAAAAACTCTGTCTCATGCACTGTTGATTCCAATCACCGCCACAATTGAATCAGACCTAGGCAAGATGGCTGTCCCCTGCACTGAGCATTGCAAAGTGGTCTCCTTAACCACTTCAATACCGGGCACTTTTACCCCCTTCCTGCCCAGGCCAATTTTCAGCTTTCAGTGTTGTCACACTTTGAATGACAATTGCGCGGTCATGCAAAACTGTACCCATAAACCATTTTTTGCATTTTTTTCACACAAATAGAGCTTTCTTTTGGTGGTATTTAATAACCACTGAGTTTTAAATAAACAAATAAAAATGAAACTTTTGAAAAAACCTAATTTTTCTTCGTTTTTGTTATAAATTTGAAAATAAATAACATTTCTTCATAAGTTTAGGTAAAAATGTATTCTGCTACATTTCTTTGGTGAAAATACCCCAAATTAGTGTATATTATTTAGGAAAGCTATAGAATCCACAAACCATGTTATATATATTGGACAATCGATTAATCAATGTACTGATGGGCAATCTGATTTCGTGAGGCCCGAAAATGCCAGTATAGTACAAATACACCCCAAATTACCCATTTCTGGAAAATAGACATTCCAAGGTATTTAGTAAGAGGAATTGTTTTTTGGAGGTTGTAATTTGGTACTTTTTTTGAAAAATGTAGAAATTAAAAAAAAAAATCACTTTTGTTTTTACATATTGTCACCAGTCTAGTACAGCGTGATTGGTGTGGCAGTGATCAAGGACACTGACTGGTGACAGTATGTAAAACAAATAAAAATATGAATTTAATTTTTTTTTAATTTTCCATTATTTTTATATGTTTATTACATTTTTTTTTTACAATCTTTTTTCAACACACTGTGACCAAAGCAATACAATGTTACCATAGTACCATTGAACTACTGTGGGCAAGTGATCAGGATTTTTTATTTTTTACACATTATGATTGCTAATACCAGTGCATTTAATTGATATTTCCAATCAATGTTACTGAATGAAACTGATTCATTCAGTCTTTTGTTGTGATTAGCTGTGATTGGGCAAAGCTCATCACATGATACAGATGGGCTGTGATTGGCCCTGTCTGTACCTTATGACTGCTTTGATCAATCACAGCTAACAACACAATTGTATACAATGAATGGCATGAAAGGAAGCCATCCATTGTATACAATTGACATGTGATCTGCTGTGATTGGTCACAGTGGTCACATGACACTGGCAATGGGCCTGTGTAGTGATATGTCATTGGCACAACCTGTGACAGATGACGCCGCTGCGTGGCCCCGCAGCTGCGTGAATGACGTCATATGACGTCCAGTCACAACGGCGAGTGTCATGCCCGGCCGTCAATCTGCTATACACCTGGCGGGAAGGTGTTAAAGATGACTGCTGCACCTCTGCACTAATGACTATTCAGTTTAACCCTGTACACATTGCAGAAGGATAATTCAGTAACAACAAAGGATGTTCCACAGCAGTTATTGGCTACAGTTCAGGTTACACTATCCAGTCATCTAGTAGTGCAGCATTTGAGCCCATGAAAATATCTCTCACCGTCCATCATTCTTGGTAAAGAATCTCCTTGGTTTAACTGCTAAGGAATATGTGGTATATGTAGGAAGCTACAAGACGGATTAGCTGGTTTTATTCCATCACGCCTGTCTCCTATGTGAACACAGAACATTAAAACCATTTCTTGCGTCATGTAATGCACTTTTTATCGGGCACTTCAATGTTAAAAATATTAAGTGTAGCATTGTGCACCAAATTCAAGCATTACTACCTTTATGTGTTAGAGGAAATGTTTAATGAATTCAGAAATGTTATTTAAATCGGAACCAAACCAATCCTTATATCCACAATATTTATGATCAAATACTATCCAGTCCTCTAGAAGTGCAGCATGTAAGCCCATGAACAAACATTATCCTTGGTATGGAATTAGTCTACCAGTGGGCAGCCTTATAGTTATTTGCTGACCACTGTTTTGAAGATATACTTCAGTGATGTAGCCTGAATCAGAGGCACACTTTGGACTACAGCAGCACAGACCAGGCTGTCACTGTCAATATCACACATGCTGCAGTCGCTCATACAAAGTCAGTGCTGCAGCTGTTCTCCCTCTCCTTGGCTGCCAGTGAATACAGAACATTTCCAGGGATGTGTGCAGACACAGAGAGGGCCGAGAAAAGCTCTGCCCACCACAAGGGAAATGAATGGGAAGCAGCAATGCTGTTGTTATGCAGTCTGGGAAAAGACCAAGTATTCAAAAATATAAATATACCACAAAGTGTTAGGCAGGGTAACCTATTGATGAGCTCAAAGATTGCACCTAATATTGGTGTGGCTGTAAACCAAAAAAATAATATATAGCAAAAAGAGTAGTAGTAGCCATGAGCAGACTACCAAAGTAGGTATTAAACACCCAAGCAATTTAGCTCATGTGTAAAATCACATATTTTTATTAATCCACTGTAGGGAAAAAAGGATAATATTAGTGGATGATGACATATACAATTACTGAATACCCATTAAAAACAATGAAAGACAAGCAATCCGGATTGCAACATTAGAATTTTCTGGTGATTTTCACTAAAGACTGGTTTGAGATATAAAGCAGCATTATTGCATGAAATGCCAAATTCTGCCATGTTTGCCTCCTTTTGCTATATGGGAAAAGACCAAGCCTGCTGGAAGGAGCAAAGACTTGTGGGAGATATAGTCCCCAGAAAGACTACCTAATGCCAGAGTTGAGCCCCAAAGCACTGGCCAGTGGGAGAGAGTTTGCCAGAGACTGTGGTATCATTGTTTTGCATTACCCCTTAGTGTGGACCCCCTTAGTATGGTGTTTAGGGGTAAAGCCACTGGTCCGCTTGCTATTTACAGTCACACATTATTTTGTAACTGTTTCTGTGTATCTGGTAATGTATTTATTACTGATTTTCCACCCTTTGGGTATTGTTTTACTGTGTGTTGCACGAATAAATATTTTACCTTCAGCCTTGGTGTGTCTGAGAGTGCTGCATTGCCAGGAAGGTCATTGACAATCAGAGTCAGGGGATACAAACATCATCGGTTCCTTCAGGGATAAGCTCTACAATGAGGACTCTGACTGAATGAAACAGAATAATTCACCTGTGTAGCAAAAAGGGATAGGTTAAAAGAACCTGATAATTATATTCCCACAGTTCAATGGATTTGATTTACAGCATAAGATCTGTGGGTCTTAATATCACAAATTTGCACAAACCTTTAAGTCTCGTTGGTTGGTGTATTGAATTACCTAAAAAGCAGAGGGGAGTATTTCAATACATACCTAGTCTTACAATAGGCAAGGTCCACACTTTTCTAAACCTATATATTATATTATATGATCCCTATGATTAAGTCAGGATATGACGAAACGCATCAGGGTGTGACGGTGCGGCTGACCAGAAGTGACGTGTTTGTGTTCCGGAAGTGACGTAGACCGGAAGTGACGTGGTGGCATTCACTTGAGTATCAGATTGTGGTAAGAGCACCATGTAGTTCCAACTAACTCCTTCACTATATTGATATGGGCTTGGTTTGTTTTTTAATTACACATTGTAAGTGCAATTTTTAAAGCAATAAACGCCATATACATTGGGTAATGCACCATTGGAGCGGTTTTTTGTTTCCTCCACATGATGTGATTGAGAGAGATCTATGCTTTATATGGAGGATTATATTGTATGACCATAATTATTGAAGAATATATCTGAATAATCTCCTGGCTTGCCTAGTTTGGAAGTTTACCTTACCTGCTTGCATATATCATCTATTTGGTGAGTGTACACCCAAATGGGGGATACACTAAGAGCACGGAAAGAAGTTTTTTGAGCACCATTTCCTTTCACCATGGGACTTTTTGTTCTTGGATATGGACTTTATTAATGTTTATGATTTATTGCATTTTACCATTTGTGTGGTATAATAATTACTTATCAATTATAGTTTATTTATTTTTTCCTATTGACTGTCATGTATGGATTGGGGTATATAGAGATAGGTTACCGAGGTCCCTCTTTGTGTCTACTCATCCCGTTTGACAGTAATATTTATATGAGATTAATACCGTAGAGTGTTTGCTCTACTTTTTTCATGTTTTAGTGGTGGAATATATATTATATATATTTATATATATATATATATATACAGTATATATAGTGATTTACCCTTAAAAACAGTAGAAAAACAATAGTAAGTTTGTACTAATATACAAAATGCAGATTGCTTTATGAGATTTATAAATGTCCTCCATTGTACATTGTAAGACATGGTTAGAGGGGAACACTAACAGTGAAAGACATCCTTCCCAAAAGCTTATAATATAAGAATGTTGAGAGTAGAACAAGGACTTTTTAAATCTCAGCATGGTGAACAGATGTCTCATATCTTACTTTGTTTCCCTCTGGTGGTTCACATAAATTAAGAAGTACTCAGGAAATACTTAATTCTTGATCATATTTACAAATGTAAGTACTACATAATGGGAATTAAAGGGAAACTTTATAAGACTGAAGTCTTCTCAGGGATTATCTACAACAGGTTTCATAAGATGCAAATACTTTCGAGAATTTTAGAAATTAACAAAGTAAAATCTCACAAGGTTCTGAAAAAAATGTTGCCCTCACTTGCTTTGTAAAATTATACAGATACAAATGTGAGAGTGATTTTAACAGGTCACCCATCCATTTTTTTTTCACTCCATATTCAAATCAGTGGTTAGAGATTTACTGGCTTTAAAGCTGAATCCAAACAAATTTAAAAGACATATATTAAAGCAGATTTGTATTTGTTTTTCCAGCCCCTCACAAAAATATGCAAAGGATACATGGTACCTCTATTTTCAAATTAAAGGCAGTCCCAGACATTTGCCCCCCATTCAAATGTGTAAGGGATATACAGTACCCCGCTTATTCACTCAAAAACATAAATGTCAACAGTAGTAAATAAACACACTCATTTTTGACGCATCATTTATTAAAAAATATGAACAATGCTTGACTAAACAAAACATGCCCCTGCTGAGAGCTGAAATGTCAACGAGTGGATGATTACTGATGCCATTAACCAAATACTGAATTTCCATTTTTGTTCAGTGAAGTCAACCATCTATCCCTACCCATTTGTTTACATTTCAGCCATTGGTAGGAAAAGTCTGGATGACAGCTAAATGGGCAGGGAAGATAAGACGTGGTTGTTACAAAGCTTGGGGCCCAAGCGCTCTAAAAGCAAGGTACTCTTCAGAAGCTATAATATTTAGTAGAAGCAGTAATACTGACGAATGGCTGAACACTCCATTAGTTCCAAACAACCAAAATTTGGACCAAACATGGGTTCATTCTAAAACTGGGGCCCACCTTTACTTTCAGGCAAATAAGGGATTTGGTTTATAACCTTTACCTCTAAAATAAAGGAGATGGAAGTATACGTACATTTTTAATCCGCTATTTTTTAAAGAAGTGAAATATGTTGCACTACCAGGCAGATAGTTGAAGAATCTTTTCATATAGTCATTGAATTCACTTTGATGACTACTGATGTCAATATTGAGCAAAGAGAAGGCAATTTTCTATATAGTTTATATATAGATTTTATAACAGTCATGTTCTAGAGGACCATTCTGATTTTAGTACAATAGATTTGCTCAAACATCTAGAATCCAACACATTCCAAAGCACACATATCGTAAGAATGTCTTTCTTTCCATCTCCGCATTTCGGCTCCATGTCTGACCATTCCATCTCATTTTCTTTTTCATTACAAGCTTCTATTTTGTCATACATTTCTAACCTGCACCAGATCTTCTACTAATCTTTGAGCCTCTAAGGCATCTCATTAGAGTTACATATGTGAGCATGCATTGCAAAGTTTCATGGTTTCTTATTCCACATATTAAATTACTAAAAGTGTTCTGGTTCATTTAAAAGTGGAAAAATGGAATGGAGCACTTAGGCTATCTTGTAGTGTAAGCTGCTGACCATGGTAACCTATACCACTGTAGGCTGAGAGGTGAATGGGATGGAGTAACATTTATATTTGTAGACTAAAGTAATATGATCATGTAGGTGGCAAGAATTTTAACTGCTAGATGTAATATTCTACCTGATCTAGAATGTTCCAATAAATCATGATATACTGACCTGCTGCAGTAATACCCAATTATTCACCAATTATATTACTCCTTTCTTTATATATAGAGAATATTATAAAAAGTTACCCAATATTGCAAAGATGTGGTGTGCTTAGTAATTACAATTTAGTTCACAATAATAAATTAAGACTTTGTGGTGGTTTCACTGCATTGGCACAAAAACAATTGAATACCATCCATGATGCTTTTTTTTTTTTAATTTGCTCTAACATCCAAATTTTCAGAACAAACATTCAGGTTGTACTCCCTTCTTAAAGGTCCAAGCAGTACTAATACATAAAGTTTTAGCAGAATGTTAAAAAGACATGGGATTGTACAGCCCCGCAACTACACCGATTCCACCCACACCATAACCGTCTGACCAATCATGATAATAAAGAAAGCCCCTTTATTTGAGTTTGAAACGGAATATGATAACCTTTAACCTTTATATTACCAGACCTTTAACATTATATGCACAGACCAATACTACCATTAAAACTTTAACCAAACAACCTGCTCAGTCTTACAGGACTCGAGCACCAAGTAACTGTACCAGCTACTAGGTACCACCCAGGGGCTTAGATAAGAGGGGAGGGGTCAGGGGGGTCCAAATTCCCCCCACAGCATCAGTCAATGTCACAGCAGCTAGGCTAGTATGACCACATTGCAGCTGCGGGAGCCGCATTGTGGTGGAAGACCAACTTTGTCCTCCATGTTCCTAATAGGCAGGGCTCAGGATGCTGGATACCAGATCAAAAAACAAATTTGTTCCTGGTTTGTCCACACTGTTTAGCAGGTCGGTACTCAGGAGGTCCTGTATGATGTTGGGAGGGAGGCACTTATGATGAGCTTCAGCTACTCATTGGCTGAGAAAGCAACAGGGGGCGGTGTTACTACCTCCTCAGCCAATGAGTACACAGAGTGCACTGTCCTTCCATCCAAACTCATTCCTATTGGGAGCGGAACAAAGCAAGTCTGATGTGGGGAGAAGCCTGAACAGAAGCTGCAGAACTGCTTGCACTGAGTGAAGGTCCTGCAGTGATCGAGATGATTGATCTGCTACTGACTGCAAAGTTTTAAATAATCCCTCTCCTCCTTTCTTCACTGAGCTCTCTCCACTCCCATCAACTTGCTCTCCTTCCCGGTCATACTACCTTTGCTCCTGTTACTTTCACTTTCTCCTGATACATGGGCACCATTCACCCCCAGCTTCACTCCCCCTTTCCCCTCAGTACTACATGTCTCTACGCCTTCCTGGTCAAATCCTGATAAGACCGCACAGTATATTAGACACTCCCATACCAACAGATCTGGTCATTCCAGTCCAGGAGTCATACACTGCCTGCCTGCCTGACACCCTTTCCATCCTTGCTTACTTTTTATCTCTTCCACCTGTTCTGCAACCTGGTCTTTGCAGTCCTTTAACCACTTGCCCTCCAGAGGATTTACCCCCCTTCCTGACCATTCTTTTTTTTGCATTACTTTAACTGACAATTGCGCGGTCATGCAACACTGCACATAAATTAAACTTATGTCTTTTTCCCCACAAATCAAGCTTTCTTCTGATGGTATTTGATCACCTCTGTGGTTTTTTTATTTTTTGAGCTATAAACAAAAAAGACCTCCAATTTTGAAAAAAAAATATATATTTTTGACTTTTTGCTATAAAACATATCCAGTAAAAAAGCATAAAAAAATCTAATTTCTTTATAAATTCAAGCCAAAATGTATTCTGCTACATGTCTTTGCTAAAAAAAAAATCCCAATACGTGTAAATTAATTGGTTTCCATGAAAGTTATAGTGTTTACAAATGGCGGTATATATATATACACTGGGATTTAATTTATTTATTTTTACACTAGTAATGGCGGTGATCAGCGACATATACCGGGACTGCGGCAGGCATTCTGACACGGGGGGGGGGGGCTGACTAACTGCCACTAACATCCCCAGTGACACTAATACAGTGATCAGTGCTAATAAAAAGCGCTGACACTGTACTAATGACAATGGGCAGGAAGGGGTTAACATCTGGGGTGTTCAAAGAGTTAACTGTGTGCTGTGTGTATTTTACTAGGGAGACATACTGTGCAGAGAAATACACAGCAGCATGTCCTTGCTAGCAGTTGTTTACACACAGGTCTTTCCCTGTCAGCTTTACCCGATGATTGCCAAGTGCCGGCTAAGAATCACTGGGCGAGACCCGGTGACTGACATCCCTAGCTGCCAATAGTGGTGGTTGTAGGGTGGAGCATGCGTCCCCTATTCAGAAATGCAAATCACGTATACATACGTGATTTTGCACAGCCCTGCCACCCTGTAGCAGTAATTCTGCTATAGGGTAGCGGGAAAGTTTTTTTTTTATTCATTCAGCGGGCTAGTATAGTACTAGAGACACAGGCTGCAGTGTTTTCTATACTGTTACTTTTACATTTGACAGTATAGTATACTATGCCGTACAGCCTGCAGCCATGAATGATACAGCCACAGCACCTTTTATCATCATTAACATGCTGATGATCACACTGTACAGCATGTGTCTTGTACTGCAAAAAAAAACAAAAACATGACAGTGATAATTCTCTCTTGCTTCTTCCAAAATTAAAAGAAAAGTTTTGCCTATATTCCTATATTTACACTTAACCACTTGAGCTCCTGAGGATTTACCCCCCTTAATGACCAGGCCTCTGTTTGCTACTCGGCGCTGCACTAATTCAACTGATAATTGCGCGGTCATGCAATGCTGCACCCAAAACGAAATTTACGTCCTTTTTTTCACATAAATAGAGCTTTCTTTCGGTGTAATTTGATCATCTGTGCGCTTTTTATTTTTCATGCTATAAACAAAAAAAGGCCAAAAATTTGGAAGAAAAACAATATTTTTTACTTTCAGCTATAAAAAATATATAGTAAACTCAAAGTTGGTTATAAATTTAGGCCAAAATGTATTCTGCTCCATGTTTTTGGTAAAAAAATCCCAATAAGTGTATATTGATTGCTTTGTGTGGAAGTTATAGCGTCTACAAACTATGGTATAGATACTGCAATTTACGCCATTTTTCTATACAGCGCTGCGCTAGTTTAATGGACAATTGCGCGGTCATGCAATACGGTACATAAATGAAATTTACATCCTTTTTACCCCACAAATTGAGCTTTCTTTCGGTGGTATTTGATCGCCTGTGCGGTTTTTATTTTTTGCGCTATAAAAAGAAGGCTGACAATTTTGAGGAAAAAAAACAATATTTTGGACTTTTTGCTATAAAACATGTCCAGTAAAAAAAAATGCAAAAATCAAATTTAGTCATAAATTTCTGCCAAAATGCATTCTGCGACATGTCTTTGCTAAAACAAACCCCAATACGTGTAAATTAATTGGTTTACGTGAAAGTTATAGTGTTTACAAATGGCGGGAAAGATACTGGAATTTTTAATTTTTATTTATACTAATAATGGCGCCGATCAGCGACTTATGGTGGCAATCAGCGACTTATGGCAGGACTGCGGGACTGTGGCAGACATTTTGACACTGGGGGGGGAACTGACTTGGGGTCACTGACATCCCCAGTGACACCAATAAAGTGATCAGTGAAAAAAAAACACTGAAACTGTACTAATGTCACTGGGGAGGAAGGGGTTAACATTTTTAGAATTTGCTGTGTAAGGGGAGTGTTTTACTAGGGGGCGGGGGTGTGTGCTGGATGGGGGGAGGGAGGGGGGAGCTGATCAAGGGAGAGAAACTCTGCAGCTTCTCACAAGCTGTCAGAGAACTGACACAGAACAGGGCTGTGTGTAAACAATGCAGCCCTGCTCTGTGTCAACGATCACCGGCGGCTGACACCCACTACTGACACCCGTGGGACAGGTAGGGCCGCACGCCCCCTACCTGTTTTGAAGGCAGCCGTTTTAAAACGTGCTTTTGCCTACGAGTGCCGCCCTGCTGCTGTTTATATGCGGTGGCTGGGCGGCAAGTGGTTAAAGGTGGGTACAAAAGTGCAGATGTCTGCAGTTTCTATATTCTTATGAATTGAGCCAGCACCCAGTGAATGTGAGTGGCAGATTGGTATGATCCAACCAGGAGCAGTGTTCATTCTTTTATCAGGCTGGGTTCATACTATCCAAAGCTCTGAAAAGTGATCCACAGTAGTTCACCTTTCAAAGTGCAGCTAAGCAGCTAAGTCAGATGTTCAAGAGGTTAACCTGTCACACCCCGAATGCCTATTTTGCATGCCAAGTGGCAGTGTATAATGGTGCAAAATGTTTGGCTCACAGTCAGGGGCGGACTGACAACTCATGGGGCCCTCGGGCAATAGGGGATCATGGGGCCCCTGTGTCCTTGCCCAAACTCAAAAAATCCTATGAAAAAGGTACCTGAGGCATCTCATGGGGCCCCCTACTGACCCCGGGCCCTCTGGCAGTGCCCGAGTTTCCAAATGGTCAGTCCGCCCCTGCTCACAGTTGTCGCATGGCCCCATTGATTTGAATGGCCAAGTATGGAAGTCAGCTCAATGTGCTATGCCAAATTTTCTACAGCTTTGATGCAAAATTGTCACAGCCATGGCATGTAGCCTCCTCCAGCTGTGTTTAAGATTTAAGATGGGTGACCAAGGGGCAGTAAAACTGGGAATTAGTCAAAGTCTGTACTGGGCCCCAAGATTTTTAATGGTGGCCCTGCTGATAGGACAGGGGAGAAGATAACTGATTCACTGCATTAGCAGCCTGATTTGGCCCCACACAAAGGCAAGCAGAAAGTGCAGGGGGAGGCGTTTTGGGAAAGTAGAAGTTATTGGTGGGACATGTGGAGAGAGCTAGCAGGGTTGGGGAGCAAGCAGCCTGCAGCACAGGAGAAGTTGGGTGGAGAGAGAGGACTGCAGCAGAGAGTGCTGTGTACAAACCCAGGTAAGGCTTAGGGAATGTGTGCCAGCAGAGAGAGGAGCTGTGCAGGGAAAACCAGCTGGAAGCAGCAGCAAAGCCTGGGGACACACAGAGGCAAAGGAGCTCTCTCTGTACACAGTTAGGACACCCCAATTACCAGCAGATCAGCCCTAAATATGAAGAAGAGCACCTCTGTAAACAGCCTTACAGACTGACCTCTTTAGAAACCACACATTGAAGCCTAAGTCCATATTTACTATTTGATTCACTAACAGATGTGCCTGCTGGGGGCGCTGTATATACTGTATATACACCACAATTTGTCACATCGTGGCAGGCGTGTTAATTATTATTCTTTGGGTACTCAAGGCTAAACCCCCCCCCCCCCCGCATGGAAGAAAAATATATTTGAAATATACTTTTAAAATATTCTTCCCAAATATATTGACATATATTTGAAATGCTACAATTTTGGCCATATTCAATATATTTCAAAATATATTTCAATAAATATATATATATATATATATATATATATATATATACACACACACATACACTGCATGTTGAAAATGCATTTTTATTACAAAATATATGGAAATATTTTTAAAGATACATTTCTAATATACTGTATGTCTTTAAAATTACAAATCTACATTTTTGGAATGGATTTACAAATACCGGTATATGTAAAAATATATGTTAAAATTACTTTTTTATATGTTAAAACAAATCTGAAGAATATATTTAAAAAAATCTATATAAATAAAAAACGCATTTTAACATGCAGTATATATATATATATATATATATATCTATATAAAATATACTCTTCAGATTTTTTTTAACATATAAAAAAGTAATTTTAACAATATTTGCAAAAAATGCATTCCAAAAATGTAGATGTGTGTTTCTAAAGACATGCAGTATATTTGAAATGTATTTTAAAAAATATTTTTCATAGATTTTGTAATAAAATTGTCAATATGCAATATATATATATATATATATATATATTGAAATATATTTTTAAATATATTGAATATGGCCAAAATTGTAGCATTTCAAATATATGTCAATATATTTGAGAAGAGTACTTTTAAAATATATTTCAAATATATTTTTCTTCCATATGGCCCCCCCCCCAGGGAAGAAAATTATCTACAGCCCTGGTACCACCAAAAACACTGTTCACCCACACCTGTGGGATGACATTATCCCAGTAAAGTTAGAAAGGGTGATGCCACATAAGAGCTTTCATATACAAGTTTATTTTTGGAGAATCATAAACATTCCCAGTGAACTGATAATCTCTGTATCATTTCAGCAAGAAAATCAATAGAAAGCACTGTTACCTTGTCAAATACAAAGCATTGTTCGAGAGAACATCATCTCATCTGACAGGATCACAGGCATGGAATCAGTCCCAGAAATTGCATTGGTATAACACTGCCCTGAATACTTTTAACGGAGAATCCCTGCTCAAGTGGATATGAAGGCCTCATTCGGACTTCTTAACTTGTCAGTTCACCCTATACTTGCCTTCCTTGCATCATCACCTTGGGACAGGCAGACTGCCATTTAAAACATGTACAGTTGCATCAACTTAGCATTAAACTTTAATGCAGTTGCTGAACATCTGAGGCTGCATTAACCATGAATGTACAGTAAGTGTCATGGAAATCCCTCGGCAAGCCAGTAACAATATCTGACCAAACAACTTCCCTAACATGCAAAAGCATCAGATGCTTGCGCTTGGAAATGATCTGCTAATTTCTAAGTCTTTAATATCAAATAAAGAGGCACATTGACATTTGAAACATGGCAATATTGATGTATCTCAAGCACAATCACTTATGATGTTCTCAGACTTGGTACTTATAACCAAGTGTACTAGAGTGTTGCCTTGACTGAGATGTCCAGGTTCCTTTGTGTAGGTTCCTTTATGAAAATACATGTTTATAGTGGTTGTAAAGGTAGAAGGTGTTTTTACCTTAATGCATTCTATGCATTAAGGTAGAAAAACCCTTCTTTGTCTAGCTTCCCCAAGCCTCTTCCCCTTACACATACCTGAGCACAATCTTGATCCAGCACTGTGCCTGAAAGCAGCGGCTGTCTTTCTCCCCACTGGATATGGAGGCAGTACCGGGATCCACAGGCTTCTGTTACTGTCAATCCCAGTCTGTGATAAGAGATCGTGGCGTCTATGAACACATACAGCATGGCTCAGGATTGAGCCATGTAAATGTGTGCCCCCATAGCTAGCAGCTTATTTTGGAAGGTTTTTGGCAAGGGGGAGGAGCCAGGAGCACAGGCAATGGACCCCAGAAAAGGAGGATCAGGGCTGCTCTGTGCAACACCATTGCACAGACCATGTAGGTATAACATGTTTGTTGTTTAAAAAAAACGTTTACAATAATTTTAATCACTTGCCTACCGGGCACTTTCACCCCCTGCCCAGGCCAATTTTAAGCTTTCAGTGCTGTCGCACTTTTGAATGTAATGCAACACTGTATCCATATGAAATTTGTATCTTTTTTTGAGAAATATAGAACTTTCTGTTGGTGGTATCTAATTACCACTGGGTTTTAAATTTTTTTGAGAAATATAGAACTTTCTGTTGGTGGTATCTAAGTACCACTGGATTTTAAACTTTTTGCTAAACAAACAAACAAAACACCAGAAACTTTGGAAAAAAAAAGTTATTCTGTTATAAAAATTTTTAAATAAGTAATTTTTCTCCTTTACTGATGTATGCTGATGAGGTAGCACTGATGAGGAGGTTCTGATAGGCACTGAGAGGCATTACTGATGGGCACTGACATATGGCACTGATAGGCACGGATAGGTGGCACTGATAGGCGGCATGGATGGGTACTAAAAGGTGACACTGATGGGCATTGATAGGCAGCACTGATTGGCATTGATGGGTACTAATAGACTGCACTGATGAGGAGGCACTGATAGGTGACACTGACGGGTATTGACAGACATCACTGATGGGCACTGATAGACATCCTTGATTAACACTGATAGGCAGCATTGATGGACACTGATGGGGCTGCACTGATGATCATTGCACTGATGATCAGTGCCCCGAGTATCAGTGTAGATGTCTCCACTGAAGATTGGCGCTTATCAATTCTCCTCACTCGCTATCAGCGTGAGGAGAGGACTGCCAATAACCGGCATTTCCTGTTTACATGTAATCAGCTGTGATTGGACACAGCTGATCACATGGTATAGAACCTAAATCATCAGCTCTTTACCGCAATTGGTGATCCGATGTGTGCCAGGGACACAGTTCACCACTGATATCAGCTCTGCGGCCCCTGAGGGTGTGCATGCACAGCTAGAGTGGGAGGACATCATATGATGTCCTTCCAGAACAAGCGAGCTCCCGCCCATCTGTCATTTCCCAATACGATGGGCGTATTAGCAGGGTTATGTCCAGGGGCGGACTGACCATTTGGAAACTCAGGCACTGCCCGAGGGCCCGGGGTCAATAGGGGGCCCCATGAGATGCCCCTGGTATCTTTTTCATAGGCTTTTTGGAGTTTGGGCAAGGACACATGGGCCCCATGATCCCCTAATGCCCGGGGGCCCCATGAGTTGTCAGTCTGCCCCTGGTTATGTCCTTTGTTTATGTTTTATAACCAGGAGCCATGAATACACTCCTATTTCCTTTAATTTACCCGTTTGATTTACAGAGAATATAAATTACATTATGTTACCTGACTATATATATATATATATATATATATATATACTGCTCCATTTATGGCAATGTTATTGAATAATAAAATTACCAGGTATCACATACATTTGTATGTAGCATTTTATTGTATCAACGTTTATATATGTTATTTCTGCTGAAGATATACTGTATTGCTTTTTGGAGACAAGTAAAAAAAAAAAAATCTTTTCCTGCGATACTCATTTTTAAAGGCTAAGTTCACTTTTTTGTTTAAATTCCAGCTTCCCTATGTACCAATATGCCATCATTGTACTTCTTTTGCAGTGAAAAAGCTTTCTATAATGTCCTATACAGAGTCCTCACCTGAGCCTCGGTGTCCCATATAAAACTCGTCCATTACCCAAGGTTCCATCTGTGCGGGTGGTGCTGCTGCAGATCCGCATGAACATCTGTGTAGCCGCACCACCAGCACAGAGAAATGCGGACCTGCGGGCGGGCGCCATTAGTTCTAATGGCACGCCACCCGCACTGGAAAACGCAACCGTTCTGGGAACCGAGGTTCCCGTGCGGGCTGCATTTTCCAAACAAATGCGGGGACTTCTTCCCTGCGTGTCACCGCATGGGAGTCCATTTAAATGAATGGGCTCTAATGCCCATGCAAAACGTGGCCTGCACAGCTGCATATATGTGAACCAGGGGTTAGCTGTCCTGAGTTCAGGATGGGAGAACCAGTGGAAGGAAGTAGCTCACCAGGTGTCCTCATTAACACACCCTGTACCCAGGGGCGGACTGACAACTCATTGGGCCCCCGGGGAATGGGGGATCATGGGGCCCCTGTGTCCTTGCCCAAACTAAAAAAAGCCTATGAAAAAGGTACCAGAGGCATCTCATGGGGCCCGCTACTGACCCCGGGCCCTCGGGCAGCCTGTACCTGTCCTTCTCCTCCCATTAAGGAGATCACTCACACCAACCTCCATTGTTTCAGCATTCCCAATGCAATCAGTGTTAACCGTTCTCACTAAATATACAAGCATCAGTTTTTTCCTGTATTACCCCCGGTTCACACATCCGCGTTCCTGCGGGCCGCGTTTTGCGGGGGCACAAGAGCCCATTCATTTGAATGGGCTGCCGTGCCCCGTGACAGGCAGGTCACGCACTTCTGCACTTCTTGTGAAAACGCAGCCCGCATGGTAACCTCAGTTCCCAGTACAGTGCGGACGGCGTGCCATTAGAATTAATGGCACCCGCCCACGGGTCCGCTTTTTTCTGTGTGGGTGGTGCGGCTGCACGGATTTTTGTGCGGATCCGCAGCGGCACCGCTCGCACATTTGTGAACCTAGCCTTACATAGATTGCATAGATCGTTCATTTAGCAGAGTGTGTAGGAGATGAGATATCAGATCACAGCCTATGTGGAGCAGCCTGTGGTATTGAAAACAGGAGGTCTGTAAAGCTTACCATACACCAGTGGTGGGCAACCTTTTTTTTCAACTGAGCCAAATCTTGCCAAAACCACGATTGAAATTTATTTTGAGAGCCACATTTTTAAAACTGAAAATACATCTCCCATATAGTAATTCATCCCCCATAGTAATTCATCCCCCATATAGTAATTCATCCCCCATAGAGTAATTCATCCCCCATATAGTAATTCATCCCCCATATAGTAATTCATCCCCCATAGTAATTCATCCCCCATATAGCAATTCATCCCCCATAGCAATCCATCCCCCATATAGTAATTCATCCCCCATAGTAATTCATCCCCCATATAGTAATTCATCCCCCATATAGTAATTCATCCCCCATAGTAATTCATCCCCCATATAGCAATTCATCCCCCATAGCAATCCATCCCCCATATAGTAATTCATCCCCCATAGTAATTCATCCCCCATATAGTAATTCATCCCCCATATAGTAATTCATCCCCCATAGTAATTCATCCCCCATATTAATTCATCCCCCATAGTAATTCATCCCCCATATAGTAATTCATCCCCCATAGTAATTCATCCCCCCATAGTAATTCATCCCCCATATAGTAATTCATCCCCCCCATAGTAATTCACCCCCCCCATAGTAATTCATCCCCCATAGTAATTCATCCCCCATATAGTAATTCATCCCCCCCATAGTAATTCATCCCCCATAGTAATTCATCCCCCATAGTAATTCATCCCCCATATAGTAATTCATCCCCCCTATAGTAATTCATCCCCCATAGTAATTCATCCCCCATATAGTAATTCATCCCCCCTATAGTAATTCATCCACCATATAGTAATTCGTCCCCCATATAGTAATTCATCCCCCATATAGTAATTCATCCCCCATAGTAATTCATCCCCCCCATAGTAATTCATCTCCCATATAGTAATTCATCTCCCATATAGTAATTCATCCCCCATATAGTAAGTCCCCCATATAGTAAGTCCCCCATATAGTAAGTCCCCCCCCATATAGTAAGTCCCCCCCCATATAGTAAGTCCCCCATATAGTAATTCATCCCCCATATAGTAAGTCCCCCCCCCATATAGTAAGTCCCCCCCATATAGTAAGTCCCCCATATAGTAATTCATCCCCCATATAGTAAGTCCCCCCTGTGTCAATTCACTTACCTTTGCTCCGCGCATTCCTCTCGCCGTGCTTCCCGCGCCGTTCTGGTCTTCAGGGCGGACTGTGAGAGGAGAGGAGTTAGTCACGCTGCCCCGCCTACATCCTGGCTGCCCCGCCTACATCCTGACAGCTGCAGAGTCCTGACTTTTGGGGCGGCCGCCCGAGAGGAGGGAGCGGGCGGCCGTCCGAGAGGAGGGAAGGGAGGGGAGGGGAGGGGAGGTGAGGGGGCGGCCGCCCGGCACACGCCCGGCACACGCCCGTCCGAGAGGAGGGAGGGGAGCGGGCGCCCGGCACACAGAAGAGCCGCATTTAAGCTTGTAAAGAGCCGCATGTGGCTCGCGAGCCGCGGCTTGCCGACCACTGCCATACACTATACAATCTGATTGTACAATCTCCTTTAGATCTACCATCAGTTATGTAGTGCAAGGGCCTGCCTAATTGGATAAAGAATGATTGGATAGATAGGCGTCTCTTCCTATTATATAGTTTTGGTAAATCTAAAGGAGATCACACAGAGATTGTACAATCAGATTGCATAGTGTATGGCTACATTTATACAGCTAAAATTAACAAGGTCCCACTTTTGTCCATTAATTATCGGTACTCCAAACGAAGCAAACACACATTTTGCCACTTGAAAAGTCAAGCGACAAATGCAGCAAAACAAGCAGTAAAAACCATGCAAACCACAACACACTAAAATGTCCCATGAGCTACTTTGCCATGTGCAGGATATCCTGGGGTGTCATTTCTGCATTTGCTGCCCCCAGGCAGAAGGGACATATACTATACAAATTTCTGTCCAATTTCTGCCAAATTTCCTTTAGATTTACCTTCCACTATGTAGTGCAAGGGCCAACCTAACTGGATACAATTGAAAGTGTTGTTTAGGTTTGACCTCATATTATATGGTTTTTGGTAAATCTAAAGCAAAAATCTCAGGAAAATTGTGTAATGTATGGCCAGCCTATAAGGACTGCAGAAAAGCTCCTAATATGTGCCTGTCATGTTTCACATGACTGTCATATTGACTGTCATATGCCTTTAAGTGTTTTCTATATTTTTTCTCTGCTCCTCCTTTTCCTTTGGTTTAGTTAATATTGTATAGATAGCCCTTTTCCCAGAAATGCATTGCAGCTCTAGCCTCATGTCATGAAGCAGGACACATTATGATCTTTTGACCTATCGAATGTTCATTGCTGTAAGATTCTCTCAGTTTATGGAATAAACTTCACAAGATCTACGAGATATATCTCGATTGAGTCACTGACTGTGGAATCCAACTGAGATTGGGGTTATCGCTATCTCATCACAACTGTAAGTTACAGACATCACACTTTCAATGCTTACATTGGAGAGACAGAACAGTGCCACTTGGACGAATCGTGTCGTAGGGTCTGATGAGAAAGCCGTAGCTGTTCACTGACCCTGAGACAAGAAGGGTGTACCACAGCACCTGCTTTACATTTGTAAATGTCCTGACTCCTGACTTACAGTGTCACAATGTGCCTTGATCTGTGAAAATGGTTGAATTCTCACTTTTCATTTTTTTATATAAATGTCTGTTAAAATAATGTATACAACATATGTAATGATACATAAAACAACATAATATCTCATATAACTTTTAACCTTGTGCCCTCCACAGGATTACCCCCCTTCCTGTCTAGGCCATTTTTTTGCGATACGGCGCTGCGTTACTTTGACTGATAATTGCTCGGTCATGCAATGCTGTATATAAAAAAATGTATGTAATTTTTTTTCCCACAAATAGAGCTTTCCTTTGGTGTTATTTGATCACCTGTGCGTGTTTTTTTTTTCATTTTTTGTGCTATAAACAAAAAAAACTGACAATTTTGAAAAAAAAATCTATATTTTTTACTTTTTGCTATAAAACATATCCAGTAAAAAAATATAAAAAATCAAATGTCTTCATAAATTTAGGCCTAAATGTAATCTGCTACATGTCGTTGCTAAAACAAAATCCTAATACATGTAAATTAATTGGTTTACATGAAAGTTATACAGTCTACAAATGGCGGTATATATACTGGAATTTTTATATATATTTTTTTTCACTAGTAATGGCGGTGATCAGCGATCAGGACTGCGGTGGGCATTCTGACACTGGGTGGTAACTGACTAACTGCCACTGACATCCCCAGTAACACTAATACAGTGATCAGTGCTAATAAAAAGTGCGTTCACTGTACTAATGACACTGGGTAGGAAGGGGTTAACATCTGGGGCGATCAGGTGACAGTGTATTGTGTGCTGTTTTACTATGTGCCCTGTGTGTGTAAACATGTGTGTGTGTGTGTATATGTCTGTGTGCCCTGTGTGTGTGTGTATGTAAACATGCTGCTTTGTATTGCTCTGCTGTGCAGAGCAATAAAAAGCAGCATGTCTGTGCTAACAGGAGAGAGATCTGTGTTCTTTACACACAGACCTCTCCCCTGTCAGCTCTGCCGACAATCACAGAGTCCAAGCTGAGAATCAATTGACATGCCGAGGAGTCAATTGCGGTGAGGATCGGGAGCGTGCACGCGCTCCTACCCCGAAATGCAAACCACATATACAGTATATACGTGATTTTGCTCATCCCTGCCATCCTGTAGCAGTACTTATGCTATAGGGCGGTCGGGAAGCTGCTAATGTACAGAAAGGAAACGGTGGAACCTAAATAGGAAGGGGTGGAGTTTACAGATGAGGGGGTGGATCTTAAATAGGAAAGGATGGGACAAATTTGGATGGGGGGGCACCCAATTTTAATCTTGCCTAGGGCAGCACAAAACCAAAATACACCACTGTCCCCACTATGTTAATTTGTATTGAATGTGAATTTGGCCTGAAAGGGAAATTGGTGTGTTTACACAAGAACAAAAAGGTTCCATTTACATCTGCATGTTTCCAATCACTTGGCAAACTGCACAGAAAATGCTTTGGAAACATTCTGCAAACGCTCATTGAACATTCAGTTAAATTGTTAATGGCACCCCAAGCATGGGTAGCAGGTGCGCGTCTGTCATGTGACAAACGTGCTACAATACACCAAAAAAGTGCAGTAAAAAATGCACCATGCCTCACTCTAAAAAAATCTCTGAAGGGTCCTTGGGGCATTTGCAAGTGTACAATCCAAACGCACACGTTCCTGCGTTAAAAATGGCTGTGTGTATAAGTGGGCGCTGCAGCAACCGTCAGCTGAAACCAAACAGAATCAGCAAGGGAGAAAGTCACCAGCACTCCGAGGATCACCAATATGGGTCCAAGCATTTTAATAAATGATCACATAGTTACAGGAAGGCAACGATTTGGAGTCTCACAGGACCACTTCATCAGGCATGTGACTGATGAAGGGGTCCCACGAGACTCCAAAACGTTGCCTTGCTGTAACTATGTGATTGTTTATTAAAACGTTTGGACCCATATTGGTGATCCTCGGTGTGCTGGTGAAATTCTCCCTTGGGGCATTTGTCACACATAGGGTAATGGTCCAAAACGCCACCCCCTCCAAATAAAAAGCATGCTATGTGAAGATGTGAATGGGTCCTATTCACTCCCTATTATGTACTTGGCCATACACTATGCAATCTGATTGTACAATCTCTGCACAATTTCCTTCAGATTTACCAGACCCACCTGAATAATCCATTCAATTTGTATCAGACAGGCCCTTGCACTACATAGCTGATGGGAGATCTAAAGGAGATTTTACAATCTGATTGTAATGTGTATGTCACCTTCAGAAGTAGGAAAGTGGGTCTTGTATAGTAATGAGGGAGGCAGGGGCGGACTGACAGCTCATGGGGCCCCCGGGCAATAGGGGATCATGGGGCCCCTGTGTCCTTGCCCAAACTCAAAAAAGCCTATGAAAAAGGTACCAGGGGCATCTCATGGGGCCCCCTACTGACCCCGGGCCCTCGGGCAGTGCCCGAGTTTCCAAATGGTCAGTCCGCCCCTGGAGGGAGGTATTGTTTAGACTGATAATACATGCTCTATAATGCCCTTTTCTGTGATACAACAACACAGTAAATGATGGGAGATTTTCTGCAGGAAGTGATGCAAGCAGAAAGAATTAGTTAAAATTTTAATTCTTCTGTGGATGAGGTAAGTGAGAGATAAGAACATTGAGATGGCTGGGGCAGAAATTATATTACGAATGGATTCTATTTATTATGAAAAGGGAAATTCTGCCAGAAAAGGTGAATTTAGTCTATAATCCAAAGTTGCCCCCTACAGTACTCCATTTTTACCACTAGATGTCCTCAGTCTTATTGACTGAATGACAGCCAGTATTATTTAACAGAATTGAATGCGCCCAGGCTGTCACAAAACCACCCCTAGCCTGTGACTGGACAGTAAAAGTACAAGTAACATAGTAAAAGGCTCATCTGTCAGTCACCCTGCTTCCTCTTCCTGTCTTCTATCTTGGCCCCTTGAACTGCTTCTCTCATGCTCTATCTGTACGCAGAGGATGATACCAGGTCGATTTCAGGTAATTACACTGCTTGCATTAAACAAATACATCTAATGATATATTCATGGATACAGGGCTTCTCTAATGTTGTCTTATATCTCTCTAGAGTTCAGCTTTAAACCTGCATTTAAAGAATGCAGATAAAACACAGTTGAAAAAAAGTACAATTAATATTTTATCTACCAAAGATTTGTAATTTTGTAAGCCCGTCTTTTAATTAACACACTTAGGCCACCTGAGCTTCCTAGTTCAGCTTTAGTATTTCCAGGATCTTTTCCCTGCTCATCGGAAATAGATAATAATGCTGTTCCATTTTCTACATTTAAGGCAGAGAACTGACGTGTACAATACTGCATTTGTGGACCACAAAATACATGTCATATGTTTGGCTGCAGAGTGGGAAAAAATGTGCAAATGTGTAAGTACAAAAGTGACTGAACAGAATTCCAAATCCTTTGCTCGGAAAAATGATAAACATGTATGCATTTTCGTGTATTGAGCTGACCTTTCTGGGTTAAAACATTATCTGCTAAAAATTCAGTTCAATAAATCATTATTGTCTAGGTTATTGCATTCCATGATTTTCTGCAATTCAGACAGATGAAATGACTGCAAATGATAGAAAATCTAAAAAAAAGATTGTACATGCAAAAAAGAATGCAGTTATCGTAAACATACTGAATTTTCAGGCATTTGTTACAACCCCTCAATTATTTGAATGCCTTCCTTGCTAGCAGAGTAGTAGTGGACTTTTACAAATGTTTTTGACATTCTCTGTTTCAAAAAAGTAAACCCAATCAAAACTCAAACAAAGGAATTGAAAACCCAACTCCAAGAAAAGTAAAAGTCCTTCATAGTAGTGGGGCTGCTCCTGCACTGGAAGGGTAAATGCCTATTTATATTTAGGGAACCAGGGAAAGCATTTTATTCAACAGATTCTCCGCTTCCCTAGCAGAGAGAGCTCCCCCAAGCTCTGGCAGTGGACTGTTTCTCAGTGTCCTCATTTCCAATGCAGGTAAGGGGCATCCAAATGGCCAAAACATAAAAGACAAAGGCTATGGGGACCAATCCTGAAGAGAGGAGATGCTTGCAGGGTTAGAGGATCCGCTAAGTAAAATTGCTTTTCTAAGTCCCCTAGATGTAAATTGGCATTTAACTCTTGTATGTGAGAACAAACCCAAACTGTTCCCACAAAGCTGGGAGCTTGAAATTGTCCAAAATGTCTTGGTATGCTGACACCTTAAGAGTTCCCTTCACTGGAACTAAGGGGCAAAGCCCAACCCCTGAAAAACAACCCCGCACCATAATCCCCCTGTACCAAACTTTACACTTGGCACAATGCAGTCAGGCAAGTACCGTTCTTCTGGCAACCACTAAACCCAGTCACGTCCGTCAGATTGCCAGACAGAGAAACCGGATCCATCACTCCATGAGAACATGTCTCCACTGCTCTAGAGACCAGTGGCAGCGTACTTTATACCACTACACTGTGATGTAAGGCTTGGATGCAGCTGCTCGGCCATGGAAACCCATTCCATGAATCTCTCTTCGCACCGTTGTTGTGCTAATCTGAAAGCCACATGAAGGTTGGAGGTCTTTAGCTATTGACTCTGCAGACAGTTGGCAACTTCTGTGCACTGTGTTCTTCAGCATGCGCTGGCCCTGCTCTGTCATATTATATGGCTTACTACTTGGTGGCTGAGTTGCTTTTGTTCCCAGTTGCTTCCACTTTCTTGTAATACCACCAACAGTTGACCGTGGAATGTTTAGTAGCAATGAAATTTCACAGATGGACTTATTGCACAGGTGGCAACCTATCACGGTACCACGCTTGAATTCACTGAGCTCCTGAGAGCGACCCATTCTTTCACAAATGTTTGTAGAAGCAGTCTGCATGCCTAGGTGCTTGATTTTATACACCTTTGGCCATGGAGGTGATTGGAACACTTGAATCCAGTGAGCTGGATGGGTGTCCCTATACTTTTGGCAATATAGTGTATGTTGCAATATAGTGGCATCACTAGAGTTGGTTTTACCTGCTGCAGAAAAACATGGTGTCACCCCCACATCAGCATGGCTCTCCCTCCCTAGCCTAGTATAGTGATATCTGACTGGTGGGAGAAGATTCTGGATAGCACAGCTCCAAAAGGGCACAAACAAATAATTCCACTAATTGTAATAAATATCCAAACCGTACATGGATTCCTAGAAAAGCATATGATTTATCTGAATCAAATCCTCTTGCACCAGTGCTTCTGTAGATTAAATTAAGATAAAGTGGACAGGGTGTCATAGCATGTATGTGTGTGTGTCTATTTCAGTATATATACTGCATAACACAAACTCTCATACAGTATAGAATGAGAAATGTGCACACTTGTCATGTACATTGCGACTGGGGTACATTATCTCTCACTGGATGGATAGTTCATCTGGCTGTGGATATCAAGCATCCGGTTCCAGCCATTCGATCTGTTATATGTGGGGTGAGATCAAATTTTTTTCTTCGGTATCAACATAGGTATACCTCCATGATAGCGATTGCTGACAACAACACGTGTTGTGCAAGTGGTCCTGTTTTGGGGGACATACTAAAAGGAATGACAGAATAGAATGCCCATAGACCCTAACAGGGCAGTGGAATGCCCGTAGACAATAATGGAACAGAAGGGAATGCCCATAGAGAATAATGGAGCAGGAGGAAATGCCCATAAAGAATAATGAAACAGAAGGGAATGCCCATAGAGAATAATGGAGCAGGAGGGAATGCCCATAGAGAATAATGGAGCAGGAGGAAATGCCCTTAGAGAATAAAGGAACAGAAGGGAATGTCCATAGAGAATAACAGAAAACAAAATATGAACTCATTTGCAGGTACATTTTAAAAACATAACAATTTCACCTTTCCCACAGGTGTTCTCCGGGTAGAGTAGCAGATTGTAAAGTTGAAATAATTTGGGATTATAGCTGTTTTCTATGGAATGACAAAGGTGAATGACAAAAGAGAATGCCCATTTAGTATACTGAGAAATAAGATGTGACTTGAGATCAGAAGCATTAGACATATCAAATAAATCCTTAGGAGACATACTCTCCATGTTCAGTGGTGATGTTTAACCATTTCAATACCGGGCAATTTTACACCTTCCTGCCCAGGCCATTTTTCACGTTTCAGCGCTCTCACACTTTGAATGACAATTGCGCGGTCATACAACATTGTACCCAAACTAAAATTTTATCATTTTCTTCACACAGCTAGAGCTTTCTTTTGGTGGTATTTAATCACCACTGGGGTTTTTATTTTTTGCTAAATTAACAAAAAAAAACAAAAATTTTGAAAACAAAACACGTTTTTCTTTGTTTCTGTTATAAAAGTTTACAAATAAATAATTGTTCTTCATACATTTAGGTCAAGATGTATTCTGCTACATGTCTTTGGTGAAAATAATCCAAATTAGGATGTATTATTTAATTTGTAGGAAAGTTATAGAGTTCACAAACTATGGTATAGATCTGAAAATTTATCAATCCTGAAGTACTGACGGCCAATCTAATTTCTTGAGGTCCAAGAATGTCAGAATAGTACAGATATCCCCCAAATGACCCCTTTTTGCAGAGTAGACAGTCCAACGTACTTCATAAGAGGAATGGCGAGTTTTTTGAAGTTGTATTTTTTTTGTCATAATTTTTTGGAAAATAAAAAAAAAATTTTCACTATTTTTTTTTTTACATACTGTCACCAGTGCAGTACAGCATCATCATATAACTGGCATGGCGGTGAACAGGGACACTGACTGGTGACAGTATGAAAAAAAAAATATATATTTTTTTTTATTTTTTTTTATTTATTTTTTTTTTATTACATTTTTTAAGATTTTTTTTTCATATTTTACTATGACCAAAGTAGTACCATAGTAACATTGTACTACTTTGGGGAAGTGATCAGTATTTTATTTTTATTTTTTTTACACAATTTGCTTATAGTAAAGAATTACTTTGCTATAACCAAGCATTTACCTGAATGAAATCGATTCATTCAGGTTTTTTTTTTTTTGTCTTTTTTTGTGCTTAGCTGTGATTTGGTCACAGCTAATCACATGACATGTGCATGTGACCTGCTGTGACCATTCACAGCTAGGCACTAGTATACAATGGATGGCATGAATGAAGCCATCCATTGTATACAACTGTCATGTGACCTGCTGTGACTGGTCACAGCAGGTCACATGGTACCAGCAACGGGAGCCGGTACTCAGATCTGTCATCGGCCGCATCCGAGGTACACGGCCGGTGACAGATCGCGCCACTGCGCGGCTCTGCAGGAGCGCAAACTGCGCATGTGCGGGAGCACGCCAAATGGCGTGCACCCGGAATGCCGAAGCACTTTTGAAGCCGCCAAACGGCCATTGGCCGGGCGGCTAATGGTTAAAATAGAGATGAAGTGGGATTATCATTGTTTTCTATGGAATGACCAGGGTGAATGACAGAAGGGAATGCCCATAGAATATAATGGGACGCAAGATGTGGCTTGGAGTCAAAACCATTAGGTGTATGAAAAAAAAAAATGTTAGCATCCATACTCTGCAAATTCAGTGGTGATGTTTAAAATTGAAATTAAGCAGGATTATCATTATTTTCTATGGAATGACAAGAGTGAATGACAGAAGGGAATGCCTATAGAGTATAATGGGAAGCAAAAGATGAATTTATTTACAGACAAATCTGTGTCATAACAATTTAACGTTTCTCACAGGTGTTCCCCAAGTAGAGTAGCAGATTGTAAAATTGAAATTATTTGGGATTATTGCTGTTATCAAGTGAATGACAAAGATAAATGACAGAATAGATGCTGATTGGGTATAATGAGAAGTAAAATGTGATTTGACATCAGAACCATTAGACATATCAAATAAATCCTTAGCCAACATACTCTACAATAAAACAGTAATAATACCACTTAGGTCCAGTTCACACTACATGCATTTCAGTTGCTTTTTTTCTGCATCCAAAACGCACAGAAAGTAGGTTATATGGTTGTCAATGTCATAGTTCATGCTTGCAATTCCAGTGCGTTCCAGCTGCAAAAAAAAGAACAGGCTGCATTTTTCCTGCACATAACTGTACTGGAATGCGGTAAAATGCATACAAAATGCACCAGAATGTACCGAAATGCACCAAAATCACACTAGAACCCACATGTCCCTATGTAGATTTAAGACAGATCGTAAAAATATAACCGAAAAGCATAAAAAAGGCACCAGAACATGTTAAAAACACATAAAAAAATGTACCGGAACATGCCAAAAACACTTAAAAAGCGTGCATACAGAAACACATCCAGAACGCATCTGGACTGTGTTTCTATACTGTGAATCAGCACTTAATCTCAATTTCACACAAAGAAATGCCCATAGAGTATAATAGGAAGCAAAATGTGACCATTAGACATATCAAATAAATCCTTAGCAGATTTACTCTCCACGTCCAGTGGTGATGTCTAAAATTGAGATTAGGCGGGATTATTATTGTTTGCTATGGAAAGACAAAGGTGAATGACAAAAGGGAATGTCCATAGAATATAATGGGAAGCAAAATATAAATTCTATTGCAGGCAATTCTGAAAAGCCTAGCAATTTCACCTCAAAGTAAGTAGAGTAGAGAAGCAGATGGTAAGGTTGAAATTTTCTTGGGTTATAACAGTTTTCTAGGGAAATACAAAGGTAAATGACAGAATAAAATGCTGATAGGGTATGATGGGAAGTAAGATGTGACTTGACAGAACTATTAGACATATCAAATAAATCCTTAGCCGACATACAAGAAAACAATAATAATCCCACTTAATCTTAATTACAAACATCACCACTGAATTTGGAGAGTACGTCTGCTATGAAATTATTTCATATGCCTAATGGTTTTGATGTCACGTCACAATTTGCTTCCCATTATACTCTATGGGCATTCCTTTGTGTCATTCATCTGTCATTCAATAGAAAACAGCTATAATCCTAAATAATTTTGTTTTTACAATCTGTTTGCTATGTGATACAGATTTGTCTGCAAATACATTCACATTTTGCTTTTCATTATATTCTAGGGGCATTCCCTTCTGTCATCCACCTTTCTTATTCCACAGAAAGCAATAATAATCCTGTTTAATCTCAATTTTAAACATTGCCATTGAATGTGGAGAGTATATCTGCTATCATTTTTTTCTTTTACACCTAATGGTGTAGTCACATCTTGCTTTTTATTATACTCTATGGGCATTCTTTTCTGTCTTTTACCCTTGTCATTATATAGAAAACAATGATAATCCCACTTCATCTCTATTTTAAACATCACCACTGAACGTGGAGAGTATGTATCCTAAGGATTTATTTGATGTCTAATACTTCTGATCTCAAGTTACATTTTACTTTCCACTATACTCTATGGGCATTTATTTTTGTCATTCACCTTTGTCATTTCATAGCAAACAGCTATACCCCTAAAAAATTTCAATTTTGCAATCTGATACTCTACTTAGGGAACACCTGTGATAAAGGTAAATTTGCTACATGACATAGATTTGTCTGCAAATACATTCATCTTATGCTTTTCATTATATTCTATGGGCATTCCATTCTGTCATCCGCCTTTCTCATTGCATAGAAAGCAATGATAATCCCACTTAATCTCCATTTCAAACATCCGTACTGAATGTGGAGAGTATGTCTGTTAACATTTTTTTATACACCTTACACCTAATGGTTTTGACTCACATCTTGCTTCTTATTATACTCTATAGGTATTCCCTTCTGTCATTCACCCTGGTCATTTCATAAAAAACAATGTAATCCCACTTCATCTCAATTTTAAACATCACGACTGAATGTGGAGAGCATGTCTGCTAAAGATTGGACAGTTAAAAAATGACGGTTATTTTGACAGTTGAAAAATGATAGGTTTTTTTTTGTTAAATGCAAAAAATAACAGCCGGAAAATTACAGTAATTTTTGACCTTTGAAAATTGACAGTTATTTTTGACAGTTGAAAAATTAGTTATTTTTGAAAGTTAGAAAATCACAGTTATTTTTGACGGTTAAAAAATGACAGTTATTTTTGACAGTTGAAAAATGACAGTTATTTTTGACAGTTGGAAAATGACAGTTATTTTTGACAGTTGGAAAATGACAGTTATTTTTGACAGTTGGAAAATGACAGATATTTTTGACAGTTGGAAAATGACAGATATTTTTGACAGTTGGAAAATGACAGATATTTTTGACAGTTGAAAAATGACAGATATTTTTGACAGTTGGAAAATGACAGTTATTTTTGAAAGTTGAAAAATGACAGTTATTTTTGACAGTTTGAAAATTACAGTTATTTTTGACAGTTGTAAAATGACAATATTTTTGACAGTTGGAAAATGACAGTTGGAAAATGTTAGTTATTTTTGACAGTTGGAAAATGTTAGTTATTTTTGACAGTTGGAAAATGACAGTTGGAAAATGACAGTTATTTTTGACATTTGGAAAATGACAATATTTTTGACAGTTGGATCAGGCTTTTGGCTGCATTCAAAAGATGGAAGAAAACTGAATTTTTATACTGCTTCACTGAAAGCTCTGATTTAAAAAATAGGCAAGCCCATGGGTCCTGCAGTATACTAATGTTCTGGATCTCTTGTACTTTATGTGTTGCTTTTGAATTTTGGGACAGTCCCACCAGACATGTGCCATTGTACCCTTGCTCCTGCATCCTCTCCAGCACTGAGATGTAACTTCTGGCCTTAATTTGATCATCACATTAGATGTAATATACCATCTTACTAGGCACTTATAATTAATTTCAACTACATTCATATACACCGCCCCAGGTGTTAAACAAAACATTTTATTTTTTTTTGTTACTCATTCAATTTTGTTCCAAATTCCATTTCCCACTTTTCCAAAAAATTTTGGGATGTTGGTCCCTATATTTCAGTAAGTATTCTATATCCTTGAGGTATTATGTTTCTGTACTCCATTTATACTCAACAGTTGCTCTAATGGATACATTTCATCCTCATTTCTTAGTGGTTGTGGAAGTTTTGCAACAAAATGTCTTATTTGGCAATATTGCCACTCATCCAGAGTAGAAAATATTTCCTTTTTACTCTTCAACTCATGTAATGAACATAATACTCCTCTATCCACAATATCTTTTAATCGTGCATTTTTATCCATTATCCATTTCCCTGAAATATTATAATTTCCATACAGGAAAAAACTAGTTCCCGCCAACAGAATTGACAGTGAATTAAATTTCCATTCCTTCTGCTTGTGTATTTCATCCTAAATCCTAAATACATTCTGTGTCAAAGTGCTTGTGTTCTCATTCCAAGTGCAAAATTCCTGTGGTATCCAAATTAACTTTTCTAATGGTGCCTTACAAAGTGCGCTTTCCATTCTTATCCAACTTCTCCCCTTTATATTGTGCATCCAATCCACAATTCGTGATAATAGGTCCGAGTTATAATACATCCTAAAGTCTGGCATATTCAATCCCCTCTTTTTTTATTGCTGCATAAAACTTCATACTTAACACTTGGTTTTTTGTTAGTCCACACATATCTAAGTATAATTTTTTTAAGAACCCTGAAGAAGGACCCGGGAAGATATATTGTAATCTAAAAAATCTAAAAAATCTATATTGTAATCTAATAAATTAAATTTATATAACACTTTTGGTACTATGGTCATCTTAATTATATTTATCCACCCTATCCACAATAGTTTTCCCATAGTGATTTTCCTCAGCTCATCGTTTATTAGTGGGATATATTTTGCTTGATACAAATTTAATTTTTTTAAATTCTTTTTCTCTCCATTTAAAGGAGAACTCTTTTTGTAAAATTTGTTTCTCAGTTTTTGGAACGTTTATGTTTAACCACTTCCAGACCGGACACTTTTACCCCCTTCCTGACCAGGCTAATTTTCAGCTTTCAGTGCTCTCACATTGTGAATGCCAGTTACTCAGGCATACGACACTGTATCCAAATGAAATTTGTATCATTTTTTTCACACAAATAGAGCTTTCATTTGGTGGTATTTAATCACCACTGGGGCTTTTATTTTTTTTCTAGAAAAGTGGAAAAAGACTGAAAATTTTGATAATAAACATGTTTTTCTTCGTTTTTGTTACTAGATTTTGCAAATAAATATACTTTCTTCATTAATTTAGGCCAAAATCCATTGTGCTACCTTTGTTTGGTAGAAATAACCCAAATTGGTGTGTATTATTTAGTCTGTATTAAATTTATAGAGTCCACAGACCATGGTATATACAGTATATTTGATATATTTGAAAATTTATCAATCCTGATGTACTGACTACCTATATAGTTTCTCAGGGCCCTAAAATGCCAGGACAATACAAATACCCCCCAAATGACCCCTTTTTGAAAAGTAGACAGTCTGAGGTATTTAATGAGAGGCAAGGAGAGTTTTTTGAAGTTGTAATTTTTTGCCAATTTTTTAAGGGGAAATGATGAAAGTAAATAATTTTAATTTTTTTTTCACAAAGTTGTCATTTTAACAAGTTCTTTCTCTCACACAGCATAGGCATACTTGCAGTTACACCCCAAAACACATTCTGCTACTCTTCCTGAGTATGGTGATACCAAATGTGTGAAACTTTTTCACAGCCTAGCCACATAGAAGGGCCCCACATCCAATAAGCACCCTTAGGCGTTCTAGGGGCAAAAATTACATATCTAATTTCTTGACTGTCTATCACAATTTTGGAGGTCCTGGAGCACCAGGACAAAGGAATTACCCACAAAATGACCCCATTTTGGAAAGAAAACACCCCAAGGTATGTTTTAAGAGTCATGGGGAGTCTTCTAAAGACTTCATTTTTTGCCAAACGTTTTTGGAAAATGTGAAAAGAAAATGAAAATGTTTTTTTTTTTTACGCAAAGTTGTCAATCTATGAGATATTTCTATTATACAACATAGGCATACTTAAAATTACACCCCAAAACACATTCTATAACTCTTCCTGAATATGGCGATACCAAATGTGTGAGACTTTTTTACAGTCTGGCCACATAGGGGGGCTCCATATCCAATAAGCACCTTTTGGAGTTCTAGGGGAAAAAATGACACTTCTAATTTCTTGACTACCTAATGCCATTTTGGAGGTCCTGGAGCAGCCGAGTCTTCTGAAGACTTAATTTTTTACACAAATTTTCAGAAAATGTGGAAATGTATTTATTTTTTTAACGCAATGTTACTAAATTTTGCAAATAAACATAGCATAAAGCATAGTGTAGCTTCACCTACAGCCTGTTCCTAAGAGCTCAATCTACTGGTACGTGGCTGCCCACATAGCACTATGTTCACTCAGCAAGAAGTTGAACAAAAGATAAACCAAAGAGTACCTGTGGTTTCAGTGCAGTTGTCTATAGAGGATGGGGGCACCAGTGTCTCGCAGGAAGGTAGCCAGTGGGATGTGCAGATGGGTCAGTACCGATGTCATGCATAGACGTGGTGAGCAAACAGGCAAAGCAGTGGTCCAGGAAGAAGACAGGAACATGGTCCATAAAAAGGCCACAGTCGATACAGACAGCAAGCAGAGACATGATCAAAGGATTGGTCCAGGCAGAATCATAAAGCTTAGGGCCTTGGTTAGGTAAGACTGGACAAAGGGGTAGAGGCTTCGTCCCACCCAAATCTCTTCGAAGCCTCTGGTCTCCAGACCCTGATCCGGGAATTACAAAACCCAAACAAAAAAAAAGTTTTCTCTGCTTGGAAACACTACTCTGGATCCCCTCACATAAGTGAGACCCCTGTGTTGTCTTGAATCCCACTACTAAAGTGGGAGGGAAAAAGATCAGTCCAGGAGGCAGGCAGAAAACATGGTTGATTAACAGGCCGAGGTCAGTTCAGGCAGCAGGCAGAGGCATGGTCGATTTAACAGGCCAAGGCCAGTTCAGGCAGCAAGCAGAGGCAGAATCGATTAACAGGCTGAGGTCAGTTCAGGCAGCAGGCAGAGGCATGGTCGGTTTAACAGGCTGAGGTCAGTTCAGGCAGCAGGCAGAGGCAGAATCGATTAACAGGCTGAGGTCAGTTCAGGCAGAGGCAGAATCGATTAACAGGCTGAGGTCAGTTCAGGCAGCAGGCAGAGGCATGGTCGATTAACAGGCCGAGGTCAGTTCAGGCAGCAGGCAGAGGCATGGTCGGTTTAACAGGCTGAGGTCAGTTCAGGCAGCAGGCAGAGGCAGAATCGATTAACAGGCTGAGGTCAGTTCAGGCAGAGGCAGAATCGATTAACAGGCTGAGGTCAGTTCAGGCAGCAGGCAAAGGCATGGTCGATTAACAGGCCGAGGTCAGTTCAGATGGAAAGCAGGAAAATGAATACAGGCAGAAACGTGGCAGGGAAATAGCAGGTAGGAGGACAAACAAAAATATCTTCACCATACTTCACTAATAATGTAGTGCGGTATGGTAGATACGGAAGCAATCTCCTATACAGAGACCAGGCTTTGAGGGACACTGGGGACAATAGTATCGGGTGTCACGTCGAATTCTATGTTTGGAGCATACACGACATTTTTTTTGAGGATGGCTGTCTGCTTGGGTAGTAGGGATGATTTTGGCAAATGTCTTTCATGCAATCTGCTCACTGCATCAGAGCGAATTTGTTCAGGTACGGGTCTTCCTTGATAGATGAGGGATGTGATAATCTCTTCCTGATATTGTAAGAAGGTGACAGGTCTTTGTGTGGACTTCTGGTAAACGATGTAGGAATTGTACAGGGCCATATGTAAAAGGTAGAAGGATACTTTTTTATACCAGTAGATTGATCTTCTGTTGGGTATGTAGGGCTGTAGCATTTGATCATTTAAATCTACTCCCCCCATGAACAGGTTGTATTCGTGTATGCATTGAGGTTTTCGGATGGTACCGCGTCTTCCTTGAATTTCCAATGAGCTGCTGTTATGGATAGATGAAAGGACATAAACATCCCGTTTGTCTCGCCACTTAAGGGCCAGGATCTCTTCATTTTGCAAGCTAGCTGACTCGCCCCTGTTTAGCCTGGTGGCAACCAATTGTTGTGGAAAGCCCTTCCGATTGGGTCGAGCTGTGCCACTGGCTACAATGTCCTTGAGATAAAGGTGGCGGAAAAGGAGCAGACTTGTGTAGAAATTGTCCACGTAAAGGTGGTACACCTGGTTGAAGAGGGGGTATACCAGGTCCCAGACAATTTTTCCACTAATCCCCATATAAGCTGGGCATTCAGGGGGCTCTAGCTGACTGTCCTTTCCTTCGTAGATACGGAACTTGTGCACGTATCCTGTGGACCTTTCACTGAGTTTGTTCATTTTCACACCATATCTGGCCCATTTGCTTGGAATGTACTGTTTTATGATCAGCCTCCCAGTGAAATGGATTAGGGATTCATCGACACAGATGTTTTTTTCAGGACAATATATTTCTGAAAATCTTTGGTTGAAATAACTTATCAGTGGCCGAATTTTATAAAGTTTGTCATACTCGGGGTGATCTCTGGGGGGGCACATGGAATTATCGTTGAAATGTAGAAAGTGCATTATTGTTTTATAGCGGGTCCTGGACATAGTGGCAGAAAAGACCGGCATGTGATGAATGGGATTTGTTGACCAATAAGCATGTAATTCATTTTTTTTTGTTAGTCCCATATTAAATGCAAGGCCGAGAAACACTTTAAATTCTTCAACTGTAAGGCATTTCCACTCAAATGGACGGGCATAAAAGGAGTTGGGATTTTGGGTGATAAATTGCTGGGCAAAAAGATTGCATTGGTGCACAACTGAATTCAAGAAATCTTCAGTGAAAAATAAATGGAAAAAATCAATGGCTGTAAAATTTTGAGTTTCTACCTGAATGCCTGACTGGGCTATGAATGGGGGAATTATAGGTGCTCGTGATCCTGTAGGTAGCCACACAGGGTTTAAAAGTGCATCTGGGACAGCAGTATGGACCCTTGGTCACTGACGTGACACCCGAGTACTAGTACTTGCACTTACACTGCTGGTACTAGCCATGTCAGAGGAAGGTATTGAGCTGCTGGTGGTTGCTTGCTGGTCCTTGGAGCTCCTCATTCTTTTTGTTGGAACACCTTCTTCTGATTCAGAGAGTGAACCGCTGCTGTGTACTGGTTCATATACAGAATCTGAGTCTGACAGTGAGAGCTCTCCGTCACTCTCATCTGTCATACTCAGAATTTGAAATGCCTCCTCGCTTGAATATAATCTTTTGGCCATATTTTTGGCACTGTGATCGGGAACTACTGGAATGGCGGTGATCAGGATGATGGTGCTGGTGTACAGTGGTCTGATGTTACTGTAGTGAGGGACAGATGGCTGTCTGCGGTTGGTTTACACAAGATGCTGTTGGGCAAAGATCAGAGATACCGTGAGCTGGCAGGCAATGTTTTGTGAGTGTGTGTGTAAACTGTGTGCAAAGACTAAAAAGTACTCACAGTTTGCTGTAATGGATCTCAGGTGATCAGGACTGGTATGGTGGTGATCAGGACCCGTGGGTTTGGCAGCGATCAGGATCCAATGATGTGGCGGCGATCAGAACCCGCTGGTATGGCGGGGATCAGGACCCACTAGTTTGGTGGTGATCAGGATCTGCTGGGTGGTGATCAGGACCTGCTGGTATGGCTGTGATCAGGATCTGCTAGTGTGGCGACGATCAGGGACACTGACGATCAGGGACACTGATTATCAAGGACACTGACGATCAAGGACACTTGTGATTAGGGACACTTGTGATCAGGGACACTTGTGATCAGGGACGCTTGTGATCAGGGACGCTGACAATCAGAGACACTTGTGATCAGGGACACTGACGATCAGGGACACTTGTGATCAGGGACGCTTGCGATCAGGGACGCTTGCGATCAGGGACACTGACGATCAGAGACACTTGTGATCAGGGACACTGACGATCAGGGACACTTGTGATCAGAGACACTGACGATCAGGGACACTTGTGAACAGGGACACTTGTGATCAGGGACACTTGTGATCAGGGACACTTGTGATCAGGGACACTGACGATCAGGGACACTTGTGATCAGGGATACTTGTGATCAGGGATACTTGTGATCAGGGACACTTATGATCAGGGACACTTGTGATCAGGGACACTTGTGATCAGGGACACTTGTGATCAGGGACACTTGTGATCAGGGACACTGACAATCAGGGACACTTGTGATCAGAGACACGGACGATCAGGGACACGGACGATCAGGGACACTTGTGATCAGGGACACTTGTGATCAGGGACACTTGTGATCAGGAACACTTGTGATCAGGGACACTTGTGATCAGGGACACTTGTGATCAGGGACACTTGTGATCAGGGACACTGACGATCAGGGACACTGACGATCAGGGACACTGACGATCAGAGACACTGACGATCAGGAACACTTGTGATCAGGAACACTTGTGATCAGGGACACTTGTGATCAGGGACACTTGTGATCAGGAACACTTGTGATCAGGAACACTTGTGATCAGGGACACTTGTGATCAGGGACACTTGTGATCAGGGACACTTGTGATCAGGGACACTTGTGATCAGGGACACTTGTGATCAGGGACACTGACGATCAGAGACACTGACGATCAGGAACACTTGTGATCAGGAACACTTGTGATCAGGGACACTTGTGATCAGGGACACTTGTGATCAGGGACACTTGTGATCAGGAACACTTGTGATCAGGGACACTTGTGATCAGGGACACTTGTGATCAGGGACACTTGTGATCAGGGACACTTGTGATCAGGGACACTTGTGATCAGAGACACTTGTGATCAGGGACACTTGTGATCAGGGACACTTGTGATCAGGGACACTTGTGATCAGGGACACTTGTGATCAGGGACACTGACGATCAGAGACACTGACGATCAGGGACACTTGTGATAAGAGACACTGACGATCAGGGACACTGACGGTCAGGGACACTTGTGATCAGGGATACTGACGATCAGGGACACTTGTGATCAGGGACACTTGTGATCAGGGACACTGATGATCAGGGACACTTGTGATCAGGGACACTTGTGATCAGGGACACTTGTGATCAGGGACACTTGCGATCAGGGACACTTGCGATCAGGGACACTTGCGATCAGGGACACTTGCGATCAGGGACACTTGCGATCAGGGACACTTGCGATCAGGGACACTGACGATCAGAGACACTGACGATCAGGGACACTTGTGATAAGAGACACTGACGATCAGGGACACTGACGGTCAGGGACACTTGTGATCAGGGATACTGATGATCAGGGACACTTGTGATCAGGGACACTTGTGATCAGGGACACTGATGATCAGGGACACTGGTGATCAGGGACACTGGTGATCAGGGACACTTGTGATCAGGGACACTTGTGATCAGGGACACTTGTGATCAGGGACACTTGTGATCAGGGACACTTGCGATCAGGGACACTTGCGATCAGGGACACTTGCGATCAGGGACACTTGCGATCAGGGACACTGACAGTCAAGGACACTTGCGGTCAGGGACAGACAGTCAGGGACACTTGTGGTCAGGGACAGACAGTCAGGGACAGACAGTCAGGGACACTTGTGGTCAGGGACAGACAGTCAGGGACACGAGATCAGGGACACTGTGATCAGGCACAATCAGGGACACTGTGATCAGGCACAATCAGGGACACTGTGATCAGGCACAATCAGGGACACTGTGATCAGGCACAATCAGGGACACTGTGATCAGGCACAATCAGGGACACTGTGATCAGGCACAATCAGGGACACTGTGATCAGGCACAATCAGGGACACTGTGATCAGGGACAATTAGGGACACTTGCGATCAGGCTTGCTCTTGCTCAGGCTATCCGGCTCCTTCTCTCACAGACAGAACTCCGTGTGAGGAGAAGGAGCCAGAAGCCGCACCATGCGGCTTCTGTTTACAGTTAAGTGGTCACATGGTACAGGACGATTTCATTGGTCCTGTACCATGTTACCTGATCCCCTGTATCTGAGGGACCCGGCGATCTCTGGGCACGCGCGTGCGCGGTCAAGGGGGCGGAAGCCGCACAATGCGGCTTCTATTTACATTTATACTGTGTCCTTATTGGACACAGTTGGTCACATGGTACAGGACGGTCCTGTACCATGTCAGGTGATCGCCGGTATCTGAGGGCCACGGCGATCACCAACTAGAGCAGCGCATGAGCCTCGGATGCGGGCGGCCGTTTATAAACGGCCACCCGACCCTGCACTGCCACTGTCCAGCCGTTCATATACAACGGGCGGTCGGGAAGTGGTTAATATCTCCCTTTTCGCGGGATTAATTTTCAGGTTGGATAGCTCCCCGTATTATTTCAATTCTTTCATTAGGTTTGGTAATGTTAATCTGGGATTTTTAATTTCAAATAGTTTTTATTAACTTTTAAACATACATATTAATATGCATCGTAAAATAATACAGTTCACATTAGAATGAAGTAGCAAGTAGAAGTATGTGAAGATTGAGGATATGTTTCCCCACCAGTTGGCTGGGGAAGATGTGAGCGTGTTTTTGTCTAGTTATAAGCATATACAGTTGCAAGAAAAAGTATGTGAACCCCTTGGGATTACGTGGAGTTTTGCATGAATTGGGCATAAAATGTGCTCTGAACGTCATCTAAGTCACAACAATAGAAGAACACAGTCTGCTGAACATAATACTACACAAACATTAGATGTTGCCATGGTTTAATTGCACATAACATGTAAACATTCACAGTGCAGGGAGGAAAAAGTATGTGAACCTTTGGACTTAATAACTGGTTGACCCTCCTTTGGTAGCAATAACCTCAACCAAACGTTTCCTGTAGTTGCAGATCAGACCTGCACAACGATCTGGAGTCATTTTGGACCACTCCTCTTCACAAAACTGTTTCAATGTAGCAATATTCTTGGGATGTCTGGTGTGAATCGCTCTCTTAAGGTCATGCCACAGCATTTCAATCAGGTTGAGGTCAGGACTCTGACTGGGCCACTCCAGAAGGCGTATTCTGTGCTGTTGCAGCCATTGTTTTGTTGAATTACTTGTATGCTTTGGGTCATTGTCCTGTTGCATCACCCATCCTCTGCGGAGCTTCAGTTGGCAGACAGATGGTCGTACGTTTTCCTGCAAAATGTCTTGATAAACTCTGGAATTCATTTTCCCATCAATGACAACAATCCGTCCAGGCCCTGAGGCAGCAAAGCAGCCCTAAACCATGATGCTCCCTCCGCCATGTTTTACAGTGGGGATGAGGTTTTGATGTTGGTGTGCTGTGCCTTTTTTTCTCCACACATAGTGTTGTGTGTTCTTCCCAAACAACTCAATCTTGGTTCCATCTGTCCACAGTATATTTTGCCAGTAGTGCTGTGGAACATCCAGGTGCTCTTTTGCAAACTTCAAACGTGCTGCAATCTTCTTTTTGGACAGCAATGGCTTCCTCCGTGGTGTCCTCCCATGTACTCCATTCTTGTTTAATGTTTTCCTTATTGTAGATGTGTCAACAAAAATGTTAGCATGTGCCAGAGATTTCTGTAGGTCTTTAGCTGACACTCTGGGATTCTTCTTTACCTCATGCAGCATTCTGCGCTGTGTTCTTGCAGTCATTTTTACAGGACGACCACGCGTAGGGAGAGTAGCAACAGTGCTAAACTTTCTCCATTTGTAGACAGTCTGTCTTACCGTGGACACATGAACATCAAGGCTTTTGGAGATACTTTTGTAACCCTTTCCAGCTTCATGTAAGTCAACAATTCTTGATCGTAGGTCTTCTGAGAGCTCTTTTCTGCGAGGCATGGTTCACATCAGACAGTGCTTCTTGAAACCAGTAAACCCAAAACAGGTGTGTGTTTTTTAAGGGCAGGAGAGCTGTCAGCAACACATCCAATATCATCACACTGATTGGAGTCAAGGTTGGCTCACTCCTGGCTCCAATTAGCTCTGGGAGAAGTCATTAAGCTAGGGCCTCACATACTTTTTCCTCCCTGCACTGTGAATGTTTAGATGTTATGTGGAATTAAACCATGGCAACATCTAATGTTTGTGTAGTATTATGTTCAGCAGACTGTGTTCTTCTATTGTTGTGACTTAGATGACGTTCAGAGCACATTTTATGCCCAATTCATGCAAAACTCCAAGTAATCCCAAGGGGTTCACATACTTTTTCTTGCAACTGTATATACTAATGTGAACCATAATGGTTTTGAAGTATATTAAGAATGGGAACGAAGGGGGAAAAAGGAAAGGAAGGTGAGGGGGGGAGTACCAGTCAAAACGTTAGTTGTATGGTGGTAATGTTGTTAGATATATATCATTTAATAGAACAGTTAGGGTCCTGGAGCCAACGAGACCATTGAAATTGGAATTTATGATATGTGAGGTTTTGGAATGCCGTTCTCTTTTCCATTTCACATTGGAAATTTAGATCAGAAATAAGAGTCGAGATGGAAGGGGTTTTGTTGGATTTTCATAATCTAGTAATGTTAATTTTAGCAGCTGCTAGTATATGGATGATAATAGTTTGCAAGTTTGGAGGAAATTTGTCTATTCCTATATTCAAAAGGGCTAGTGCTGGATTTGGGGGTGTGTAGGATCTTGATATTGAAGAAATTAATTGAAACACTTTATTCCAATATGATTTAAGAGATTTACAATTCCATAGTATATGAGTGATTGTGCCTGATTCTCCACATTGTCTCCAACATTTAGGAGAGTGTTGGGGGTAAAAAAGAGCGAGTTTTAACTGGTGTGAGGTACCATTGATGTAAAATTTTTAAGTATAAGTCCCAATGGGAACTACATTTGGAGGCTTTATATGTGATGTTGAAAGTTTTCGCCCAGATATGTGGAGAGATTGGTTGGAGAAAGTTGTTTTCCCAGTTAGTGAGAGAGGTGGTGTGTATGGAAAATTGGGCATTGGTTAGTAGCCTATAAAATGTTGAGATTCCTTTTTTAGGATATTGTAATTTGTGAAAAAATAGGTAAGCCGTGGCGGGGATTTTTAGCTCTAGAGGTAAGGCCAATGTGTGTAGAGAATGAGATATTCTTAAATAGTTGAAATTTTCATTATCGGGTAAATGGAATTTTGTTTGGAGAGTAGTGAAAGAGTCTAATCTATGGTTGGTATATAAATCTCTTATGTGTGTTATACCTCTGATTTCCCATTGTGATAGGTTTAAAAAGGGGATTAGGAGGTGTAAAGTGGAGATAGGCGTGTAGATACTCTTCATTTCGGAATCTGGGTGTTTCGCTGATAGGAATGTAAACCAGGCCTGTAGGGTGGCTTTCATACAGGGGTGTTTGAATAGTAGGTGAGTTTGAGAATTTTGCGGTAGGAATAATAGTTTATTGAGTGTGTATCTAAGAGGTGGGAGGTTTTCCATGTTGGTCCATGTCTTATCTTTAGTGGGATGCCACCAAAAGAATAGTTGGTCCAGAAGCGTGGCGTTATAATAGGATTGTAAATGTGGGAGTCCCACCCCTCCTTTTGAAGGGGGTCGTAGTAATAGGCTGGTCGAGTATCTAGGTTTTTTGGAGTCCCATGTGAATTTATTGAGGATCATCTGGAGTTTGGAAAAAAAGGAACTGGGAACTGGAATCGGGAGAGTTCGGAAAATGTAGAGTATTTTAGGTAATATGCACATTTTTAAGGTAGCAATTCTACCCAGTGTTGAGAGGGTAGATGTACGTATTTGTTTGAGTTCTCGTGGAATAGAGTCAAGTAATGGCTTGTGATTAGCGTTATATAGTTGGTTTATTGTATTAGTAAGTTTAATTCCCAAATAAGAAATGCTGTATTGTTCCCATGTGAAAGGGAAGTGTTTACCGATCAAATTTTGGATTTTAGGCGGAGTGTATAGGTTTAGAATGGAGGATTTTGGTTCGTTAAGTTTATAGTAAGAGATGTCTGAGTAATTGTGAAGATGAGAGCGTATCGTTTGGAGTGATTTATAAGGGTTAGTAATCATGAGAATAATATCATCTGCGAAGAGACTAATTTTGTGTTCTGTTTCAAGATGATTGATACCCGAAAAAGAAGGGTCATCTCTGAATTTGGATGCTAAGGGTTCAATTAGTAAGGTAAAAATTATGGGTGAGAGTGGGCATCCCTGTCTGGTGCCGTTGGAGATCTGGAAGGTTTGGGAGAGAGTACCGTTATTTAAGACTTTGGCGGAAGGTTTGGAGTATAGGGAGAGTATTGCTGATAGCATCCAATCTAGAATCCCAAATTTCTGCAGGGTGAGTTTCATGAAGAGCCAATTGATTCGATCGAATGCTTTTTCAGCATCTAGGGACAAGAGTAATGAGGGTTGTTTAGTGGACTCTAGGTTGTGTAGTAGGGATATAATTCTTCTAGTTGCATCGGGTGCTTGTCGGCCTGGGATAAAGCCTACTTGGTCCGGATGGATTAGTGTGGGGAGGTATGGAAGCAACCGTTGTGCGAGAAGTTTGGCATATAATTTTATGTCTGTATTTAAAAGAGAAATCGGTCTATAATTTTGAACCAGTTGGGGGTCTTTATTTGGTTTGGGTATTGTGGTAATGATGGATTGTAGCATTTCAGGGGGGAAAGTACCTGTGGAGGCAGCATGGTTGAATAATGTAGATAAATGAGGTGTGAGGTTAGGCGCAAACGTTTTATAGTATTCGTTTGTAAATCCGTCGTTGCCTGGAGATTTGTTAAGGGGTAGTGTAGTTATGCTATGTTGTATCTCTGTGGGAGAAATTGGAAGCGATATAGACGTAAGCTGAGATGATGTGAGACGCGGTAGGTTGGTAGTGTCTAAAAAGTTTTGAATGGTCTCAATTGTAGGTTGGTTTGTATCAGGGTCATTTTTGATGTTGTAAAGTTCCTGGTAGTAAGTTGCAAATGCATTAGATATATCTTGTGGGTTAGTGAGTAGTGTTTGTGTGGTTGGGTGTTGGATAGTGGCAATTTTTGATTTAAGTAGTTTTTGTTTACTCGTTTTTGATAAGAGAGAGCTTGCCTTGTTACCTAGTGCATAGAATTTAGATTTAGTTCTCTGAAGGTTGAGATCGTATTTGTGCAGTAGAAGGAGTCGTAATTTATTTCTATCTGAGGTCAAGGTTGCAGTTATGGAGGGATTTGGGTTATTTTTATTGGACTCTTCATTGATTTTGATGGCGGTTAGTAATTGATCAATTTGGTGGGATCGTTGTTTCTTGATTCGGGAATTTAGTTGTATGAGGATGCCTCTCATGTAGGCCTTATATGTAAGCCATAGTGTTGTAATAGGGATATCGGGAGTAGTGTTGGTGTCAAAAAACAAGTTGTGAGCATCTAACAAATGTTTCTGATGATCTACGTTTTTTAGTATTATGGAGTTTAATCTCCAAATAGGTGGAAGTGCTGCGCGTTGATTGTCGTCTAATGTAATGTTGATTGGAGCATGGTCTGACCAGGTGATCGTGCCTATTTTGGACGAAGTTATGTGTTGCAGTGTCCATTTATCCGTAAGGAAGAACTCAATTCTGGAATATGCGAGGTGTGTAGGAGAATAATAGGTGAAGTCTCTTTCAGTGCCGTGATGGCATCTCCAAATGTCGTATAGGTCGTGATTATGAAGAAATTGATTGAAGGTTTGTTTAGGTACTCTTCTGTGGAAGGACGAGTCCAATTGTGCGTTGCCAATGATATTGAAATCTCCTCCAATAATAAGTCTGCCTTGTTTTAAGGAAGAGATGGTTTTGTAGAGCTTGTTGTAAAATTTGATCTGGCGTTTGTTGGGGCCATAGACGTTTACTAAAGTATAGAGAATGTCATTCAGACGGCAAATTAGGATGTGATAGCGACCTTGAGAGTTGGCGATTTCTGAAATGAGGCTGAATTTGATAGAGTCCTTTATGGCGGTTATGACGCCATTTCTTTTCTTGGGGTTTGTAGCCAAAAAGATATGCGTAAATCGGTTAAGGTGGAATTTGGGAGTCCTGTTTGTGGCAAAGTGGGATTCCTGAACAAAGAGGATGTCGGCCTGAGATTTTTTTGATTCTCTTTGGAGCATCGACCTTTTAAACGGCGAGTTCAAACCACGGACATTAAGAGAAGTAAGGTTAATCATATTGTAGTTCTTGAGTGCTGAATTGAATATTGCATTGGAGTCTTGAAGGAATGAAAAGTTTTGTGGTTGTTTCTGTGGAAGGAAGTGTTTCATCAGTTTGATTGAAGCTGTTCGAATTAGGTCTCGTATTTGTGATGAGAGATTTACAAGAGTTCATCGAGGTCAGATGATCATTAGAGTAGCAGTAAGCGACTGGTGGTGCTGAGGAGGGAGGAAATGGTGAGGGTGGCAGGGGGTAAAAAAAATACTCGCAAATAATGCAAGTGGTCTGAGTAGCTGGTCTTGCTACTACAGATTTGGGGGGTTTGATTAGGCTTTGACCGTAACATAGGTCAAGCCAACTGAATCTTGGGAACATAAAACTTCCTAAACATGGCCGACCGCCAGAGAATAATGAGGTGGTATAGCAACTTGTAGTGTAAGAGTATTAAGATACCAGAAGTTGGATGTGGTTGGGTTATTCATCTTCCATATTCTGGAGTAAAGTAGGTGTGGATTGTTACGTTTCTCCAGGGATAATATTCCAGGCTTTGAGGAGGTCCAAGCCCGCTTCGAGATTTTTGACAGTAAAAATTCGGCCCTGTTGTCTGATGGTTAATTTTGTGGGAAATCCCCACTGGTAGGCAATGCCATGGTTTCGTAAGGCCTTGGTAATGGTTATCATTTTCTTGCAATTAAGTTGTGTGGCTTTAGAGAGGTCAGCGAACAGTCGAATATTGGCGTGTGATGGTGGGAGTGCAGATGTGTTCCTGGCCGCTAGCATAATTTTGTCTTTGATGTGATAGAAGTGGATCCGAGCTAGGACATCTCTAGGGATAGATGTTGGCAGGAACGCAGGTTTGGGTAACCGATGAGCTCGATCAATAGCCAATTCGAGATCGGAAAGAGATGGAATGAGGAGTTTCATGTATTGTTGGATGTAGGGAAGCAATGCCTCATTATTGACGCTTTCAGGAATGCCCCTGAACTTAATATTATTATGTCTCGATCGATCTTCTAAATCAGCAAGTTTCAAATTGATTTGGTCAATGTCAGATGTATGTTCTGTATGAGCGTCAATTAGGTCGTTGTGCGCTGTAATAATATCACCCATTTTGGATTCAATATGTTGTACTCTGACTTCCTGGCGTTGGACTGCGGTGTTAAGTTGCACTAATGAGGATGAGATGTCATTATGCAGGGTCTGTCTGAGCGATAGGAGCATATTTTTCATAGATAGCTCTGTCAATGGCTGATCTGCTGCCGGGAATGCCTCTATTGCTGGGAGGTCTGTGTTAATTTGAGGAAGTGGATTAATAGGGGCCTGATAATCGGATCTCTGGTGATCTAGATCTAATCTGGGCCTTGATTTGGCTGGGCTGCTTGTGGTAGGGGACGTAGGGGGAGACAACTCACCAGGATCCCCTGGGTATAGTGGATGCTGCAGCCTGGGATCTCTCCTCTGGGTGTGAGTGTCATTCTCCTGTCTGCAGTCCCCTGAGTGTCCACCGCCTGCGCCATCTTGGATTCCTGTCGAGATGACAGGAAAGAATTGGGACAGTTTCCCGGGCTGTCCCGGGGTTTTTCTCCTCCGTGGCATTGCTGTGGAGGTGCGGGCACCTCTTATGTAGGGCTTGGTATGCCTGGAATCCCCTGGGGTCTGTGTGAGCCGCTCCTGTCACTGGCGGCTGGACGGCTCACACAGTCCATTCGGGTGCCGGCCGCGCATGCGCCCCCCGTTAATCTGGGATTTTTAATATAGAACAGCATATCATCTGCATATCCTGCCACTTTATGTTCAATATCCCCTGTCCACATTCCTCTGACATCTAAACTATTTCTAACAGTTTCTAATAGCGGTTCCATGGAGATGACAAACAGCAACGGGGACAGAGGACATCCCCGTCTTAAGATGTATAAACATCTTAAACAATTTTGATAATGAACCATTTACCTTCACTGCAGCTGAGGGATCTCTATTTAACCCTTTTATCCACTGTATCATTCTGGTCTGATTCCAAATGTTCTCAACATATCGAACATAAATCCCCAGTCCACGCTATCAAAAACTTTCTCAGCATCTACTGCCAGAATAATTCCCGGTTCCTCTCCTCTTTCATTGTTTTGTAGGATAAGCAATGTTCTTAAACCATTATCTTTTCTCTCTCTACCCGGAAGAAATCCCACTTGGTCTAAATGTATCCAGTCAGACATCAACTCTTTCATCCTAGTAGCTAGCACCTTCGTATACAATTTTGTATCAGTATTTAGCAAAGATATGGGTCTATAAATGGGACACTGAGACCAATCTTTCCCCTCCTTGGGTATTACTGTGATATATGCCTGTAACAATTCATCCTTCATCTTTGTCTCCTCTTCTAGTGCATTCATATATGAACACAGTTTAGGGACTAGATTTTCTTTAAACTTCTTATAGTATCTTACGGTAAAACCATGAGGTTTGGGGCTCCTTCCTACAGCTGTACTTTTTAATGCTAAGTTAGCTTCTTCTGTTAATATTGGGTTATCCAAAGCTGCTAGTCTAGTTTTTTCTAATCTAGATAAACCAGCTTTGTTCAGATAAATCTGCTTTCTTTTCTTCCTCTCCTCCTCAGAATATAGAAACCTGACAGATCTAGAGGATATCTGTGTGGTGGAGTGGGCCAAAATCCCTGTTGCAGTGTGTGCAAACCTGGTCAAGAACTACAGGAAACGTTTGACCTCTGTAATTGCAAACAAAGGCTTCTGTACCAAATATTAACACTGATTTTCTCAGGTGTTCAAATACTTATGTTCAGCAGTGCAAGACAAATAAATTCTTTAAAAATCATACAATGTGATTTCCTGAATGTTTACAAAAATTTTTTTTAATTCTGTCTCTCAGAGTGGGAATGCACCTACAATGTGAATTTCAGACCCCTCCATGATTTCTAAGTGGGAGAACTTGCAAAATTGCAGGGTGTTCAAATACTTCTGTTCCTCACTGTGTAATACAGTCTTGATTACATCTTATGCACCACAGAGAAAAAGGTATAGTCTCTTTCCTTTGGGTGTTTAACCCTCCAGGCATCCATCAACTGACATTGATGTAGCTTTTGTAATGTTCTTTAGACTCCTATCCCCTTCCCTTCTGACGCATGTTGAGGCATCTATCTCTGGATCCATACAAAAATTTGAAGTCACCTGCCACAATCATACTATCCCTTTTGAAATCCATAAGTTTGGTCAATATTCCATTCAAATATATTGTCGGGTTTTTATTAGGGCAATAAATATTTACTAGGCTGCATTCTCTTCCCTGTATTTTTCCTCTTAAAGTATCGGCCCTCTGGGTCTACCAACTTTACTTCCTATTCGAATTTAATATTTTTTCCAAACCCTATCTTTTCTCCCTTTGCCCTTCTTATTGGAGAATCCGCATTATACCAAGTTGGTAACTCTCTAGAATATAACTTAATTTTTGAGTCTTGGGATATATGTGTCTCTTGAAGAAAAACACCTCAAAAGATCGTTGGTGTATCTCCTTAATAACTTATGTCTATTTGTTGGAGTATTTAATCCTTTTACATTGTATGTCATGAAATTAACCATATTTCTTCATCTTTTTTCACTGCTTTCCTCTATACATACTTAGTGGGGGTAAAAGTGGACTAAATTTTTGAACAAGAAGACCTACCCTTATTTCCCTTCTTCTTCCTACCCCCTCTCACCCATCCCTCCCCATAGCCTCCCTCCCATGCCTCCCTTCCCCCAAAACCCCCAAAGACCTTTTTTTTCTCATGAATAAACTGTGGTGTATAGATCCAGGTCTGACGTTGGCAGCATGTTTGGCCTCTCTACTACTCACCGAAGTACTCCATCTTTTAATTTACTTTACCCCCATCTGCCCAATTTTCTTAGATATAATTCTATGTCTTTTCTACCAGTTACCTAATTCCAAAAGCTCCCTTTTATCCATCTATCAAGGGACATTAGCAGGCAGGTCTGTGGGGCGGGGCAGCATAGGTGCGGGAGGGATGTGAAGGGGAAAGACAAAAGTAAAGATCCCCTCTCTCACCTCTCCCCCACCACCGCTGCCCCCCCCCCCGCCATCCCCCTTTTTCAGGGACTCTTTGCCAGCTCTCCTCATCTGATCCATTTTTTCTTTTCCATTCTACTGTCTAATTTTTCACAAAAGTCCTTTAGTTCTTCTGCGAATCTCAACTTCGCCACTCTCCCGTCTCTTCACCCGATCAGGCATGTCAGAAAAACCCAATTCTAAGGAATGTTTTTACTCTTCATCTGATCTAGCAAAGGTCTCAAGGATCTTCTTCTGGCAAGTGTCTCTTGCGCTATGTCTGTAAAAATTTGCACTTTCGTCTCTCCGTATTTTATATCTGGGAACCCACGTAGCTTTTTCCAGATATTTTCTCTGTCTTCATAATGGTGGAATCTTACTATCACGTCCCTGGGAGTGTCTAATGTAATTTTTTGGTGTCTTCTTATCCTGAGCACTCTTTCTATTTTTAGGTGTTCCGTCTCTTTCGTTCCCATTATTGGGTTAAACAATCTTCTCACAGTGTCCCTTAAATCTTCTCCTTGTGCCCTTTCTGGTAAACTTCTGATCCTTAAGTTATTCCTTCTGTCTCTGTTTTCCTTGATCTTCTAATTTGTAGGATAATAGTCTCTGTTCTTTTTTCAATGCCTCTACTTGCTCTTCTAATTTATCAATTACTTGTGATTGTTTTTCTAATCTCCAATTCACAGTGTAAAATCGCCATTTCGCTTTTTATGGAGTTTTCTAATTTTACAAACATATCTGCAATTTCTGCTTTTGTTTGCATTCGTAGTCTTACTTCTTGTTCCTCCATTCTTTTTCCCCCCTGAAAGATAATCCCCCCTGACCTTCAGTATAGTTTTCCTCTCCGTGTCTTTCTTGGGTTAGTTCCTCTGGGCTTTTCTCCTGTAAAGGCATGTACTTTTTTATCATACTTGTGTTTAAGTTCTAATGATGGGTAATGGATGGCTCCCCCTCCATTAACGGATCTGCTCCTCATAAACGGGGGTTTTCGCTCTTAATATAGGTTCACTTTTTCAGTTTTCACCTGCGTTCACTGTCCCTTTCACTTCCTATGGGGCCCCCATACACAGACACTGACACTTTTTCCTCAGTACCCCCAGCCTCCACTGTAGCATATCGGTAGTCAAATTCTCAGTATTGGGGATTTATCACCTCCCACAGCCACTCACCCAGTCATGCATGTTATTCAATCTGCCTGTTAATTGGTTGCTGGATCTTCCCTGTGTGAGGGGGCTCCCAAGGCTGACAATCTCTTCCTCAGGTCTCTACCTTGCATCCTTTGACCGGCTCTGTAGAACACACCCATGTGACACTTACTGCTGTCGTCACCACTCCAGACTCCGCTTCCCGGCGGGGAATCTACCGTGCAGCTTGGGTGCTAAGCCAATAGCCCCTTTAAAGATGGGGCAGAGAGGGTCTGTGCTGCTCCTTCTGGCGTTTGGCTCCAGGCTCCCAGGTTCTCTGCCTGGTCACCTGATTGATCCTGTGACTCCTCCGTTTCCTCCGCTTCTCCGCCGGGTCTCTCCTCCTCCAGTGACAGGCTGCTGCGGCACATCTTCCTGCTCCTCTCTGCATCTCGGTCCGCCATCCACACCAGGTTCTCCCACACCAAAACCTCTGCCAGAAACCCAGGTAGTCAGGGGGGGTCAGATGTACATCATTTGTTCAGCGAGTGTGGGTGCTCCTAACACATGCCGCTGTAGAGCGCCATGCTCACGCCCGCCCCCTCTCAAAGGACTATGACAATTGTTTATGATACACTTTACTTTAGAAAAACTAATATCATTCAGTGAGGGATTACATCACCTTTTTAACTCCTGCCTGTTGAAGACTTCACAGGATGATTGCAAAGAAAGGTAGTTCAATACTGGGCAGTAAGACAAAATAGAAATGCATCAAAGATATTCAAAGATAATAGCTCGGTACTAGGGGCAGACTGACAAATCATGGGGCCCCGGGCAATAGGGGATCATGGGGCCCCTGTGTCCTTGCCCAAACTCAAAAGAGCCTATGAAAAAGGTACCAGGGGCATCTCATGGGGCCCCCTACTGACCCCGGGCCCTCGGGCAGTGCCCGAGTTTCCAAATGGTCAGTCTGCCCCTGCTCGGTACATAAATTCTTACCTCTACTGTTCTAAATTAGCAATAAAACAATATTGTCATGTACTTGGTGGAAATTGAGCTGAAGAAGGGGGATTGTCTTGACCTTCTTGTTCAACTTCGTGGTGGTGATGAGAAGAGGTGTGAGAACACAGAGTGTCATGAAGGCTGGTGTAACAGGCAGTGCCAGCTGGTGTTTGCAGGAAGAAGGTGACCATAGATCACCATGCAGGAACCAGGAACTGGAACACAGTGACACTTGATTGGCACTTGATTGGCAGACAGGGGCATAGCTAGGACACAAGCCAAAAGGTCATCAACAGCTGGGCAGCAAGGTGCAGAAACATTAGGCAGAGGAGAGTCAGGATACAAGCCAGGATCGGTACACAGCCAGGCAGTGAGGTACAGGAGGTAAAGACAGGAGCAGAGTCAGGATATACTCCAAGGTCACATAAGGCAGGCGGAAATCAAAAGACAGGTCAGGAGCAAGCCAAGTTGTACATGCGTAGGCAGGTATAACAGATCAAGGCTCAGGTTAAGCAGGGACTAGCTGAAGACCATTCAGCAATCCATTGATGTCACAGTCCAACTTATATAGGCCGTTTGGCACCAATGCCAGTTCTTGCTGTGCACGTTAACATGCTCATATGTTTTGAGCACACACTAATACATTGACCCTTTGCTCAGAATTATGAACGGGAATGGAAACATGAACATGAGCATGTGACAGTCTTCTAGTTCCAACACATATTTACCTTATCTTAAAAATATAAACCTGGTTGTTGGCCATTTCCTAATTGTGCTTGTGTTTGAAGTGATACCATCTCAAGATCTCATAGTACATCTTTTACAAACCTTTGCTTACCTCCCAGGATTGCAGGCACAGGAGGCACAAGCCCTTGCAGATAAACAGACAATGGGGTTTATTTACTAAAGTTGGAGAGTGCAAGATCAGGCTCACTTCTGCATAGAAACATGTGTAAGTCCATAAAGCTTCTTCTATGGGGGTCATTTAATAATATTTCCAAGCTGCAATAGAAGAGCTCCTCTAGTGTTTAATTTAGGGAAAAAATGCCTGTTCTGTCAAACCAATGTATTGGGGGAGATCAGGGGCGGACTGATCATTTGGAAACTCGGGCACTGCCTGAGGGCCCCGGGTCAGTAGGAGGCCCCATGGGATGCCCCTGGTACCTTTTTCATAGGCTTTTTTGAGTTTGGGCAAGGACACAGGGGTCCCATGATCCCCTATTACCCGGGGGCCCCATGAGTTGTTAGTCTGCCCCTGGAGGAGATTTACTAAAACTAGAACACTCAGAATCTGGTGCAGCTGTGAATGGTAGCCAATGAGCCTCTAACCTCAGCTTGTTCAATTTAGCTTTGGCAACAAATCCTGGAAGCTGATTGGCTTCTATACAGAACCGGTGACATTATTACAGTGATCAGTACTAATAATATGCACTGTCACTGTACTAATGACACAGGAAGGGGTTACCATCTAGGGTGATCAAGGGGTTAAATGTGTGCCTAACAAGTGTTTATGAGTGTACTGTATGCTGCTTTTACTGGGGTTCTAGTTGTTCTCTTTCCCTGCATAGCAGGGAATGAACAAACAAGGTCCCCTGTCATTGAACACAGGTCTGTGTTGTTTATATTCACAGAGCTGTGTTCGGTGAAGCTTAGAACCGATCACCAGGTGTCGGTGGTCTATCATTGGCTGGGATTCAGTGATCGACATGTGATTTAACAAATGTGTGTGGGAGTCACAGCCACAGCACAGAGCTCTGTAGGGAAGGCATAAGTATGCCGTCCCTTCAGAGCACATGTGCCAATGACGTCACCGGCTGTATCCCGTATGAATATCTCCTAAACACTGCACATTTAGGCAATATTCACTGTACCCACGGGTAAGCCTTATTATAGGCTTACCTGTAGGTACAAGCTCAAAATTGAGTTACTACCGCTTTAATGTATGGTCCTGCAGTCTTCCTCCTCACTGGTTAAAGTTGAGACACCATCTGATACAGTACAGGCCACTGCTGATCCTCCATTGTACATAATAATATAGGAATGTCAGCCCACATTCTGGCACTGGAGAAAAGAGAAACAGACTACTGGCTGTGGAATACAGTAAGTTATATTCTCTATTAAACATACATTTATGTAATTGCTTCTACATGTGCTTCTTTTGCTGTCCCATACCTCTAGATTGTAAGGTTGTATGTTTGTAAGTTTTAAGGGAGTCACCTTTATGAATAGTCATAACAGAACACCTTCTTTTTTTTCTATTTTAAATTCCCTTAAACACTTTTCTTATGATGACCTGCTGATTTCTGAGTCTTTACAGCCAAAAGACTTAAATATGCACTACAGAAATCCAGCTTAATCCTTTCCTGCTTGTTTATTCGATCATCTTGGGAATGGTACTTCACTTCATAATGCACGCTATTCATTAGCAGTCACATGCATCTATCTCAGTAGAGGGCAGTCATGACTTAAAAATCTCTTCTTTCTAGTCGCAGCTGCCAGGGATGTGTTAAAGTGAATACAGTCGCAGTCCCACATGAGACATGAAATAAGTAATATTACTAATGATACCCACTATATTTCTGACTACTGTATTCCATGCAAAGATTGATATAGCAATGTAAATACATACAGGATGAAATATAGCCCCGTAGCAATGCTTAAGCCTCGATTTCCACTGTGGAATTTAAACATATCACTTCGGCATCTGTCATGTTTTCATGCGTGTGATATATTGTGATGTCATTCTATAGATTTAGCAGTGAAATACACATAAATATTAGGAGAATTTTTGTTCAGATATTATCTACTAACTTAAGAGGAATATATCAGGAAAGGCAAAGAAGCTAGGCTGTCATACTTATCCTTGCTTCTCTACTTATGGCTCATTTTGCACATGTTAGTCTCTGAAGAGTGATCCGTGGTGCATTGCCTCTCTGCAAGCATTGCAGGGATGGCTGACTGATTTAATACTGCCGAATGCCTGTTTTTTTTTTTTTTTAAACAGAGGAGTGCAGTTTTGTATGGGAATATTGTGCCGCAACCATGAGCCTAGTGTTTGGCTTATGATTGCAGTGGGACCCCATTTTCATCAGTATGAGCAGTACTGCCACCAGAAATGACAAAATGGCTCATTTTTGCATCCATTGGATGCATAAAACCCTGTCTGGCTGTCCTTACAGCTTAAAGGAGAAGTATTGGCAAAGCTCTTTTGCCCATACTTCTCCTATGAATCACAGGAGTGCACTTAGTTCTAAACTCTTGTGACCCAAATTCAGTCAATAGAGGGCTAAAGCTTGCTATCGGCTGACACCACAGATCTGACCTAGGCTCTGCAGTGATCCCAACAATAATGTTGGTATCTACACAGATGCTTTGCTGGCACAGGCTGTCAGAGAGCCACTGAGAACCTGAACCAGCCCTTCTTGTCCCTCAATGGTGAGTGCTGGAGGGGCAGCACAGAGACGGTGACTGGCAGTCATCACTCTCTGTGTGGTGAGGACTGAAAACAGTCTTTGATTGCTCGGTTCTCGGTGTAAAGGTGGCAGGGTTGCAGATGCAGCATTGAATCAATCCTGCATTCACCTAGGTGAGTATACTTTTTTTTTTATAATCCTCACTCTTTTAAGGGGGGGTGGTAAAAATGTGCCTCAACCATCTGTTTTGATCCCATCCCCCAACTGCAGGTGTAAACTGAGGCTTAGTGAGTCGCTGATCTAGAACAATTATTGGTATAGGTGGTGTCTCATAAACACCTAATATGCAGATTCTTGGTGTAGGTAAATGACTCACCAAGTAGAGGATAAAGACTGAAGATGACAGACCTGCAGCAAGCTCCTCTAAAAATAATTCAGCAGTGGCAGCTCCCACCTTAGAGGCGAGGTTATCATTATCCAGTGCCTTCAATTTTGGTTTGTGAACTCTGTGAGCTTGTCTTTGAGATAGACAGATGGCAGCACATTGCAGGTACAGTATTTAGGCACAAAGTCTTCTGATCACTGTTTAAAGAAAGATCAAACCTTACTAGGTTCTTTTTTCACGCAAATGTGCATGTCATGAAAGCTCTCCACGACAAGTTATCTTATCTTTGCATTGAACCGTGGGAATCTGAAAATATCCACATTAGAGAAGATAACCATTAACAGTCCCATAATCACAAGTAATTCAGGCCTCTCTGACCTCTCTGGGAGGTGAAAATAAGCATTTCCGGGAGTAAGAAGTGAAGTGTTCCAACACGAGCAGATATCTCTCCCTACCTGTCACTGTCAAAGATGTACGTGTGTGTGCGTGTCTAAAGATGGGCTGTGACTCACTGAAACGTCTATGAATAAAACCTTAGTTTATTTATGTTCTTTTCAGTACTTGTAAGTATTAATGGTACCCAGTACTCCAAACTTAAGATTACTGTCATCCATTTTTTCAGTAATTAAAGGAATCACGTAATGATTTGGATGCAGTATCCACAAAGGTTAGAAGAAATAATGGCAATGCCTCATCAGAAGAAAAAATTATATTGTTGGAATTTTTTTATCTGTGAATCTTTTTTCCTGACCATAAGAACAGTGGCAATGTATCTGCAGAGCTAAAAAAAAAAAAAAAGCATTTATATTCATAATGTGTAACAAATGCTTGTGGATATGAGTGATTTAGCTCCGGGCACCACCATCAGAGCAGAATTTTAGATCTGTTGAAAATTTTCCTTCTTTCAGTCCAGTGACCAGCGTGAATCCACAGATCACACACTTTCAGACATGAGATGGAAGCATGCATGCCTATGACAGGCTTTTGGTCAAAGAAAGGTCTTCAGATAGTCTTGCTGTTTCCTAAGATATGAATGCCACCTAAGGTCTGTAGGTACCTTTAAAAGCGAAGTGACCATGAGCAGATCTGTAATCTGCAAAGAACACAATGTTAAAATATAGCTACAATTGGCACCGTTCATGGGACACACTCATTATCTATCCCTTTATTGCAAAAAAGGAGGTGGAAGGAGCTGAAATCATTAAAATAAGTAAAACGCAAGCTGATAAAGCTCTTTTTATCTTTCTTCCGTAGTTTAAACTATAAATTCAGGTTAATGGGAAAAGACCAGTACTAATTTTATGAAGATGTTCTGCAGATTAGTAGCTTCTTCAGCAGAAGGGCAGAGGCTGTCAGTGGCAGTATAGGAAAAAATATAGACACTGCAAAGGAAGGGTAGAATCTCCCCATAAACTGCTGCAAAAGAAATATAGGCCTAGAGCTGTGATGAGAGACATACCAGCATTTTCTTTGCAGAAAATCATATATCAACATCACGCTTATTTAAAAAGCTAGTGCAAAGTGTAATGATGATGTAGAAGTTCAATAAGCCCTAGCAACCAATAAGAATTTACCCCCTTGCTTATAGTAACCCAAAATTGAAACATCTGCTATGAATTTAATACATTCTTCCCTTTGCTCAGCAATAAGGAAGTATAAGGAGCAAAGACAATCTACAAAGTGAAGAACCCAAAGCAACCAAATGCTCATCGTTGTTCTGCATTCTGAACAATGATGAGCTGCAAATGCAGTTGCCTTCTGCGCTAGATACGACTTCTGTAGTCATACCAGCTAAGACATTATTTCTGATTGGTTACCATGGAATACTCTATCTTGCCTATTGTCTCCACTCCTGCATTACACTGTTCCTTAAAATAATGAAAAGAGCTTGGATTTCAAAAGTTATCATACTTTGCCTTATTTCAGCAGCCCAAATGGAGATTCCATGTTGTTTCTTTTATTTTTTTTAAACTATGGTAGATCTTTAAATGATGGAATTTGGCAGACACAGAACACTCTGATTATGTTTGAATAGGAAAGTTGAGAACATAAAAGAAGATACATTTTAATCCTAAGCTTGTATTTTAGATCACAAAAGTCCTAAAGGACTTCCACTGTGAATGTACTGTATATGGTATGTATTGTATGTGTGTGTAGGAATTAATACAGCTTGCCTGCATACAGACCAGAAAAGGATACCATTTATAAATATAAAGTAGAACTCATTAAAAAAACATGTTGGAGGTTTTGCCCAAAGCTACCAGTTGCTAAAAGGTGTCATATTTTCACAACAAGCTGGAAAAATAAACCTGACATCATATTTGCTACTGTCAGTAAACCCCTATTCTTTATTTTCTCCAGCTGTTATAAATAAACCCTTAGGTTCATTTTTCAACTCAGAATCATTTCTTTATCACATACTCTTCTTTTGTTCTTTTACTTACTAAGGCAAAAATCAATAACCTATAGCAACCAATCAGGAATCAACTTTTATTGTTCTCGCTGCTTGTGTAAGTTTGTTATATAGTGTCTGAATATCTGCAATATGTGGAAGCTGTATAATTTGTTTCTCCCTAATCTACCAGAGTCTCTGTTTTGGTCTGCATGTTTGTCTCTTACTGTGTCTTGTAAGATGGTGTCTTTTTTTAATAATCCACAAATGGAACTAGTTAAGCAGAGCATGCAATGCTCCATTATCTGTGATTAATATGATACTATATAACAGTGATATAGATATAAATAGCTGCCCTCAGATCCCCTGTGTGCTGTCTCAGCCCATCAGTGCTTCAGCTATATCCTCATGCATTGCTGATATGGAATGTGGCCTGAGTTGGGATATCTCTCTCTTCTCCAAACTGACAGTTTAATTGAAAAGTTTCACGCTGCAGTGGCCAAAACGCCACATCCAGAAACTGTCAGGTCTACACTGGGTAGAGGAAATTACTTTAATTGCTCTTTTTTTATCTATTAACTCTTGTTTTACCAGGATGCTTCAAACTGCTTATATAACACACCTTCGTGTAGCATCAAAAGTGTTCAAAAGATTGCAGTTGAACCATTCACAGATGAAACGTGCAGGAGGCAGATGTGTTAGCTACACTAGAGGCAAAATTAAATGTCTTCTATTTAATTTGATAAGACAGAGCAACATAATAGAAGAAACTTAAAGTACTTCCAGAATTCAATGCTGTTTGGTCACTATTGGTGGTCTTAAGGGTAGGATATTGGCATACCTTTAGGCTTTGCTTTGAATAAAATGCAAGCTTTGTCCATGCAGAGCAGAGCAAGTTTTCTTTAATGCCGTCACCTCCAATAGCACATAGAGACCAATATTGCAATCTCTACCAATCAGTCCAGCCACATTAAGCAAGATGAGAAAACTCTCTAAAAGCTTTGAGTTACTCTATTTAGAACTTCCTCAAGGCTGAGGACTCTCCCTCTACCCATGTATTACAGACAGAGCCAATCACCTAGTACCAGCTCTGTCATATGAGAGGAAGGAAAGTGGCCTATATGCTCCTAAATTTCTGGATGTACCAGGTATCATCTTAACTTATCGTGGCACAACAGAGAGATGGAAAAGAAAGATAAGTGTGTGTTGCCAGATGTGATTGGGGCAATAGAGCAAACATATGTTTTTCCCTTCAGTTTGGTATATTGTAAATTGGTTCCATGAAGTGCATTAGCAGTTTTTCCTTGTGATATTAATAATTGTTGTGTTGGTATATATAGAATTGGTGTTAGATTTAGGTTAAATATTAAGGGGCATGTTTATAACACAGATTTCAAGCTTTATAAATACATTCTATTTAGATTGAGCTTAAAGTGATTGTAACTTCATATTGGTTTTCTTTAAAGTAACAAACATGTTGTATTTACCTATTCAGCCCCAGTCCTCCTCTTATTGTGTCCCCCACCTCCTGGCTCCTACCCCCACTGAGTGCACACCATAGCAAGCCTCTTGCATTCTAGGGGCACTCTTTTGGGTTGACCCTCAGCTGGGTCTGTGTGTCCAGAGATGCACAGAGCATGGCTTGTCCCAACCCCTGGCTCCCTCCTCACTGCCTGGGATTGACAGTGCTGGATAGAGATCGGGCTCAGCTAAGTATAGGGAGGGTGCATACAGGAGGTTGTTTACCTTAATGTAGAGAATGCATTAAATACAAGACCTTCAGCCTTTAGAACCACTTTAAAGTGGTTCTAAAGGCTCAAGGTTTTTTACATTTATTCATTCTATGGATAAAGATAAAAACGTTCTGTGTATAGTAGGACCCCCTAACACTTACCTGAGCCCCCTCTTGATCCAGCAATATCCACGAGAGCCTTGGTTCTCCAGGAAATCTCACTCCTGATTGGCCAATCAGGGGAGAGGGGCGGGGCCAATCTGTGGCTCTCTGTGTGAATGGACACACAGAGCCATAGCTTAGGAGCTGCTTGCTGTGGGGCCCCGAACAGGAGGGAGGGGCCAGAAGTGACGGTGAGGGACCTGAGAAGAGGAGGATCTAGACTGCTCTGTGTAAAACCATTGTACAGAGCAGGTAAGTATGACATGTTTGTTATTAAAAAAAAAAAAAAAAAAAAACAAGACTTTAGTATCACTTTAAGGATAACATTTGTCGGTCAGTTTGATGTTAAAGGTTGGGTTTAAGAGTTATTGTCACCAACTTTTTGAGGTGCAATGTGAATGAATATTTTGGATTTTCTAAATATATAACATATAAAATAAAAAATGACAATTTTACAAAGCTCCAAAAAAAGCATTCTGTAGAAAGGTACTGGGCAACAACATTCCAATATGTAAAAGAACCAAAAAGCTCTGTCCATGTTTGTATAGGACTTGGACTTGGGTTGGACTTTTCTATTTTCCTATTGTGATTGGTGTCCTTAAATAAAATGGAATACCACTATTGAAAAATGTATGATAAGCACACATTAGTATATCTTTATGAGAGGATGCAAATGAAAGGGATTGGGCAATGATCCTGTGTGGTAAGTGACCAGCAGTATCTCATAAAGTTGTGTCTGAATCTTTCTGAGTCATTGGTGTAAAGAAAAACTGGTAACAAAGCTGTGGCTATACAATACAACCCCATTCAAATTTTGAGGAAAAAAAATCTCCAGTCATTCATAGATTTGAATTTCTGTTCCAGTGTGCGTCCATTTTTCCTTTATATAATAGCCAAGCAGGTGTGAGCTGGGAAAATACTGGTTCCACTAATTCAGCAGTAATCTCCTCTTTGGTGCTATTCATCATGAGGTGTAGTGAAGAAGACAAACACAACATCTTACAGGGTGTCTGGTCAAGTACTGCCTATCAGATGCTTTGCAGATAGTAGGGAAATGTGTTCACAGGCTACACTTAATGAGTTCAGCAGCTGTTCTTTGTTTTAAAACAATATCCAGCTTTCCATATTAACAAGAGTTCCTTTTTAGCTTTTACTGCATCAGATACAGATGCATGTATCTAAAATAGGGTGCTGTTTGCATTATATATCCAGTTTTCTAGTGTCTACTGTTTATCACAATTATAATTGCAGCCAATGTTTGTGAATAGCACATAGGTCTAAGCACAGGCTTCAGTCTATAAACATTGCTTTGCATGAATCTTCATTTAGATCAAGAAGAAAAAAAAAAAAAAACGTGCTTTAAGTTTCAAAATAGCCACTGAATGAACTGTACTTCTACATAAATCTATTTTTTCCTTTTTCTCTCAAGGGAAAACTGTCTCCGATCATAATGAACTAGTTTCTACACCTTCAACAGAATGACTATCATCATTTGTTTTAAAACAAATTACAGAGCACAGTATGTATGCAGTGCACATTTTATGTTTTGCTGTCATTATTTCAATTGACGGCTAATGCTTTTCTTTCGTAAGTATCGTCCTTTAGCAGTAATTTGCTGCATGGTATTTAAAGTTATTCTTTTTCTGAGTTTATTCTGTTAGAGGCCGATGTGAAAGAGGGCCACATAACCTAAACAATCCCTTCTGTCACATGACATTGGAATGTTATTAACATTAATGACGCTATTTATGGTGAGACAGATCACTTAGTAACCCTGTCCTGATGATAAAGTATCAGCTTCCTAATCATTAAACCACACCTTTCCTTGTACCCTCAAAGCTTGAGTCCCTTCCTTGCTGCATGGGTAGCAGCATAAAAAAAGCAGTATGAGTGCCAAGCTGAAGCTGGCACCTTACCCACTTCAAGTAAGTAGCTTCCTAGGAAAAGGGAGGGGGCACAGGAAGCTGTCCTGTATGAATTCAGTACTGACACCCATTTTCTGAAGGTCCATGCTACCATTTGCATCCCAGTATTACCCTGTTGTTTGTATTTGCAGTCCACCCATCCACTCCTAAAGACTACACACAAGTGCAATGAATTGTATTCACCCACTGAACAAATCACAGTCATGAGATGGTAGCTGCTTTGCATGTGGAGCAGGCAGGCTGCCTGAGTGTGTCTGCTTTTGTCAGTCCAATTCTCTCTCACTGCTAAATCTCTGAAGCCAGAGAAAGGAATATACATTTTTTTTCCTTCAGCTGCAGGATGGCTCTTGCTGCATCTGTCTTTCCTTCTCCATAAGCCCCAGGGAGCTCCTGATTTCCTATGTCTGGGATTCCACTCCACAGCTTTGCTAAGGACCAGTTGATAGCATCAATGAGGACTGCATCTAAGCATCTAGTCTCCAGCAGGTGAATGGGACTGGAGAGACCAGTACTACACATGTAAATGAAGAAGAAGCTTTTTTTTGTGGTTAGTAGAAGCATCTCCTAACCTTTGATTTCAGCTGCTGGGGCTTGGGGATAGTCTGCTAACATGTGCAGTGCAGAGGCATTCAACTGTGACTGTCTTGGGCTATCACTGGAATCTTAAAAACCGCCAAGGAAGTCCCAGGGAATCCCATATTAACTAAACTTCGTGGGGATTTTGTTTCTAACAATGACACATTACTGGCTCTCTTTTTGGAGTATGGTTTTAAAATACTGGGCAGTTTTGTTCTGCTACATCGTCTGGCTTCAGGACTGTCAAGGAATGCCACACGTTATTCGCATAGGTAAGTGTCTGCAATTCTTCTTTCGCTTGCACCTTTACCGACCTTGTGTGCCAGGGGGATGCAGCAGTAAAATGTCAAGCTGTGTTGATCTTTGTTTTACTGAAAGGGTTAACTGCGTGATTCCCTCTGGAGGAACGTCTTTGAGATTGTTCGTTGCAAACTCTAGATTGAAAAAGACGACTTATAAGGGGACACCAACTGTCCGGGTTTCCCGACTGTCCAGAGTCTACATTTTGATGACATCTGCGTACACCTGCCTAGCTTTATCAGTCCTTCACTGCAGTTTATTTGAGCTGTCCCTAAGGACACAGATATAGGCTGCGACTGTGCCCATAGATCTGCATGCAGGTGGAATCGTACAGCATGTCTGCTGATGCTCTCAGCCTGGTTTGCACCATTTAAAACAGTACTTTATTAAAAAGTTGCTTATATGAACACAGAATGTATCATTTGTTATTCTCTGCAAGGGAATTCGGCATTGAAAGGGTAAGGCTTTTGAGAGCACAAAGCAAGCGCTGTAGTTTGAGCTTTGAGATACTGTCATAGCGTTCTATGAACAGATGTCTAGTTTCGAAACAAAGTGGCAATGTTTTCACCTATTGTCTTCAGCGATGCTCCAGATCAGCTGTGAATTATTCTTTCTGTGCTGTCTTCAGCTTTGTGTTGTTGCTTCCTGAAAACTGTGATAGTCTGTGATAAGTCACGCAGTTGTTTCCCCCCTTCATAGCAGATTAACTTTATGTTATTCATCCACGGGCAGCCAAAAGGATATGTGGGAAGCTTCCCAGCTAAAGAAAAAAAAAATCCTGTTAAGGTTATAGACTGTGCTGTCTGTTCATTTATTGACCTTGGGGGTCCACTAATCTCCTGGCTCCCCAAGGACAGACTATACTAAATTAGGTTAACAGCTGCATTTCACTGAGTATTGAAATAGGACTCTTCCACCTATACCCACACAGCCTGTGATGATGACAATTTGGAGTATAAGAGGTTTATATTTGAAATCTATCCACAGCTTTCATTGCTATCAAGGCCTGCAATGTAACAAGGGTGTAATCTACTTTCTGAACAGTTGCTTAAGAAAAAAATTCTTGATACTCCTAAGAAGAGATTTTATTTCTCTAGAAGTATATGTTGATATGGTTGAACTTTAAAAGTGAATACTTAGCGTATGTATGTTTTATAGCATTGTGAGTTTTCATTAAACGCAATAAGATATACATCTTACATATTTTACCTTAAAGAAGTACTTAAAGAAATACAAAAGGGTTAAAATCTCCTGATTTTACTAATAACATATACGGTTTCTAAAATATGTACACACATATATATATATATATATATATATATATATATTTATTTATTTATTTATTTTTTGTCCCTTGTTTTAGTAAGTCGGTAAAAACAAAGTTCAGTTTTGTCAATGTCAGGTCTTGAAGCAGGAAAATCTATGTGCAGTTATGCCATACTCCAATGGATCTTCAGTTTATGAAATAGATTTTATCATCGACAATGTATTTTATAGGTCTTTTATAACTGACAAAGAAAAAACATACCCAGAAAGCATTTTTTTTTCTTTGTCTTTTTCAGCGCTGAGGCAGGTGGTGGAAAAGACACACTTTCCAAGCAATTTATAAACCCCAAATCAAAGATAAATCCATTTAAACACTTGGTTAAAGTAGAGTTTTGTTAGTTCATCACAATATATTTTTTGACATATAATGTTTGACAGTGTTCAGTATGTGATTTCATTGTAGCATAACTGACAAATAGAGTGAGTCCTATTTGATATGAGTTTTATGAGCTTTATGTATTATTTTGTGATTAACCCAAATAATAGGCAGACATTTTTTGGGGGGGCTTTTGAACTACAACTAGTTAAATAATTTCAGAGAAAAGGCCATGTGTTGGATTTGTGGCTGGATAAAAGCCGCTTCAGGAAAAGATGACCGCAAGAAGTTTGTTTTTTTAATAACCTAGTAACTTAATCACTCTATGCTGCATATATGCTTGAAAGGCAAAGTATTTTCACACCATTACACTGTAAAACAGCAACACATGTTTATATCATAGTATTGAGTTTTAGGTCGTGATATGACCATTCAAAAATAAATCTCAAATGTGATTGGGAATCCTTCTATGAGCCAAAACTGGACTTCTTTGATTTTCATTTTCTGGGTTAATAACCTGTTGGTCCCAATATAACTGATGAAGACACAGTTATATGGCTTTTAAGAATAAAAACTCGATGTAGCTTGTTAACAATCTGGAGGTCGTGCAACAGCAGGAGTTGATAGTGATAGTTCATCATCAGAGGTCACAGAGGAGAAAGAGGCTTGGGGCTTCCACCTGACTGGCATGTTAAAGAGAAAAATGTCTGTCTGTACACTTTATAACTGAATAAAAGTATGTTCACATGGCTAGCCTTGTCAGCTTTCTCTTGTATGAGTAACAATATTAAACATCATGGGTCTTTGTTAGAGATGTATTCTTGTTTCATAAAAGAAATAAAACTTCATGATGGATATAAAACGACAGTTAAATGGAAAATACCATTCTCAGAATGTTCAACTATATCATATTACTTAGCCCTAAATAGGTATACATTGACATTATTCTTAATGTAAGTTTTAGTGCACTGCCAATTGTTGGTTTCCAACTGAAAAACGACAATTTATGTATTTTTGATTCGGTAAAGGAAGATCCAATTCTAATTCTTTAAGCACATCTTTATAAATTGCTTTGCTTGCTTGGTTGGAGAACAGTTTATAGCTAATGGATAAGGCTTATTATAAGAGGTGATCACCGCCATTTATAAGATCATTAAAAAACCTCTACAAGGTTATGACTCGCTTCTATTCTTACACAAGATTTGCATTTCTTGAGGAGTTTGAAAAGACGTAATACATGAGATCAGGTCTCCTACACATATTCCTGATGAATTCTCCCAACAATATTACAACCTATCAAACCCATTTGTGTCACAGGAAGAACGCCCTTACACGCTAATATATGCAGCATGTAGTATGCTCTCTGCTGTCACTACTGTAAATGCACATAATTAATACAGACTATAAATACACTACGTAGGGTTCAAACTTCAAATATTATTTGACAGGATAGATGTGAATGATGAAAGTCGGGTTACAAATAAATGATTAATATGTTGTCAAGGTTGGGACCCTGATGCTTATCTATCTGTCTTTACCACACTCTTACTTCCTAATGCTCCTTGAGATCTCAAGGTTCATTTATACAGTCTGGCTCTTTGTATCCATCTGGCCTCATTTCACTACATTTCATTCTTTTTTTTATAGTACATGCACCCTAAGCATCAATGAATTAAAGTATGTGCACTTCTGTTATTCCTCTATTCCCTTACTATGGTCACTGAAAGACAAAGGCCCCCAATTTCCACCTTCTTACAGTTTGCGTGTAAAGAATAAATTCTCCAATACCCTCAAGTCAGGCTACACAGGGATTTCTGTTCATGTTTTTATGCAGAACGGATATTCTGATTTCCATCAAATATTATTACAGATATTGAAAAGCAATGATCTGTATTTTATACAGTAACCTCTTTTTCATGAAGGATAAGCATTTCATTGTTAGTGCTGCATAGGCTAAGAAGAAATGTCAATAGGACAAGAAAAAAACTACAAATACAGTATTTCCTTGATGGACCATCTACAGGTAATGGTAATTTCTTGCTCACGTCCTTTAAAAAAAAAAAAAAAATATATATATATATATATATATATATATATATATATATATATTTTATATATTTTTTTTTCAGGTATAGGGTATAAGCTAAAATATACCTTTTTGTCATCTTTTGAAGCTTTTAGAAACAGAAATGTATTTTCTTAGCAAAGATATAAAGATAAAATTTAGCTAAATGCGTAATTTTCTTATGAATTCCTATATTTGTGTCCTTGCGGAAAAAAAAATTGTAACCAGGACAAATACATAGACATCCAAGAATTTCTGTCATTACAATAGCAAACTCTTACACCACTTGTCCTGTAAGTCCTGCTGTACAAGGAGCATACCAATACTGCCATAGGTTTTAATACCAGAGGTCAGCATATTGGAAAGGCTGTCATGTGATATCATGCACGTGCACCTCCCACATTGTTGCTGTTCATATAGAGGGTTCTGGCTAACCCTGTATATAGTAGGCACTACCTAAATCCTTCAGTAGCAGAGCAACAATGCGTATACACCATTTGAGGTTTCTCAACAGCGGGCAATACAGCCACACCTTGACAACTCATTGGGATGGCTAATTTGTTGTCTCCATATCAAGGATCGGTGTTAGGGAACATTACAGAGGTATATTTTGGACTTTTGTTAGCCAGAAGTGTTATTACTTGCAAAACCCAACTGGACCTATTATCCATCATCCTTACCACTTTTACCAACAAGAGCAAGAACATTGGATCTACTGTTTCCAGCTATCATCTTTGATGTGCATTTAGCTGCTGTTGTACAGATGATACTGCTGTTAAACCTTTTTGATACTCCATTTATTGTTGCCTTTTTTTCCCTTGGCATTGGAGTATTTTTATCTGTGTGTAATTTTTATTACGACATTTAAATAAAAAAAAAGTCAAAAACCAACAGCTTTCCATTGTTAGTTAGGATCTGATTGTTTTGGTGAACAACTATTTATTTGAAAGATGTGGGATGAGGATACATGGATAAGGGTTTTTTATGTATTTTCAAGCAAAAAAAAAGACCTATTCCTAGTATGAGAAATGCAGACTTGAAGGCATGCTGCCCTTCAAATCAGAGCTTTAACTGCCAGCAGCTCAATCATTACATGCAATATCAGGTTAACCGTAAGCCTTTCAATATTCAAATTTAATGGAATACTAAATTCAGCATGAGCATAGCCATTCTGAAAGGTTAGCTCTTTGTGAGCAACTGATTCCTTGCTGCTTTTGGCTATGGAGACACATTTCAGTAGGAAGCACCCGTTACTGTTTTTCCTCTGCTGATTACTCAGCAAGAGCAGGTTGAATGTGATTGGTAAGGGTGATTTTTAATTTTTCTTTTATTCCACGAGGTCTACAGCCAGTCAGTGATAACACTTTTGAAAGATTGATATCAGAAAGGTGAGAATTTATACTCTATATCACCATCTGGTGGGAGCAACATAAAATGAAAAATGGAACATAAAAGTGTATCTAAACCTAACAATGAAAATGGAATACATTGCAGCTTACCAGCCCATAGATTTGGTGGCTGCCTTATTTTTTTTTCTTTTTTTCAGGCTTTTTTTTTCTGAATTTTTCCCTTCTGATTATGCCAGCAACACATTTTCTGTACTAAGATAACACCTCTCATTCACCGTACTGTATCTATGGAGCAGTTGTTTCATCATCCTAAGACAGGAAATATTTCAGTTTCTGTTTTGGAGCCATAGAACACCTCCTCCTCTCCTCTTAGACAAAACATAGGGGAAGGTGTTCTTTAGTGCACATAGAGAGCTGAGAATGATACTAATAAGGGTGCATAACAAGCACCGAACAGAGGAAGTTATCAGCATGTTAGATTTCCGGCAGGATCAGCTGGAATTTTATGCCATTATTTAATATATACAATATAATAAGACACTCTCAATGAAATATTTAACAGACCAACAGGGTGCAAACAAGAGCAGATTATTGTTAAGGTTTACATACATTCTAAACCAGTGTTTCTCACCCAGGGTTCCATGGAACCCTAGGTTTAGTCTAGACGTTGTCAGGGGTTCCTTGAGCAATGCCTCTTAGTTAGGTTCCCACTGACACCATTGATCATTTTAGCTGTATCTGTAAGAGGGCATTTCTTCTCAATGACCACAAGTGCAAGGAGCACCATGTTCACCGACCATCACATTAATGTATCATGAGTTGTAGATATAGAAATTTTGTAGCAGAGGTTCCCTAAGACAGGAAAATTATTTCAAGGTTGAGGCAGCACAGTGGCTAAATGGTTAGCACTTCGGCCTGGCAGTACTAGGGTCGTTGGCTTGAATCCCAGCCATGGCACATCCTGCCTGGAGTTTGCATGTTCTCCCTGTGCCTGTGTGGGTTTCCTCTGGGTACTCTGGTTTCCTCCCACACTCCAAAGCCATGCTGGTAGGTTAATTGGATCCTGTCTAAATTGGCCCTTGTATATTAATGTGAGTTAGGGACCTTGAGGGTAAGGGGCTGATGTGAATGTACAATATATATGTAAATCGCTGCATAAATTGACAGCGCTATATAAGTACCTGAAATAAATAAATAAAAATAAAAGACTGCTCTAAATGTTGAAGTATTTATTTAATAATAATAATTAAAAAAATGTATATATATACACACATGGTAACATCATAGATAGATAGATAGATAGATAGATAGATAGATAGATAGATAGATAGATTTATGACGTTACCATGTCAAATAAGAGGCAATTTTGCTAATGTAGTAGTATCTCAAAGATGACGCAAAGGAGAAGGTTTACTAGAACTGGAGAGTGCAACATCTGGTGCAGCTGTGCATAGAAGCCAATCAGCTTCCAGCTTTTATTGGCAAAGCTTAATTGAACAAGCTGAAGTTAGAGGCTGATTGGCTACCATTCACAGCTGCAGCAGATTCTGAGTGCTCTAGTTTTAGTAAATCTCCTCCAATACATTGTTTCGAGAGAACAGGCATTTTTTTCCCTAAATTAAACACTAGAGGAGCTCTTCTATTTCAGCTTGGAATTATTATTAAATGACCCCCGTAGAGGAGGCTGTATGGATTTACACACGTTAAAGAAGATGTGAACGGAAAAAAAGCCTGCCATTGCTAAACTGTCCTTTTGACAATGCTACATCTCTGGCTAATATGTCAGTTTGATTCAGCACTCCCACTGCGTCACTAATGCAGAACACCTGTGCTGATCAGGAGAGCTGACTTTTTCTAGGACAACACTAGCTGCATGATTGTTCAGTGACTCATTAAGTATAAGACAGCCAACCACCTAGCATTTTCTAAAGAAGGTCACCTCGGCACAGGCTTCCTTTAATAAAGTATATAAGTAAAGTATCAGTTGATTACGAACAGTGAATTATTCTGATGCTCAATAGCTAGCATCTAATGCTAAAATGAATTAAATGCATTTATGGTTGGTAGCCAGTAGAGGAAAAAGTAAGTCATTCCTTGTTGTTATTAAGTTTGTGGTATATTTATTTTACTTTGTATGATTTTTAATATTTTAAATTATTCAGATTGCATTTTGAATCCAAATTACCATCGCATTTCCTGAGTGCATAAGGAGATGCATGTACCTTTCTTTCCAAATCACTAAGTGAATCGTTTTAATCATTGCTGATTGGCTATGCCTTCTTGTGGTTGACTGGACATTTTTATCAGTTCATTGATTACTTACAGTACATTGGGAATAGGTCACGGACCAAATAACCTCATTTGACAAGTGGATCAATTCAGATTGAATCACTTCATTTAACAAGTGGATCAATTTAGATTCTGTCAACTTAAGGCACTCAATCTAAGGAGCCAGTGTTATTTTTTTTTCCTCACTTAACTGAATGTGTCATTTAGATGTATCAAGATTAAAATATGTCCTTTCACTCTTCTGTCATGCATGTTTCTGGTGCCAAATGAGATTTCTTGTGCTTTTATTGATGGTTTTATTCTATATGGATCGTCCCTAATGTAGGCATATCGTGAACGGTATAAAAAAGCTGTATTAGGGCTAAGTCATTAAAAAAAAAAAAAATCACACATGATGAATCTAGAAATAGTACAGTATGAACCATTAAATGTCACTCAATTGAATTCAAAGTGGATCTTTTAACTGTGTGGCAATGCAGTTTTCTATAAGTCGCAATAATTCAGCTGATTCAAATCAGCATAATTATAAGACAGATAAAAATAAAAGCTGCATATTTGCCTCTTTAATTTCATTACATTTAATCTCAACTGCTAGACTGGGTCCTGCATAAGTCACTTTGACTATATGCTAAATCAAGGTAGTGTTCTTCACTGAGGAGCATGGTTGACTCTTTCATGAGTCAGATAAAGTGCTCTAGTATGTGTGGTCTTGGCAGCTGAGATATACAATTGACATTTTGGCATAGGAACTGCTCTGGGGACAGTGTAAAAGTTTAATAGCAATAATCACCATATGCAAAGGGCATTTCCTTTCAGTGGTCATATCCCTATGCAGAGTTATGGCTATATAGGTTTATAAGCCATTTACAATAAAAATTTACCTTTATCAGTCTAAGCTATATGATAGCCAGGAAGCTGATGTTGCCATCATATACCCATGGCTCCTAGTTGCTATGTAATGCAAATTAGACGTGAAGTAAAAAAGAACATCTATAGTGTCAATTGTACCTATGTGGTACCCTGAAAATGGTACTTGCTGTATTGCATTTCATAAACACTTTGTGACTTCCTGGCATGCAACTGTGTCTAGAAATTGCTGTTCTACAGCCTAATAGCTATAGATAAATTTGCAGCGTGAGATCACCTTAGGCAATGCAGCTAGTCTCACAAGATTTAGAGTTAGATTATGCAATGTCGAGTCTGTTCTGAATACTGTTCTTCCTGGAAAAAAAGCTGTACAGGATGACAGGCAGTGCAAGTATCTGCCTGCTTCTTCTTCTGTAGATCTGTGCTTCCCTAACTCTCTTGATGCTTCAGATTCATTACCCCACCAGTAATCAGATCACCATTCATCAGCAGAGCAGCTCAGATAAAAGGAAGCAAGCTCTGCTCTTCTACCAGGATATCCACCTCTAAAAGGAAGACACAGTACAGAACAAGGCGTGGTAAACCAGCAATAGGGAAAAGATCCACTTCAGGCAGCCTATAGGCAATTCCTACTAGCCCATTACCCTCTGCTTGCCTTTTTTGGTCACAGATTCTACAGTAGAGGTCATCACCAAACCACTAAAGTTCATTGAAGTTATCCACAGAAAGGAGAATTAATGAAACATGTAGTAATTCTGAAATTTAAAGTGGTTGTAAACCTCTGACATGAAATATTAACAAAACACATCCTTCTATACGGTATACTTGTCTATATCCAATACACTGAGTGTTATTTCTCTCAGTTGCCTCATGTCTCTGTTATCTGCATAAGTCACTTCTGATAACATTTCCCAACTCCAAGTTAATTGGTGATGGGGAAGGAGAGCTCCAGCACACAGTCTGTGATTGACAACCACAACTGTGCTTGTTCTCTGTGTACAGTGAGGAGGGGGGTGTTTCCCTTCCCTCCAATCAGGCCTCAGAGCTTTCCTCACTGAGCTCAGCATTGTGAAACTTCATATTCCCGCCCTTGCTTTTCAGAGCTGACAGATGCTGTGTAAAATGTGCACTTTGGAAGGCTGTAGAGAAGAACTAAAGATAAACAGGTACAACTTATATAGGAGGCTTTGCTTCATTCCTGTGAGTCACTGGAAGTTAATCACTTTAATGGGTATATGTAAGGGTTTACTACTTTAAGGAAAAGGTTGCAGTAGCTGGTAAGAGAACAGCAGATATGCTGTAGAATTTCCAAACTGAAATTGACCCTTAGTTTAGATCCTGTTGTGAAAGACTATTGGCAGATCTAGCTCTTGGGAGTACTATAAATACTAGATGTATGCAACACTTTTTTTGTAAATGCCTTATCATTTTTTCTGAGGAATCAAAAATATATAGGGGTCGATTTACTAAAGGCTGTTCACTTTGCAAGGGAAGTTTCACTTTCCCGGGGAATTTATCGTATAGCTTTGTGAATGCAATGAAGCTTCCTTTTGTAAAAAATACCCAATCACATTCAAGGAGAATAAACCCAGTTGCATGCAAGAAAAATAAAAAAAAAACACTATTTTTGTTTTGCACATAATTAGATGATAAAGTCAGCAGAGCTTCACCTCCTTCATTAAGCTCATCAAATTCCCATGCATAGTGCAACTTTTCTTGCAAAGTGAACAGTCTATTTGCCTTTAGTAAATAAATCTTCAATAAACCAAATAGAATGACTGTAATATATTATAACGCGATGATCCAGACTTCATACTGAGATCAAATCTGGGTTTTACATTGTTCACCTTTGATAATGACATGAATTAGCGTCATTGCCAGCTTTCAATTGCACTATTTCAATAACAGCTAGGAGGGGGTCCTGCGCTGATCAATACAGGAGTCTGAATTAAAAGTCCAATTTTGGTTTAAGAGTAAAACCACTTTAGCTTCAAGAGCTACAAACTGTACCATTACTGGTCCATGCCTGCCAAACATTCTCTAAAAATGACCATGTGTAATCAAAATAAGTGTACTGCCCTTTATCTGTCCTACATTATAAATACTTAAGTCTTTTTTCCATTCAGTCAATAACATCCAAGAAAGAATCCATTATATGAATAAAGCTTGAATGTCCTTTCTCCTTTACTTTACTGGTTATTTTGTCTGTAATCTATATAATGATTTAATTGGGTACAAATGAGGTTAAGTTAACTGGTGTAAACAGCACAGCCTTGGCAGATACGTACATTTAAATAAAATGAATATGTACAAACGTACACGACTGACTTTAGCAGTGTGACTCTATATAAAATCCATTTCCCAAATGTGAGGTTTCACGTGAAGATTACTAAACCACTGGTCTAAAGTCATTTGCTTTTAGCTGGAAAAACCCCAAACATATTGATTTTCATTCAGGATCTGTCTGCTTCTACACTGGCACATACATAGAGGAATCTCCCAGAGACACGGTGACTGAAAGCTACCCGCAGTGGCTGAATCTGTAAAAATGTCAGCTTGGAGGGCATTGGAAGGTTAACGTTAGCATGTGCAAGAAGAGAAAGTGATGTTTTCACAATATTAAATGCCTAAAAGATATTAATATGTAACGGTGCTAAATAACAACACAGCAAATGTAATGCTTGATGACTTCACGATTTCTCATGCGTTTTTAACTGTATCTTGTATGTTGTAGCAAACTTCACACAAATGTACAACTAATAATAATAAACAGAAAGCGCCAATCATCAAAATAATTCTATAAAAAGCTGCAAACTTCTAACCCAAAAATATTGGTGAAAAAATAAAAACAACAAAATCAGAATGCGCTTATATCATATATCGTGCAAAACTGTGCAAAGATTATAAATATATATTGTAAAAAAGAGACCCCAGTGAATCTCTACATAAATTGTTCATATACAAAAGTCCAAAATCCCAAATTATTTCTTCTTAAATCAAATAAATCCACCGTGCTCAATCCACCACCAGATGAATGGAATAAACTCACCAGAGCTAGATGCTGATCAAATTATAAATCAGCACAAGCGTATTTGCTCTGGGAGCGATGAGAAAATCCAAGGAAGCACCCTCCTGTAATTAGAAATCCAGGCACCAGGAGCAATACTCCGCAACCACTCTACGATATGGCCAGGACTTTTTATACAGCGGTCATCCTCCAAACACATGATAGTATCACTCCAAAATAAAGAAAAGGCATGATGGTGCAGTACGTAAAAACTATGTATGTTTATTTAAAACTCATATTACTCACAAAGCAAGTGTCCACCTGACACTGGTATAACAAGCGATAGAGATGCACAAAAGCATGTAACGAACGAACGAACTCCGTTCACTGCGGACACCTCGCCGACAGTTGCCGGGAACGTCCTGACGTCATCCAATAGGCTCCGCCCTACGCGTTTCGTCACACTGACGTCCTCACGGAGCACCATCATGCCTTTTCTTTATTTTGGAGTGATACTATCATGTGTTTGGAGGATGACCGCTGTATAAAAAGTCCTGGCCATATCGTAGAGTGGTTGCGGAGTATTGCTCCTGGTGCCTGGATTTCTAATTACAGGAGGGTGCTTCCTTGGATTTTCTCATCGCTCCCAGAGCAAATACGCTTGTGCTGATTTATAATTTGATCAGCATCTAGCTCTGGTGAGTTTATTCCATTCATCTGGTGGTGGATTGAGCACGGTGGATTTATTTGATTTAAGAAGAAATAATTTGGGATTTTGGACTTTTGTATATGAACAATTTATGTAGAGATTCACTGGGGTCTCTTTTTTACAATATATATTTATAATCTTTGCACAGTTTTGCATGATATATGATATAAGCGCATTCTGATTTTGTTGTTTTTAAATGTACAACTAAGTAGTCCATTTTTCAAGGAAATGTCTGAACTTTTTTTGTGAAAACATTAAAGTGAAAAAGAAATAGCTTTTAGTTTATACGCTCCATCTTTAAACTATTTTGCCTTTCTCTGTTTTCAAATATTTAAAAAAAGTTGTCAACTCAACATTTCATATTCCTGATATGTGCCTGCTGTACCATGTACTTGTATGAAAACGGGTCCTGCTCTTTGTGCATTGCTTTCTTTGTGTGAAAGCCCTGGTGTTCCTGCCAGTCTCTCTGCTTTCCTATTACAAAACTGACCACACTATGCAGAAGAGCACAGTGTGGTCAGTTTTCTGGCTGTGGTGAGAACTCAGCCTGCTCTCCTCCAATGATCGGACTTGTCCTACCCCCCCCCCCCCCACAATCATTTACTTAGAAGATCAGTATCCTGCTGCTGCTCCTCTCTTAAGCAGCTGAGAATAGAGATTATGTGATCACTTACAAAAATGGGAAAAAAGGTATTTATAACGTTTTTATTTTTTTAGATCTATACACAAATGTTTTGCCTTTCATTTCTTTTTTTAAACTGAATGGGTTGTTTTACAAGGTTAGGGTTCACAAATACTTTAATATTTTATTTTTGCATAAAATGACATGCATTACCTCTATGTATGTCTAACCCCATCTGAGAAGGAAACAGATCATATTTCATGATAAATCAAGGAAGGGAAGAAAAGTGACATATTCTTAAAATTGAGATAGAAAATAAATGGCATAGTAGCTTGAGAAAGACTAGTAATTATTATAAGTAGACACTGTCTATGAAATAGAAATAGAAGAGAGAAATATAAAGCCTAACACCCCATTCACACTAGGTTTTTTCAAAAACGCGCTTTCAAAGTGTGAAAACAGAATCCTGTGGAGGGCCGTTTATCTCAAGGTACTCTTGATAAACCACTATCTACTCTATACAGGATCTTGCTCATTACTGACTCTCCCAAAATTGAAAGGTTGTGGGATCTCTGGAACGGGGATATTCCTTCCCTGAATAGAAAAGATTGGGAGGACTGTCTTGACTAATGCCCTAAACTGGTGGTCTCCTCTAAGGATTAACTAATCCAAACTAAATTCCTTCATTGCATATACTATACACCTATGGGACTACACAAAATGTACCGGACAGGGACCCAGAGTGCCCTCATTGCCAGATTTATTTGGGATCATACTTTCATATGTTTTGGGAATGTCCTAGAGTTAATGGCTTTTGGTCAGATGTTTTTGATCTTTATTACCCTTAGACTTCAGCTTTCGATCCCTAAAACTCCAGGGCTGGCCCTCTTAGGGATTCATGGTGGCAACCAGCATCTCCATCATAGTAAACTATTGATTTCTTACCTTTTATCCTATGTTAAGAAAGAAATCCTTTGTAAATGGACATCTACTGCATCCCCAGACATGTCCTCATAAGAAACCGTGATTAACACTGCTCTGCCCCTATACAAGCTGACATATATTTATTGTGGTTGTCCCTGGAAATACGATAAAGTTTGGCAGCCGTGGGTGTCCCAATCCGATAAGTCTGATTAGGTCCTTCCCTATCCAACAGCAAGTTTGGTGGTGCATGTGTGCCCCTTGTTTCTCTCCCCCCCTTCTTTTCCCCCTCCTTCTTCTTCCCCCCTCCCCATTAAATTCCCCCTCCCTGAGGAGTTAGAGCTAATCTTCATACTCCGACTGTTATGGTCGGACCCATGAATGATGTATTATATTCTGCATGTATTTATCTGGTGACACTGGATTTTTTCAGACATAATGCGTGATCCTTTTAAACTTCTATGTTATGCCGTGTCAAATGTTTTGTTTTTCTGTTCTAATGTTATATGTCCTTCCTTTTTTTAATAAAGCACTCCTGGTTGTTAAAAAGAAATTGTGAAAACACACAATTGCATTTTCAAGTGGCATTCATTTCAAACAAAATTGCGGGACACATGATGCCCAAAAAAGGTTTCGGAACCTTTTTTGGCCGCTGTGCATCCCGCAATTTTGTTTGCGCTATCGCAGTGCTTTTGTCACATGAAAAAACGTGCCACAGTCATGGCAAAAATGCCCTGCATTTATAGGCGCCATTCAAATGAATGGCACCTGAAAACACGATCACGCATTTTCACACTTTGACAGCGCATTGTCAAATCACAGGCAGAATCATGGCAATTCCGCCCATGATTTAAAAAAACCTAGTGTGAATGGAGCCTAATGAACACATTTTGAAAACTCTCCTAGAAGCTTTTCCTCTTGGCAACAACGTTTAGGAGCATTTACAGATGTCAAGCTCATGGGTGTTACTTCATTTCATGGGCCAGAATAATAATTTATTCTGGTCATTGAAAAGTATTAGTGCGCAAGCACTAAACACATCTAGTATTGACATGTGTCTAGCTGAGTTTAGACACATTTACAGGTGCTTACACCGTTTACAGGAGCCAAGCGTTTATTCTGCTAAAACGCTGCTGCTCTCCGATGCATTGGTAGTGTTTTTTTTCCTGAAGGGGCAACTGGAAGCAGGGGGAAAAAATGTGTGGCACCCCTAAAAGCAGCAGTAAAAATTCCCTGCATGCATGAGGCTTCATGGAGGAATACAAGTCACTTTTAAAATAGTTATATGCAAATTGAGATTAGTGATCTGTGAAAGTCACCTTCCAAAATAGTATACACAAAATGCTGCAAGGTTCTACACACCTTGATATATATTAAAATAAAGTTTGTTATCTATTCTGATGGAGTTTGACATGCATAGAGGTAATTCATGTCATACATTTTATGCAAAAATAGTTTATAGGCTCTAACCTCAGGCTTACATATTCATCTCTTTCTATGTTTTCTGTACTCTCACAGATGCTACAGTGTGGTCCCAATAACCACACTTTCACAGTGACATTGTCATTATGTTATGGTCAGTGATGGCCCAAACACCCCAGTATTCGTTTCTCAGTCAAACCTAACGAACGTTTGACCGTGAACTCAATATGTAAATATGTAAATTCAAGTGCCCATTTTGAAGGCTTGTATGTGAGCTATTGGCCATAAAAGGGGTATGGGGACTCGGGTACTGCCCTGAGGGACATGAATCATTGAAAAAAAAGAAATTTTAAAAAGTACTGTTTTTAAAGGGGAAGTAATCTTTTTTTGCTTAAAGTAAAAAAAATAAAAAAGAAGAAAAATTCCTTTAAATATTATGCCGGGGGGGGGGGGGGGTCTCTTTAAACTACTAAATTTCACATCTGCTTCAGCAGAACTGACATTTTTTTTTTAAATTTCATTTTTATTAAAAAAAAAACAAACAGAAAACAGGGTAGTGTCCACCACCCAATCCATACCAGACCCATTCAGTCTGGTAGGAAGGTTAGGAAGGACCCCACAGTAATTTTTTTTTTTTAAAGTGCGTGGGGTTCTCTCTAAATGCCATACCAGGCCCTTTAGGCCTGGTAGGACTTTTAAGGGGGAACCCACCCCCAAAAAATGGAGCAAAAAAAAGCTCTGGTCCCCCCTATATTTCTGCCAATCCCTTGATTCGAGCACAGGCCTGGCAGGATTACCAGGGTTATGCGGCTTACCAGACCTCATGCCGATGGGGACAAGGGCCTCTTCCCCACATCCCTAGCCCAGTTAGCATCAGGGTATCCCTTTAAATAAAGGGGCAACCTGATGCTGCCCCCCCTTGTGAATGAGTAAGGGGTACATTTAGAAAAAATAAAGACACCAGACTTTTTAAAAATTCCTTTAATTGAATAAAAAAAAACAGTTTTTGACAACTCCTTTAATAAAAAAAACAAAAGCCAAAAAAATGGTTCCATCATTGTAATCCATCATCAATCACGGCGTCCAGCATTGTCATGAGGCCATCAAATTGCCAAAATAAAAAAAAACTCAACGCCCGCTGACCCTTTCGCACCAGCGGAGCACACAGCACAATCTGACATTTGTCAGTCAGACAATTGGATGGAGCTAGCGGTGATGTCACCACTAGCTTTGCCCAATTATGCTATGATTGGCCAAAGCAATGCACCTGACCACAGGTGTGCACCAGACCACACCTGTGCTCAGGTACATTGCTTTGGCCATTCAAAGCTCTCACAATGCACTGGGAGAACAGCCAACTGAACGCCCTTACTGTTCATTTGTTCACCAAACATACGAACAGCCGATGTTCGTGTCGAACTTACATTCGACTCACACATCAAGCCCACCCTAGTTATGGTAAATGGCGTGGTCAGGCCTGTAGACATAAAGGCGGAGATTTACTTAAACAGTTGCACTCAGGATCTGGTGCAGCTTTACATAGTAGCCAATCAGCTTCTAAATTCAGCTTGTTCAATTAAGCTATGGCAATAAAACCTGTAAGCTGATTGGTTTCTATGCAGAGTTGCACCAGAATTTGCACTCTCCACTTTTAGTAAATAACCCCCACTGTACTGTAGAGCTTTTCTCTTTTCACACAGCAGCTAGAGTTTGCATGAAGTAACTGAGATACATATATTAAAGTAACCAATTTTCTAGGTGTATGTTAAAAGAAAAAACTTGGGTGTTAAACCACAAGATCAGTTGAATAGACATATAGTAGTAGATTTTTTTTCTTGTTTTTCAGCAGCTGTAGGTTTGCATGTGATTAGTGCAAACCTGAAAAATTATTGTCAACATTCCGGTGAATAACTGTAATAATGTAAATAAGATCTGAAACATTTTCCTTGAAAACATATGGCAAAAATCCTGAGCTGGTAGGAACAGACTGATGAATCAGTGTGCAAGCATTTCTAAATCAGATTTCTCATTGTTTTTTTTTTCATCCCATTTGGGTTTCTTTATGGGAATGATTTACTAAAAGCAAATAGGCTGCTTCTTTTGCTAGGGAATTTTCATTTAGCTTGGTTAATTTGGTGAAATTTTACTTTGTAAACAATACTCAATTACATAAAAGGAAATAAAAAAAACAGATTTTTTGCTTGCTCATGATTGGATGGTGGAAGGCAGCAGAGCTCCACCAAGTTAAGTAACAATTATCTTGCAAAGTGAAAATTCCCTTGCAATTGAGCAGCATGTTTGCCTTTTGTAAACCAACCCCTGTGTTTCAGAGAAGGACGTCATCCTTAATATATACAAATAATACATCTTTTGATCAACAAAAGTGTTTTTATTCTTTATCTTGTATTGACGGACAAAGGCCATCTGGTTGTGTATAATGGTGGCTCAAAAAGGGTGTAATTAGGCTACAGTGGCTCTTCACCCTACAAAACTTCATCCCTACACTCCACTCCTCCTGTATTATGTAGTTTTTTTCCCCTGTATTCACTTTTTTAAGCAAATGTTTGACCCCACCTATCTTGCACATAATTTATCATGCTCACGTTGCCTCCTGTGATATAGAAGTCACAGGAGGCATAGCTATTCATCTAGGAAAGTAGAAGGGGGGTGGGTCTATTGGTGCATCATTGGGAGGCATGTTGGCTGAAGCCAGAAGCCTATCGATGATGTCACAGTCAAACATGGTGGTGCGGGAGCACTTCCAGAAGAGAAGAGGCTTAGCTGGATAGCGCTGGATCCACTGGTGGGTGAGTATCTGAAATGTGCTAAACACACCACCAGGTAAGCAGGTGTTCTTAAAAAAAATATGGGGGGGGAGTGAAAATCTACAAAATGAACCGCAATAACATGTTTTACCTGACAGTGGGCCAATACTAGTCATGAAAAACTGGAGTTATGAAATTTTAGAAAGGATCTTCTCTGAGTTTACGTATGGGTCCTCCAACAAGTTTCCACTCTTTCATTAAAGTGCAAAGGTCCTTTGACACCTCAATGCGGTTAGCTGCAGCACCCTCATTTCCATGCATTGACACATTGTGGTTCATTGCATTAGGAAGCAAGGTCAAAATTACATCTCAACTTGCAACATGCCCATGAAAAAATAGATGTGCTTTTCATTTTTTATTTTTTTGCACAATACACGGAACACACATAACCTATGGTTACTATGTACTATTGCAATGAAAATCATTTTATTGTGTCTAAATGTGCATTGAATGCATTAGGAATGAGTTACAATATATATATATATATATATATATATATATATATATATATATATATATATATTGAGAAAGATGGACTGAGCTTAACTGAAATGTTGAAACACTGCTGTTTTTGATCTTCCTCCTCTGCAAGGTCCATGCATGCCTCTAAACCAGATTTGGATATATATATATATATATATATATATATATATAAATATATTTCTTTTTTTCTTTTAATTCCATGGCACATAATTTGGTCTTCAAAGTCAACATGGGTTCACCTTATTCACTTAGCTAATTGAACATTCACTTTGCTAAGTGAGCACTATCTACTCCTTTAGCAAATCAATCAATACGTCTCTCATAGCAGTGGATTTCAACACACGTCATATATAAAAAGCTTCAGATTTTGACATGAATCATAGATCAAGATGGTAACAGGCACACATAGCGCCCAGTGGTTTCACATGCCTAATTTATGGTTCTTACAGGGGATTATGCTTGCTAGACTAAGTATATTTATGTTTCTTGACAAAGTACGTTAAAGAGGAAATAATATTACAGAAATAAAGATGTAGTACAGTTTCAATTTATAGTGAATGGAGGCAGAGCAGTTTATTATATGTGGCTGAACTCAGTAAGCGCCCTTTTGTCACAATTGATGGTTTCCACGTGTTATCTGAAGAAACTTACTTTCACAAAGAGCAAGAGCATTGTACAATATAAAAAGGGCTCATCAGATCAGCCTGAGCTTATAACTTGCTTGTTGATTCCGAGCTTTGTATTGTCTGATACAACATCCTTTACAAGAGCCTTTGTTCTGGGGCAGAATATACAGCAGAATCAACAAGAGAGTAATAACACATCTGTACACACATGTACACTCTTCACATTCTTTTCTTATATGTAATGGCTTTCAGTCTGATCTTAAAGTGTCAAAGCACATTTCCGTAAACTTCTTTATCTGTAGGCTGTGGACTAGTTTCTAATAGATGTTTAGTCAATCTTGGAGAGATAAAGCAGAAATAAAGTTATTTCTAAAGGATATCAGACAGAGCAAGAAGTGTGGGGAAATCCCACCAACATGGGCCCAGACAATTAAACACTTTCCCTAGTAGCATGAGGAAAGTTGAGAATGAGAACCTCTGTCAAGAAGGATTGTGTCCCGATGTGGACTATTTATTTACACTTCTTGTGCAGGTGACAGCTGTCAGACAAAAAAAAGAAGAAAAAAGAAATCTCCCCTATGGGAACATACAACATTTGAAGTCTTGCAGAAAAATTACCTCAACGTGAACAGAACAAACATTTAAAACCTTATGGATACTTTGAAGTCTGACTTCAGGATATAAGTGAGCTCCCTTCTTCTTTCTCCCCTCTATCCGATCACTGGGTTAAGAAAAAAAATTTTTTTTCACATACTATAAAGTGGAACTTAACCCATCTATTTATTTTCCAAATCAGTTACATTCAAGGCATGCTACAGTTGCTTGTGCTAACTGATCGCTTGTGTAGCAACTTGGCAACTGCAGATCAAACAGAAGCTAAGATGGCAGCTTTCTTGGCTGTACAGGTTAGGAGGGTTTAGTTCCACTTTAGGCTTCAGTTTTGTGATCATCCAATGCTGGGTCAGGAGAATGAATGGGGACCTGATGGCAAAGGTTAGCATGTGGCGCTGGATTAGCAGTTGGAAATAGTGTTTGGGAGGGACCTGAATGGGAGGACCCAGGTGATTGTAACTGAATTCACAAAGTAAGGAAATTTTACAAGCTGGCAGAATAGATTAGAGGTGGGTTGGTGGAAGGGATGGGAAAAAAATGATTTTGAGTGAAATTGGGTTTTAACTACATCTGGGTTTGTCTAAAACAACAAAATACATTGTTAGCTAGAGTTTGACCTTAAAGAAGGATTTTAGAGTGCAATACAATAACACAAAAACCTTAAACGTTCATTTTAAACTCCCCTCACCCACAGCTCCAAGTTTCTGATTTCGATCATTTTGATACTGCAACTGCAGCCATGATCCTGGTATAACAACTTCAACCTGGTGATGTACAGGTATGCCCTAAGGGGTGTGAAGTGGTTAATGTCTACTCTTTCCCATATTTTCCTGCAGACTGTACACATTAAGTTTCTGAAATCTCATTTGATATGTTTTATCCCTCATTTATGTTGCCTGTCTCTGGACTCAGCATTCTAAATTAGTTCTTACTAAAGATCTACATAGGGGAATCAGGACTTCCTTCCTCCTGCTGATGACCCCTCTAGTGGATACATCCTAGAATTCAATTCAGGGCCACCAGTAGGAGGAAGGAGGTCCTGATTCCTCTACATAGATTTTTAGTTAGACCTCATTTAGAAAATTGTGTCCAGTTCAGGAGAACTTACAAAAAAAAATTGATAACATAGAACAAGTACAACGATAGGCAACAAAAATGGTGAAACTTATGAGGGATGAAACATACGAGGTGATTTAATCATTAGGTGATTTATTTTGTCTGGATGATTAATTCAATAGTTGATTTCTTTCTTATGATTTAAAACAGTACTGTATATCCCTTATATAAATTAATTACATTTATTTATATGAGGGACATTAATTTATAGAAAGCATTTACTGTACTTTATAAATGGTATAGTTAAATTGGAACTTCAGGCAGGTATAAATTAATATAATTACCAAGCAGGATTTATAAAGCACAAACAGTTTGAGCAGTTCTTTACAAAATGGATATACACTGATTAATATAGTTAAGTATCCCTTTAAAAATAATTAAAGTATATGTGAATGCATATGGTAACACATCAAATAGAGTGCTTACTATAGGTTCCCAGTTATTAAAAAAAGGAAAAAAAAGAATATAAATTATTGTTTATTGAAGTTTTATTTGTACTAGATATCACCACACATAGCAGGAAGTATGTTCCAAGGGTTGATGCTGAAATCCAGAAGGCGGTTCCTTGTGGTGCTCATGCTCCTCTCACAGGACTGCAAGCTGTTTTTTGACAGCAAGGCTCTGGCCTGGAGCTGTCAATCAACCAGGCTGGGAGTGTGACAAGCAAGCAGACTACAGGAACTACAGCCATGTCGTGGGTGAGCACAGCAGCTTGCATCTCTTAACAATTATCCAATGTACATAAACTGACCACAGAGGCATGGATGTGCTTTTATGTTTCTAAACCCCTATTCAATCAGCGCAACACACCCAAAAATAATATGATAGGGCTCTAAATAGTTGCTGCTAAAACACTATTCGCAACTTCACAGCACCTGTACCAAAATGAATAACAATAAAGTGTAGCGCAACAGACTAATATATCATATAAAAATAAATAATAAACAATAATTAAAGTCCCATTAAAAAGTCTCTTATAACACCACTGTGCAATGTGTATAAGATAAATCTTCTCTCTTTTTCAGTGCCAACCGTGCCACCATCATTAGGTGAATAACCTTTTCACCGCACTTTATGACCTCATTAATAGGTTATTATGCGCTCCACATACGCGGACACACTTACCCTCTGTGGTCTTCCTCCAGCTCCTCTCCCGCCACTGCCACGGTATACACTCCTCCAGATGACGCTCCTCATATAATATGTATTATGGAAAACAGAAAAGTAGAATCATAGTGCTCTCTATTTATAAAACGATTTATTAGCGCTCAGATGAAAAACAAAATGTAAGAAACAAGCCAGCATATAATGTATATTTTGATACATGGCTCACCACCGTGCTCTCCCGGATGGTCATCAGTTCAAAATGTCTAGGGCTCAGCTCCTTCCACCTATACACGTTACACCCTAGATTCGGGCTTCCTCAGTAGCCTTGCCATGGTCAGTTTACACCCAGCTAAAAATATATATATATAAATATTACGGTAAAATACACTTTAAATGCAATTTTACATAGATAAATCATTTGTGCCTAAATCTTTCTTGGGATCAGCCTCATGGTATTCCAGTTACATTAGCCTATGAGAGGAACTGGCAGGCACTGGCAGTAATGCACTTGTCCCACCAAGGAGCATACTGACAGGAGGAGAAATCAGAATGAGCAGAGCTGATGGCTAAGGCTGCAAGGAGACAACACCAATGTATTCCTTTCTACTAGAGAAAGTAGTGCTGCTGCCCTGGCTATGCTGTCTGGCAGAGGTTTATGAACCACATAACTGGTTTGGTACACAATGGTTCACATACAGTATGTGTTTTTCAACTGTGTATGTATCAGAACGCTTTCAATAAAGCCACCTAGATATGTGGTTAGGAGGACATTGCATTAAACGTGGCCTCTTGAGACATGAAATTACCATATAGTCCTGCCAGCAACACAAGTTCCCTTTTAGTGTAAAGCTGTGCACATCCCAAACCCAAAAGTGCCCATACCATCAGAGCTGACTAAAAGCGGCTCACAAAGCTAAATCCACCTCAGTATACATAAATAATATATTTAAAATGGGGATATAACTGAACTGCTATAAGAGAATCCATAACTTAGTCACTTTGTCTGCATAGAAAAAAATTGCTTATTAATATTTCAATCAACAAACATAAAAACAATAACTCACACTTTGCTTTGTATCACATTTTTTCCCTTACCAGGGAAACATTAAGATGTTATACAAATAACAAAATACATATATAGATATTTCTCCCCTAAGGTTTTTACAATATGTCTTAAATCCCCAGTAAATATAATATATTCATCTTGTACTCAGAAAATACTTTGCCAAGATTATTGAGAACAACATTGGCAGTTTTTTTTAAGCAATTTCTACTTAAATCATTCTCCGTCAAATATAAGCACTTACTTCTGGTATTAATATTCTTTATATGTTACTTCTGCCATTTGCTCATTGCAACTGTTTTTCTATCGATCTAAACAAAAAAAAATTGAAGTGTAACATTTTATGATCATGTTTCAAAAGAAAAATATTTTTTTTCTCATTCAAGAAAATGATATTGAGATTACTATAGTACCCTTTGGATCAATAACCTGCCAAGGTTTAAACATCTGTGGAATGCCTAATATTCCACATGCTGTATAATACAATACCTTCTGAATTTTGTACTGCATTAAAAATATGCCTTGTGCAGGCTGCTTCATTTAAACTATGTATATATATATATATATATATATATATATATACATACAATAAGAAGAAAATGTTAACCTTCACATTTGCTAATAAGGTACCATTATGAAATGCACTTGCAGAAATCACTGGGATCACTGGTTCAGCACTAAATGGAGTCTGAGCTAAACGTTCTCATATTCACCTTTTAGGTGGATCTGCAGGTATTTGCATCTTAATGCTGTTCTCACTTAATATCTGCTGTTCCTAGCTATGAGCCACAGATGGTTCCCATGCTCTTGAACAAGTAAATGATTATGTGTTAATATGTTTGATAGCAAAAGGTAAATTTCAGGTCAGATGACTATCATATCTAAAATAAAAAGAAAATAATTTGAAACATCAAATGGTAAGTTCCATTTAATTGAAAAAAAAAGCAATAATTAAATTATTCAAAGAATAAGTAAACCCAACACTTAGGTCTCTGATAGCTTCACTTGTGTGCCAGGTGCAATTTTAAAATGGAGCAGCAGCAATAGTACCCCAACTTAGCGCCTCCTATCTCTGGAATCGCCAGATGTTAGCAACAGCCGGGACCCAGTGCAAAGCCTAAGAACTGAAACAATCAGCTCCTGGGCTTCTGATCCTTGTAAAGATCACTCCATAGGAGCTCCTGTATTGTGTTTACTTTAGGAGTATAGTGATGTCTCAAATGGCACTTACCCTGGGCATGGAGGCTTGAGCAGAATGAAGTACTGCATATGTGGTCTATTTCTGGCTCATTACAGCCAGCAATAGACCACTATTAGTGCTGCATGGGGATCTCTACTGACCTGATCCAGATCCTCCATGAAGACCAAGGTGTGTATAAATATAGATAAATAAATATACTGTACCGAGTAAATGTATATTCATATATCTATATCTACACATTGTATAATCTGGATAATATTTGATTTTACTGTGCAAGCTTCAAATGCTCACATGTGTTGTCATTCACATTTTAGGCAATAGCAAACCTTTGATTAATGCAGGCCATAGATGGGTCGAAAATCGGCCGATTTTTCGGCCGAAAATAAAATCGGCCGATTTTCGGATCGTTAGTGGGCTATTTGGTCGGCCGTTTTTCGGGATTTTGGCCGTTTTTTTTTTTGGTAAAGTTGGAAAAAAATCGGCGCGACATTAATGGGCTAATCGGCCGATTTTTACCGATAAAAAATCTGCGCATGAGCAGTGACCTGCAAGAGGAAGACAAAAAGAAGAAAAAGAAGAAGAGGATGAAGAAGAAGAGGAAGAGGATGAAGAAGAAGAGGATGAGGAAGAAGAAGAAGAAGATGAGGATGATGAAGAGGATGAGGAAGAAGAAGAAGAGGATGAGGATGAGGAAGAAGAAGAGGATGAGGATGAAGAAGAGGACGAGGATGAAGAAGAAGATGAAGAAGAAGAAGAAGAGGATGAAGAAGAAGAGGATGAGGATGATGATGATGAAGAAGAAGAGGATGAAGAAGAAGAAGAGGATGAGGATGAAGAAGAAGAGGATGAGGAAGAAGAAGAAGAGGATGAAGAAGAAGAAGAAGAAGAGGATGAAGAAGAAGAAGAGGATGAGGATGAGGAAGAAGAAGAAGAAGAAGAGGATGAGGATGAATAATAAGAAGAAGAGGATGAGGAAGAAGAAGAAGAAGAAGAAGAAGAAGAGGATGAGGATGATGAAGAAGAAGAATAAGAAGAAGAAGAGGATGAAGAAGAAGAAGAAGATGAGGATGAAGAAGAAGAAGAAGAAGAAGAGGATGAGGATGAAAAAAAAGAAGAAGAAGAAGTAGGATGAAAATAAGAGGAATTCCAGTCCAGCAAAAAGTGTCTCTGCAGAGAGCTCCGCTATTTCTTTGACAGTTCTCTGACAGTTCCTTGACATTTACAGCGGTTGCAACATTGTATCTATTTGTTTCCGAATAAAAACATCTGTATCCTAAATGGAAACAAATAGATACAATGTTGCAACCGCTGTAAATGTCAAGGAACTGTCAGAGAACTGTCAGAAATAGCAGAGCTCTCTGCAGGGACACTTTTTGCCGGCTGTATACGGGATGAAAATCGGCCGATTTTTTTTACCATTGGTGGTAACGTCGGCCACTTGAACGACCGATTGTTCGTTTTTTTAAAAGAAAAATCGGCCGATTTTCGACCCATCTATGGCCTGCATTAGTCTATGTTGTTCACTTTGAACTTTAAAGTGATTCTAAAGGATAAAATGTTTTTTACCTAAAATAAAAAGACATGTTATACTTACCTGCTCTGTGCAATAGTTTTGCAAAGAGGGACCCAACCTCATCGTCTGGGGTCCCCTGCTGGCACTCTCTGCTACTCTTCTCTGTCTGTCTCATACCAAGGGACTTGCTCCCAAGCTGAACTGTGTGCGTCTCGAGAACCACTTTAACATTCCACTACATTACATAAAAGTAACAGTATGTGATATCATTTTAAAATAGACATTGATCATCATATTTTATAGCAAATATATAGGTGTGTACAAATTATCTAAATATTCTGCTGGGAAAAAGACACAAACATGCATTATTTATAGTTTTTTTAGTTATCCACAATATAAAAACATGAAAATTACAGGTTAATGTTATTTCATATGTTATTTTTGCTATTTGTTAATGTAAAACATTTATTAATATAATATCCGGTAATGATGGTCGAACACCCCCCGTTCAGTTCACGGTCGAAAATTGGAACCTACTAAAATACTGCATGAGTCATATTATTAAGTCATGCAGTATTTTAGTAGTGAAACGTTCTTTAATGTTTCAGCTGTTGGCAGGATTCCCCGCTGACACCTGAATGTCAAAAGAATTGTTGGTATTGCCTGATAATTAAACGTTTAAAAAAAAAACAGTGTGGGGGTCCCCTCAAAATCCAGACGAGACCCTTATCCAAGCATGCAGCCTGGCAGGTCAGGAAAGGGAGGTGACAAGTGAGCGTCCCCCCTGAACAATACCAGGTCACATGCCCTCAACATGGAGGGGTGCTTTGGGGCAGAGGTGGTTCTCCCCAAAGCACCTTGTCCACATGTTGATGGGGACAAGGGCCTCATCCCCACAACCCTGGCCGGTAGTTTTGGGGGTCTGCGGGCAGAGGGCGTATCGTAACCTGGAAGGGGATTCCTAGATCCCACCCCCCCCCCCCATGTGAATGAGTACTGTACATAGTACTGCTACCCATTCACAATAAAGTATAGTGTAAAATGACAGGAGACAAGTCCTTTAATAGAAACAAAAATAAAAAAAAGTCCTCCAAAGTAGATCCAATGTCAATCACAATGCCCATCGCCACCACGGCCTGAAAAAGGAAAAACAAAACAAAATGCCTTGCTCTTGATGCTGGCTCTCAGCCGTCTGATGCCGCAATGACAGTTCGTAAATATTGGGATGATGTCACAAGGGAGCGGTTACGCTGCCCACTCATGGCATCATCATGCGCTGTGATTGGCCAAGGCATTGCACCTGAGCTGTTGTCAGTTGCGTTGCTTTAGCAAATCACAATGCACTGTCAGGGCGCAGTGTATTGTGGGGCATTACGACACTGGGGGGAACTGACTTGGTGTCATTGACATCCCCAGTGACACCAATACAGTGATCAGTGCTAATTAAAATAACTGGCACTGTACGAATGGCACTGGGCATAAAGGGGTTAACATCTGGGGCGATTAAAGGGTTAACTGTGTGCTGTGTGTGTTTTACTTTGTGCTGTGTGCTGTTTCACTGTGCGGGCTTAGTGTGCTTCACTTCGCTGTAAGCACGCTGCTTTGATTGGTTCTACTATGCAGAACCATACAAAGCAGTGTGCAGGAGCTGACAGGGGAGAGATCTGTATTGTTTACATATAAGTCTCTCCCCCCATCAGAGATACTCGGCAATCTCTGGGTGCCGGCGACTAATCACTGGGCGTGACCCGGTGAATGAAAGCTGAGGCAACAAATGGTGGCATGTGTAGGGAGCACGCGCGCCCCCTACCTGGAACTGAACAATCACATATATATACGTGATTTTGCACACCTGTGCTGCCCTGTAGCAGTATTTCTGGTATAGGGCAGGGCAAGACTGGTTAAAGGTGCTTTTAAAGGCAGAAAGTTTTATTGCCTGTATGCATTCTCTGCATTAGGAAAAAAAAACCTTCCCCCTGCCAGCTCCCTCTTACACTTACCTGAGCCCCATCTCAATCCCATAATGTGCACAAGGCAAGATGCTGTCTTGGCTCTTTGCATCCTCATTGAATCAGACACACTAGCATGAGCCATTGGCTCCCACTGCTGTCAATGTCTTATGGAGGAGGATCAGGGCTTCTCTGTACAAAACCATTGCACAGAGTAGGTAAATATATCATGTTTGCTGTTTAAAAAAAAAACAAATAAAAACTTTGCCTGTACAACCACTTTAAGCTAAGACAGAAGCTGTGTACTTGAGATTTCCATTCTGAACAATTGAACATGAACATTTAAGCGACTCCTAGTATTGTTGCTTTTGCAACCTAAATTGCTTTTCTTTCACCATCACTTTTTCTGCTTTCCTATCTAGCATGAAGTTCATTCTATTCTTTTTTTACTCTTTACCCTGCTATTCCATTATAAAGTCAGTTAGTTGGCTCCTCTTTTTTTTATATTGACAAATGTCAAAGGTGGACAAGATTTAAGAGAGAATTGGATACAGTGTAAATCAGGAAGGCATTGAGTGAAGGAGATCAATTTGATTGGTTGATTAACAAGCCTGTCACCCAGTAAGGATACTTGTCCAAAGAGGACTGAGTATAAGAGTTGTCTCATCTGCTTCATCACGTTAATATAAGCTTTTAATTATATAGAGCAATAACGGACTTATTCAGCAAAATGATACTAATATTGCTAGCATGCTACATCTATACCACCCAGGGGAATGTGCCTATTCATAGCATGTGAGTGCAGGGAACCATTTAAAAAGTCTGAGATTTTCCTCCTTTATAGATACAATTTTTTACGCAGTTTAATAACTTAAGCCAGCCAAGAAACATTAATTTGTCTGCACTGTTTCATGGTTATCACAGTTTAACACTCTACTAATGCAATTTACAAAATGTATAAGTATAAAAAGGTCAGGTCACCCATAAACTATTTGTAAGTTTTTGGTAGATGGCAGAGATTTATTTCACCTGATGGTTTCTCACATGTCTCATAGGTGACCTGACCAGATGTCTGTGTGTATTGGTTCTGAGGTGTTCATGGTTGCTGCAGCTATTACAGAAGAATATTAATCTTTGGCTGAACTCAAAGCAAAAAGAAAAAAATATCAATGTTAGAATGCTTTCTATTAAATAAAAATGCTGTTCTGATTCAAATATAAATATTCACAATTGAACATACCTCCTTAGACCTGGTCTTCATGGACAGTATGGAAACTTACTAAACTGGAAGAATCCACAGGCAGCTACAACTCACGAAGAGTGAAATCCAATGTTATTTATTCCAAAATTTGCATGTTACAAGGAGGCTTTCTGAACATTTCTTGAAGGGTAAAACGCATCACGGAATAATAAGCCCTCACGGAGCTCTATTCTCCATGAAGACAAAAACTAAAGTAACTGGAGTACATAGGGAAGCAGAGAGTGGCAACTAAGGACACATTCAACTAGTGCATACCAGGAGGGGGGGAGACAGTGAAATGGACCAAGACGCAAAATATAGCAATAAACAACAAATAAAATGGGCAGCTAGTGTCAACACACTCAATGCCTGGTATTGGTAGAAACCACAGTTCTATAACATTCTGTAACAATAACAGACAATATATAGTCCATAGATTTAGATAATGCTTTCCTTTGAGGCTAAAGGACAAAAAAAGAAAAAAAGGCAATATACAGTCATGGCCGAAATTGTTGGCACCCTTGATATTTTTCCTGAAAATCAAGTATTTCACACAAAAAAGGTATTGCATTAACACATGTTTTGCTATACACATGTTTATTCCCTTTGTATGTATTGGAACAAATATAAAACAGAGGCAGAAAAGCAAATATGACATAATGTCACACAAAACCCCAAAAATGGGCTGGACAAAAGTATTGGCACCCTTAACTTAATATTTGGTTGCACACCCTTTGGAAAACATAACTGAAATCAGTCGCTTCCTATAACCATCAATAAGCTTCTGACACCTCTCACCCGGAATTTTGGACCACTCTTCCTTTGCAAACAGCTCCAGGTCTCTCTTATTGGAAGGACACCTTTTCCCAACAGCAATTTTAAGATCTCTCCACAGGTGTTCAATGGGATTTAGATCTGGGCTCATTGCTGGCCACTTCAGAACTCTCCAGCGCTTCTTTGCCATCCATTTCTGAGTGCTTTTTGACGTATGTTTGGGGTCATTGTCCTGCTGGAAGACCCAGGATCTTGGACGCAAACCCAGCTTTCTGACACTGGGCCCTACAGTGCGACCCAAAATCCTTTGGTAATCCTCAGATTTCATGATGCCTTGCACACAGTCAAGGCACCCAGTGCCAGAGGCAGCAAAACAACCCCAAAACATCATTGAACCTCCACCATATTTTACCGTAGGTACTGTGTTTTGTTCTTTGTAGGCCTCATTCCGTTTTCGGTAAACAGTAGAATGATGTGCTTTACCGAAAAGCTCTATCTTGGTCTCATCTGTCCACAAGACGTTTTCCCAGAAGGCTTTTGGCTTACTCAAGTACATTTTGGCAAACTGTAGTCTTGCTTTTTTATGTCTCTGTGTCAGCAGTGGGGTCCTCCTGGGTCTCCTGCCATAGCGTTTCATTTCATTTAAATGTCGACGGATAGTTCGCGCTGACACTGATGCTCCCTGAGCCTGCAGGACAGCTTGAATGTCTTTGGAACATGTTTGGGGCTGCTTATCCACCATCCGGACTATTCTGCGTTGCAATCTTTCATCAATTTTCCTCATCCGTCCACGACCAGGGAGATTAGCTACAGTGCCATGGGTTGCAAACTTCTTGATAATGTTGCGCACTGTGGACAAAGGCAAATCTAGTTCTCTGGAGATGGACTTGTAACCTTGAGATTGTTGATATTTTGCCACAATTTTGGTTCTCAGGTCCTCAGACAGTTCTCGTCTCCTCTTTCTGTTGTCCATGCTTAGTGTGGCACAGACAGACACACAATGCAAAGGTTAAGTGAACGTCTCTCCTTTTTATCTGCTTTCAGGTGTGATTTCTATATTGCCCACACCTGTTACTTGCCCCAGGTGAGTTTACAGGAGCATCACATGCTTGTAACATTCTTATTTATCCGCAGTTGTGAAAGGGTGCCAATACTTTTGTCCAGCCCATTTTTGGAGGTTTGTGTGACATTATGTCGAATTTGCTTTCTTTCCTCCCTTTTTTTGTTTTGTCCCAATACACACAAAGGGAATAAACATGTGTATAGCAAAACATGTGTTAATGCAATACGTTTCGTGAGAAATACATGATTTCCTGGAGAAATATCAAGGGTGCCAACAATTTCGGCCATGACTGTATGTAAACTTAAGTCTATATGGATCAAATAAAGTCTCTGATGAGTTGCAGACTTGATACAGATGAAGCAGATCTTAGAAGTGTCAAGTCAAATACATGCATGTAACACTAAAATACATATATGACATTATAATACATATATTTTATAATCTTGGTCATTCATTCTTGAGATTCATATACCTCTACTATACTGCAAAACAGGGACATTCACCTGTGCCTTACCATTTCATGGGTTACATTAGATAAACAGGATGATACTTATATGTCCAATGAGCTGGCTGGAAGAATCATTTAGATTACATAAAATGGTAATGCTGAACCTGGAAATCAATATATCTCCTGCCTGGCTATAAAGTCTTGTGAATCACAGGATTGTCAGAATGGAATGACAAATCATTTGAGAGGTTTCTCCACCTATATGTATTGAACATGTATAATTAGCTGCATGCCCAAAGCTCCACTTTAAATATATTAAATGAATGTAGGTACCTGTTTGTGTGTGTATGTCATCCTGCTATACTCCACTTTACAATAGTATTTAGACTGGAAGAGTGATAGTTTAAACTAGGAGCCATTGGGACCCTACCCCATGCGCATGTGCTAAAAAATAACAGGCTTAAAAGAAAAAAAGCAAGGTGAGCAAGAGAATAACCTTGTCAATATTCTGCTGCTCTTTCTTGGTCCTTTCATTTGGAAAGGGGCATGTTTTCATCAATAATTTTGACTAAACTGTGTTGCAGTGAAGGGTTAAGGTCTTGTTGTCTTGTCTGGATCACAAAATCAGCTGCACCAATCTTTAGGAAAATAAAACAGTTTCCATTCATTTATTTCAGGTGCTGGAGAACAGATTTAATAGTTTTCAGCAGTTTAACATTTCTGAAATTAGTTGTTTTGCATTTTGCTCACTTTTGATCCTGAAAACAATCTATTAAGTAAAGGTCTCTGATCATTATTTCTGTTACTATTGCAATCACATTAATTTTGATGGAAAGGCAATTTAAGAACTAAGAACCTGATTTCTATTACATAGCATACATATAACCCATCAGAAGAGCTATAAAAATATTTAGTTCACAAAGCTACGCCACAGATTTAGGTCTTGCCCTCTGGTGTATGGCTTTGTGAAGGTAGCTTGTGTGCACAATGCTTGCTTACATTGTGTTTGGAGATTGACAGCTTGCTGTCAGTAGAGGGCAGTATATCACACCAAGAGACAATGAACATGAGGCTACAATACATGAATCTCCCCATTGTATTTCTTTCTCAAACAACACAGGGAATATAGACTAGGTAAAAAGGAAAACAAAAAAGAAAGAATTTGAAAAGATAAAACAGGAAGCCAGAAATAAGAAAACATACATGAGGACACTAGGGAATGCAGAAAGGTAGTATCTCATTGTTTTTTAATAATATACTATCAAACATTGCAGGCGTATAATGGAATTATAGATGTTCCTGAGAACAAAGCTGCTTTAAAATCTATGTTGTTGATAACAATTAGCAATAAACAAGTTATCTGAGGATTGAAAAAAAAAGACGAAGGAAACACAGATAAAGAAAACTTGTCAAATAAAACCTGACAAATATGCATACTGTCAATGCTGACTTCTCTACTTGAAAATGCTAGCTGCCAGGCTCCGAGACATTGGCCTAGAACAAATCTAAAACTAGGAAATTGTTAATCATGCTACAGCTTGTTCTTATTTGGTTTAGTGACTCAAAAATAATTGAAGTTCAAATCCAGCTACATATTTCTAATACTTAGGTCTGCTATTGTTAAAATGAAAATAGTAACTCTGCGACTATATTTACCTGCTCTCCACTGCTGTCCTCACAGCACTCTGATCCTGAGTCCTCAGTGTCAAGGACACATCCTTAGGGATGCTTCATTAAGACACCCTGGAGACACAGAAGAATGCAGCAGAAAACAGTGATTACCTGAGCATTCAGGTCCACAAAAAAGGAGAAAGAAGACCTATGACATCAAATGACCAACTGAAGACCTATAAAAAAAAGGCATGTATATGGTGTTTAAAAAAAATAAATATTGGACCAAAATTTGGCACACTTCCACCAGTCCTGTTCTCAGGATGCAGAAGTATTTGAGGCCAAGTATAAAGCCTTTCTTAGGTGGAACATGGTGTCTGTTAGGCTGGCCCATGTCAACTCTGATCCTCATCTCACCTGCTTTCACAGATGTTCAGACATTTATTTATTTATTTCAGGTACTTATATAGCGCCTTCAATTTACACAATGCTTTACATATATATTGTACATTCCCATCAGTCCCTAACCCTCAAGGGGTGTACAATCTAAAGTCCCTAATTCACATTATTATTATTATACAGTATTTATATAGCTCCAACAGTTTGCTCAGTGCTGTACATTCATACATACATATACTAGGGACAATTTAGACAGGATCCAATTAACCTACCAGCATGTCTTTGGAGGGTGGGAGGAAACTGGAGTACCCAGAGGAAACCCACAAAGTCACAGGGAGAGCATGCAAACTCCAGGCAGGTGGTGCTGTGATTGGGATTCAAACCAGCGACCCTAGTGCTGCCAGGCGGAAGTGCTAACCATTCAGCCACTGTGAAGACCCAAGACATGGTCACGTTCTTCCATATTTGATGGTTTGGTTTGGTAGCTCCCAACCTATGGCTATGTGTGAATGCTATCCAGAGAATACTATTACAGAAATCTTTGTCCATATTGCATTCCTTAACCAGAAACCTGATGGGATCGCTAATAAGCAACAATTTACCCTTGTGACCCATGTCTTGAAACAAATAATAACAAAAGTTTGGCTGTTTGACACCTTATCTATATCAGAAGTTAAAGCACCCATGCAATGGATGATGATTAACAAGAAACTCATAGTCAAATTACTGGGCAATATGCCTAAATTTCATCGAGTTTGGGAACTATGGATCACTCATTTCCACCCAAAGAATTTTGACCATCGCCTCCTAGAAATTTGCTAAATGCCAAGAAGACTCACACAGAGAATTGACCATGAACTGTACCTCCCCACCACCCTTCTCCTTCTCTTTCTCATCCCTTTTCCTTTCCCTCTTTCTTATTCTCCATTCCTTACCATATTCTGGTTATTTCTAAATCTATTTCCCTCTCTCTTTTTCAGCTTATGGCTTATTACAATTTTTATTATCCTTGTGTTTCTATTTCCGATATAAGGAGTGTATCCAATAGCAATCTTTACATTATTTTTTTTTCTTATAAGGCTGATGAGCCTACCCTGCAATTTTGTACTTGAATGATGTACACTCCAATAACTGTCGAAACACATAAAGATATTTAATCTGCATACCTAATGAAGTGCCTTACTGCATGTTATATGCTTGTACTTGAAATGAATAAAAAGGTTGAACAAGAAAAAAAAATTACATTGGAGGGGTCTGAAGGGATAGGGAACAAAATGTCAAAGGCTTGTAGGTGAAATTGAGCTTTAAAGTACAAGACTGATAATGACAACCCACATATTTCTCACATGACAAGTGTATTTAATATAGAAAGAGGCTATTGGCAAATGAGATCATTATTCAACAAAAAAAGACAAACTTACTATAAAAGGAATACAATATTTTTATTGTGTACAGTAAGACTGAATATGATAAATAGAACAGTTTAGTTTGCATTATTGAAAAAGTGGCATCACCGCAGATGTGATCACATTTTACAAATAATTTTTTTTGATGTCCACATGTTTTATTTAAATTGTATTTTTACTTGTAGATTATTTTTCGTGAATTCATGTTGAATTATATTTAATGAACAGCCTTCTTCCACATTAAGTTTATAGCACTAAGCTTGGACCACCTGATCTCCGAGGAAGAGCCTTTTGGCCTATCATTACTCCTAACAGTTCTAGAACTTATAGGACAGTTGTGCCAATTTAGCCTGTTCCCTGCCAAATCAGAAGAAATACCACCATGCGCAGTTACCTCTGCAACACCTCCTCCCCCTGACGGTTAGACTACAAAAGCTGCTAAGCAAAGTTTGGTGCAGAAGCCACCCCCCCCCCTCCATGTTATGCCATGTTGAATGCTGAAAGAAAGAGAATGGTGCAAGTGTTTCAATGCAGTGCAACAAAAATATGATACTGTGATCCCATACTGACGTCTATTCCCTTGTGGCTGTAAGCAGAGAACCTTATCATGCCATAATCGCTACTAACTGGGGCAGGAGATGGCAAAAGTGCACAGCATGGTAATCTCTGAGCCTGGAGGAATGCCATTTTGTTATTAGAACCTTTTTGTAGAGATGCAATCAGGCTGGCTGCTGCTGACAGAGTGACAAACAGATCATGTCTGTATTGTGTAGCTGCTGTGACTGAGCACTGCTGCCTTGCTTTGTTAGGACAAGCACAGTCACACAGAAGAATTGCAGGAGGCACTGTGCAGGAAAAAGGGGGCCCTGGGGAAAAAAACTCATCACTTGACAGTAGTGAAGACACTACGCCATTATTGTTGATTTCTACTGTTTATCAATACATTGATGTATGATATAATATTATAAGAGTAACCTAAAATAATACACATTTATCTTACCAATCTCTCTGGGAGGCACCAATCTTAGGTATGATTTATCAGTAACATAACAATACCCAACCCCTAAAACCTAGTCCTAACCTGAAAGGAGTTATAAAGCTAATTCTTAGCCTATCTTCAACATACCTCCTAAATCAAACCATACTTGTACTGATGGTTCTAAAGGTTCAAAGAGGAAAAGAATACATGCTAAAATTCATTATGCCAAAAAAAAGAAAAATTCTGTATGACAACAGACAGTTAACACAGCTACTTCCAGAAACTGTGCATAACACACAGTAAATAGCGGTTCCATATTTTATTTCATAAATATTGCCTATGCACAGAGTAGCAGCCATTGGTTCAAAATGTACCTAACCCATTAATATTCCCATTTTTTTTTACTACTACTACAAACCACTCCTACATTTAGTAAGGAATGGCACATCATGTACTGTCTAATGCCACCATAAAATTAGCAGAAAACATGTTAGATACCAACCAGAAAGACCCTACCTCAGTAGCTGCCAGGAAATGAAAATACAGGCTACAGATAAAGGAATTAAAAATTCAAGGTGCTAGCATGCATATGAAGCAAATGCCACTAGACAACAGCAAGCCAGTGATTTTGTGAAGTACTATGGGAATCAGTGGGAAGCATATAGCCAGCATCTCAGTGCAAGACACAGGCAAATACCAACACAACCTTTGACTACAATAAGTTACACTTGGGGAAAGTTAGGTAGCCTTGCTACAATTGGTACTAAAAGCTCAACTTTTTTTTTTTTCGAATGCACTGCTAGTAATCAGTGGAACATGCTGAGTGGTCAAAAACTTACATATTTTCCTCCTTCTCTACTGCCTGCTTCTTGTCACAAATTGTTTTTCTGAGCTTCCAGGTAGGGGAAGAGCATGACCTGTGTACTTTAAATGTACCTTTTAGAAGGGGGAACAGAGACGAGGGGATGCGTGGGAGTGGTTTGCCACCAGGAATATTGCTTACTATGGACATAAACAGAGTCTTCCACATGCCCACCAGAGGCACGCATGCAAAGTAGACTCCATGGATCCCTGTAAGGGGATGAAGTCGCATGAAGAAAGCAACAAGCAAACAAGGAAGGAGAATTGTCACTAGTGAAAGCAAAGCATCTACAAGCTTCAAGGTATGGCAGGCACCCAAAAAAGGTAGGTGGTGAGGTCTGATGCAATTCATGCTTTTTTGTATTAAGGTTTTGTAACACTTTAATGTATCTCTTAATGTGATATATTATACACTTTGGTGCATTATGCTGTGATGGATAACATGCTTTAACTAGTATGACTATTTTGCAATATTTTATATTTTATTTTGCATGTCAGATTGTTAATCTGAGCAACTCAAAATAATGTGCTCATTTTTAACCTTAAACATTTTACTATTTTCTCCTTCTTCTCTATAGGTGATCACCCTAAGCAATACCTCTCTAAGAAGCCTCTGGTTGAATCAGTCATGCATTGATTCTAGGATACTCTTTGAGTGAAGCTTTTGACCTGGAATTAGTGCATGGCCAGTAAGACCAGTGACAGGTTTTCTTTGAGGTACCCCATTGAAGTTCTACTGTGTAAAGGTGTGAGAACTAGATAGCAGGGAAATTATGGTCTATGTTGGAAACCTTCAATTTTTTTCATTTGACAGTTATACATTTAATAATTTCAAGGTTAAAAAAAGTCACCGTGACATTTTTAACCAGGTCACTAGCAATCAGTTTACTTCCAGCCACTGCCAGTTTAACATCTTGACTTCTATAAGCTCACTTTAGTCTATAGTCAGCCTCAACTTCGCCTTCCCTCTCTTCTTTAGGGCAGATGACATGGGTTTCTTTTAAAGGAGCTTTATAAGGCAGGTAGCTGACAGGAAAGTGACTCCGATAAAGCTGCTCCTATTTTAACTAAAGGTTTCTTCAGCAGTTCTGCGTGCGAATGACAGTTAACATGTTGCTGGGTCTCCTTGTTTGCACTACTTCAAGATGCAGTTTTACTATGGATCTGCCAGATATAATGACAGTGATGGGTTTGTGTGAGGTCAGAGCTGCTTTCTTTTTCTTCTGTTTCTAGTTTCTCCCTGTCTGGATGGGATTTCCTTGTAGTGCGGTTACTTTCTTAATGGAAACTGCAAATATGTCAATAAAAAGGAGTGTTTGGTACAGCCAGCAAATCAATTATGAAGTACAAGACAAAGGAAAAAAAAAAGGTTTGGTGCCAGAGAGAACATGAAATAGTAGATGTGGCGGTTTTGCAAGACAGCAGATTTTTACCATTAACTCAGCAACGATGGATACATGCTACACTATCTGATTAAATGAAATTGTCACTGTTCCGTATAACACCTTGCTTGTTTTTTTTACCTTTTTACTCTAAGCATATACAGGACGCTAGTGCCATCCAAAGGCAGGTCAAGACTGGAGGGGCAGAAACTGTATCAGATAAATCTGATGACTAGCTTTAGATTGGCTAAACACAAAACAATGTGATCATTCTACTAAACAATTAGATTCTCTGGTTATCCCTTTTCTCTCTACTTGCTGAATGAGATTCACATATTAATGACGTGTGCTTTCAACGTTCAGTATGTTTAGTTAAAACATACTGAACGTTGAAAGCACACGTCATTAATATGTGAATCTCATTCAGAAAGTAGAGAGAAAAGGGATAACCAGAGAATCTAATTCTTGAAAAATATAAATGAACCTATTTATTACCAGGTCACAGAAAAATGGCTACCATGTGTACAAATTTAAATTGCGTATCCAATTTTCATAATAAATACTCTAAAACACCACAGTAAAACAACATATCGAACACTATAGCGGCGACTCATGTATATTGTTCTTATCATAGTTCAAGATATACTCTCTCAAAGGTCAAATCACAAAGCCTGGGTGAGATGGATGGGCTATGTTACTGTAATTTACAAAAAATACAGCTATGTGGTATCAAAAAAGACAAAATAGTATTCCAGAAATTTAAGTTAGGGTTCATTACAATACATTTCACTTGTCAGTGGGATGGGTCACAGGAGCGAAAAGCATGAACTCAAAAGCTAAGTCCACCTTTTACAGAAAAAATATATGCAGACAAAAATGTGAATGTATTATTTTTTTGCAAATAACTTATAAAGCAATGTAATCAGTGATCAGTAGACTGAGATTCTATGGGGTTGATTTACTAAAACTGAAGAGAGCAAAATCTGGTGTAGCTCTGCATAGAAACCAATCAGCTTCCTGTTTTTTTGTCAAAGCTTAATTGAACAAGCTGAAGTTAGGAGCTGATTGACTACCATGCACAGCTACACCAGATTTTGCACTTTTCAGTTTTTAGTAAATCAACCAGTATGTCTGTACAAAGGTACAGATTATCAGTTGGAGAGCTGGAGCTAATATTAATGAGTGCAGCGATTACCACACTTGTGCACCATTAATAACTACAAGTCTGTCTGCCATGGTGGTAGTCCATTCATTTAAAAATTTATGTTAATGAATGAGGCCACTCTGTGGTTGAAGCCACAGACATCCGCACCATTTTTAAAAGTGACAGCTACTGTGGGGGGAAGGAACCCTTGCATGTTGTTACAGAAGAACCAGTTTAGGGGTTGGGGAATCTGTGACAGCTCGGTTACCATGCTGGGAGCACATAATGAGCATGCTTTCAACATAGAAATCTCAGCCACCATGGATACCTATGCGTGGCAGCCACACATACTGTATGTGTATAAGTGGAACTTGCCTGGTAGACTATGGTTAGTGTGTAGATGAAGCTAGCTGCTGCTAGCAATAACACAGGTGTGTGTTAGTCAACAATCCCATGCTCCATACAGTGAGAAGCCTTAGTAGGCTCTGCAGCACCTTACATGCTGTAAATAACACTTCTCAATTGGGTACATCTACCTTAATATCTTCCTAACTTATATTATAGTAATTCTATTGTGGTATTGTGGTATGGTGGTGTAGCTTTGGCTGGCGGCCCCTTTAGGCAACTCAGCAGTGTATTTCTCCTTGGCTGCACAAAACATTCCTCCCTTTCCTGCCTGGAGGTAGTGCCACAGCCAAGGACTTTGCCCACCCCTAGAAACATATCTGGCACAGATTACTGTTTTTTGCAGCAGTGGCTGTGTGTGTTAAGCCTACTCACCACTTGAAGGGAGAGTAGATCCGTAAGGGGTGTGCAATGGGTATGTATTTGCCTTCAGATGACACTGAGCCAGGGACAGGTGCTTGTGGGCTGCTGTGAGAGCTGTGGGATGAGTCTACAGTGAGCATGGGGACAACCAGAGGAATGGGTATGAGGCTACTTCTACTGTGTGTGCTGAGCTGGGCAGAGAGTGTTCAGAGAACCTAGGCAGGAGTTACTGTGAAGAGAACATGTTCTAAGGTACTGTGCTTATAGAGGGAACACAAAGAGACTGTACTGCTGTCCAGGACTAAGATATGCTATGTGCTGAGAGATCCTACAGACTGTGTTCTGTGTGAGCTTAGCTGCAGGACCAGGAAGCTGCTGTTCAGGACTGTGCTGTGGTCTGTGTGCTGAGTTCAAAAACCAAGAGGTGTAAGCTGGAGAACTACCTTTCAACTGATTCCATCTAGCTGCGGCCTAACTTCTATCTACATCAGTCTTGACTGGGGATATGGACATTGCCAGGACAACCTTAATCCAGAAGGACTTTGCCAAAATGCCATAGTGGGAAGAGGTCTGTTGGCCACCTTGTTGTGCTGTTTAGCTGTTGTTGCTTATCTTTTGCCTTAAAACCAGGTCTCGGCCAAGACTAGAAAGCTTAATCTACCTGTGGATTACTACATGGGTGAGTGCTCTACCAAAAATAGGGAGATTTTAGAAAGATAGGCTTTTATCTTTAGGCTAGTATGGCCTCAGTGCAGAGCTTGGGATCCCCCTATCCTTCCCCTGAAAAATGCCCCAGTCACTGCTCTTGGAAAGATTTTCCCTCACATCCTATTTTGATGTCATGTTGATATAAATTACTATTGGGTTCCTTGACTGCAGTAAAAATTCTCATTACTCAGTAGATTAGAGGAAGGCTAGAACCTTGTTGGCTTATGATTCTTGTGTGCGTTCCCCCTGGAGATTTTCCTCACTTCCCATCTGGGGGACACCATTGTCACTGGGACAAGAAGCAAGAATAAATTTCCCCAATGAGATCTCAGACAGCAATGAAAATAAAAAGTGGTTCTTACTCTTCCATATTCTATCCTAAAAAAAAAAGAGTTTTTGCTGAAATAACACATTCATTGGGATTGACTAAGAATGAAGTTCAATTTGATTATATGAAATGTTTCCAGTTTTATGCACTGCATTTGCTATCCTATAACAAGGTACAGTCGGTATTAGACACTGCACCATTTGGCAAATGTCATGTCAGCACTAACGCAGAAGCCTTTTATGGTTATTATGGTTGATGGAGCCATGATTGGAATAGTGTACACAGAAATCTATGCCATTAGTCACACATATAGAGACTGGCACTCTATGGAGTCCTGATTGTGTTCACTTATTCTTTTGCTGAAGCTTTGTGGCCAGAGCCTGCAATTTATTTTTCAGCCCAGGCAGCAAATAACATTAACCTCTTTTCCTGCCTGAGCAATCTGTTTAAAGTTCGCAACCTATTGTACATTTTCTAATGGTTTGAAAGCAGATTGCCTATTTTACATCAGTATTTAAAAATCTACAATTTATGCTAAATTAGCATGATTGCTGGTAAAAAAAGAGTGTAATAATACATTCACACATAGCTAATCAACAATCCCAGTGAATAAGTAATTGCGTGTTACTACTGAGTGCTTCAAAGCATAAGCCAAAAAAAACATAGAAAAGGTACATGGAAATATATAGGAAATAGGGATGATTTTTAGTAATTTATTTTTGGAGGGGGGTCTTTTGTATGACACTATACTACCCAATTCCTCCAATTTTTAAAGAGGTCTTGATTTTAAATCTGTCAAACAGACTGGATTTTGTGATAACAGCTGTAGTTTTATGGATCATATAAATTAGGTATGCCATTCATGAACATGCATTGTGAGAGAAGCACTGGGAAATCCATTTTAGCGATGAAGGGGTGCTGAGAAGCTAATCAGTCATCATTATGCTAGTGCTCTGGTTACCCTTTATAGAGGAAATCTCTGTCTACACAGGGGTATCTCAAACCCTTGGAAAGGAACAATCTACATTTGGCCTGCAGAAATACTGACTTACTAAACCAAATGTGTGTAAGTAATAATATCAGTGTGTACCGTGGAGCGGTCTGAACAACCCAATTGCCACAGTATTTACTGTGTGCCTACAATATGCATGAACATACAATATATACATATCTGTATTAGTATATTCTGAAAACCAGCAACTCTACTGGTTTTAGAGCTCACCTGACAATTTGGGGCTGGGGGTGTTATCCGCTAGATATTTTGCCTCAAAGGAACACAGGGGGTGCCAACTAAGTGCAGTATTGTTAGTAAGCTTTTAAAGAGAAGTTCGAGATTTAGAAAAAAAACATTTATACTCACCTAGGTGGATTCAGCATTGGTCCAATACTGCATCTGTCCCCCACTGGCTCTGCACTGAGAACTGAGCGATCAAACACTGCTGATTGCCCAGTTTTCAGCGTTCTGTTAGCAGAGAGCCATGGGACTGTCAGTCTCTGGCTCTCTGCTCTGCCCGTCCAGTACTCACTGGAGTAAAAGGCTGCGGAGGGGTTGAGAATGGCTGGCTCAGGGCTCCCAGTGGATTTCTGAGAGGCTAACCCAGATGCAGGTCCAGGCTTCTGGGTGGATCACGACTATATGGTCAGGATCTTTTCAGAGCCTGGACCAGCTTTGTGACATCAGCTGTCAGTAGCTCCCTAAACATCAACTTCTTCTCAGAAAACTCTTCTGACCATACAGCCATACAGAGTCTATGCTGAATTTGGAAGCTAAAAAATGTATATTTCAGGGTATACTTAATGTAACAAGGAACACGCTCAAGAAATAACATACTGAGAAAATAAACTGGCTGGTTAAAGAGACTAGTCTCTTGCAATCTCTTCACAATCTCTCAAAGGCAAACATTAAACTGACCAGAGAATGGAAATATCAGACTAAAGCCATTCATAGACTGTTCAAATCTCAGCCAGTTCAGCATGGACCCGCCAAGATTCGAACAATGTATGGGCAGGATGAATGTACCCAAGATGTACCCAATCAATCAATCAATCAACTTGGTTACAACCAGCCTGCTGGATTTATATGTGCTTATTGTTAGCGGCTATTATAGCCGCTGGCAGGCATTACTGTATTCTCCCCATGTTGAGAACATAATGGCTCCTTGGGAGGGATTCCCCCATCAAAACTGACTGTGTTCATGGGGCAATTGAGAGATTTTCTATGGGTTGCAGTAAAGAAAATTGCTCTATCTATGGCTGGCTTAACTTGACAGAAAGACAAGAAGAAACAATACCGTCTGCTCAAAACTCTCCTATTAACAAAGAGACAAATACAGTAAGTTTCTGGTTCAGTAGTTGAATGAGCAAAGGCTAGCATTCCATATTTTCCAAATAACAGACTCTCAGGGCAACCCTCACCAAAAAAAGGAAGTGACATGCTAGTAGAGCAGCAGATCACAGTAGGCGAATTTACAAAAGCCTTGACCTACATGAAACCAAGGAAAAGTCTAGGTCTAGGCGGGTTTACCACACAGTAGTTGCTCCCCAGTTAGGACCCAATTTAACAAAAGCTTTCTAGCTAACATATGAAGGGCTGGTAACTCCCCCTACCACCTTTTTATTTTTTTTAATGTTTTTATTGAAAAACACATTCCTATCAACAAATAAATCACACTCTCTTGGAAAGGCTTTGTGATGAGAAAAATTATATCACAAACAATCACTACACTGTACCCTCTCCTAATATCTGCTCTACCCTCAAAGAAGTATGTACTCATAAACAATGGTAAGCACATCTCAGTACTTTGTTCACCAATGCAAAATTAACAGAAACCTACACCTTAGCTTACAAAGGTATCAACTAGAAGCATATGTTTTTAAACATGCAGAGTATATTTTATTTTAATACCTACAAAAACATGACTTTTATTTTTGGCTAATGGAAACAACCAAAAACAGGTTGGCATGATCTGGAAAAATTGTAGACTAAATTGCTTCTGAACATAAGAAAATTTCCAAAAAATGAAAGAATTTCAGTGGGGAACACCTTTACTGATGTAAGATCAGTTAGCAGGTTAGACTGTGAAGCCTTAGTTACCAAACTTTGATCAGTGGGTATAAAAGCCAGCCAAATCAGCACAGTGAGTGGCTCTGTAAGAGTGAAAATATGTCACTTTGAGTGTGACAGGTAAAGTGTCAGCATCTAAGAAGAAGAAATACAATAATTAGCCTTTTTTGTTTTATTGTGCAGATATGTCCTCCAGAAATGACACCTACCTACATTTGTACTGAAATATTTGCATAATCTTTATGAGAAGAATATGGTGTTATTTAGTGTTTCAGAAAATATTCTACAAGAAAGGTTGATGTTGAGGAATTCAAGGGTATACATAGAATAATGACTATATAAGATAAAATCAACCATTAGCTTGAAAGTGCAACAGTTTGGTGACACCCAGGGGTGGACTGACCATTTGGAAACTCAGGCACTGCTTGAGGGCCCGGGGTCAGTAGGGGGCCCCATGAGATGCCCCTGGTACCTTTTTCATAGGCTTTTTTGAGTTTGAGCAAGGACACAGGGGCCCCATGATCCCCTATTGCCCAGGGGCCCCATGAGTTGTCAGTCCGCCCCTGGTGACACCAATACATGTTTTCTACATTGCTATTTACCTCCACCTCCATGGCCTAATCCTGGTTGTAATAAAGCTTTTGGCAGACTGACTCACTCATTACTAGCTGTGATTTTTTTTGTATAAAGATGCCAAATATGTTGAAATTCCTCAAGTAGAACAACAGGCAATTTATCATTTATGTACTGAGCATTTGTAAACCTACAATGGCTGCTAGTAGAAGAAAAGCAAGAAGAAAAGAAACATTCAACTATACTGCAGAAGTAAATGCTATGCACAGTATCTAATATAGTTATGAAGTATGTGGATATACAGATATGAATGATAAAAGTAGCCTGGCCACACAATGCATAAAATGCAACTTGCTCTTAATTTGCACACCATAGACATTCTTTTTGTCACGAATTCTATTACTACATATGAGGACTAATGAATGCGCTACAATTAATTATTGTCACCTGTAGACAAATAAAGCAAATGATACAAGATTAATACATTAGACCCTGTGTTCCAGCCCATTTTAAGTAAATCTAAAATGAGCAAGCTGGGCAGCTGTCATTTCACATCAACTGTCTGACTTTATTATAGGGTAAATCTACAGCCTTAGGTAAGCCATCTCTTTGTGGTGCATGAGAGACATTTTTTAGCCTGCAATTAAGCACTTACCCTACAGAGCAGCAAATGACAGGCTTGCAATGGTTTGCAGGGTGCCAGCTGGGGACTGTCCAGCTGTGTCATCAACACATGTCCTAGAACTGTCACAAACCAGGCAGCTTGTCCTGCTATTTGAGCAGAAGTCCCTTTTTTATTCATCAGCTGGGATTTGATCTGTTTTCCATGGATTTCCAAGCATTCGGATGTGCCCTTCCAATACAAATGTAAATGACAATTTAATTACCAATAATCACATTTTCTTTTTTCTCATCATAAATAAGTGTTATTTTGGAGTTGCCTGATTTTTATTGTCATTCGTTAAATATTAGTCTTTCAGTATACAGTTGAAATAATTGTGTGTTAATATTTTCTTAGACAATGCCCAGCCATTTCCTAAAACTTGTACACTACTATGAAGTTAACCTTATTATGTAATGTCATCCAGCTGTTTAATTAAAGCAGCATCTCAGGCAGATATAAAGGCATAAAGCCATGGAGCAATAATCAATAATACATTATTGAATATATTTTTAAATACAAGTACCTAAATTTAATTGGAATCAGCGTCTTGCAGTCCCTGTACAGCTGAAAGGTGGGACAAGAAGACAATTAGTTGTACTAACATTGGAAATGCTAATAGAAGGAGACAGAAGAGTGACAGTAGATAGGCATATTAGTTTACTTATTTTTTCATTATTTATTACAGGTACTTTGTCAATTTACACAGTGCTTTACCTATATATTGTACATTCACATCAATCCCTAACCCTCAAGGGGTGTACAATCTAAGGTCCCTAACGTACACTCATGCATACACATACTAGGGCCAATTTAGACAGCAACCAATTAACCTACCAGCATGTTTTTGGAGGGTGGAAGGAAACTGGAGTACCTGGAGGAAACCCACACAGGCACAGAGAGAATATGCAAACTCCAGGCAGGTGGTGCCATGGCTGGGATTCGAACCAAAGACCTTAGTACTGCCAGGTAGAAGTGCTAACCATTTATACACTGTGCTGCCCCAACTTTCCCTCTTTACTTTCCCTCTTACAGTCCAATCACAGGCTGGGGAGGAACAAGACCTGTATTTTGTGTGCTATAAGACAGGTCTGTATTATGTGTCAGCTCTATGAATATCCTATGACTGAATGTACAGAAACAACAGGCCATACATACACATACTGCTCTTTCCATAGCATGTATAATCAGGTAATGACAATAGATGTCACAATAACCATGTCACATTTCCAAGTGGTACTACATATTTCTAATAGCAGTAAAGTATTTTAGTAATCTAAAACAAAATGACTACCTGTCAATATCAGTATGAATATTAGATTCATTTTGCAATGCGCAAATGTACATAACATTGACAGTTTTCTTTTTAAACATTGTGTTGCAGATTCAAATTCATTTTGACATTTTAAGAGCTAAATTTGTTTTTATAATTATATCAGGCCTATATTATAATATTCTTTGGGAATTGCAGGAATTGGAAGAATGCTAGTTTCCCATACATTAGGGGAAATATGGGCAAACAATGATTTACTAGCACTACCTTCTTCAAATAAAGAGGCAATGAAATAGAAATGCATATGTTTGTGCACTGTGAATAAGCATTAACAGGATGTCCAAGTTGTTTCTCAAAGGCTCCTTGGCTGCCATACATCTAGGACATTTAGTTGAAAGGCAATCAATCAATTAACCTTAGTATAATTTGCTAAGAAAATGTGTTCATCAAATAACATTGTCAGCAAATAAAGACTCACATTTGGAACGTACATTCAAGCTGTCTGCCACCTGGCCAAATAAATAAATTTGTTTCTGAGAAAACAGGACCAACAGTTTTTGTTTGAATTGGCTTTCTACGTGAAAAAAGGGAAAAACCTTTTAGCATGGCATAAATCACCAGCGATAGGGTGTAGCACTGTTGGTTAGTAGTATGTTAAAGTGGATATATAATCAAAACTTTTTTTTTAAGTTTTGAATAGCGTAGGAAAGGGTGTCTGTGTCTCAATGTGAAGATTTACCTTCACTTCCTATTCTAGAGATGCAACAGAAAGATAAAAAAACATGTCCACAAAGTGTGGCAATTTTTACAGGAACAAGTAGACTTACATCTTCCTCCTGTTCTGATAACAATTGTAAAATGTTGGATTTCCCATCACTTTCTGTCTCAGTGACAATGGTCACCAGTATAAATAGAATAGCAATTAAATCTTGAAATAGGTGTAGGTACAATTGAAGTCAAGTGTAAAAAATAGGTTTACTTCAAACATAAATTGCATATAAAACCCAACATATTTTGGGCCTATACTCTACTTCCCTTATCTGGGTTGAAAAAAATAACACACATAAATAACTATTATACACATCAAAGTGACATAGAATATCATAATCTATATCATTTTACTATAATTCCTTCGCCGGGAGAACACAATAGCTCAGTGGGAAGGATTCCCCCATCAACACTTAATGTGTTGCAGGAAACCCTGATGGATTCAGGAAAGAAAATCACATCATCTATGGCCTGGCTTAGCTGTTAAGAATCTGTTCTGTTGGCTTGTGTACAGATAAGGGTGGAAAACTGTCTCCTCATCAGCGCTCAAAAGGATCCTTCAGACTGGCTGAATTGGAGGCACCAGACTGTCTGCTGCAACACTCGTTTTATTCTGTCTTAGGATCAAAGAGGATATACAGTATTTATCATTGTTAAAATCAACAATATAAATCCTAGGGAGATGAAAATGATTCCCTTTGATTGTACCCATTATAAGCTAAGTACAGATATGAAACTGTAAGTCCTTGTTGAACAGAATCACCTAGGAACTGACATAAAGTTTATATGGGTCCTGCAGTAGTAATCCGGTGTTTGGACTTGCTGAGTTTGGGATAATGTTGCTTATACTGTAGGTTTTATGTTCAGCGTTAGTTGCATTGAGTATCATTCATAATCCCTATTCAGTTGCCATCCTTTTAAATGCATACTGTATATCACATGCATATTTTATTGTTTATCCTATATACATCACATCATGATTGTCACCATGTTTAGTGTTATGTTTTATTTTTTATGTTCCTATTTAGTCCTGAAGGGAAGAATGGTGTATAGCCCCTACTTAGCATTGGAATTTATACACAATTTATGTTTGGACTAAAACTAGATTAGAATATTATGGAGCTTCAATTCTAGATATACCTATCTCAATCGCAACCCAAGGTAACTGTGAAAATGATTTGAAGTGCAAAAGCTGCCAGTCTAATATTCTCTTTCTCTATAGTTATACAACCATCATACTGTAGGATGGTATCATTCAACCAGACTTCAGGGTTCCAGCATCTTTAACCCACTCTTTAGGTAATTCCAATCCTCTCCTACTCTATCCAGATATTTTAAAATATATTTTATTGTTGTTTTATACATTTAAAATGTTTAAATTTGTATGGCTTACCCAGTTTCTACAAAGTATATACAGTAATTTCTTGGCTGGAGAGATGGGGAATAACACAAGCTACTTGATATTAATGCCATGAACTATAAAAGGGGATCATTTTAACCAGGTTCTCTCTATTCATTAACTACAATTCTTTTTATGCCTGGCATAATATACATTCTTCTGTTTTTTTATTGAGAGGAGCTGGAGGAGTTTTACTACCTGTTGGATAATATTTATTTCTGTTATTAACCTCAAAATGAATGGGTTCTTTCCAAGTTTACTGTTGATCAGGTGCACATTTTATGATCGGCTGTCTAAAGCCAACTGTGGATGGATAGGCCAGTTCATCTCGGACGAATTTTGATCCATCTATGGGCAAGTAAGGTTGGTTGTACTGAAGTTGATCCATCAATCAACTTCAGTACAACCAGCCTGTCATTTTTTTTGCATGTGATTACTGCCAGTGACTATAGCCGTTAGAAGTAATTATTGTGTTTTGCTGTCCAGGAAGGCTCCCTGTGCCTCCCTGCTGGCAGAATCCTCCAATAACACTGTGGGAGGCTTTCCCCCATGAACACTGACTGTGTTTATGGAGGAAGCGAGTGGTTTTCTTTCCTTCCACCCATGGTGGATGTAATGAAAATTAAATTATCTATGGGCTGCCTAAGAGAGAATATTCATTGTGTTCTGCCATCAGGGAAGGCTCCCAAGTGGCAAAACACAATTGCGCTGCCAAAGGGATTCCCCCATCAACACTGACTGTAACTGACCTGTGGTTGCAGGAAAGATAATTGCATCATCTATCGCTTGCCTATGTTTCCTTTTGTCTGTTTCAGTTATGTGTCAGCTGTGACAGCTGCTCACAAAACACAAACTATTTAGGGAAGAAGAAGTGTTGGCTGTATAATGGGAATGGATATTAATGGACAGCATGTTTTGGATTTATGGAACAGCTTAGCTGTATGCAACTGAAAATTTTGGAGGAAGAATGCTTTAAAACATCTAAAAAAAAAGCACCCACAGATAATTATTCCTTTTCAATCTTTAAGATATCTGAAGGTCTGGAGTCCCACTGCTAACATAAAAGCCATGATTAAATTGCACCAATACTTTTATACCTCCATCAAAGCCTTATTTATAATATTTGCTCTATAGTTTCTTTTAAACTCTTGGAGCTGATGTATTGACTAATCAATTTTTGTATCTGCCTAACACTTTCAAGTGATTCATCAGTGACACACAGTCAATCTTCCTTGAAATGCAAAGTGTAGTTTCTGTGCCATGTCCTGAGAGACATGGTAAGGGTGTGTATAATTTTTCATTTTATTCTGAACCTTCATTCTGTAACTCATTGAATTCTGGGTCTCACACTGTTATCATTGAGATCTTGGCTTCTTAGACAAATATGTTCCTCCTTGTGACCTCTGAGAAAGACAAATGCTGCGGTTCATGGGAATTGAAGGGTGAGCCCACCCAAAAATTGGTATTCCAACAGAACTAATAAATAAAGGGGATGTTTGCTTTCTGAGCAAAAAAAAAAGCTTTTTAAAGGGCTGGAAACAAAAGCCTGGAAAAAAGATTTCCGTAGGTATTATATACCTCTATTGCTATAAAGTGGTTTTGATTTCATCTTAACAGCAACTGTAGAATCCCAATGATATCAGTTAGCACTTCACTGTACTGGAGTAGAATGTTACACAATATTGGTCATTTAATTATGGGATATATAGCTTAGGGCCCCTTGCGCACAAATGTAATAGTTTACTGATGTCTATACTCAGGTTGACAGAAAGTAAAATGTTCAATAAAGACAGTTACACATACAATGTGTGTAAATGTTCATATGCGGATACATGCATAAAATTCTTCATCATCCTTCTCTATTGTTGCTATTGTTGCAGTATATATATACATATATATGTACATATATACATGTACATACACACATACAATATATATTGTACATAAATTACTGCACTCAAACATACAAGTTTCTATTTTTATTTAGTGGCTCTGTACTCATCACTGATTTACTGATCTTTATGAAGCTGTATGCATTGTTTCATAGACAACAACAGAAACAGAAAAGAGTGGTCCATCGAGACTGCCCTTTTTTGTGTTTTGTTTTGTTTTTTGGGGGGGTGGTTATTGTTTTTTTTGTGTGCTTTTTTTTGTTTTGGGGGTGGTTGTTGTTTGTTTTTTTGGTAACCTATTGTAGAGTATAGATCTGTGCTTGTCCCAGCCATGTTTGAATTTATTTACTGTTGACTGGCTCACTATCTCTGCTGGAAGATTTACTGTTGACTGGCTCACTACCTCTGCTGGAAGTTTATTCCAAGCATCAACTACTCTTTCTGTAAAATAGTACTTTCTGAGATTAGTTTTGAACATTCCTCCAGTTAGTTTAAGGTCATGCCCCATGTTCTTGAGTTTGATGTTCAGATCATTTTACAATGTGGCATTTTTTCTTACTCCTGTGTGCAAGAGGCCTAACGAAGTGTGGGAAATGTGCATTCCATGCATGTGTCATTCATGCAATCAAAATGCACTGTGGTTGCGCTCTGCAGTGAGTGGCAATGTTATGTCAATGAAACCCCAAGCGCAGATTGAAAATGTGCATTTTCCTGCTCCAGATCACATGGTAAAGAAGTACCATGTGATCCGGTTGCAGTGCATTTTCAAAAGTAGTGCATTCACTACTTTTGGTGCAGTGCAGTGCATTGTGAGTCCATCAAAATGAATGGGCTCAAATTGCACCACACTGAACCACATGTGAATTGTACATTAACCTGCTTTCCTAGTGTGAACAAGCCCTAAATGTATTTCAAAAGCTAAAATGTTTTAACTTTGGACTAAAAACTATTGCTTAGATTTTTTTTTTAAATTGTGATCATTTTCCCCTTTGGAGAGATTTCCCCTCCTAGTGGCCACCTGACACCGTGACAGAAAAGAAAATCTCCCCAACAAGCACAGACTGTAATAAACACCTGACACTTTTGCCCACTTGACTAGACTAGATAAGCTTCCTTTATCCCAGTTGGAGAGTCTTTTCCATAAGATGAAAAAAAAAAAAAAATATATCAAACTATTCTATAGAAGCATATGAAAAGTAAAGCAGTGTTACCTAGAACCATCAGAAGTCAAGTTAATAAAAAAAAACAGTAAAAACATACTGATATATGTGGAGCTCAGTAGCAAATAAGAGCCAATTAGAAGTCAACTTGTAACATATCCAACTATAGTAAACACCAATTAGGCTACTGCCCCCTTGTGATAGCAGCTTCACAGAGTAACACATTAAAAAGTAAATTATTCTTGCCTTTATTTTGCTTTAGTTGTTTAGAATATCATAACAATTTGTTTAGGCAGTTCTAATAATGGCTTGATGGCAGTTGGGTAGCACTGTGGCAGGTTTGCTTATCAGCAAAACAAATCAAATATATCTTTCTTTTTAGGCTTTTCTTGTTTATCACATTAATACTGTCTTGGGCTATGATTTAGCTCTAGAACATAAATAAAAAGCTTATGCCCCATTCCATAAAGCTTCCTAGCAAAGTATATTTTTAACATGTTCCAGTAACGGTAAGCAACTATCTTTTATGCTTTAGGAAGTGTTTGCTTACAAAGCAGCATCTTATAAAATGAAGATACTAAAGTAAAAAATAGTAAGATTAAAGGCATACAATAGAGAAAAGTACTACAATATTTAAGAGAAAGCACATTCTCCATTAACTTTCTAACCATCTAATTACAGGACACCTAATAACCTATGGATGGAAACTAGGAAAAATCAATTATATGATAAAGTGGAGAACCTACCCTAAGAGACCAATCAGGTTTATTTTCTGGAATTTGATTGATAACTACGGGCATAGTTTCCACTTTTCTTGATAACTTTTCAGGTAAAAGTTTTCAAGTTTGGGTAACTAACACAAAAAGTTAGTAATATTTACTAAAACTGTTGACTAGTACTTGGTTGTAGTTAGGGTTATCATGTCTTGAATAGCAAAATGATGAAACTAAGGCAAGCCATAGGTGATGCAATTTTCAAGTTTGCAGGAAAGAAAATCACTGGATTCTCCCATCAACACTGACTGAATCCTTCTGGCAGAGCTATTGTGTCAAGCCAGCGGGAGCCTTCACTGCCTGCAGAACACAATGGTCACTGCCGGAGGCTATAGCTGCGGGCAGTAATCACAAAAATCCAACAGGCTGGTTGTACTGAAGTCGATCAGACGGCCCCTTGATGGATCAGTTGTGTGGAACTGGCCAAGATTCCATCCATCTATGGCCGGTTTAAGAAGTATTGTCAATGCCTTTGTCTGACTATCTCTCTGTAAGAATGGTACCATCTTTTCTCAGATACTATACATGGTCATCATCTACTTCATGGACTCAAATGCTTGCTCTGAGATGACAGAATTATTTAAATCCATGCAGTTTTGCCATATTTTATGCAATTTTGATAAGTCCTCTGCAGTGGCAGTGCAGCTTGCAGTTTGAGTGATTAAAGGGGAAGAGGTGACTGGGGAAATGCTTCCTCTAGCCTGTAGCAGACTAATGACATTATTCTAGGCAAAGTCACTTCACTGGAGCTTAAGGACTGATTTTGTATTATAAAAGGTAATGCAGTTTTAAAAAATGTTTCATTTCCCTTTAATTATTTAATATTATGCCTTGGAAAAGATAGGATTTTATGTACAGGAAGTCTGCATTAGATTGCAAGTGACTCATTTAACAGCAAGGCTAGCCAGTCACCTGTCTAATCTACTGAATATGTTCTTACTCACTGAAATGAGTATTAACATATCCACAAAGAAGCTTATGTATGAAATGTAAATGATGGATTATGAATTTCTCCATATTTCTCTAAATACTTCATGTATTTAGAGATGTTTTATTTTCTTGCATGAGTCACTCATTTTCATTCTTTTTTAAAGTATTGAATCCAAATATGATATACACATATTTGTATACTTGTATACATGTGATATATTCATAGCATTTGACAAACTATATTTAGTTTGATTAAGTTTACATTTTCAGCTAGAGGAGAAGATAAAGCAATAAGAAAATCCCATATGTGTTATATTTTAGTGACTGTTCCATCAGGCTTCTATATAATGTAGCTATACTATCAGCTGTATTTGGATAAAGACATAACACATATATTTGTGAGCAGTATCAGCACTACATATGTGCATTGCTTGAACTTGGAACCATCCAGAGAATAATTAGTGGAAATGTTGATTATCTATACAGTTTTTGATTCTGATAATGCAACAGGTAAGATACCCCAGAGTAACAAAGGCAGCTTTACAGTGGGGAAAATAATTATTTGATCCCCTGCAGATTTTGTAAGTTTGCCCACTTACAAAGAAATGGTCTATAATTTTTATCAAAGTGTATTTTAAATGATAGAGACAGAATATCAACCAAAAATCCAGAAGAAATACATGATACAAATGTTATAAATTGAGTTGCAGTTCAGCAAGTAAAATAAGCATTTAATCCCCAAGCAAAACATGACTTAGTACTTGGTGGAGAGACCCTTGTTGGTAAGCGTAAAGGTAAGACATTTCTTGTAGTTGGTTGCCAGGTTTGCATGCATATCAGAAGGGATTTTTGGTCCATTCTTCTTTACAGATCTTCTCTAAATCCTCAAGGTTTCTTGGATTTCTTGACAACTCAAAGTTTCAGCTCCCTATAGGACTCTCAATAGGATTAAGGTCCGGAGACTGGCTAGGCCCCTCCATAATCTTCATGTGCTTCTTCTTGAGTCACTCCTTTGTTGCCTTGGCGGTATGTTTTGGGTCATTGTCATGCTGGAAGACCCATCCTTGCCCATCTTCAGTGTTCTGGCTGAGGAACGAAGATTCTCATCCAAGATTTTACAATATATGGCCCTGTCCATTGGCCCTCAATATGGTAAATTCGGCCTGTACCTTTAGCAGAGAAACAGCCCCGAAGCATAATGTTTTCAACTCCATGCTTGACTGTAGGGATGGTGTTCTTGGGGTAATAATCAGCATTTTTCTTCCTCCAAACATGTTGAGTCGAGTTTATGCCAAAGAGCCTAATTTTGGTCTCATCTGACCACAGCACTTTCTCCCAATCCTTTTCTGAATCATTTAGCTGTTCACTGGCAAACTTCAGAAGGGCCTGTAAATGTGCCTTCTTGAGGAGAGACACCCTGCGGGTGCTGCAGAATTTCATTCCATGGCTGTGTATTGTGTTACCAATGGTTTGTTTGGTGACTGTAGTCCCAACTGCCTTGAGATCATTCAAAGCTCCTCCCATGTAGTTCTGGGCTGATCCCTCACTTTTCTCTTGATCATCCTTACCCCATGAATTAAATCTTGCATGGAGCTCCAGACAGAGGGAAATTGATGGTTATTTTGTATTTCTGCCATTTGCAAATAATCGCTCCAACAGTTGTGTGCTTCTCACCAAGTTTCTTGCTGATGGTCTTGTAGCCCATTCCAGCCTTGTGCAGGTCTAAAACCTTGTTCCTGATGCCCTTTGACAGCTCTTTGGTCTTGCCCATGGTGGTGCCCAAGAATGAGATTCTGTGGACAGGTGTCTTTTATACACATAACGAGTTGTCATTAGGAGCACCTTCTTAAATTGACAGGACTAATCTGTGTACCACATGAGCACATAGCCAGTCTGGGGGAGCCAGAATCATTGTTGGTTGATAGGGGATCAAATACTTATTTTACTCACTGAATTGCAACTCAATTTATAACATTTGTATAATGTGTTTTTTTTTCTGAATTTTTGGTTGATATTCTGTCTCTATCATTTAAAATACACTTTGATACAAATGTATAGACCCTTAATTTCTTTGTAAGTGGGCAAACTTACAAAATCTGCAGGGGATCAAATAATTATTTTCCCCACTGTAAAACTGCAACTGTTGCTCTAGGGTATCTTACCTGGTCATTATCAGAATCAAAAACTGAATATCATGTCAAATTATGGTTGAGATTGCATGTATTTTGGGATGTTGTGAGACCCTGCAATTTATTTTAAAGCAGAAGTTTATTCTGCTTATAATTTGCATTACTGGTTCTTCTCTCCCCTCCCCCATCAGCATGCTAATTATATTTTTTAATACACCTTCATTTTTTAATTACATATCTTTTAGACCATGTGATCCAGTGGCATAACTAGAACCTTCAGGGCCCCAGTACGAGAAACCAAGAAAAGCCCCCCTGACCCCCATCTGGGCCCTTCCCTCTGAAACTGGTTGCAAAACTTCAGGGTCCAGATGCAAGTTTCAGCCCAGATGGCCCAGATGGTACTTCCACCACTGGTGTCAGTATTTTTTTTTTTTTTACCATTTTGTAACTTTTTTTGTAAATATTATTTTTTTAATTATTCTTTACAATTTTTTTAAGGAGCCCCATGGGGGGCTTTGGTGAAATATCAGGGGTCTAAATAGACCTCTGATGTTTCACCTTTGAAACTGAAAAACACGGCCCTCAATCTCCTCTGCAGCTGCACTGAATGAATGAACAGAAATAGATCTGTACAGAGCTTCCTGTTCATAAACTGAAGCACAGTAAACACAGTTTACTATGTTTCAGTTATGAATGGGCAGAGTCAGTGATTGGTAAGGATCACTAACTCTCTATTCAGAGAAGGAAAGGGCCGATAAATTACACATTTACCCCTTCCCTGGTGTCCATTCTGACAGATCCCCCCAGAAGTTGGTGGGGGGGGGGGATCTGGCAGAGCTGCGGAGGTGAGGGAGACTGAGAAAGAGCACAGAGGGAATGAAGAGCACATGGAAGAAGCAGAAAGAAGCTGAAAATGAGGAGCGACTGCATATAGGGGAACTGATCTTTCCATTTTCCTCCTTCAGCTTCTACAGATTCTCCTCCTCTTCCTTCTGTAGGTATTTAGAGGCTGTAGGAGAAAACTTTAGAGATTGATTCCTCTATGTGCAGTCATCCTCACCCCCCAATGTGCAAGGGGGCTGCAAGGTCTCAATTGCGACCGCTGTAGGTATGCCCTTGATATGGTTCATATCTTGGTCTCTATGCTTTTCTATCCAATGCAGGCAGATCGTAGCTGGTGGGAAGGATCTGGTACAGTGCTGTACATAGCTACCTAAAAAGATCACAGCACCCTGCCTATCTCCAATGCTCTTGTCAAGAGCACTTACCCTCAATTCAAGCAGTGGGCTGGTTCCTGAGAGGAGTTACAATGTAATTTTCAAAATAATTTGATGGGTTGCTGTCAAATTGAAAGAGTGGGTGTTCCTAAGCGGGCTGCATTTGCGTGTTAACTCCCATCATGCTGAGCAACTTTGATTCAAAGAACTAAAATCCAATGAATAAAACAGACATTCAGAGATAGTAAGGCTTGGTAGGAAACAGCTAAATGATGCTGAACTTGAGACAGACGCTATCTGACTTGCTGCACTTACAGTATGTAAGGATGGTACCATGTCTTCTCAGGCACTATCAATGGTCATCATCTACTTCCTGGATTCAAATGCACACTATGAGAAGCTCACAGTGTGCAGTGAAATCACAGCAGGCTATTTTATTACAGAGGTGAAGTCTGTATAACTGTGCATGACTAAATTAAAGCTGAATTTTAGCTTTAACTTGAAATTATAATCGTTTTAATATTTTTTTAGATGTACATATGAAAAAACTAAATGTTAATCAGCTTATCAATGTGTGTTAATGTTTTAAAACTTGTCTCTATGTATATTGTGCAATTGCATTTGTAATGGGGACCAACTAAATATGTTTATTATATTTGAAGGCTCTGATTCCTGTTATGCAGTGCAACACAGCAGTTTTACTTGACTGCTCTTTCTCACAATACAAGTCTATACTACTGTAAACTGCGCCTATGCAATCTGAAGGCACAGCCAAAATCATCTCAAATGATCTCAAGGGATTTTTATTTTATTCCAATGTTTTATTCAACTACCACCTCTATGCCGACGACACACAAATCTATCTCTCAACCCCCCACCTCACCCCCTTGGTCTCAGCCCGAATCACACACCTACTGAGCGACATATCAGACTGGATGTCACTCCACTTGAACCTCTCCAAAACCGAGTTTCTTGTCTTCCCCCCAGCCCGGACACCACTCCCCATTAATTTCTCTGTCACATCCAACAACGCCACCATCAAACCCGCCCTGCAGGCCAGAGTACTTGGTGTAATCCTGGACTCCAACCTATCCTTTCAACCCCAAGTCCAATCTTTAACAAACTCGCGCAGACTCCACCTCCGCAACATCGCCAAAATCCGCACGTTCCTAACCTCAGAAACCACTAAACAGCTCATCCACTCTCTCATCATATCATCATATCACGACTCGACTACTGCAATTCCCTCCTCACTGGCCTGCCTCACCGCTGGCTACCCCCGCTTCAGTCGATCCTGAATACGGCTGCCAGACTCATTCACCTTTCCAACCGCTCCGTCTCCGCCACCCCCCTCTGCCAATCCCTCCACTGACTTCCGATTGCGCAACGGATCAAATTCAGAATCCTAACGCTGACCTACAAAGCTGTCCACCATACTGCCCCGAACTACATCACTGACCTAATATCCAAGTACCGCCCAGCACGCACACTCTGCTCCTCACAAGACCTCCTTCTCTCTAGTTCCCTGGTCTCCTCCCATGCCCGCCTCCAGGACTTCTCCAGGGTGTCACCCATCCTCTGGAACTCCCTGCCCCAACCCATCAGACTATCACCTACTCTCCTCTCCTTTAGGCGCACCCTGAAAACCCATCTCTTCAGGGAAGCCTACCCCACCCCCTGCTAACTTGATGACCTCCTCCACTCTTCCTACCACTCCATCCCCCACAGCTATCTCCTCCTGTGCCACCATCCCCTCCCTCCTAGATTATAAGCTCGAAAGAGCAGGGCCCTCAGTCCCCTCATGTTTTGCATTGTATTGGTATTGTTCTGTCACATGTTCTGTCCCCCTTTGTAATGTACAGCGCTGAGTGAACTATTGGCGCTTTATAAATACTGTATAATAATAATAATAATAATGTTGTTGTCATGAAAATATTATGAATCGTAATAAACATTTTTGGTTCCAAATATACTAATACTGATTTGTACAAAATGCAGAGAATCATACATGAAGAATGATTTGCAAATATTCAGGAGAATCAAAAAGGCAATGAATCAGCAATTCTCCTTAACTGATCGTTCTTAAATGTGAACCTCTTGGTGACTATCACTGTGTTAAACTTCTTATGTTTAACTTGTCTGGGATTTCAACATTATAAACCTTGTCAAAATGACAGTCTCTGTTCATCATTTAGGAGACATTTTATTTATATCTGCAAAATGGAAATATAACTACTGAAATAATTATACAATACAAATACCAATGAATATCATTGACCTCTACTTAATAAAGCAAAGAACCATCTGCAAAATAAGGAAACCCAGAATAAGCAAATCTTTTGTCTTACTTTTCTTATGATTAAGACTTAGTATTGTTTTCCCTGGATTTTTTTTTAATGCACTTGTACTAAAGATACCTTGTTGCTACACCATTCATCTCAACAAAAAAATTCCAGTAAGGTTATGTGTGCATTTAGCATATTTTATGCATGCTATTTACCTGTTAAAAACTCCCTTGTGTGGCATTTAGTGATTTTTCTGCTGGGAGTCACCATCTTGGATGTGATATCAGCAGCCCCAGCAGACTCAGAACTGTCACTGTAGTGACATTCTATAGCATTCTCCTTCACTGCTCCCCCAACTGCTACATAAAGGTTATGTAGGGAGCTGAAGGTAGGGTTGGAGCAGCTGGGCCAACAAAGAGGTTAATTGTAAGTACCAGAAGAGGAGAAGGCTAGGATGTGTAAGGAGGGAGGGGGATGTGCTAGAAATTGACTTTTTATGGTGTAGCCCTATTTAAAAGCATGTTGCAAGTGAAAGCAATCATATATGGAAAGGAAAAGCACTGCACATAATCATTTAAAATACTCAATTGTTCAGTGCTTTTAGTTCCATTTTTTTTTAATTTGGTGATATGGTCTCTTTAACCTCCCTGGTGGTATCATTGGGGTTTATTTACTAAAGCTGGAGAGTGCAAAATCAAACTCACTTCTGCATAGAAACCAATCAGCTTCCAGGTTTCATTGCCAAAGCTTCATTGAACAAGCTGAGGTTAGAAGCTGATTGGTTTCTATGCAGAAGTCTGATTTTGAACTCTCAAGCTTTAGTAAATAAACCCCATTATGTCAGGAATTTTGTACCAAAAGCGGTACCATTTTTTTGCATGGAAATTTGGTGTTATGTATTGTAGGCCTGCAATTCTTAGTAATTACTTACTTCATAAATACTCATAAAAAATAATAATATAATAATAATAAATTTAATTCAATAATATAATCAAACCAAAAACACTGAAATTTGAATTATAGTTCGCACATCACTGAGCAAAGTCGCAAAATCGTTTTCAGTGTCTGATGATGAATTTCCCCATGAATCATTATCACTCAATTCTGCAAGTGGTTCTAATTTACTATCGCTGTTCTCTAGCCGGTCTAAAACCAATTTTGACCTAAAGGGACGCTTTTTGGACACCGTGGACTTTTCTAAGTTTCCAGGCAGAAAGGACAGTCAAAATGCAGGCAGGGCACAGGACAAAGCAGTAGGGACAAAATGTATGTGAAATGCTTTGATACAGGAATGTTTTGCTGTGAAATAATCGTTTTAAAAAAAATGTCATTTTTTTAAAATTTTCAAACTTGCCGCCGGTTCCGGCGCCCGTACGTCCCGACGTCACAGGAACCGGAACACGGAAGCCAGATGCCGGCATCGGCTGGAGGAGATGGCCGGGGACGCTGCAGGGGACGCATCGTGGGAGCGAAGGACAAGGTAAGCGCTGTAGGGAATCCCTGAGCAACGCTGCATGGTAAGCCCGAGTGTAGCTCGGGGTTACCGCTTTTGGTACTGAAACTTTACCCCGAGCTACACTCGGGAATACCGCCAGAGAGGTTAACCAGTTCTGCTATACAGACAGTTTTTTATTTTTCACATACATATAAAAACTTTCATTTTTGACTATAAAATTACTTAAACCCCCAGAATATTTTCAGAATGCAGAGGTCCTGTAAAATAAAAAAATGGTAGTTGTGAATTTTTGAGTCATACAATATTTGCACAGCTGTTTATAAAATCTATATTGTCAGGAAAAAATACACTAAGATGAATTTTAGTGCACACAAACAGTAGGTAATCCATAATATTTTATCCAAGAATAAAAGATGAGCTAGTGTCAAGTAAATAAATACCAAATATGTCACGCCTCTAAACTGTGCGTACTGGTGAAACAGCTAAAAATATAGTTCCTAAAAGTATCAATAGGTGAAATTTTAAATGGGTTTATAGCTCATCACTTTAGAGCTAACTATAACTGAAGGACCTAGATTTATTTCTCTGACTTTGACGTGTGCGGCAAAACCAAATAAGTGTACAATTGTGTGTGGGCACTGAGTGACAGGGGTGCTTTTAACTCTATTTTTTTATAATATTTTCATTTTTTAACATTGTTATACTTAAAGTGGTTAAAAAGCCTAAACATATTTTACTTTAATGCATTCTTTTCATTAAGTTAAAAAATGTTTAGGGATCAGTATTTCCCCCTCACCCCCCTTTTACTATCCTGAGCCCTCATTCAATCCAGCGCTGTGCCCATCTGCAGCTCTTCTCTCCCCTTATTTCCCGGTCTCAAAGGTTTTGCTGAGATGGCAGGAGTCATTGGCTCCTGGTGCTGTCAATCAAAGCTAATGACGAGAGAGTGGGGAGCAGGGCCAAGTCCCATTGTCTGTGTCTATAGGCTCAGGCAGCAATGCTCGGGAGTGAGCCAACATGTGTGCCCCTATAGAAGAGACTTTCTATGGGGGAACTCACTGGAGGGGAGAAGCCAGCAGGGGATCTGAGAAGAGGAAGATTTGGGCCAATTTTAGCGCACAAAGCAGGTAAGTATCACTTTAGCTTTATTGCTATCATAAGGCTAACAAGCCCACTGTATGACAGTCTTGTGCAGGTAGCTCTTTATGGAGACATTAGGGGTCAATTAGATCCCCTAATGTCCCCGCTGCCCTATGCTTCAGTGGAATAAGGACTGTGCTCAATCCACTGTTTATCTGTCTTTTTAGATGGATTTTTGTTTTGAACCTGGAAATGTTCATAGCTGGGCGCTTTCAGTTTCACACTCAGTAGAGTTTCTTGATCTCCTCCCACTCACTATCTTGACAATGCCTGTTGTGGTCATGAGCTCCTGGGAGGAGTGAGAGAGCTAGGGAACCATGGCGTGCAGGGGTAGAAACTGTGAGCCATGTAAATGCGATCAGCAGGATTTACAACCACTCAGATCACTTTTACAAAAAAAGTGCATTAAACTGAAAAAGCTCACAGCTGATACTGCAGCCATTAACTTGTTTTAACCTCCCTGGCGGTATGATTATTTCAGATTTTTGGTGCTGAAAGCGGTACCATTTTTTTGCATGGAAATATGTAGTTTTTTTATTGTAGGCTGTAATTTTTAGGAATAACTCACTGAAATCTGTTCGAACAAGAGTCTATTAAACATCCCGGGTATGATAAAATTTGAAACACAAAATCATAAATTATAATTTAATAAATAATCATAAAAAATAATAATATAATAATAATACATTTAATTCAATAATATAATCAAACCAAAAACACTGAAATTTGAAATATAGTGCCAAGTTCGCACATCACTAAGCAAAGTCGCAAAATCGTTTTCAGTGTCTGATGACGAATTTCTCCACGAATCATTATCACTCAATTCTGAAAGTGGTTCTGATTTACTATCGCTGTTCTCTAGCTGATCTAAACCCGCTTTTGACCTAAAGGTCAAAGATCAGCTAGAGATCACCTAAAGTCACCCACACTCAAATCACACCCAAAAAAAGCCTATGAAAGGTACTAGGGGCATCTCATGAGGCCCCCTACTGACCCTGGGCCCTCGGGCAGTACCCGAGTGCCCAAATGGTCAGTCCGCCCCTGAATAGGAGGGTCCTGCTCGTGGAGCTTACAATCTAATTATGATTACAGATCTGCATTTGTTTGTGTCTTTTAAATCTGCATAAATATCATCTTTAAATCCCCTTTTTACATAATGATACAAACTTAGCAATAATTAAATATTTTTAACAATGATTATAAGATGAACATTCTCCAGTGTGTTCTTATAGGCTTATTTCTGAATAAATATTTTAGTGATCATAGTTACACTTGTAATAAATTCTAAGTGCAAGCTGTATGCTTTATGATGCACTGTAATGTCATGAATTGATGAAACTTAAAGTATTGGGTGGAGTTTTTCATTATACAGGTTTGCTGAGTGTTGTGCCCTGTATTTGTTCTGACACAATATGATCAAGGTATGATTTATGAGCACATAGATTTTCATGTGGGGACATTAGAGTACTTTTAGCTCAATATCATTTATCAGATGGTCATTTTAGCTCAGCATGTGCTTTATGAAACTATTGAGTCATTTATATTTAAAGTTTTGGCAAGATTATTCCATACTGGAGCTATCAAAATGTAATATATTGTTTTATTTTTATTTTGTTATCATTTGATAAATTATAGTTAACGTCCTGTGTTCATTTTAGAGATTCCCAGCTTTGTAAGTCAGGATACAAGCATGTTCATATAGGTGTTTATATATTCTTTCCAAAAGTTAAAATAAAGGGTTTTGGATCTACATACACTTTATTGGGAAAACATCAAGCTTAGATTTGACCCACTAAACAACCATGGAGAAAACTTTGCACATTTCCTCTAGTTGTTTTAGCAGCTCCTTTATCCATATTAGTTAAAACAAATTGCAGATAGTACAATTAAATAATTGCAACAGACAGGTTTACATGGCATAAACAAATTAATTGTCTGTTTTTTTTCTATTATCTCCCAGTAACGTTTGGTAGGAAGTGAATAGGCGGAATTAGGCGGGAGTTAAATATACCTTTTATTTGTTTACCATACATATAATATTGTTTGAAGAGATGGCTTGTGAATCCTAATTCTTAGTCCATATAAGTATACATAAAGTGTTATAAGATCAGAATTTGTCATTTGTATACCACTGTGAAAATTGATTGCTGCTCTTAAGACGTGCCCAGCATTAGACATTAGTGAATCTTGGCAATTGCAAAGACAGTGGTGCCCACCTGTCTGGTCTGGATTCAGGCCCAGTGCAGCTGCTGCTGTATGCATTTGTTTTTCTGGGCAGACACCCTTCTTTGTAAATCAAACTACAGTGACAGTATACTGTCACTATGGTTTAATTTACTGGAGGCACAAAACTTGTGGGAATAGTGGGGACCTTTCCACTATTCATGTTAGCCACAAAATCAGTAGGATTGCAAAGCTTTTCCTAAAATTGTCACATTTATGCTTCCAGGGTCACTATGATATGACTATTTTATATGACATTTGTGTCCAGACTTTTATGACTCACCTGGTACCCCCTCATATATCCTATGTGACATTCAATATATGGAGCTTGCTATTTTTACTTTAGTACACGCTAATAAAGTAAAGAGTGCTTTCAAATTAATTAACTAATTTAATGCCCGTATAGTGTGTAGAGATACAAACCTAGGACAGCAGTGACGTGGCCCACAGAGCATAAATATCCTGCACTGCCAACTCTCTATTGAAGGAAAAAGCAATTTTAAGAAAAAAACGTATACCATGCATAATTTATACACCACACGTTTTTGTACATACAGTATTAAAACTGCTTTTCTATTGTATTCAGTATCCATCTATATTCCTCCATAAGTGAGAAAAAAAAACAAGAATAAAAAAAAGTATGTGTTTTCATTTAAAGTGGAACTTTAGTCAGAAAATGAAGTCCTGCTAGGTCACTTCAGGCTGCCCACTTTTGCAGGTATAAGTATTTAAAACATTACAGTTCACTAAACCCACATCATCAAAAATGCTGTATTACATGTTGTTCATACTCACTCAGTTATTATGAGATTTGTTTTCTGTATTCTGCAAAAAACCTTGGTTGATCCTCTTGTTCTCTATCTCCACCTTCTGTCCAAGACCCCAGTGGAGCTAGGGATTTTTCAGAGCAGTGTTGGCAGCTCTCCACATGCTAAGTTTTCAGTGAGTTTCTATGCTGAGAATTTCCTCTATCACATCTGAGCAGCCTATGTGACTATAGAGTCACACATGTGGGCGTATACACAGATGGTAAATGACAGCCCACTCCCTCTCTCCTCCTCCATGCCCACTAACCAGATAAACACAATGGGGCTGGGATTACATCTAGATTGATGATGGCTTCACCTTCCTCTTATTCTAAATCACAGCCTGAAGGGGTGTGACACAGCCTGTGACTGGTAGAAATCCACCCACACTATGTTCTTGCCAAAAAAAGATCTAATTCAAACATATATTTGTATTACAATTTAAAAACAGTTTATTGATATTAATGATTTCTTTTTACTCTGTAATCCAAATACTGTTTTTTTTTTCTTTGAACATGTGACCAGCAGCAGAGGACTAGACGCACCTCCTGACACTTTTTCCCTGCAGACAGACTGGGAAAGATCTGGGTCATGTGACAGCTGTATATTGCTTAGGAAAAAATGTACTTAGATTTTTTTTAATAAAATAATTACAATGCCATCATCCATTTACAGAAATAGGAAGGACAATGTAAATTAAACAGTGCGTGTTTAGTATCATTTTAAAAATAATTGCCTATACTGTTTAAAATTCAGTAATACACTGTCTCACCCTGCTCTGCACATGTGCAGTTGCTCTCTGTTTTTAGGCACTGTGTCAAATTTGTAGAGCTTGATCTAATGACAGCCTAAAGATTTAATGCTGCTCGTGACTCTGGGTTTCAGCAAAATGGCAGCCTCCAGCAAGAAGAAACAGGAAACAATGCTGGAGGCAATTTAACGCACACAATAATTTTGGTTGCATAATTATTAATGTTCATTACAGCATAATTATTAATGTGGAATGTATGTTCCTTGCTAAAGAACAGGATTTTTAGTATCAAGGTGTTAGGGGTAAAGTTCTGCTTTAAACACAAAGCTTAACATCAACTTGAGGGCAGTCTGTTGCATGAAATACGGCATTCCCTGTAATGTCTTTACGTTTAATGTAATGGCTACTCTTTTGTAAAGTTGTACAGTATGTAGATATACAAACCAATAATGTTTGCTAAAAGTCTTGGAAGGGCTTTTCGTAATAAAACCAAAGTTCTATTCTCTAAGTACAACTAAAGGCAATTTTTAAAAATTATTTTCAATTACATGTACTATGTATATTATGTATTATACTGCCAAAACAAGAAGTAAGAGGAAATCCATCTCTGGTTGTCATCAGGATCACCAGAACTAGCATCCCAATTGTAAGATATCCCCTCTATTCCTGTACTGGTGACAGTTCAGAATTTGTGAGTTTCTTTCACTTTCATTCTTATTGCTAACAGTAAACTGGACAAATAGAGAGGGCAAATCTCCCCATTGGGGGCACAGACTGGAAAAAAAGAAAAGAAAAACTAACAGGCATTCTAATCCCTCCCAAAAATGAACTAAAAAGTTATGTCTTTATATTCATCAAAAACTGTTACCTAAGGTTGATGTTTAGTAAAAAGAAAATCACATTAAGTTACATTATTTACCAGTAATTAAGTATATTCCATGATGTGCAGGATGCCCTGTTCTCTTCCTGCTACTAAACTTCTGGTGCTGTGGGGGTTAACAGATTCAGATTATGCCCCTTCCTGCGCTCTATCCTATTGAGAAAAGTGCTTTCATAGATTATATTGTATGTAACGTGATTTGTGAATGGGGGAGAGTCTGATCGGTCACATGATTTTCTCCCCTATTCCCAGAAAGTGTTACGAGCAGTGTAATCATTGAAATAACTTTTCTCAGTGGAGGAGAGGACAGTGTCCTCATCAGATCATCTTTAGTGCAGCTGAGCCTGCAGACCTAAAGCTAGAGATTACAGCACTGGAAGTTCAGTGGCAAGAAGAGGACAGGGTAGCCCTGCAATAAAGAGTTCTACGGAATCCAGCAGCCTGCACATTGTGGGACACATTTCCTTATAAGTAAGTAATGTAACTAAAGCTGTAGAGAAAAAAAAAGTTTTTTTAGGTAAAATTCAGCTTTAGTTTCTGCAAATACATCAGCCGGTTGAATCAGGTAGCTTCTTATAACTCCGTAAGTTCATTCATTTAACAGCATCTCACTAACATTGATATTTTTGTTGCAGAGGACTTATATCTTAGTGCAGACTTATGGGTTAAATCAGTGCGCCAACCCACACAAGCAGGAAATTACATTTCTAGGGGTGCTCCGTACACCAACTGTGTACAGAACACCTCCAGATTGCCATATTGCATTGCATTTTACTAACAATTACAGCTGTGCAGATTGAAAAGGAAAGGTCATTTTTAATAACATTAAATCACAATATGGCTTGTGAAGCAATTGGATTTGCTTTATTTTTTCATATGAAAATCGAGGTACCGTTTAAAGTGGTTGTAAACATAAAAGGTTTATTACCTTAATGCATTCTCTCTATTAAAGTAAAAATAAAAACTTTTAAAAGTAGTTCTCCCTGCAGCCCCCCCAAATACTCACATGAGCCCGATCTCAATCCAGCCCTATGCATGTTGTGCGCAGGCTTGGCTGAGAGGAGTGGGAGTCATTGGCTCCTATTCTTGTCAGTCAAAACCAGTGAGCAGAGCAGAGAGCCGGGGGTGGGAACTGGGCTGTGTGTCTGAATAGATGCAAGTAGCATGGCTCAGGAGCAAACGGCACTATTGACCACCATAGGAAGTGTCTTCCTATGGTGGGCACTCATCAGAGAAAAGGAAGATTAGGCCTGCTTTGAGCAAAACCATTGCACAGAGCAGGTAAGTATGATATGTTTGTTATTATAATTAAAAGAAAAAAAAATCTTTAATGTCACTTTAAAGCCTTTGACAGTAGCACTTTCATTGTTGCTTCATTAGATGTTGCTCTTTTTAAGACTACTGATATAATTTAATCCATTAATTCTGTTTTAGGGGTTAGCTGAGGTTTAAAAAAAATCAGTTACTTAGATCTAAAAAATGAATAAACGAAGTAATTGTTGGACACAATTACCTTGTTTGTGGCAATCTTTCCACATGTAGAGTACAAAAAGACATTTCCTATTGTGTCTAAGAATGCAATCTTTTCATGTTTTACATCCAGAAGTCTATGTAAGCAGCTTTCCTGGAACTGACTTCTTGAGATAAATCGCTTACAACTCTCTGCTGTCTCACACCAAAATAGTAAATGTCATTGGATTGCAGTGATCCATCTTCCATCCTAAGCAATTTGCATGTGATTAACTCTTCCGCCTTTCTGCAGTAGTCTCCCACCTCATTAAAATCACCTCCGTTTTCAAGAAAATGACACTTTTCATGGTGGTGACACTTGGGCCAAATATGCTGTACTCAATCTCTTTCAGATCACTGTATTGCTAAGGTGCTCTGACACAGGTATAGAACAGTGTTAAGGAAAGCTTTATCCATTGAGCCTTCCAAAAGAAAACGGAAAAACTAAATTTTAATGATAACAAAGCATCCACATTAAAAATGAGCATATATCAATACATGATTTATTTTATTTCCCGTTACATGTCATTTGGTTTTAAGTAAATTCATTACAAGCCCACGCAATTTAAATTTAGCGTAGGATGAAAAAAATGCAAAAAAAGATTACCTTCTACACGAAAACAAACGTCTAGTGACTAATGACTAGTAGGTCTAGAGACATAGGCAACTGAGTTTATAAGGAAATCTTGACTTTTTCTTTAAAGGTCATGTTTGACACCACCCTCTCCTTCCTTCTGAAACTTCTCATATTGTGATAGATGATTTGATGGGACCAAGGGGACAGAAGGTCACCTTTTACAGGAAAATGGCATATATATTTAGGATCCGGTTGAGTCTTTGGATTACTAATTGTATTTGAAATATTGTTTCACCAAACATAAGCTGATGCTTATTGCTCATGCATTTGCTTCATCATTGCCAATGATTATTGCATTGTGAAGGCTTGTGACAGTTTTACTTTAATTCCATGCCAATTGTATATGTATGTTGTATAAAATTTGCTAAAACAGAAATTTTTATTTTTTAATTTTGCAAGAGAGGTTATAAAATGTGATATATTAAGAATTACAGTATATGATTTTCAGTAGGCTACTAACTAAGCTGGAAAACCTTTCCTATAAAAGTAATGTTGACAGAAATTTAAGGTGAACCTTTAAAAAAGGAGTGTGGAAAATAATAATAAAAAAAAAAAAATTCATACTCACGTACTTGGATGCAGCCTTGATCTGACGCTGCATCTGTCCCCCACCTCCTCCAAGACCATGAACTGAGCAATCCAAGACTGCTGATCACTCATTTCTGAGGTCCATTCAGCCTCTCAGGGCTGAAATGCAAAGCATTCCAATAACTGGTTTCTCAATGATTTGTGTAGGTTGTAACTTGTAGAGGTGGGGAAGTCTCATGTAAGGTACACACAATCTGATTCTACTGGAGAGCTTGCCCATTGTCACAACTCAGAGTGGCTGGTGCTCCTAAGGAAAAACCATCCAATTTAGTTTACCAATTTAGCAGTCCTAATTAGGGTTAATGGTTGTACAGTACAGTTGGGGAGAGAGAACTAGGAGGAGGTGGTACAATGAATGACACAATAAGGCTAAAAATGTGAAAAAAGGAAAATAAAGGAACTAAGAAGAAAATAAGTGTGAAGAGAAAACTGCATAAGAATGAGAGGGAAGTGAATCAGTAAGATGGAAATGAGATGTGGAACACTGAGGAGCATTGTTGCTTGAGGGAAAGGAAACCCAAACGTTGACTGCTTTGGTATGCAGCCTCACTAACACATTCCTCTTATGGTATTCCCCAAGCTTTGGGAGGTCTCTAAAGTCATTTTTGCATTATATTATTTGTTTACTGACAAGCATTTAGCATCATAATCTGAAAGTGGATCATCTTTTGGGGAGAGCTGAAGAGAGCATACCCTCAGTTCACTGTACCCTGATTGCCACAGAGCGAATAGGTGTAGACAACACACATTGTTATGCTGTATATGCTTTGCATTGTATGAAAAGAGAGGGTGAGGATTGATAAGTTACAGCATGTGACAATAAGCCCAGGGAACATGTAATATAGAGAGTCATTTTGCATATCCTGTGATTTCATAGCCACAGTTTGGAAGTACTGGGTGCTATCATGATAAATAAGTATAGTACTCTATGATATCACAGGTGGGCCTAATCAATCCCCTATGCCCTTGTAAATAAAAGTGACATTGCTATTGTATCCCATTCACAGTGCAGATCAGAGGTCATCAGTGAAGGGTAGGAAACTCATACATCATTAAAGCATGGGCTTCCTCTACAGGAGGCTTGGTACATAAACTCATATGTTGCTGCTGATTAGCCTGATATATCAGAAGTCTTATTCTGTAATCCCTGTTTACCAACAAATAATAAACTAAAATAATTTTTTTCCCTTAAGTACAAAAATCCTCTAATATCTGTGGGTTTGATCTCTGATATTTACTTGATTTTACACTTTCATCTATACAAATTAGGATCAGATGAAACTTATCCTAAGAGTTAAATAAAGCAGTAATCAATAAAGTGGTGTTAGCCAGAGTTTAGTCAAATGTGATAATTTTTTATTCTCAGAATGCAGACTTGTAACAAGTATCATTGACTTTGTATATGTTTAGGATGTGCAGTTATCAATGTGACTTAATTTTCCTTTTAGGCATTACTTAAAATGATGTACACTCACTGGCCACTTTATTAGGTACACCATGCTAGTACCAGGTTCGACCCCCTTTTGCTTTCAGAACTGCCTTAATTCTTCATGGCATAGATTCAACAAGGTGTTGGAAACATTCCTCAAAGATAATGATCCATATTGACATGAGTTATTGTTGCCTTCCTATCATCTCGAACCAGTCTTCCCATTCTCCTCTGACCTCTGACACCAGCAAGGCATTTTCGTCCACACAACTGCCACTGGATATTTACTCTTTTTCTGACCATTCTCTGTAAATCCTAGAGATGGTTGTGCGTGAAAATCTCAATAGATCATCAGTTTTTGAAATACTGAGACCAACCCACCTGGCACCAACAACCATGCCATGTTCAAAGTCACTTAAATCCCTCTTCTTCCCCATTTTGATGCTCGGTTTGAACTTCAGAAAGTCATCTAGATGCCTAAATGCATTGAGTTGCTGCCATGTGATTGGCTGATTAGCAATTTGTGTTACCAAGCAATTTAACAGGTGAACCTAATAAAGTGGTGGGTGAGTGTATTTTTTCACAATGTTTTTTAATTTCTTAAATAATTGAAGTAAATATGGATTTATCAGTCTGGGAAATACAGCTCTTAGAAAATCTGTTCACTAAACGTTTGGCCTTAACAAAATTTTTTTCAAACATACCACCATTGCTATTAGGATAAAAAAAATACCTCTTAAAATCTGTTTGAGTTTATAGTTTTAGATAGTAGATTCTATCTTATTGAACTCAAAGGTGATAGGCAATTCCAGCTTAACTAGCTACCAGAAATAAAGTAAATTATGGAAATTATCCTTACATAAATTAGCATCAGTAGGCTTTACTGCATGTGGTTTGTATATGGAGATAAAAAAGGTTGAGGATTTCAGGACCCTGGATAGCAGCATGCTACATAGTTTACAAAATGTACATCCTGTTATGATTATTAATAATTGAATAATGGATAAAGTATAATACTATTTAGGACAGGGCATAAATAGAGATTATTTTGACTACCATCCTTACCCAAAGTAGAAAGATTTTTAGCAGTTGTAGTCAGTGTGTCTCCCATTGTTTAATGAAGAGCTAATACAGAATTACAGTGGGGTTGATTTACTAATGCTGGAGAGTGCAAAAGCTGGTGCATTGTAGCCAATCAGCTTCTAACTTCAGCTTGTTCAATTAAGCTTTGATAGTAAAAGCTAGAATCTGATTGGTTTCTATGCACAGCTCCACCAGATTCTCAGTTTTAGTAATTCAACCCCCTTACATCTAACAGACAGCTATTGTATAGCATTTATTTTTTTTATCTGAATTAAATAGCATCTACACTGATCTATATGTTGATAACTTGATGTCGTTTCTTTTACCGCAACTAGTGATCCTTGATGCCTTTTTGCCTATTGTTTTGCAATTAGCTGTCTCAGCTAACAGGAATTTGAGGATTGCAAAGGGTAGATTAAATACATAACTACATACCAGTCAATAGGAAGCAGTTTTGGTGATCTTCACACAACTATCAAGCAACAATAAAAACCCATTTGTAGGATAAATATCTGCTAGATTTAATGCTAGAATATACAGTATTTGTATGACTGGTGCCTGTGGGGAATGACTTGAGGCATCCTGTCAGATATGAGGAATGTGTTGATGATTCTATTAGTTACAACCTGACGCAGGGTTCTAGAGAACAAAATGCACCCCTTCTCTGTCACTTATATTCTAGACCTTTGCAGTATATCCAACTAGTATAACTGATATATTTATAATATAATTATACTAATTGTAGACCTGAAAACATGCTATCATTTCCTTGGGCACAATGACAGCATTGCATTTAATGCAGTCGCATTATTATGTTGAGTCAAGGAGGCAGGTTGCATTCTAGTGACATCATTGCTCATGTAAAATGTTTTTCACTTTTCCCTGTGGAGCAAGAAATAAGTATATTGGATCTTTAGATTATCCTTAAGGGGTTGAATTTTGAATGGGATATAGCACATTATTAAGGGTAAGGTCCAGTTACATGAGTTTTCAAATTCAGACAGGTTCAGATCAGGCTATATTGTTATTATTATTATTATTATTATTATTATTATTGATTTTCCATTTTCCCTTTTATTCCTCTTTACCCCCTCCCCCTCTCCATCTTTCTCTTTCCTCTTCTCTTTCCCCTCTCTTCAACTTCCTTTGATAATAATAACAACACACATTGTGGATAAAGTAAATTAATCAGCAGAATACAGATTTTATAAATCATGTTATGTAGAATCTGAAGAAAATGCCTTCAGAGCACAATTCTCTTAAAGTATATGTAAACATTCACCTTGTAAAACAACCCATTCAGTTTAAAATATAAATTAAAGGCAAAACATTTGTTTATAAATATACAAAAATATATAAATATCCCCCCCCCCTTTTTTTATAAGTGATCACATACCCTCTGCTCTCAGCTGCATAGAGAGGTGAGAGTGGAGAAACAGCAGCAGGCTGATCTTCCCAGTGAATGGCTGTGCAAGGAAGGGATGTCAGCACACATTTGATCATTATAGGAGAGATTTCTGAGTTCTGAGCACAGCTAGAGAACTGACCATACTGTGCTCCCCTTCCTAGTGTGATCAGTTTTAACGTGATACTAAATAACAAACATGTCTATACTTACCTGCTCTGTGCAGTGGTTTTGCACACAACAGCCCCAATCCTCTCCTTTTTGGGTCCCCACTGGAGCTCCTGGCTCCTCCCCCTCAAGCAGTGCCCCCTGGGAAAGCTGCTCACCACGGGGGCACCACTACATGCTCATCCCCGAGCCTCTGCTTTATGCACCCATAAGACGCATAAATCCGCCACTCAGCCCCACACCATAGGCCCATGTTTGTGATTGATATCTGTCAATGAGGAGGAAGAGTCCCCAGACAGCTGAGGCTGTTGAGAACATCGCTGGATTGGAGGGGGCTCAGGTAAGGATTTGGGGGCTGGGGGGGGGCTGCACACAGCCGGTTTTTTACCATGTATAGAATGTATAAAAGTAAAAAAAACCTTCAGCCTTTAGAACCATTTTAATAGGAGATGGACTGGCAGGAACACCAGGTATTTCACAAAAAGGAAGCAATACAATGAGAACAGGATGCTTTTTCATACAAGTTCATGGTACAGCAGACACATATCAGGAATATGACATATTGGGTTTACATATTCTTTAACCACTTGCCGCCCTGCCACTGTACATATACGGTGACAGGGCGGCACTCGCAGGTAAAACCACGTTTTAAAACGTGTGTTTTGTAAACAAATAGGGGGCGCGCGCGAGGCGCGCCGCCGCCCTATCTGTCCCGTGGATCACCGCCGCAGATGTCAGTCGCCGGGTCACAGCCGCTCCTTAGCGGCTATGTCCCGGCGATCAGCGGCAAACAGTGACAGAGAGCACAGCTGCAGTAGCTGTGCTGTCTGTCACTTCCCTGTCGAGGATGAGCTGATCGAGAAAGAACAGTTTCTCTTTCTCGATCAGCCTTGTCCCATCCAGTACACACCCCCGCCCCCTAGTAAAACACTCCGCTCACTCCTATAACCCTTCCCTGCAAAATTAAGTTAACCCCTTCCTCCCCATTGCCATTAGTACAGTGTCAGTTTTTTTTGTTGCACTGATCACTGTATTAGTGTTTTTGGGGATGTCAGTGACCCCAAGTCAGTACCCCCCAATGTCAGAATGTCTGCCGCAGTCCCGCCATAAGTTGCTGGTAGCTGCCATAAGTCCCTGATCACCGCCATAATTCGCTGATTGCCGCCATTATTAGTATAAAAAAAAAACTAAAAATCCCAGTATCTTTCCCGCCATTTGTAAACGCTTTAACTTTCATGTAAACCAATTAATTTACACGTATTGGGGTTTTTTTTTAGCAAAGACATGTTGCAGAATGCATTTTGGCAGAAATTTATGACTAAATTTGATTTTTGCATTTTTTTTTTACTGGACATGTTTTATAGCAAAAAGTCCAAAATATTGTTTTTTTTTCCTCAAAATTGTCAGCCTTTTTTTTTTTATAGCGCAAAAAATAAAAACCACACAGGCGATAAAATACCACCAAAAGAAAGCTCAATTTGTGGGGAAAAAAAGGATGTAAATTTCATTTATGTACCATATTGCATGACCGCGCAATTGTCCGTTAAACTAGCGCAGCGCTGTATAGCAGAAAAATGGCGTAAATTGCAGTATTTATACCATAGTTTGTAGACGCTATAACTTTCACACAAAGCAATCAATATACACTTATTGGGATTTTTTTTACCAAAAACATGTAGCAGAATACATTTTGGCCTAAATTTATAACCAACTTTGAGTTTACTATATATTTTTTATAGCTGAAAATAAAAAATATTGTTTTTCTTCAAAATTTTTGGCATTTTTTTGTTTATAGCGTAAAAAATAAAAAGCGCACAGGTGATCAAATTACACCGAAAGAAAGCTCTATTTGTGTGAAAAAAAGGACGTAAATTTTGTTTGGGTGCAGCATTGCATGACCGCGTAATTATCAGTTGAATTAGTGCAGCGCCGAGTAGCAAAAAGAGGCCTGGTCATTAAGGGGGGTAAATCCTCAGGAGCTCAAGTGGTTAAAGCCCGACGGAACCCTTTGTTGTGGAAGCAGTAGTGTCTCCGCAGTAGTGCCATCACAGAAGTCTGACGTTCCCCCTACTGAGTCAGACCTATTGCTTTGCAATCAGCAAATCTCATGCTACTCATATTGGAGAGGTTTGGCTCTGACTCTGCTGGGGCAATGCAGAGAGACCACTGCTTCTTCAAAGAGAGCAAAAGTCCCTAACTGCAGCTGACAGCAGGATGCCAGCTTTTCTACTCAGGCTGCGGCTGATTTTTAGACAAACGTTTAGACTTTGCACACCTCTTGTTTCAATGTATCCGTAATGTATTTAGCTAACTGTAACTGAAAGTTCAGTTGGGCTTTTTAAAAATACAAATTGCATTTCCATATACATATCACAAATCTCTAGCTTCCTTTTATTCTAGATTTTAATTTGCATTCAAACTTTATGCATCAAATATTGCACCCCCTATGCATATAAATATTCAAACTCACTTTGATAAAGAAAAAAGAAATACATAGAAGCTGAATGGGAATCAGCATGCAAATTTTTTCTCATGCCTATATGACTTTGATGAATAGACCTGTTAGTGTCTCTGGTTACTGGCATTGTGAGACTCTTTGAAACAGGCAGCCCTGGAAAATTAATGCACAGGGTTCAGACATAAAGATGTTGTGCTTAAGTCAATTGCTATATATACAGGATAAACACTCATGGAAAGTTATTCCACTTGAACAACATATAAAATATAGGCATAATTTCATCTTGCACTTACAAAAAAAACAGAAGCTAGTCTGGGGGACAATCATAATTTATACATTACTGAATTTCGCAGTCGACTGCATAGGGACTTGAAAAGAGGCTAGAAGACTATTGCTAAACAAAGAGATGCACCTCATTAAAGTAAAACAATACCACACAGCGGATACATGTTAAAAGAATATTGTAATAAGGCAGAGGAGTCATACCTTACAAAGAATGTAAACTCTAGCCTTGGCTCATGATATGAGAATAGTCTGAAAGCCAAGAATACTGAGGGCAGTGTGCTGGGGCTCCAGGAACATGTGTTTCCTCGGAGACTGAGGGCAGTACAGCAGCTGGAACAAAACAGAATTTAGAATGCCATTGTCCACTTTAATACTTCACTGACAAACATGGTGGTTAACAGGAAGATAAGTACTAGGACCACTGATTATTGTATCAGTATAGTGAAGTGCATAATGACAGATCAGTCATTAAACATTCCTGTTGCAGTAGTAGTTATAATAGAAAAAAATATTTACGATTCCATTTGAATAAAATATTTAGCTGAAATATGAATATGCAATATTTGCACGTGATAATTCTAGCTTTTGCTTATTTGCCTATTTTATGGATATTAATTTCAATTATCCAATCATGTGAAGATGAAATAAGTGAACATGAATTTGCTTTCTATGTAATTCCATCATTGAAGTGAATATTCATTCAACATACAATTTATTGTGTGAAGATTCTTGATTACTTTAGCAAATCAGCCTCATTGTAGTGCACATGGAATTTTCACATACTTGCATTTCTTTTTTTTTCATACAATGTCACTGCCTAAATGTACTTTAATATAAAGGGTACATGCTATCTTTTCTCCTCTTCACAAAAAAGACTAATTAATGCTGTTATATTTTCATTCTAAGGCTGGCCATAGATGGAGTGAATTTCCTGCAGAACCATGTTATTCTCTCTTCTTAGGGACAGTGGGGGAAGCTGTTGCCACCGGTAAAGCATCGCCTAGCAATAATCGCATGTAAAATCTAGCGGGGGGGTTGTATCCATGTTGATTGATTGGGTAATCTCAGCCTGCCCATACATGGTTCGAATCTCAGCTGGTTCCTCCTGAAATGGCCAATATTTGAACCATCTATGGCCACCCTAAGTTATTAAAAGTATATTGCTTAGGTCTGGTTCATACTAGTGCAATTTCAGATGTGCAGAACAGTGGCTAAATGGTTAGCACTTCCACCTGGCAGTACTAGGGTCTTTGGTTTGAATCCCCACCATGGCACCACCTGCCTGGAGTTTGTATGTTATCCCTGTGCCTGTGTGGGTTTCCTCCCACACTCCAAAGACATGCTGGTAGGTTAATTGGATCCTGTCTAAATTGGCCCTAATATGTGTATGTATGAATGTGAGTTAGGGACTGTACACCCCTTGAGGGTTAGGGACTGATGAGAATGTGTTTGATTTTTGAACCATTTTCCTTTTTTACTGCCTGATGTGAATGTACAATATACAGTATATATGTAAAGTGCTGCATAAATTGAGGGCGCTATATAAGTACCTGTAATAAATAAATAAATAAATCTTGGTCACCAATATTCCCATAACACACATTCCTGGAAGAGACTCTAAAGTAACGGGTGCCTCAGAAACCACCAGCTGTGGACTGGAACATCCACAGAACAGTGTAAATATTTGCCAGCACACCAGGGATCTTCAGATAAGGTCATAACTATTTTGATTGAAGAAAGATCACAACAGAAGAATGCAACATTTCAGAGTTATGCAGGACCCCATGTGATCACATGCCTAAAGAAGGGGTCCTACGTGACGCAGAAATACTACACTTTTCTGATATGTGATCTTTCTTCATTTAAAAAAAGTTTGGACTTTATCTGAGGATCTATGGTGTTTCTTGAAAATATTCAGACACAACTTGAGTCACCCAGAATTGCATGACAGGGGAAATCAATCTGTTTTCAATGGTGTCCATTCACATGAATATGAGTCAGCAGGGGGGCATTTTCAAAAAGGTTTTTGTAATACTTATGTGCTATCCCAGTGTGATTGTGGCCCCATAGCATACACAAAGCTCATCAATGTTGCATCCAAGTTGCATCCAAATATATATATAATTGCACTGAAAGTCAAATCAAAATTGTATTGCAGCAGTGTGAACCTAGCTTCAGAGTTGATATCAGCTTCCCGTAATCCCATGGTGAGCAGTACATAGACTGGGATAGAGAGAGGGAGCACTAGCAGCAAAACAGGTGTTCTACATGATCACATGCTAACAAGCAACATGCTGACAGCAAGAAAGAGAACCATGAATTCATCACTTCTTCAATGAAAGGTAACCTAGTTGTATTTTTTAACTGTAGTAGAGCAAATTAGGTCCCCAGTCTGACTTAGCTGTCTGGCAGGGCTGTGTAAATCTCTAGCCCACACACTGCCACCATCTGGATTAAAAAAAAAAAAAAAATCAACCAGCTGAATTTATCTCTGCTCATTGGCGGGGATGAATTCAGTCTAATCAAGTCTAAAATATGTAAAGCACCTTTAAGATATAACAAAGCCAAAAACAATTTAGCAAATAGATTACCATCTACATAAAATAGTGTATTGGTGCAAAAAGTGGGTTAATAAGAATTTACAAACTGGGGCGCATTCAATTACTTTTGTTTAGAAAAAAAAAGTTAATTTGTATTTCTTAATTGCAGCTGTGAGATTTAGCATATAAGCACACGTATTTCCCTGCAGCTTCTACACCCGATATGTTGTGTGCTCATTGCTCATTCCCTGCCGGACCCCGCTGTGAATTAAACCTCTGGCAGCTTTAGTGCACTGTATAAAAATGTTGATTTTTCTCTCTTTAATGCAGTGGGGAAAACATATTTTTCAATGATTTGGTTGGCTGCAGATTTTCCAACGGAGAGATTTCTGTGATGACTTTTCTCTGCAAAGTTAATTAAGTGGAGAGTACATTAAAAGCTTAATATATTGGGGTCAGTCGAGTTCTCACTTTGTAATGTTAAAAGCGAGTAAAAAGGCTGCTGTGTTTCTTTTGAAGATGATTCTGATAATATGATTCAGTGACACAGAGTAATGGTGTAGAGTGAAGGTAGCCCAACTCCTAAACATGCAGCAGTGCGCTATTTACTGTTTGTCAAAGTACTTTTATGCATAATTACTTGTGGCGTGCTTAAAATATTATGCCAGTCTGGCAAAAAAATTTACTTTATAGCTAAATTATATTTATTATGCAAACATGCCCTATCAGTGGATGCATTTTAAACCATGTACGGAGTAAAAATGCATACAAGTTGAAATCAGCATGTTATTGCTTTATACTTGCCAACAATCCACATTCTGCTAATAATAAAAAATATGATGTATAGCAATGCAATAAAAAGACAAAGTATACGCAAAACACATAATTCTAAAAAAGGTAACCATAACACTAGATTTCCATCAGCGTTTAGCAGTTGGTTTTTTTTTATATAAATATTTATTAATTTTTCAAATCATATACAAAACATTTCAACATTTCTATTAAAATAGTTATCAAAACCATGTTTTCTCCTCATAATTTATTTATATATAACTTCATTTTCTTACCACCCCCCCACCCGAACCCCCCCACTCTATCCCCCTATCCCCTCCCCTCCTCCCCCCTCCCTCCAAGCTCCACATTTTCTCTTCTCAGATTAAGTCCATATTATTCTGTTGTTCCTAATCCCGTTTCTAAACCCACCTCCAGGGATATTATCTCTTCATATATTTCACCTTTTCTCTGTATTCTTCCCAACCCTTCCATTTTTTATTATACATCTCCAACTTGTCCTCATGCGTATAGTACAATCTTTCTGTCTCTGAAATCTGATTTACTCTACCCATCCAATCCTCCTAAGTTGGCACCACTCTTTTCTTCCAGAACCTGGGTATCAGGCTCTTTGCTGCGGTCAAGTAATGCCATATCCCCGAACTCTTATATGCTTTCACTGAGAATTCTGAGATATGGAGGAGACATAATTCTGGATCTAATCCGATTTTGATTTTGGTAATTTTCCCTATCAAATAAACTATCCTCCGCCAGAACACCTGTATTTCAGGACACTCCCACCACATATGATACCACGTGCCCACCTCTCCACAACCTCTCCAACACATCCGTGAAATTTTTGAACACAGTTTTTGACAAACATGATCTAAACCCAAGTATGGTTTGCTATAACTAAAAGGCATTCTTGCACAAATGTATTCTTGACAGCATTAGTCATTGTAGAGTGATTTTAGCATGAAAGTGGATATATCGTACTTTAGTGCTGCTAATCAGTACAGGTGCTAGAGTTTTAACTTACATTATAGGGATGTTTAAAGAAAAGGCATACCAAGAGCATAGGCTGAAGTTGATAATGGTATGATTTCTTTTAAAGTAGGTTTACCTTGCATTTTTAAAGAAAGCATCTGTCTGCGGTATCGATATTAAATTATTTTCATATTTTTAACAATCTGTAAATCTTTAAAATAAGCCCTTCCACCCACATTCAAGGCTTACATTTCAGCCTCTGCTGCAAAAGGTGGACGTATATGACCCCTGGACATATCTCCACTCATATGAAAGAGATTACACATTTTATTCCATATCACAGGTCGTATTTGAGAACTGACCTTTTTCTTACAGATCTCTTGCATAAAGTGACAGAAGCAGAAATTTTTAAAATAAAACAAAAAAAAGTGCAGCGCATAAGATAAAACAAATAAATATCTGATAAATATCTATAGCATCATGATAGGCAGATAAAAAGCACATATGAGTCCCAATGATTAGCTCTATGGTGTGAAAGTGCTATTCAAGGTGAAATCCCAGCAGACTGTGCGTATATATTCTGGGAATCAAGAACATATCTTAAGGTGAGAAGTGGTTAGCATCCGGTGAAGAGCAGCAGATTAGTGGGATTGCAAACTCACCAGAAGCGCATTCTTAATGCGCATTGGTTATAAATTTCAGCCTTGGGATCTCCCTTCAATGGAACCTGGTCTGACCTGAGATTCTCTCCCTCTGATGGTATTTAGAAAAATAAATTTTTAACATTACACGATCCGATCATTCCCCGATTATGCTAACCTTGTTGGAGGGACATAATGGGCAACCCACTAGCCTGTGGCATAATAATAAATATTTGTTCATAACCGATGGGTATCAAGAGAAACCATCTCAAGGAATATTTTCACTGGAACTTCCTCCCTGGATCTGATGTGTTTAGTGTGTGGTGCGTGCATACAACATACAGTAAAACATACAATTGACAAGATCAATAGAAGTGAATTTAATAAGGGGCCCATTTTGGATCCTTGTAAACATAAAGGCACCTTCATCTGTGGGTCCTGTCACTACTGTAAATATATGTGCACAAACCCCCCTCATTAGGTTACCCAATGGGAAACAATAGAAAACATTATACTATGCCAACTGTAGAACATCTGGTGTAGTATATCTACTTTTATGTGATTGTGGCTCATTCGACATGGGCAAAACAAAGGAGCAGTTTTGGAGGAGAGCATACAGGCATATTCACAGCATGAAAACATGTAACCCTGAATTACCATTAGGACAACACACCATTTGCTGCCATGGGAGCAAATTTCCAAAAATAAAATGCATAATCCTAGACTGAATACATCCTAACCCGAGAGGTGGTGATTGGTACAAATTATTGTTATGGGAATTTAAATGGATTTATATACTGAATGCAATATCACCTCCCCAATTGCCCAGGGTACCCTAATTGATTTAACTCTCATATATATGTCTGTATAGGATTCTTTGGGGATTTTCCATACCTTGTTATATCCATTGATTCATTATAGTTCTTTACTGCCTTTTGCTGAATAATTCTTTGAGGTGACTACACATTGGATGAGGATTATTCTCTGGGGATATTACAACGTTCCTTATCCATTCCTCCACTCCCCTTTTATTTAGGTGGGTTTATTTAATACACATGGTTATGAGCCATGGGCGGGGATGTGGGCTCAGGAGTATGCACTCATCTATACATATATGCAGGTGCACCTTGGCTTTGTGCATTTATTTGAACTGATACTTACATATGGACTTGTTAAACCCCCCCTTTTTTTTTTGGCTGATCTCAGTGTTCGCCTTTGGAGGCTACAATGTGATGTGGAGACCCCTTTTATTTCCTCCAACCATTTGTGGAGGTTAACTTCCTGATGTGGTTACTCAGGGAAGATATTTTGGCTAGTAGAGTTTAAAGGGTATAGATTTCAGTCATAAGTAAGTATCATGAAACATCAAAAATTACAAATGCTTGACATGCCATATACATGACTGTATGTTCTAATGACATATGTTATTTCAGATTTCATTGTACTGTCTACAGAGTTACCCTTGAAGAAGAAGATATACTCTCCAAAAAGCGTTGGGTATTGATTTTAAATCTCTGTCATATATGTAAAACTCTAACAATTTTTGTATGTATACATAGTAGCAGAAATACTCTGAAAGTTTTTATGATGAGACTAAAATAAAAATCATTACAACTTTTAATATTAGTTTGTTGCTTATAAAGTCCCATGGATATTGGGGGGAATTTACAGTATTGTTTATATTCCTAGTAAAGGGACGTTGGCATTTGTATTGGGGACTCTTTCTCGTTTGTTTGTAAAACATACAGTAGAGACCTGATTCAATTGGCTGCCAAAGAGAAAAAGTGAAGAATGCAGTCTATTGCAAGCATTCTGTCCAAAATTAAAATAAACATTTCTTGACCTACGTAGCTACAGGAACTGTGCAGCAATTCATATTTAAAGTGGTTCTAAAGGCTCAAGTTTTTTTTATCTTTCTGCATTCTATACATGAAGGTAAAAAACTTCTGTGTGCAGCGGTCCACCCAGGCCCCCCAACCCTAACCTGAGCCCACTCTGATCCAGTGATGCTCTCTACAGCCTCTGCTGTCTGGGGACTCTTCCTCCTCATTGGCTGGGACAGCAGTGGGAGCCCATTTCAATCACAACCAGTGAGCCAATGAGGAAAGAGCATTGGGAGGGGCTGAGCTGTGACTCTATGTGTCTTATGGATGCATAGAGCAGCAGCTCGAGCTTGTTAATTTAACGGTGCCCCCAGGGCGAGCGGCTCCTGGGGGCACTGCTCAAGGGGGAGGAACCAGAAGTGCTGACGGGGACCCAAAAAGAAGAGGATTGGGGATGCTCTGTTGAAAACCACAGCACATAACAGGTAAGTATAGACATGTTTGTTATTTTAGAAAAATCTTCCATTTTGCTTGAGGTGATTGTAGCCGTATTAGTGTATTTGCGACAGAAACAATTGAGTACTGTCCGTGATACTTTTTTTTATTTACACTAACATACAATTTTGAGGACAAGCTTTGTCCTCAAAATTGTATGTTAGTGCAAATAAAAAAAAGTATCATAGACAGTACTCAATTATTTTAGAAAAAAACCCAAAGCTTTAATGTCACTTTAAAGTCATAATGGAGACTTTGAAGTTGGATTGTAGTCCCATTATAAATTATACACAGTAACTGTTCTATGTTGACATTAGAAAGTTGGCCGCCACGTTCCTGTAGCCAGAAAAAGCAAGGGGACATGAGTTGTCATTCCAGTGCTTCTGTTCTGAATTTTAAAGTAGAATTGCAAGCAAAACCTAACTATCTTAAGAATGCCCTGTCCCTCTCCTAAGATCTATTGTGACTAACCTGTTCAAAAAAGATCTGCATACTTATCTATTTTCAGGCCACTCTGGTCCAGTAACTTGATTTTCCCTGTCTCAGCCAGGGACAGCTGCAGGGGAGTGGAGCGAATGCTCCACAACAGCTGGTAATGAGTAGTAATGTCACCCATAGGCTTACTATGGCCTATCTGCTCTCAGTGCACCCTTTCCCCTGCAGCTGGCACTGGCTGACAAAAAAAAGCTGATCACACCACAGAAATGGACCAACATGAAAACAGATAACTATACAGGTCTTGTATTACACAGCTTAGTCATAATTGGTGTTAGAAGGGGAGAGGGAGTATTTTTAAGAGTAGTTATGGCTTTACCAGAATCCTACTTTAAGGCTGAAGTTCTTCACAGTGCATACAGGTATTCATGTATGTGAGGGCTTCCTTTAAAGCTATTTTTACTGCATAAGGGATTGTATGTGTGAATATTTTATTGTGTTTAGCCTTGCCACATGTTTATTCAAAGCTGCCCCCTTTGTTAATATAGCAAGTTATTCCAGACTCCTGCTTGCATTCTCAGTTATCATCATAGGGTCAAGCATCCCCAAAACTCATTGGACTCTGTTATGCAAATATAACCTAACCTACATGGCAAAGATCTGCCTTGTTTCCTACTTCCTTATTAATGGCCGACAAGGCTGTCAATCACATTGGCACAGGCACAGATGGTGGGATGATGCAGACCAGAGTGTGACCACAAAACATGTCACTGCATTTTGAATTAGGAAACGTCTGAGTTCTGGGGAACCAAGGGAGCTCTAAATATAAGCCAAGGATGAGAAAAGGTACCTGGAGCTCACTACTGTATGGATCTAGTGCTACTTTAGAAGGTATCTAGTAAAAATGCACTGTCCTTCCTATGTTGGAGCATTTTCTATAAATATAATGTATTTATAAAATAAAATTCACTGATCAATAACTTATTTCGTTCTGGAAGGAAAAATGTATTTCCTTCATTTGTATTGTATTCTTTATTTGAGAGCTGATGCAGCGGAAACAGTTGGCCTAAAGTTAGATTTATAGCTCTTTATAAATAATTAGCATGTTTCCAGTGATATAACCACTTTCCGCCCGCCTATACTCAATGTACTGTGACCAGCTACAGGACCAGCGTAATACCCGTACGTCACTGGTGTTGTACCAATACAGTGGGAGCGCTGTGGATCTGAGCAGGCATGCAACCCACCCCCACGTCTGCTGTGAAGAGCCCAGTGAGCTGGACCCGGTGGTCCTGTGATCACAATGACAACAAAGCTGTTATGAATCAATCTGATTCATAACAGCTCTGCTTCTCTTCCTGGTGAGCTGTGATTGGCCCATAGCTATCACATGGTACATGGGGCCAATCACAGCACCCTGTACCATATGACCAGCTGGAGCCAATCACAGATCACTGTATTTTGTACTATCATGAACTTAACCTATTCATGACAGTTCAGTTCAACACTGGTATGTCACTGGACTTTGAGTGGTCATGCCAGGTTGATGCCTGCAGCTACAGGCATCATCCTGGTATTGTTTTTTTCAGCTGGCAGTCTGTTTTCATATAAAAACAATCATATCAGCTAATTAGCTGCTGGATCGCTTTTGCAAGCAGCAGGAAGGGACTACCCCCCTCCAAAGGTTTTAAATCATCGCCTATGGATATAAAAAATGTACGCAGTTTTTCGTCGCTGTATGGGCATGCACAGTTTTAAAGCATGTCATGTTTGGTATCCATTTAATCGTTGTAACATCATATTTTATATTGTATCAAACAATTGGCCATTATATTGTGTTTTTGTGCATTAAAATTATAAAAAGTGTATTTTTTCCCAAAAAATTGAGTTTGAAAAAGCACTATGCACATAAAACATTTCATCACCCACTGTTTTATTCTCTAGGGCCTCTGCTTTAAAAAATATATAATGTTTGGGGGTTCAAAGTAATTTTCCAGCAAAAACATTTTTTCTATGTAAACAAAAAGTGTCAGAAAGGGCTTGGTTTTCAAGTGGTTAGAAGAGTGGGTGGTGTGTGACATAAGCTTCTAATGTTGACCCTGGATAGTAGAATTACCCTCCAAATGACCCCTTTTTGGAAAGCAGACTCTCCAAGGTATTTGCGTAGGGGCATGATGACTATTTTGCAGACCTCATTTGTTGCCACAAGTTTTGGAAAGTGAAGAAAGAAAACAAAAATTTATTTTTTTCTTTTCTTTTTGTCTTTTTCAAAACCCTGTGAAAAAATGATATCTGCAAAATACTCACAGTGCCTTTTATCAAATTCTTTGGGGTGTCTACTTTCCAAAAAGAGCTAATTTGGGGATGTGTTTATACTATCCTGGCATTTTAGGGCCTCTGAAACTGTGATAATTAGTGAGGAAGTGACATGAGGAAATATGTACTTTGAAAGTCTGGAGGTGGCCATTAGATGTTCAGAGCCTGTATGTAGCTAGGCTGTCAAAAAGTCTCCCATATGTGGTATCCCCATAATGGAGAAATATCAGAATGTGTTTTGGGGTGTTATTGCACCTACAAATTTATTTTCCCTACAGTGGCATGGTATGGTCATACCACTGGTATATAAATCGCCCCCCTAGATTGCAATAATTCTTATATCTGTAGATCAAGCTTTACCTGCATGAATA